>NW_028318030.1:1449285-2051428 GCF_062004578.1 Staurois parvus
GGCCTTCCTCTAGGTTGTTATTTGCCTGTGGGACGCCTGGGTCAGGATCAGATACATGCGCCTCTAACGTTCCCCACCTAGGCCTTCAGTGTATTACGTATCACACTGTATGTTACCTAGACAGTTCACATGTCTACTAGTTTTTTCTTCTCACTTTCCTTCTTTTTCTGCTCTTTCTTTCTCAGCTTTTTATCCTTTTCTCACTAGTTCTCTCTTTCACCCTCTTCTCTCCTCCCCTTTATTGTTTGTCTTTTTTTTTTCCTTGGGAGTCGAGGACGGCTTGGCGGAGCTCCGTTGGTGATACACTCTCCTCCTATTTACTCTACCTCGAATAAATATGACAATCAAATATTCCTCTATTAATTGCAGGGGCTTTAACACTCCAGAGAAGCGGAGCCAGATGCTCTACCATTTCCATAAACATAAATCGCAGATCTTGCTCCTCCAGGAGATTTATTTTCACTCCAATGGTATCCCGGTCCTCAGCAATCACTATTATACATAATGGTATCATAGTACTAATCCGCAGGCCCGATCCAGAGGTGTATCGGTGGCTTTTCATCATACGTTTACACTCCCAATCAAGATCAGGCTTCATTTCTCACAGTTGTCTGCTTTTGGGGGTCCCTGTTTCATTGTTGGAGGAGACTTCAACATAGCTCTCTCTCCGGATCTAGACACCTCCACAGGTAAATCTTCTTCCTCCTCATCGGTCTTATCTCAAGTCAAGTCACGTTTGCACGACTTACACTTAGTGACCGTCTGGCGTACCCAACACCCGGAGCGAGACTACAGTTTTTATTCCGCAGCTTATGCGTCCTACAGTCGTATAGACTATTTCTTTGTTGCACAGTCTTTTTTAGATTATCTGACTTCATCCTCTCTCGGTCATTTCTTATGGTCAGACCATGCCCCAATCCATCTTACGATTCAAGACTGACATTCGCCTTTACGTCACTTCTCATGGCACTTGAATGCCATTCTGCTCAAATATTCTCGCGGACTTTACGAAGGTTACGAAGACCATCCAAGACTTTGTTTTTGATCACACATTGGACACTACTGGCCCCCTAACTCAATTTGAGACCCTTAAATGTGTTCTTTGAGGGGTTCTTATCAAACACGGCTCTCGCTTAAAAAAGGCTCGAATGACAGAGGTGCGTCTATTTTCACTCATCGTGTGTTTAGAATCCTCCCACAAATGCACGTTAGACCCGTTTCTCGCGATGGACTTATCTAACGCTCGTAGAGACCTGCTCCAACTTTTAGATTCCTCCTTGTTGAATGAGACAAAGCGCGCAACACTCATTACTCCCTAGCTAATAAATGTGGCCAACATCTGGCACGTGTACTCCACCCTCGGCCGTCCCGTTGACCGATCCAGCATATCAAGGTGATTGACAACACTAATCTCCACCACAACAAAGGAATGACTTCCGCATTTGGGCGTTATTATTCTCAACTTTATAATTTATCTTCAACAAATCCCGCTGCCCCTCTTGTTCCCTCCCTTCCGGCTATGTCCCAATACATTGCGGAGACAGCGTTGCCTGTTCTAGATGTCCAGGACGTACTAGATTTAGAGGAGCCCTTCTCGATTACAGAAGTTCTTGGGACAATTAAGACCCTGAAAACTGGTAAGTGCCTAGGTCCGGATGGGTTTACCCAGTGATTTTACAAAATATTTGCTGCCCAACTGGCCCCACTTTTGGCCCTGGCTTTTAGTTATTGACGATCTGAACATATCTTCTTCAGCTTTTTTATTGGACAATATTTTGGTTATCCCTAAGCTGGGTAAAGACCCTTCTCTCTGTGGTAGTTATCACCCGATTTCTCTACATAATCTGGACGTTAAACTCTTTGCTAAACTTCAAGCAAACTGCTTTTCTCCTTTTTTACCAACCTTGATCCACCACGTTTTTGTTTTGGTTTTGTTCCCAAAAGCGAAGCAAGGGTTAATACTTCTAAAACAATCCACCTTATCAATAGACACATATAGTATGCAGCGCTGAGAAGTATTAAATCATTTTAGACGTAATAAATTATTGTTAAGGTATAGCATCAAAACTTAAGTCCTTAATAAATTCCATATGGTGCAACATGACAATGGTGATAAATTCAATAAGAAGATAGTGACTTCCATGGCTGTCGTGGCTTGTGGAGAATAAATGTATACTGCACTAACCAGATAGCACAAATGATTGTGCGTTGGAGTATATAAGACCTACTCCACGGTGCTCAGTAATTGGGAACTCTGCATAGGGATGAAGTCATCAGGTAGGGATTAGCCACCAGGTGTCATCCATCCAGGTCAGGTTACCACTCTCCAATATCACCACATCAAGCAGACCAGGTTTAGCAGTATCCAGCAGTATCGGTCTTGGCCACCAGGGGGATCCCACATTAGAGCATGGATCCAATGCAAAAAAGAACCTTAGGGCAAGGGGGCTCAGAGATGCCAAAAAATTAGCCCAGAAGAGAGAAAACTCCAATAGTATAGTATTTTAATGATCCAAATGGGATAATATCAGAGAATAAATACAAAAAACAGGAAAACACTTACATGACAGAAATCCAATATGGCTGCCTTAACATGAATAGGGCCATACGGTGGGTGAATAGTGATTGGGGGCAACTCCCTAACGTGTTTTGTGTCATAACACTTTATCAAAGGGAGAGAGCCCTGTATACATTGATTCCTTATATACCGCGCGGCGCGCATGCGCCGTTGCACCTTGCCGCGTCATTGCGGACTTTTCACGCATGCGCATTACGCGCGAGCGGTGGCCATTTTGCTGGCTGTGGGTAATAGAGCCCAATCTATAGTCGCGCACACGCAGTAAGCACCGGCAACGGCCATATTGTTGTAGGCAAAGGCGATGTCAAGTGCTGGAGAATATGCCCTGCATACAGGAATGAAGTGACATTGCAAATATAAATAAAAAGCCCTTAAGAGTGTGAATTAGAAGTACCCATTACAACCCAGGACTAAGTGGAGAAGCTGGGTGCCTCCGTGGTCATAATCTGGAATTCAATTCATAATTCATAATATGGAATACAATGGGAACTATAATTGAAACGCCCCCTATGGGTCAGAGTCGGTAAAATTGATTGTATACCTCACTCCATTCCAGTAATACCAAGACCATAAACTCTATACATTATACAAACAATAAACAGTAAAACATGCATTAGATTTTAGCATCAGCATCTCAATAAATGGAAAAGGAAAAATAATAAAACATTAACATTACATAAGCATGCCATTATAAACGCACTGCTCCCATTTTTAAGCAGTATAAAAGAGTAAATAAAAAGGGTACCAGAATAAAATACATCAGGGCCATAACCCTGAAGTATGTGAAACAGACCAAGGTAATAAAATTAAAGGCCCATAAAATAAATAAAATGTGTATATTGAAAACATCAGGGCCATATTCTGAAATAAGGAATCTGATAAACTCAAGTTGCTCCTTTAAAAAACAGAACACGAACAGAGAGCCAAAAAAAAGAAAAAATATATGAGGGATTACAATGATTATAAAGACAAATCAGTATTTAAGTGGGAGGCTAAAAATTATGATTTTGTCACCTCCAACTCCAACATGGATATCACTGACCCTCCCAACACCACTACTACTAAACCACATAATGGTTATAGACCCCCACATACCCCTCAGATTAAACAGAGAAATTTCTCCTATAATACACCGAAGCAATATTCTAATATTCCTACTTAAAATAGGTTTGAAGTTTTAAGAAATCATCACAGTCCTTATATAAATCGAAGTAACAATACCAGAATGCATTCATCCTCCACATATGGACAACATTCCAATAACACACTACCACCACCGAGGCACCATTTCAGAAAAATATCCGGCCTAGGTCGCCCCGTAGAGGCTCAGTGAATAGACCCCCACCTAGACCCCATTATAACCAACAGAGGGGTAACGTTCGCCCCAGATCACCATCTAGAGGTTACTCGCAAAGAGATTTTTATGACACCAATCATCATTATGACCGTTATTATAATAATGACCAACAATACCCTGATTATAGAACTCCATCTAGGCATAGACATCAGAACTATAATCATACTTATCAAGATAACTGTTCCCTTTATGATGATGGTTACCAAAACAGACCACCACATTTAGGGCGCTCGAACCATGGACACAACTTTACTAACTCTGAATCCCATTACAATAAAGAATCTGGTCATTTTTTAGGCAGAGGCCCAGGAGTAAAAAGAGGCCTAAGGTGAGAGGAAGACGAGGAGGAATCAGGTGTAACAGACACAAAAAGAAGGATGTAGCCAATACAGGCATTTTCAACCTTAGTGACAAAACACTTACGAACGAGGAATTAAACCTCCTCAATAAAGGCCTAAAATATGCCCCACCAGCCAAACTCAATAAATTTGGGACGTATATAGCTATTCACAAATTCACGAGGAAACTATCCCTTAAAAGATATTTTTTAAACAACCCTGTCACTAGGGACACAACTAACACATCTTTGAGTGTCTGTAAGAACTCTAACCTCAAAAATGCTTCACTTTTCAACCTGCCTGCCCATTCACACATCACCATTTTTAAAAATATGGTCCTGAAGGATTTGCAGACAATGAAAATAAAAAATCCAATGAATAGACGTTACGACCAGAACATATTACCTTATTAACTTATTGACCAAAAAACTACTGGAAGAGAAAGAGTTGGTAGTCTGCTCCGCGGATAAAGGAGGGGGATTCGTTGTTATGAACAGAAGCGACTATCTAGCACAGGTGTTCAATATCCTAACGATAAAGATACCTATAGTGAATTACCAAATAACCCGCTCATTCCTTATAAGAGAGCATTAAAAGCACTAATAAAAAAGGGCTATGATGACGGTATTCTGAGTAAAAAAGAAAATGACTACCTGTGCCCAATAGCTCCTAAACTTCCGGTGTTGTATTGTTTGCTCAAAATGCATAAAGACCCTACCAATCCACCAGGTCGCCCAATAGTTAGTGGCATTGGCTCCCTCTGCTCCCGTGTGGGGGAGTATATAGACCATATAGACCACTTTCTCCAACCCTTAGTGTGTAATACTCCGTCCTTTAGAGATACCAAACAAGTCCTAATGGACATTAAGGGTATTTCTCTCCACAATCCCACCTATTTGGTCACAGCTGACGTGGCAGCATTATATAGTAACATTAAACGGGGCGTGGTCTGCCGCGGCTGGATGATGGCCGCTTAGAGTGAGAGCTCCCGCCGGCCGGATCCCTCTACACCGCCTTACGGAGGAGCGGGGTGAGTGAGTGCTGTCTCACTATGGGGAAGTCGGACCGGACATCAGCCGGTGCCCGATCACGATCCCCACGGAGCCAGGGAATGCAGGGGCGGCATATACAGGAGCTCTTCCGCTCCCAGCAGCAGAGGGAAAGGCCGCAGTCATCTCCTTCTCCCTCTGCATCCCCCTCGCCCCCTCCCTCTGCTGCCGCTGATGTAACAGCTCCCTCCTGCTCTGCCTTGTCGGCTGCTCCGGACACAGTGCCACACCATGACATCCATCCTGCATCCCAATCCCTGTCCTTAAGGGATCTTCATGCAGTGGCAGCAGACATCAAGGCCACCCTGTCTGCCACGCTCACTAATGCCCTAGGAGATTTAAGGGAGGATATAAGGGCCATGGGCTCACGCATGGAGCAGGTGGAATCCACCTCCAGGCAAAACAAATCTGCCATTTTAGACATACACCAAAAATCAGTGAGGCACACTTCTACTATCAGAGAACTTTGCAGACATGTTGAGGATCTAGACAACCGTGGCCGCAGACATAACATTAGAATACGTGGTCTCCCAGAATCAGTGGAAACTAACGATATCCCCAATGCGGTAATGGCCATATTTAATGACCTCCTTGGTCGCCCGCCAGCAACCCCAATTGACATCGAACGTGTACACAGAGCGACCCGCCCTAGGAGGGGAGACGCAGACCCACCCAGGGATGTCATTTGTTGCCTTGTAAGTTTCCCGCTCAAAGAGGATATCCTCAGATGTGCTAGAGGCAGAAGGCATCTTTCATATGAAGGCGCAGACTTACAACTGTTTCAAGACTTATCCAGCATTACCCTACAACAACGCCGTGCATTACGTCCCCTTCTGGACGTGCTCCGATCACGTAACATCACTTATAGATGGAGGTTCCCGTTCTGCCTCTCTGTACAAGCTAACGGACAATCATGCAACCTGAGATCCCCTGAAGAATTGCCATTGTTTTGTTCCTCCCTGGACATACCTTTGATTGACCTACCTGACTGGTACAGCTCCATAAGATTGCCACCAGTTCAGGGCCCGGGATCGGTGGACAGTGCTATGGATTGGCATGCTCAATCTAACCGTAGAGGTCGGATGCCTCCGACGACTCCTCCGAGACTCCCCACAGGGGGCGCAACAGCCATCCTCAGCCCGACGGCCTCTCCTGCACATAGGAAGCCGCGGCGCGAAATCTAATAGTACGGAATCCACATACAGCAATACCTTTCCGGCGCATGTTTTCGCCAGGTTTCTATATTTGGCCAATTCCACGAACGCTTTCTTACAGTTTTGCCACGAAAGTTCCAGTTACCTCTTTGTGCACTGATCAATGCCTGTTGAACTTACACTTTGCGACACATACCTCTTCTCCACCAGGATGACATCCTCTGCTCTACAGAACTTACATACAGTTATGGCCCTGTATACACTTAAAGGGCCTCCTCACTTCTCCCTACATGATATGGGAATGGACATTGACCGTATGCAAACCGGTTTCACCCCCCACATTGGGGAACAGTTTTTTTTTTTGGATCCATCCAGGTCATCGCTCAAACACACTCAGCTTCCTTTGGCAGTCTCTCCGCCCCCCGCTGTTTCTTGACCTGCGCCTCTTCACAGCCTCCTGGGCCCTCTGACCATCCGTCTGCATTCTGGAAGACTTCCATCCTTCAGCTCCGTCCTTATGGTATTAAATGAGCTTCAATCTTACGTCCCTGAAGATGTCCTGTGGCCTGCAAGAGACTGCTCAGTATTACGCTGTTCGCTCCCCCTACACCTTGGACTGCCCGGCACATCTTGGTCCTTCGGATGACGCCTCTGCCTGATCTGTAATGTATTCTCTTTGTGGGATTGTGTCAGTGACCTAATTTCTCTCTTGGGGGGCGGTTTGAGGGGATATGGTTACTGTATGCTGGGATGGGCAGTAGCGTTATAGGGGTTGGTAGCGGCAATTACTGTACATGGAGTTTGGCTGTGTGGATGAGCATCGCCTCCCTCTGCCACTAGATAGTTCACCCGGATTTGAGTCCTCCTTTTTTCTCTCCGGGTTGTCCTTACCTACTACTTTGACTGACGAGGTTAACCTGAGGACTATCACGCCCTCGATTACCCTCGTACACATCCCCCTTTCGCCTCCTCGTCCCCTTTACTATGCTGAACTGGGAGAGGTGATGCCCGCCCCCCCTGCTACTCGGAGGATTCAGAGGTCATTTTGTTCTATGGGTGTGTGGGGTTTTTTTTTTTTTTTTTTTTTTTTTTTTTTTTTTTTTATATGTTCTTGTAGGTGTATGTGTACATGTATGTATATGTGTATATATATATATGCATATCAGCTAGCTCATTTCAGATTATAAGCTTGCATGCCTGGTTTTGATCCTAAGAAGCTTAGTCGCTCACCGGTGGTTGCTTAGGGGTTTCTGTGTGTTAAGCCTGTTATGACACGATTTCACATGTTTTGCTGTTGATGTCTAATTTTCCTTACGCCTTATGATACGGTTTGCCTGTAATATTTGTGAGGGCCCCTCACTACTCTACTCATATTGCTGAGTCCCTAACCGGTCTTGATCTCACACTAGTATAGGCTATCCTGGTTTGTAAGCGTCCGCGCACTTTTTCTACACATAGTGTACTGTTGCTCCTCGTTTTGCGACCCCCCCAGTCATATTGCGCCTATGCCCCTTCTCCCAGTTCTCACCCTTTGAGCGTTACGTTACATTTCTTTCCCCGCAGAGGACAGGTGGTCATTTTCTGGTTATTTAATCTATAGGACTCCCGACACTATTTGCACCCTTCGTACCCCGCATCCTTCCTTTTTCCCTCTACATCATTGCTCACAGAGGGATGCCGGCCGGCAATGGTTCACTTCCTAGTTCTACGTCGACTTTGACCCCCACACAGTGAGCTCAGTGAGCTTATACTGATTCCTCTATTCGGCTACGATTATTATATCTTTTCTGGTCTCTCTCCCTTTTTTTTTTCTCGCGCTTCTCTCTTTTTCTTCCTGAACTTCCTTTCCCTTTTTTTTTTTTTTTTTTTTTTTTCTCACGTGGAACAGCGGGTCTGTTCCCCAAGCCGTCTATTACCTACTTTCCTCTTTTTCCTTTTCTTGTTCTCATACGTCTGTTTTCTTTTTCTTTCTCCTTCTACTTCCCCCCCCCCCCCTTTTTTTTTTTTTTTTTTTTTTTTTTTTTTTTCCCCTTCTCCCCTCCTCCTTCCCCCCCCCTCCTGATCCGTAGTACACCGTTACATCTGACTTAGACGACACTAGATAGCAATCATGCTCTCTTCCACCTCAATGGCGGGTCATTTGTCTTTGAAAATCCTCTCACTAAATGTAAAGGGATTGAACACACCGGAAAAACGTTCCATGCTTCTCTCCTATTTACATAAACAGAAAGCAGATGTGGTCTTTCTGCAAGAGACGCACTTTCGACAAGACTCCATTCCCAAGTTATATAATTTCCACTTTCCTACGGTCCTCCATGCCACTAACCCTCTAGCTAAATCAAAGGGGGTGGCCATATTGTTCGCCAGGCACCTTCCGTTCCAAATAGCAGATTCCCTGGCGGACCCCGAAGGTAGATATTTGCTTATAAAGGGAGTCTTTGCCAACAGACCAATCACACTTGCTAACGTATATGCGCCCAATATTAAACAGGTCCCTTTTATGCGTTCACTTACCTCCACTTTAGCTGCTTTTCAATCAGGGATGCTGATATTGGGAGGTGATTTGAATGTACCTTTGAGCCCCCTGATAGATTCCTCTTCGGGATGTTCTTTTTTGCCTTACAAGGCTCTGAAGCAAATACGCATACAACTTCAGCTCTTGCAACTACACGACTCCTGGCGTATCCTCAACCCTACCGTCAAAGACTACACTTTTTTCTCTCCGCCACACAACAAATACTCTAGGATAGACTACTTTTTTCTGTCGCAATCAGATCTTCCATTCCTCCATGCTGCTACCATAGAACCGATGACTCTCTCAGATCACCATCCCATCACTATGTCTCTCCGGTTCCCCACTGCTCACTCACGCTCAACATATTGGCGTCTGGATGCTTCCCTTCTAGCGGACGCTGCTATTGAACAAGAGATCCGCTCTCAGTTGATTGAATATTTCTCTTTGAATAGCTCATCGGACACCTCTCCCCTCACGCAGTGGGAAGCTCATAAGTGTGTTATACGGGGTATCCTCATGGCTACTGCGTCGAGACGTAAGAGAGCCAAGCAGGAGCGCCTGAGACTCCTCACAGACAGGATTCACTCCTTGGAGAGAGCACATAAGCGGACTCTGGCTGCGTCGACCCTTGCAGACCTTACAAATACTCGCTCACAACTTCTTACGGAATTGGGTAAGGTTGTTAGGAAAAAATACATTCTTTCTCAAAAACTGTACTACGAATTCGCAAATAAGAGCGGGAAATTTCTAGCTAGAGCGCTTCGTGAGAAACGAGCCAGCATGACGGTACATAAAATCAGGGGCTCTGATGGCACCGAGGCTACATCTGACCCCGATATTGCCTCCCACTTTGAACGCTTCTATAGAGATTTATACAATCTTTCTCCGGAACGTCCCCCTATACATACAGACAGGTCCAGAACCTCCTTGATCTCCGAATTCCTTCGCCTTTACGGTCCTGCGGCCCTCTCCGAAGATCTGGTTCAGGCTATGGAAGGGGACCTGACCCTAACTGAGCTTCAGTCCGCGACAAAACAGATGAAACCGGGTAAGAGTCCGGGCCCTGATGGTTTTACAGTAGCTTACTATAAATCTTTCCTGGATATCCTGAGTGTCCCATTTCTTTTGGCTTTCAATACTCTCTCTCATCCTTCCCGATCGCAAAACCGCCTTTTGGAGGCTCACATCACAGTTATCCCTAAGAGTGGGAAAGATACCACACAGGTCTCTAATTACAGACCCATTTCCTTGCTGAATGTGGACATCAAGTTATTTGCGAAGATCATCGCTAATCGTCTTCTTCCCCTGCTCCCCTCCCTGATTGACCTAGACCAAGTGGGTTTTGTCCCTGGGAGAGAAGCAAGGGACAATACCATTAAGGCCCTTAACCTTAATCATTGGCTCCATAAGTCTAACTCTCCTGGTTTTTTTCTCTCCCTGGATGCAGAAAAGGCCTTCGATAGGATTGCGTGGGACTTCTTGAAGGCATCTCTAGTAGCACTGGGTTTAGGTGAGAAGATGCTTAACTTCATAATGGCCCTATACTCCGATCCGACAGCTCGAGTGAGGGTGAACGGTCATTTATCGAATTCCTTTCATCTAAGGAATGGCACACGGCAAGGATGCCCCCTCTCTCCGCTCCTGTTTGTCCTCTCCCTTGAACCTTTGCTACGGAAAATTCGCTCGAATTCCGATATCAAGGGGATTAGGGTAGCGGACAAAGACTACAAGCTCGCAGCCTACGCAGACGATATTCTCCTATTTCTTGCTGATCCTCACATCACCTTGCCCAACCTACTGAAGGATTTTGCCCTCTTCAGATTCTTATCGAATTTTAAAATTAACTTCTCCAAGTCGGCTGCCCTTAACATTACCCTGCCTGCTGAGCTTGTCTCCTCCTGTGAGCTCCAATTCCCATTCCATTGGGAAAAGGAATCCTTAACCTATCTCGGTATTCAGCTTACCCGTAATCTGGACGACCTCTATGTGAAAAATTTCCTTCCCGCTCTGCGCTCTCTGCAGGAAGACCTTAATAAATGGCATCGTCCTTCCTTCTCTTGGTTTGGAAGGGCAGCAATAATCAAAATGAATATACTTCCTCGCCTTCTATATCTCTTCCAAACATTGCCAATTCATTTGCCCCTTGTCTTTTTTATATCGTGCAAAAGACTTTGCTCATCATTCCTTTGGCATCATAAGCGTCCGCGCATTGCTTTCTCCCAAATGACCCTTCCTAAGCTTAGAGGTGGAATTGGCTTCCCTGACCTTCACCGCTACTACTGGGCATGTCACCTTTCCCGGGTAGTTGATTGGCACGTTCACACTGCCTCCAAGGACTGGATATATATAGAAGATGCGTGCTCACCCTTACCCCTGGCATCGATTCCTTGGCTTCTGCCGCAGCACACGCCTCATACCCTTCTCACTCACCCTTTAGTGGGGCCTACCTTAAAAACTTTTCGCTTGGCTTGTAAATTTGCATCCATCTCCGAAACACCCAACCCGTTAACCTCTATTCGTCTCAATCCTGCTTTCCCTCCAGGAATGCACAAGGACTTCTTACTGAAATTTTGGCCGCATAAACAGATCTTGGTGAAACATTTTCTCCACAAAGGCAAGGTGAAAACACTCAGAGAACTGACTGAAAGTCTAGGTGTCCGCGATTTCCCTTTTTGGGTATATTTTCAGATTAGACACTATCTGCTTTCACAGAAACCCCCGTTCGACTGGGGCCGTTCTCTTACCCCTTTTGAAACTATCTGCGCTAAAGCTGAACCACGAAAGCACCTGATCTCGGAGATCTATCCCCTCCTACTGGAGAATCGGACTTATGACTCCCTCCCATCATGTCGAGCGTGGAATAGAGATCTTGAAACTAACCTATTGGACTTAGACTGGGACCGGGTATTTAAGCATTCCCATAAATGCTCCCTCAACGTCTCGACTCAGGAAAATGGCTACAAAATAGCCTCGAGATGGTACCGAACCCCTTGGAAAATTCATCGGTTCAACCCCGCTTTCCCCAACAGTTGTTGGAGATGTGGGACCTCAGATGGATCATTCCTTCACATCTGGTGGTCTTGCTCTGTTCTGCAACCGTTTTGGCAAGAAGTACACAGGCTAGTGGTGTCTGTAACTACCTTGCCTGTGGATTTCTCTCCGGCTCAATTCCTCCTTCATCACTCTTCCCTTTCCGGGGGGCAGTATTTCAAATCCTTAGCTATGCACATGATCAATGCAGCCAGACTCTGCATCCCTGTTCTGTGGGGTTCCACACGCCCTCCTTCTATACGCGATTGGCTCACCCGAGTGGGTAAAACGGCAGTTATGGAAGAACTGATTGCGACTGCACTTGATACCCCTACGAAATTTTCCCACACTTGGGCCTGTTGGACTCATTTCCTGACCACCCCTGCATATCAGTCTCTTATGGACCAACCTGTTTGACTTGACTTAGGTTCCCTACTGTTGTAACTCAGTTGTATTTGACCCGATGGTGGTCAACATACTCCTCCTCCTTCGTGTACATCCCACATTTACTTGCAACTAAGGTTAATTTAGACTTCTACCGCACCTGATATGACCCGTATTGATGATCCAATAATTTTTTGCAGTCACCCCCTCCCTCACTCCCTTCTACCCATATGTTTCCCTCCCCCCCCCCCCCTTTTTTTTTTTTTTTTTTTTTTTTTTTTTCTTCTCTTCCCCTTTTCTTTCTCTTTCTTTCCTTCGCGCTTCTCTCCTTCCTCTTTTTTTTCTCCTCTCTTATGCTTGTACAAGCTCCAGATAATTATTCCGCAGAGCATTAGGCATGATGTCAACATCTTATCTCCTTTCCCATTAGCGATTTCCATGACTATCTACTCCCATATACGCTCTCCGCCACCTCCACTATCTCAAACCTGTAGTTTGGACTTCTGCTTAGATATTGTACGCACCTTCCTTTCCTCCATAGCACCATACTTTGAGACATTACTGTAGAATGCCTGGTGCCTTCTTGCTCTATTCGTTTGACAAGCACACTGGAATATTGCAGGCACAACCTTGTCGTGGTTTTACTCATCCAATTTGTTCATTTCTGCTTTGGATTTCATGCTCTTCTGTATGATATATGTTTTGCCACATGACCTATGTTCAACCCGTTTGAAATTTTATTCTGTCTTGTATCAATCTGTGTGTTTTGTTTTCAATAAACACCTCTTTTTTGGAAATCAGTAACATTAAACATGCTGATGGCCAAGCGGCTGTCGAATTCTATCTGGACACTGCTAATGACATCCCCTTGCCACAAAAGAACTTTATTCTTGACCTATTAGATTTTGCTATGAGCCATAATTATTTCTGGTTCAGCGACAAGTACTATTTGCAAACTACCCAGCCTGGCGAATTTGTTCATGGCAAGATGGGAGGAGGATGTAATTTACTCCAGAGATTGGCTACAACTGATGTTCTACCGTTGCTCCATAGATGACATCCTGTTACTATGGGAAGGAGACGAATTTACATTAAAAAATATCTTTACTACCCTCAATTACAATTCATTGAATATTAAATTAACCTACCAGCATGATTATTACACTATTAACTTTCTAGACCTTACCCTTTTTAATGATGGTAGAGGTATTTCCACTAAGAGTTTTTTCAAACCAACTGACAGGAACAGTTTTATCCCTAAGGACAGTTGCCATCTACCTAGATGGCTGGATAACATACCCAGAGGGCAATTTTTACGCATACACAGGAACTGTGCTAAGAGTGAAGATTTTATTATACAATCCAATATCCTTAAAAACAGATTCATTGAGAAGGGATATGATGCCGCCACGTTAGATGAAGAAATTAAAAAGATTGGCAATATTGATAGGGATGATCTCCTCACCATTAAACACAGAGCACAAGCTGAAAGATTCTGCCGCTTTATCACTTTTACATTCAGCATAAGGACATAGCTAAAATCATTAAGAGATATTGGACCATCCTCAAAAATGACTCGTTTTGGGGGATACATTACCTAATCATCCAGAGATCACCTACCGCAAAGCACCTGCACTAAGGAATAGACTTGCACCCAATATAGTCAACCCCCCTAAACAGTTGACTTTTTTCTTTAACCGTAAAGGCTTTTTTCCTTGCAATAGGTGCATGTTGTGCGTTTATAACAGCATGCACAAAAACCCTGTGAAAACATTTAGGTCAAATACCACAGGCAAGACCTTTGAGATCCAAACCACTATTACATGCAACACAAAGCATGTCGTCTATCTACTCGAGTGTTCTTGTGGTAGGAAATATGTGGGCAGAACAATCAGGAAACTTAGGGATAGACTCCACGAACACCTGACGAATATTAAAAAAAGTTTTTAAGGAGCATTCCCTATCCATGCACTTTAGAAAACACCATCATAGGATCCCTCATAGTCTAAAATGTACGGGCATCGATGTTATCAAACAGCAATGGAGAGGCATGCACAAAACAAGAGCTGTATCCATGCTTGAAACGAAATGGATTTTTTTTACTACAAACACTTTCGCCCCATGGACTTAATATTGTTTTAGACTTAAATTGTTTCATCGACACCAGCTAAAATCCCTCTCCTCTTACACTCATGTTTTTATGGTCTACACCACTATTTTAGTTTTTCCCCAATTTTCATCAATATGCATGGCAGCCACTTTGCTTTTATCATTTAAGCCTCTTGATTTGTGGCAAGGATTGTTGAATGCCATGTGTTTTATCACCAAGGTTTATGTGGAGGATAGTTTTATGCCCACGTTTGCCTCCTTTTTACATGCATGTTTTATAATATACATATTTTATTGCACATTGCTACCATTATGGGTCTTTAATTTTATCAATTCTGTCTGTTTTGTATACTTCAGAATATGGCCCTAATGTTTTCAATGTAAACATTTTTTTGCACATTACTACCATTATGGGCTTTTAATTTTTTTACCTTGTTCCATTTCACATACTTCAGGGTTATGGCCCTGATGTATTTTATTCTGGTACCCTTTTTATTTACTCTTTTATATTGCTTAAAAATGGGAGCAGTGCGTTTATAATGGCATGCTTATTTAATGTTAATGTTTTATTATTTATCCTTTTCCATTTATTGTGATGCTGATGCTAAAATCTAATGCATGTTTTACTGTTTATGGTTTGTATAATATATAGAGTTTATGGTCTTGGTATTACTGGAATGAGTGAGGTATACAATCAATTTTACCGACTCTGACCCATAGGGGGCGTTTCAATTATAGTTCCCATTGTGTTCCCAGCGCTGAGCAAACTATTGACACTTTATAAATACTGTATAATAATAATAATAATAATGAATTATGAATTGAATTCCAGATTATGACCACCGAGGCACCCGGCTTCTCCACTTAGTCCTGGGTTGTAATGGGTACTTCTAATTCACACTCTTAAGGGCTTTTTATTTATATTTGCAATGTCACTTCATTCCTGTATGCAGGGCATATTCTCTAGCACTTGACATTGCCTTTGCCTACAACAATATGGCCGTTGCTGGCGCTTACTGCGCATGTGCGACTATAGATTGGGCTCTATTACTCACAGCCAGCAAAATGGCTGCCGCTCGCACGTAATGTGCATGCGCGCCACGCGGTATATAAGGAATCAATGTATACAGGGCTCTCCCCTTTGATAAAGTGTTATGACACGAAAAGCGTTAGGGAGTTTCCCCCAATCACTATTCACCCACCGCATGGCCCTATTCATGTTAAGGCAGCCATATTGGATTTCTGTCATGTAAGTGTTTTTCTGTTTTTTGTATTTATTCTCTGATATTATCCCATTTGGATCATTAAAATGCTTCACTATTGGAGTTTTCTCTCTTCTGGGCTAATTTTTTGGCATCTCTGAGCCCCCTTCCCCTAAGGTTCTTTTTTGCATTGGATCCGTGCTCTAATGTGGGATCCCCCTGGTGGCCAAGACCGATACTGTTGGATACTGCTAAACCTGGTCTGCTTGATGTGGTGATATTGGAGAGTGGTAAGCTGTCCTGGATGGATGACACCTGGTGGCTAATCCCTACCTGACGACTTCATCCCTATGCAGAGTTCCCAATTCCTGAGCACCGTGGAGTAGGTCTTATATACTCCAACGCACAATCATTTGTGCTATCTGGTTAGTGCAATATACATTTATTCTCCACAAGCCACGACAGCTATGTAAGTCACTATCTTCATATTGAATTTATCACCATTGTCATGTTGCACCATATGGAATTTATTAAGGACTTAAGTTTTGATGCTATACCTTAACAATAATTTATTACGTCTAACATGATTTAATACTTCTCAGCGCTGCATCCTATATGTGTCTATTGGTTTTTACATTGGAGGACATTGGAGGTTTTCCTCTTGAAGCTGGCTGCTTTCCATCTTTCCATCACCCAGCGCTCATATATTATCATCATTTCTGAATCCACCTTATTGCTTATGTTAAGCAATACGGCTTAAAGGCTTGCCTCCTTTCATTTGACGCTCAGAAGGCGTTCGATCGCGTAGATTGGTGTTTTCATCTTACCCTAGAACAGATAGGTTTACGTTTGCGGTTCCTCGCTCAGATTATGTCCCCCTATTCTCATCCTTCGGCATCTGTCCTGGTGAATGGTACGGTTTCTTTGCCCTTCCCCATATCAAATGAAACTAGACAGGGTTGTCCCCTCTCGCCTCTTCTCTTTGTTTTAGTAATGGAATACCTTGCGAGAGCTATTCGAGCTAACGACTCAATATTGGGCATCTGCACTCCCTCACATACCATAAACTATGCTTATATGCAGATGACCTTCTGGTTTACGTCCAGCAGCCACTTATCTCACTCCCTAGTCTTTTTCACGAATTCCGCAGATTTGGTCTCTTCAGTAACTTCAAGCTTAATATCTCTAAAATGGAGGCCTTGACTATTTCATTACCTGAACATGTGCTGGCGAATCTCCGCTCAAATTTCTCTTTTCAATGGTGACCAAAGGCTATTATGTACCTAGGGGTCATGATTTCTGCTGATTTTAATGCTCTATACTCCCTTAATTACTTACCCCTGCTTCCAAGTATCCGAACAGACCTGGCTTCATGGGGCGCCTCAGCCCTTCCCTGGTTCGGCCGCATCAACACCCTTAAGATGGATACCTTGCCTAAGTTGCTGTACGTTTTTCAGACTATACCGATCACTGTGCCTAAGAGTTTCTTTCTTTCTCTACGCTCCTTTTCCATTAGATTTATTTGGCACAAAGGATTTTCTAGATTAAAATATAGGTTACTCACTTTTCCTGAAGCTCGGAGGTGGAGTGGGTTTACCAGACTTTGAGTTATGTTATAGAGTTACACTACTAGCCCGGATGCTTGATTGGTTTCCCAGACCCTTTTATAAAGCCTCCTGTATGATAGAACAAGATTTATCCCAGACTGATCTTTGGACTTTCCCATGGGGTTACAACCAAGACTATTGGCGTTTTTCTGGTCTGTCTCCATTGACTGTGGCTGTACTGAAGCTGTGATATACCGTATTTGCCGGTGTATAAGACGACTTTTTACCCCTTGAAAATCTTCTCAAAAGTCGGGGGTCGTCTTATACACCGGTATACGACATACTGACACTTTTTAGGGGGGCGGCGCGGTGCCGCCGCCCCCCCTTCCAACGGAAGGGACACTAAGTACAGGGGCGGGCAGGGGCTGCTGTCACTTACCTAGATCCGGTCCCACGACGATCCGGTCCAGGAAGCGCGGCTGCTCCTTCAGTTCAGCCACTGGATGTTCGTGCGGCTGCTCGGCTCCGCCTCCTCACCAGTGATTGGCCGCCAGAACTGTAGCTCAGGAAAGGCACACAGGAGGCCAATCACCGGCGAGGGGGCGGAGCCAAGTGGCCCCACGAAAATCGAGTGCAGGAGCAGCAGGTAAGTGTGCAGTGTAGAGGTGCTGCTGCAACCACATATGGTGGTTGCAGCAGCACCATACTGCAACAGGGGTCAGCAAGTGTAATTGGCGTCAGTGGGAGGAATAGTGCCCCATCATTGCTGTCACTGATACCAATGATGGAGCACTATTCTTCCCACTGACACCAATGATGGGGCACTATTCCTCCCATTGACACCAGCGATGGGGCACTATTCCTCCCCCCCACTGACACCAACAATGGGGCACTATTCCCCCCCCCACTGACACCAATGATGGGGCACTATTCCACCCCCCACTGACACCAATGATGGGACACCATTCCTCCCACTGACACCAATGATGGGGCACCATTCCCCCCACTGATACTAATGATGGGGCACCATTCCCGCCACTGATACCAATGATGGGGCACCATTCCCGCCACTGATACCAATGATGGGGCACTATTCCTCCCACTGATACTAATGATGGGGCACTATTCCTGCCACTGATACCAATGATGGGGCACTATTCCTGCCACTGACACCAATGATGGGGCACTATTCCTGCCACTGACACCAATGATGGGGCACCTATTCCCCCCACTGATACTAATGATGGGGCACTATGCCCGCCACTGATACCAATGATGGGGCACTATGCCTCCCACTGATACCAATGATGGGGCACTATTCCTGCCACTGATACCAATGATAAGGCCCTATTCCCCCCACTGATACCAATGATGGGGCACTATTCCTCCCACTGATACCAATGATGGGGCACTATTCCTGCCACTGATACCAATGATGGGGCACTATTCCTGCCACTGATACCAATGATGGGGCACCTATTCCTCCCACTGATACCAATGATGGGGCACTATTCCTGCCACTGATACCAATGATGGGGCACTATGCCTCCCACTGATACCAATGATGGGGCACTATTCCTGCCACTTATACCAATGATAGGGCCCTATTCCCCCCACTGATACCAATGATGGGGCACTATTCCTCCCACTGATACCAATGATGGGGCACTATTCCTGCCACTGATACCAATGATGGGGCACCTATTCCTCCCACTGATACCAATGATGGGGCACTATTCCTGCCACTGATACCAATGATGGGGCACTATGCCTCCCACTGATACCAATGATGGGGCACTATTCCTGACACTTATACCATTGATAGGGCCCTATTCCCCCCACTGATACTAATGATGGGGCACTATTCCTGCCACTGATACCAATGATGGGGCACTATTCCTGCCACTGATACCAATGATGGGGCACCTATTCCCCCCACTGATACTAATGATGGGGCACTAGTCCTGCCACCAATGCCAATGATGGGGCACTATTCCCACCACTAATACCAATGATGGGGCACTATTCCTCCCACTGACACCGATGATGGGGTACTATTCCTCCCACTGGTGTGCATTGGAAGAGGGGTAGTCTTATACGGAGAGTATAGCCCAAACACTACATTTTAGCAGGAAAAGTAGGGGGTCGTCTTATACGCCCAGTCGTCTTATACGCCGGCAAATACGGTAAATGAGGCATCAATGCTCTCTTATCTTATGATCCCTCTCCTTTATCACCCCTATTTGATAACACCTTCCCTTTACGCGTGCCTCCTGGCCCGTAGCTTGAGACTTTATTTGCCCCCAGTCGGGTCTCCAGCTTCTTCAGGGTGGATCTAAGGATTGGTTGACCCCTTTACATCTATCCTCATTTTGCAAACACTTATATTCTTCCTCCCTCACCCATCGCCCACTTTCTGAGTTTGAGCAGTTGTGCTTTCTCTCTGAATCCCAGATTAACGCTACTAAACCTAATGGGATTACTAAAACAATATGGTGAGCTTTCAGACTGGAAAATAAACCCCACAAAGCAAAGATTTTGAATGTTAATATTTCAAAGAAAGAGATACAAACCCTATAAAAGGACTGTCCATTTACACAGAGGGAGAAGGAATTAGGTTATTTGGGAATAAAGCTAACCCCCTCAATAAAAAATATATACCAGGCAAATTATACGCCATTAATAAATGAAATAAAAGAAGAGCTGAGAAGAACTGGATGGACTTTTGTCTTTTTTTCAGCCAGACTAACTATGTAACTATTTTATGTTAAAATAATTCATTTTTAGAATTTGTTTTGTATATTCAGATTCAGATTTGTTTTATATATTTGTTGTTTCTAAATCAATTCGTATTTTTTGGAAGTTATTTCTAATTCATTTGTTATGTCGTTATGTTTTTTCGGCGACTTGCTTGTGACTTCCATGTAACTTTCTTGCAACTTTCATTCAACTTTTACTGTGGCTAATCATAACACCAGAGTGTAAACAAATGGGGCATTGAAAAACATAGCATGGGGGTCCCTCACTGATCCTTACCAGGCCCTTCAGGTCTGGTATGGGTTTTAAGAGGGACCACATGCCAAGAAAAAAGAGCATGCCCTCCCCCCAAAAAAAATTAATGCCAAACCCTATGTCTGGTATGGGTTTTAAGGGGAGCTCCATGCCAATAAAAATCCATACCAGACCCTTATCTGAGATGGTCAGGAAAAGGGGGGGATGGGTGAGTGCCCCCTCTGAAGCATAACAAGCCACTCAAAGCACCTTGTCTCCATGCTGATCAGGACAAGGGCCTCTTTCCCACAATCCTGGCCCATGGTTGTGGGGGTACAAGGGGGTGACTTATTGGAATCTGGAAGCCCCTTTTAACAAGCATGGGGTACATAGAAACCTTACTCATTAACCAACAAAAATCAAAAATAAATAAAAACACAAACAGTTTTTGACAAGTTTTTTCCCACCTCTTTACCCTATTTAACTGGCTCTC
Organism: Staurois parvus; assembly: GCF_062004578.1. Lineage (NCBI taxonomy): Eukaryota > Metazoa > Chordata > Amphibia > Anura > Ranidae > Staurois > Staurois parvus. The sequence continues at coordinate 1,470,033 of NW_028318030.1, forward strand.
CCTAAGGCTGGACATGATCATGTCACTACTCATGTCACTTTCGGTCCGCGGACAGCGTGCGTTCCAGTGTGCGCTCCAGTGGTCCGAACAGGGCAGCAGCCATCTTTAACATGTCTCCTCAAGCTCCTCCTGCAGCTGCTGGCTGGCACAACGGCTCCATCACTTAGAGGACAGAAATCTGCTACTGACGGATTACATTACAGCCTGTTTTTACTACCACATTGTAAGTTTTTTTAACCGATTTTTATTAAAGTTGACCTGGCATACTGCACTTAGAAGTGCCTTCCTGTTTCACCTTTATATTATATCCTCGCACCCCCACAACCACCGGGCCAGGATTGTGGGGAAGAGGCTCTTGTCCTCATCAACATGGGGACAAGGTGCTTTAGAGGGGATCTATTCCCAAAGCACCCCCCCATGTTGATGGCATGTGGCCTGGTATGGTTCAAGAGGGGGTCACTAGCTTGACCCCCCGCCTTTCCCTGGCCTGCCGGGCTGCATGGTCAGCTAAGGGTAAGGTATGCATTTTGAGGGGGGGATATACCACATCATTTTTTCTTAATTTTGGCCTGGAGTTCCCTTCAAAAGCCAGCCTTAACAACCAGCTCTTCCCAAATCAATTCAGATCATTCATTATCTCAGATGCTTCACATATTCTAATGAAAATAATGAATTTTGTTGTTTCGTTATAATTTTATGTCTTGTTGAAATTCGTTACTGTTGTTACTCGGATATTTGGATTTAGAAAATTTTCTTTGAATTTTAATTTGTAATAAAAAGAATTGCATATGTCTATTTTAAGGATTACAGCTATGTTTTCTCAGTTGATTAACATAGATCAGATTGGTTTGACTCTGGGAAGAGATACCAGAGATAATGCACTGAGGGCTTTTAATCATGCATTATGTGAACAGGAATACCCAGCTGACACTTATTTATTATCCATGGATGCCTACAAAGTTTTTGACAGAGTTGACTGGGGATTCCACAAAATAATTTTATCCTATTATGGTTTCACACCAAGGATGCTTCATAGTATTAGCTTTCTTTACTGCCTGCCTTTAGCAAATGTTAGGATAAATGGCCTGCTCTTGTCCCGATTAGCTTTGCATGCCCTTTTTTGCTGAAAAATTTCACCGTCATTTTTTAATTTCCTCTGTCAGAAAAATTAAACATAAACTGGCAGCTTATGCTGATGATATCCTTCATTCAACATACATTTATATCCACCTCCAACCTTACAAAAGATCTAGAACTCTATGATGAGCTTTCATGTTTTGAAATTAATCTATCAAAATCTGAAATTCTGAATATTAACCTATATGCATCTTAGGCCTTTTTATTAGAGTCATACTTACAATTTCAATTGCAGCAAGGAAAATTGAGATAGGTAGGAAAATATCTTACTTCTCACCTTGCTTGTATATTCAAAATAATCACACCATAATTCTAAATGAAATAGGTCCATCCTGGAGGAATATTTTTTGCTCATGGGAGCAAATATCCTAAAAGTAAATGTGCTCCCTAGAATTCTTATTTTTGTATCAGATGATACCTGTAAATCCATCCCTCCTCTTTTTCAAACATTAAATGCATTTTCCAGACAATTTGTAATGCAAAATATCCAAGACTTACTCACTCAATATTACACTGCTCAAAAAAAAGTTTACACTGTAGAAAATAAAAATTAAAGGAACACTTTGAAAACACATCAGATCTCAATGGGGAAAAATGTTGTGCTGGATATCTATACTGATATGGACTGGGTAATGTGTTAGGAACGTAAGGATGCCCCATCATTTGATGGAAATGAAAATTATCAACCTACAGAGGACTGCATTCAAAGACCCTGAAAATCAAAGAGAAAAACCATGCAGCAGGCTAGTCTATTTTGCTGAAATTTCATTGCAGCAACTCAGAATGGTACTCAGTAGTTTGTATGGCCCCCACGTGCTTGTATGCATGCCTGACAATTCCGGGCATGATCCTAATGAGACGACAGATGGTGTCCTGGGGTATTTCCTCCCATATCTGGACCAGGGCATCACTGAGCTCCTGAACAGTCTGAGATGCAACCTGGTGGCGTCACATGGACCGAAACATGATATCTCAGAGGTGTTCTATTGGATTTAGGTCAGGCAAGCATGGGGGCCATTCAATGGTATCAATGCCTTCATCCTCCAGGAACTTCATGCTCTAGCCACATGAGGCCAGGCATTGTCGTGCACCAGGAGGAACCCAAGACCCACTGCATCAGCGTAGGGTCTGACAATGGGTCCAAGGATTTCATCCCAATAGCTAAAGGCAGTCATGGTGCCATTGTCTAGCCTGTAGAGGTCTGTGCATCCCTCCATGGATATGCCTCCCCAGACCATCACTGACCCACCACCAAAATGATCATGCTGATCGATGTTACAGGCAGCATAAAGTTCTCCATGGCTTCTCCAGACCCTTTCACATTTGTCACATGTGCTCAGGATGAACCTGCTCTCATCTGTGAAAAGCACAGGGTGCAAGTAGTGGAACTGCCTATTCTGGTGTTCAATGGCAAATGCCAATCAAGCTCTATGGTGTCAGGCAGTGAGCACAGGGCCCACTAAAGGACATGATGCCCTCAGGCCAACCACATGAAGTCTGTTTCTGATTCTTTGGTCTTTGAGACATTCACACCAGTGGCTTGCTGGAGGTCATTTGCCAGTGCTCATCCTGTTCCTCCTTGCACAAAGAAGCAGATACCGGTCCTGCTGATGGGTTAAGGACCTTCTATGGCCCTGTCCAGCTCTCCTAGAGTAACTGCCTATCTCCAGTAATCTCCTCCATGCTGGGAGACACAACAAACCTTCTGTCAATGGCATTTATTGATGTGCCATCCTGGGGTAGTTGGACTGCCTGTGCAACCTCTGTAGGGTCAAGGTATCGCCTCATGCTACCAGTGGTGACACTGACCCTAGACAAATGAAAAACAGTCAAAAAAGATGAGAAGGGAAAAAAATGTCAGTTGCCTTTGCCTGTAAAACCATTCTTGTTTTGGGGGTAGTCTCAATATTGCCCATCTAGTGCACCTGTTGTTAATTTCATTAACACTAAAGGAGCTGAAACTGATTAAGAACCCCCTCTGCTACTTAACTGACCAGATCAATATCCAAGGAGTTTAATTGACTCGATGCTATACTCTGATTAAAAAGTGTTCCTTTAATTTTTTTGAGCTCCCCTTCCCCATGTTCTTAGAGATCCCTCCTTTATCCTCTGACTACTCAGAAGATTTCCCTGACTGCCTTTGCTTCATCCTGCTGATTGTCAGTAGTTGCAAGCACACAGGAAGGGATGGAGTGTGGGAGAGTGGGTAAATATGTACCGGTTGATCACCTTGTGTTAAAGGGAGATGGTGAAAAAATTTCATCAAATGGAAGCTTAAGCCAGTTGGCTGCAGTCATTGAAAAGTGTATAGTGACAGTGGTTGGTCACAATACCATGTCCAGACAATGAGGATACCTTGTATGTGTGGATGGAAGAATTTTCTTTTTAATTTTTTTCATGCAGCCCATGTATGGCCAGTTTAAGGGCCCATTTACAGAACTGCGCATGCATTATGATTTACATAACATACATGCTGGTGTGCCTCCTGCACATGCACTGCAGTGCATTGTTACAAAAATATATATTTTTTTAACTTTTTAAAATTACAGTCATTGAATCCTTTAGCATGGGCAAGTATTGTAATGCATTGGCACACATTATAACTTCTCAGCACTGCATTACAATAAATTCATGCCTGTATCATAACACAGGGCACACACGGCACTATGAGTTGGGCATTGTCACAACACTAAAGTGTGAGGCCAACCTCCAGATTTCTATTGTAAATTCCCTTTTTACAGTTTTGCATACTTTCAATTTCAAAGTTTGCAAAAAGGCACAATTTAAAATTTACAAATATTTGTTATTTATTACCTCAATACAGTTTTATTTGTTAAATTTAGTAAGAATTTTGTTTTGATAAACATTTGCACAACCAGGGCTGGACCTAAAAACAGTAGCACCATCATATCTTTTTTTCATACTTTTTATTATGCTTTCAGAAAATGTTTGGTTTGGGAGATCTTTGACAAGCTCTTAAAGCCATAAGTGAAAAATTATAAAATCCATATTTTTAGTTGTTTATTTACAGTTCTGCATACTTTTGATTTTCAATATTTCATTAAAAAAATACAACATAAAATCTCTATTAGTTTGACTAATATATAATGATATGATTGGTTTAGCTGACACTATTTAATCATTGACCCCCCCCCCTTTTTTTTTTTCTTCCCCTCCACGACGTTATTTTTCACATTTCTTTCTACTTGACGCTCCCTTCTCTTTTCTTTCTTTTCTTCACACCTTTTTCATACCCTAAATAATCATATCTTCCATAAGGAACAGAGCGTCCTTTCACATACAGGTGTGATTGTCCTTTACAAAAAGGAACCTACATTTTCCAGATACGGAAACATAGGATATGCACACCTACAGATGCTATTTCTGCCTTACGCTTCATTGTCCTGTTATCTGAGAACTCCCTACTCAGTGGATCAGTGTCCATCATACTTATCTAGATTACCTATTATAATCATTATTTCTACTGGTTTATATTATTCACCTGTTATACTATATTCTTTTGCTTCAAGATGAATCGCACTTTAAACGAACATCTTATGACCCGTCTGCATTACGGGAGAACATACCAGATGTATATGCGCGGACTGTGATCCGTATCTGTATATGACTTGATATGCCTTTCCTATTTCAATAAAATACTTTTTGGAAAAAAAATAAAAATACAACATAATCTTTTAGATTTAGTAGGAATTTTTAAGAAATTTTGAACGTTATGATGTATTTGTGTCTGATAATAATGTTTTTTGTGTATGTTTAGGAAAAATATATAATTTAATAAACATCTGTTAGTCGGACTGTTTTTTTATTATACTAGCCTTATGCTTTCAGAAATTTGATTTGTTTTGGGGGTCTTTTACAAACTCTGGAAGCTGTAAGTGAAAAATTATAACTTCTAGATCTTAAGTGCAAGTTGTTTATTTACAGTTTTGTGTACCCTTTTCACTGATTTTCAAAAAGGCTTAAAACTTAACTCAAAATAAGCTACAAAATATTTGCTAAATTTACAAGTTTATCTGTTTATCGTCATGTTTTTTTTGTGAAAATAATAGATTTGATTTTTGTTCAGTTATAGTGAGACCTAAAAATTCAGTATCACCTTTTTTTTTAATCTACCAGTTTTATGCTTTCAGAAAATGTATGGTTTGAATGGTCTTTTACAGGCTCTGAAAGCTGTAAGTAAAAATGATAACCTTCAGATTTATAGAATCATTAGCTTATTTACAGTTTTACGTACCTTCGCTATTTCTTACAATTTTACAAAAAGGCACAATTCAAAATTTACAAGTATTTATTATTTAGTAATTCAATACATCTTATCGTTTTATATTTAGTTGGAATTAGTAGGACTTTTATGTGCTTGTGTCCCCTAAAAAATGGTTTTGGTGTATTTTTTATCAAACTCTGAAAGCTTTAAGTGAAAAATAAAAAAAAATAAAAGTGGAGCACAGGGCCTGTTTTGTGTTTAAATCAATTTTTTAATGGCCCCTCATCATTCCAGGGAGATTTAATGGAAGGTCAGGTGTTTTCCTAGAAGATTCATGAGGTATGCTCAGGTAATACATTTCATAGTTTCTCTTCCTCATCTTGTTAGGCACATAGCAGATTTAAATCCATTAGAGACTCTTTTAGCAGGGCCTGACCTCCCTGACCATGCCCCTATTCTGAAATTAGAAACCCAGTCATTCCTGGCTATTTTGATACAACCCTTCTTTGATGAAAAATGTTCAACTATGTAAGGTTTTGTCAAACTTCACATATAAAATGTGAAATAAGTGGAGGTTTTTAACAGAAATTTAAATTGACTGCATATTGTTAATTATTCCCAATGCTCCTGGCAACCATTTCTGTGGCTTACTCATCAATGTGTTAGAGAAGATGTTATACAAAAGGGACCATTACACACATGTGGCAGTTCAGCCCTGTCATTCCAACACACTGGTCCAGAATGGGGAGTGTAATTTCTAAGATTTCTGATTAGACTGCACCCTTAGACCTTTGGGTCTATTTATTTTACGATTCTAATAGTGAGGTTAAACCCTTTACTCCCTCTGACAACACCCTGTCTCTATAGATACCATATGGGCTATGGGTGGAGTTTAACTAAAGTGCCAGTATCAGGCACCCATTCATTCTGAGGCCTCTATTTAATATGCAAAGGAGAGAGAGCAGAGCCTTCTGAGTGTAGCATATAGGTGTTTATTCCAAGAACATGAAATTGGCAACTTACAAGATAAAAACATATAGAACACTCATCATATGAATGTAGTAGCCGCTGCAGCTGGCCGATCTGATTGCACTGAACACATAGTGGTATGGAGCATTCGGCACAGCTGGTGGCTCCCAGCACTTCCTAGATGGTCTGTGAACCCCAGGAGAGCTGTGATGGCATTGGCATGGGAAGTTGAAAGCGGGGGGCATGGCACTCGTTCAGAGCATGCATGCTCCTTCATCGGTACATCAGGCTGTTTGGACAGAGTTCCATAATGTTGCTGGAATTAGGCCTTTTCATCCCCATGGTCACTGCTGGCATTGTGAGTGGAGCTTAATTTAACTTGCAGCCCTGTTTAGAGTAGACCTGGGTTAGCTTCATTTGAGACTCCTTTCTACATGGCCCTGGATGATGCTGGCAGGCAGCGTTGGCATGTTCAGTTGCTGGGCTAGGTGTATGTATATATTTATATATATATATAAGTATATAATGTATAGTTTATATACATGTGTATGCTCATGTTTGGGATTGTAAAACAAAGTAAGGTTTGATCAAGTGGAGAGTTAAAATAAAAATAAATTTGTGATTTTTTTTTTTAATCCTGATTGCTTGATTTTTTTTTGTGGCACAAGTGTTTTGTCATCTTTTTTTGGCACCTTTACTCTTAGCTTTTAAAACATTTTTTTCCTCATTTTTTGATATTTTGAAACAGCCTGTTTTTCTTTCTTCAGACTGCTAATGAATGGAAGTGGTTATTGTGAACAAAGTGGGAATTGATCATGTGGAGAATTAAAAAAACAAGAGTTTTAAACAGGATTTAAGAAAAAAAATTCTTCTAGCCTGTAAGTATAATTTTAAATTTCCTGTAAGTACAGTATTATTAATATTGTAATTGGGATAATGAATGTTAGCAACGTTGAAGTTTTTGCTCATTGCACAGTTTTCCACATGTATACAATAGTGGAGCAACAACTCTAAGATGAATATAGATGTGACAGATGTGAACAGGTACCCTTCTTGAAGCCCACATTTTCAAGAGCTGGATGGACGAATTACAACACTGAAAGGAACAGAAAACCTCAAAAGGAGACTTCTGATCACTGAGCAGGTGATCAATGGGGTTGATGTGAAGAGTGGAGGGGTAAGTCAGAATATCAGGTAGTAAGATGGGTTAATGCAGTTGGAGTGAGTGGATGAAGAGAGCTTTTGTCAACATAATCTTTAAAAGAGGGAACATATTCAATGGGTACAATAAAATGTTTGTTTAGGAGAGTAACTGCAAGGTCAACCACAGGAATGGACCATTTCATAAACTTTTTCAGCTGGATAGAGTTCAACAAATATTTTGGGGGAGTTATAATCCTTTCAGGAGTTTTCCAATCATTAGAGACAGCTCATTGTATCTGTTTGTGAACAGGGAATATCTTGCAAGGCTTAGTAGGTCTCCTTGTGCTCAAAGGGATGTGACAAGATGGAAGGGTGTCTGTCAGGGCTCCGGGGTGTGACCAGAGGTATGTGACTGACGCAGGGAAACGCAGGCTTCAGATAAGTTATAAACAATATACTTTATTAAAGACTAACAATACAAACATAAACGCAGTGCAATACTAAAACATAACACAGTGCAAACGAACCAAACCAAACCACCCACAGATAACAGTACATACAATGCAAGCGTCGTCAGGCAGGCCGGGTCAATAACAATCGGGCAGGTAGGTACAGGGGGTCAGGCAGAGAATGGTCGGGGTCACAAGCCAGGGATGAAACAGGAGAAGTCAGCAGAGGTCCGGATCAGGCAGGGTCAGCAACGAATCAGACAGAGACAGGAACAGGAACAGGGATGCAGGAACAAGATACAGGGCCCAGGAAAAACCAAGGCCGAGACTGCAGGTCTGGCCATCCCTTAAATACACCTGTATAATCAACTTCAGGTGTTTGGCTGGCTGCAGGGTTGAGTCTCTGATTGCTGGGAGCACCCGCTGGCCAGCCCTGGTACTGCAGCCCACAAGGCAGGTGAGTCCCACCATTACTGGCAAGTCCATTCCTGACAGTGTCTACCTGTACAATGCCAAGGCTTTTGTGGACAGAGGCAACACGCTTTTCATAATTTGCAAGCATATTGTGGGAAGTTCCTTCTGCAATTTAATGACAGTGTGGGGAGAGAGATCTTTGGCAGCTTCCTCCAGCACTGCTTTCACAATCTCTTAATTGTCCTCCAATTCTGCATCATGTAGGACTAGCATATCAGGGTCCAGCTCCAGTTTTAAAAGAGAAGGAGGAGAAGAGGTAGGGCATTTTTGGGCTCTGGACAAACATGGCTAAATTAAGGCCATAATCTGTCCACAAAATTGTAACATAGATACAGAAAATTCTGCTTTGGTCAAATAGGCCTCCTGTGTGGTTGAAATAGAGCTAGAATTGGATGCTGTAACCAATGTTAAGACCGGTTCCTGTTCCAGTGAAATGGATGCATAGTCACTGTGAGGTTGAGTGGGCTTTCAGCTGAGTGAATGTTTGCCTGCTTTTTAGATTTGGCTTCCATTCATCTGGTCTCCTTCATTTGTACAAGTAAGTTCCCCTGTGGGCTATTCCTGGGGTAGATAGGTTGGAGTAAATGGTAACCCAGGTGTAACCTGTATTGCAATGAAGCCTTGTAACGAAAGGGTGGGAGGAAGCACTTAAGCACTTGCCTACCGGGCACTTTTACCCCTTTTCTGCCCAGGCCAATTATCAGCTTTCAGCGATGTTGCACTTTCAAAGACAATTGCCACGGTCATGCAACACTGTACCCATATGACATTTGTATAATTTGTTTTCACACAGATAGAGCTTTCTTTTGCTAGTAATTAATTGCCACTGGGTTTTTTATTTTTTTGTGCTACAAATGAAAAAAGCAAAAAATTAAAAAGAAAGTTTTTCTTATTTTCTATGATAAAATATTCAAACAGGTAAATTTTCCCCTTTAACTGATGGGCACTGAGAGGTGGTACTAATGGGCACTGACTGGCAGCACTGATGGGTGGCACTGATGGGTGCCACTGATGGGTTCCACTGATGGACACTATTGGGGCTGCACCGATAATCGAGGCACTGATCAGTGCCCTGATTATCAGTGCACAAGTCTTCTGTGGGCTTACCAGTTATCGGCAGTACTTTCCTCACGCTGTGACAGCATGAGGAAAGTGCTGCCAATAACCGGCAACTGTATTTACTTTGTGATCAGCTGTGTCCTTGGACACAGCTGATCATGTAGTAAAAGGCGGCTGTGATTGGTGCTTTTTTTCTTTTTCCATAAAGTTTATTAATAAACTCAGAGCATACAATAAGTACAGGTAATACAAGGTATCAGTCAGAAATACAATAGGAGGTAATACACATACAGCAAACAAAAAAATACATAGCAATACAAGAATCAGACGTAAGTCATCCCAGGGAAAAGAAAACGGGAAAAATTAGAACATGCGAGTGCAGGAACATTAAAGGCATATCTGGTCTCAAGCCCTTATTCAGCATATTGGAATCACAGCACTGGCAGGGTCAATGATATATAACCTCAGTTACCGAGCAGCAGCAAAGAGCAGGTCCAGTGAGTCAAAGGTTGCGTTGGAAATGTATACAGTAGGTGTGGAGGGGGGGGGGGTGCAAGGGCTTGTAGGATATGACCTTGTACTTTTGATAAAACTGAGGTAACTCACTATAGGTTGCCAGCACATGGGTAAAGGGTTCGGGAAAGGAGATATGTAAAAGTAAAACATATGAGCAGCTGGATTGCAGATAGGTAGTAGGGCTCCTATGAGTAGAGAAGTGTACCAAAATAGAAAGGGGAGAATGAAAGCTAAACTCTAAGTAAGAAAGCAGGGAAATGGGGATTACGAATTTAAGAATAAGCATGAAAAAGAAGGGAAGAGAGGAGAAGAAGAAAAAGAAAAAAAAAGGGAGGGGGAGGGGTGGAGGGAGATGGGGGGTTGGGGAAAGGTCGAATGGGGAGGAGGTGTGGAGGAGTAGGAGGGTAGGTAAGTCACCTTTACTCAAGACTCCCAGGACATGAGAGATACACGCAACCCTGGCAGAGAAGCGAGCTGGGGACAGTTGCAGGCGTATCAGGGTGCCAAGTGTAGCTTGCTCCAAGCAGTACAGGACATTGAGACAAAGGACCTCAATCACAACCTTGAAAAAACAGAGAGCCAATTTATATCGCCAGAAACACTATGGGGTATCAGAGAGATTCAGAATCAATCAGCAAGGCCCATGAAAGAACGATATTCAGGTGTCGTTCTGAAGTGAATCCAACAGGACCACATATGAGAAAATTTAGTAGGTTTATCCAGAGAAGAAGCAATCAGCTCTTCCATTTCAGCAATTCTGTTCAAGCGTATGAACCAATCTCGCACTGTGGGGGGGTGAACAGACCCCCAAAGAACCGGTAAGCAGAGTTTGGCCACGTTAAGCATATGCATAGCCAGAGATTTGAAATATAGATGTTTGGGAAGCGGAGTGTGGTGGAGGGGGAGTTGGACACCGAACAAGTAATCCGATGCACCTCCTGCCAAAAGGGCTGAACCATAGGGCAGTCCCACCAGATATGAAAAAGAGATCCAACAGGAGCCCCACATCTCCAACAAACACTGGGTCTGGATGGATTAAAATGATGGATTCTAGAAGGTGTATTGTACCAACGTGTTGCCAACTTGTATCCGTTTTCTTGTGCCGAAACATTCAAGGAGCACTTATGAGAAAAGGTAAAGATTTAGTCCCAATCAGAGGAAGAAAAGTCAATGTTTAAATCTCTTTTCCAAGCTTTGCAGGCGGGAAGTGAATCAGAGGTTCTGTCACCAAGAAGAAGCAGATAGGTCAATGATGCAAAATGCCTCCGTGGTTCAGATTTTGAACAGAGTGACTCAAAGGAGGTGAGAGGGCGGACCCATTTATGGCGATATGCAGGAGAGAGAAGAAAATATCTGATTTGAAGATAGGCCCAAAAGGGAAAGGTGAGATCACCCATAGTACTTGCCAGGGAAGAACAAGACTTCAGCTGACCTTTGTGAAAAAAATGGTTCGCTAAAACTTGACTGTGTGGCCAATGTGCTGATGGAAAGGACTTATGCATGGAGGGAAGTCCAAATTGAGGCGAAGAGAAGTTAGTGGGTTGGGGGTATCCGAAATGGAGGCCGATTTACAGGCCAAGCGAAAGGTTTTAAGGGAAGGACCGATTATTGGATGTAGGAGGAGGTCTTGAGGAATGTGTTTGGTCAGAAGCCACAGGATCGATGCCAAGGGGGAAGTGGAACAAGAGTGTTCCAGCTGGATCCACGCTTTGGTGGTAAAGTGAATATTCCAATCGATTATCCTAGTAAGATGGCAGGCCCGATGGTAAAGTTGCAGGTCAGGTAGTCCAATCCCCCCTTTGGATTTGGGGAGCACAAGTTGGGAGAAGGAAATACATGGCCGTTTATGATTCCAGAGAAAAAGAGAGCACATTCTTCTGCATGAAACGAAAAGAGGGTGGTAAATGGATAGGTAAGGTTTGAAATAGATAGAGGCACGGGAGGATATTCATTTTTAGTATGGCAGCCCTACCAAACCAGGAGAAGCATGGGCGATGCCACCTAGTTAGGTCTGCTCGGATGGCACCAAGGGTTGGAAGAAAGTTTTTGACATAAAGATCAGAGAGGTTACTCGTAAGCTGTATTCCCAGATAGGTAAGGGAGTCCCTTTCCCATTGAAACAGGAACTGTGACTGACAAAAGGAAACCAGATCTGGAGGAAGAGTAATGTTTAAGGCATAGGATTTGGAATGATTAATTTTGAGGTTTGAGATATATTGAAAAAAGTAAAAATACTTAAGTAGGTTGGGCAAGGTGATCCGGGGCTCCGTTAAAAACAAAAGAATGTCGTCTGCGTAGGCAGCAAGTTTGTATTCCTTGTTCGCCACAGAAATACCCCGGATATCTGGGTTTAAGCGGAGTTTGCATAACAATGGTTCTAGTGATATCACAAAAAGAAGCGGGGATAGGGGGCAACCTTGGCGCGTACCATTCCCAAGAGGGAATGGATGAGATAGATGCCCATTCACACGGACCTGAGCCGTTGGACCAGAATACAGTGCCATAATGAAATTGAGCATGGTGTCCCCTAAACCAATCGCCTGTAGGGATGCCTTTAAGTAATCCCAGGACACCCTATCAAAAGCCTTCTCGGCATTTAGGGAAAGAATAAATCCTGGACTGCGAGAATCGTGAAGCCGGTGGAGAAGGTTAAGAGCCTTGATGGTGTTATCCCTTGATTCCCGTCCCGGGATGAAGCCCACTTGGTCAAGGTCAATCAGGGAGGGTAACAAGGGAAGGAGACGGTTGGCTAGGATCTTTGCGTAGATTTTGATGTCTATGTTCAAAAGAGAGATGGGTCTATAATTGGTAACCAAAGTGACATCTTTACCTTCTTTGGGGGTGACAGTGATATGAGCTTCCAGGAGGCGATGATGTTGAGTGGAGAGTGAAGAGAAAGTGTTGAAGGTGGAGAGGAAGGATCCACTCAAAATATCTAGAAACTCCTTGTAATATGCCACAGAAAGACCATCAGGGCCCGGGCTTTTACCAGGTTTCATTTGCTGAATGGCTCAGGAGAGCTCCTCTGCCATGATATGATGTTCCAAATCCTGAACAGTATCATCAGGTACAGTGGAAGGACTATAGAGGCGAAGAAAGTCAGAGATTAGGGTGTCCGTAGGCTTATTGGCCTTAGAAGGGCGACGTTCTGGAGGGAAATTGTATAATGTTTTGTAGTATTGCTCGAAGTGAGATGCTATATCCGCATTTGAGGTGGCCAAAAGAGCCATCCGAGCCACTAATCTTGTGAACTGTTAAAGCCGACTTTTTTGTTTGGAGGGATCTGGCTAAGAATCTCCCGCTTTTGTTAGCAAGTTCATAAAAAATTTTTTGCGACAAAATGAATCTGCGCTTAACTTCCTTGCCTAGTTTGTTTAAGAGCTGTGTGCGGGTGTCCGTAAGATCAGATTTAGTCGAGGCGGCCTGATTATGTTTGTGCGCCTTTTCCAGGAATTTAATGCGATCTAAGAGTTGTTGTAAGCGAGTCTGTCTCTCTTTTTTACGTTTTGTGGCCATAGCTATTAGGACTACTCGAATGACGCATTTATGTGCCTCCCATTGAGTTAACGAAGAGGTATCTGGAGTTTAATTGTTCGAAAAGTAGTCCGTTAATTGGGAGCGAACCTCTGCTTCATTGGCCGAGTCAGAAAGAAGAGAGGCATCCAAACGCCATATCTTGGAACGGGAATGTTGCTCCGGAAATCGTAATGTCATAGTGATAGGGTGATGATCAGAGAGGAACATCGGTTCGATGGAAGAATCATGGAGGAAAGAGAGGTCAGCTTGCGTGATAAAGAGGTAATCAATTCTGGAATATTTGTTGTGTGGAGGAGAGAAAATTGTATAGTCTTTGACATTCAGGTGGAGGACTCGCCAAGAGTCGTGAAGTTGCAGATCTTGAAGTTGAGTGTGAATCTGTCTAATGGATTTATATGGCAAGAAAGAGCTTCCCGAGGAAGAGTCCAATAAAGGGCATAGGGGAACGTTAAGATCACCTCCCAAGATTAGGATACCCGTCTGGAAGGAGGAGAGTGAAGAGGTAATAGAGCGGAAAAAGGATGCCTGTCTAGTGTTGGGTACGTAAAGATTTGCTAAAGTGATGGGCCTATCGGCAAAATTACCTTTTAGAAACAGGAATCTACCATCCGGATCCGGAAGTGACTCCGAGATAACCAGAGGGAGGTGCTTTGCAATCAAAATGGAAACGCCTTTAGATTTAGCATGAGGGTTAGGAGCATGATAAACTGTCGGAAAACGGCAGTTAGTAAGCTTGGGTATGGCATTGTAACGGAAGTGCGTTTCCTGAAGAAAAACAATATCCGCTTTCTGTTTAAAAAGGTGCGAAACCTCACTGTCGGCGCAGGACAAGGCGATAACTGCACATTGGAGAGTGAGCTCGGGTAGAGGGGCGGAGCCTGACTATGGCGGCGGCGGAGAGCTCGTGGTAGGAGCTCCCGCACGGGCCTCTTCCGACCGACCCCCCCTTGGACTCTAAAATTCCCCCCTAGCAGATGGAGCTCTAGAGGGTAGAGACCTACCTCGACCGGGCGGGCTCCTCTGGCTGAGCGGCTCCCCGGAGTTGAGAGCGGAGACCAGCGGAGTGTGGCAGGGATGCTGAGCCTGGACGCCGAGCCTGGTTGCCGGGTGACAGGGAGGCGTGGCCGGGACATGTGACCGGCCGCAGTGCACCTCTGGGAGGCAAGAAAGCCGGCCGCCCGGCCGGAGGCTGACAGGGAGCAGGAGAGATTCTGCTCTGCCGGACGACCTGCAATCCAGGGAGCCCTAACAGGCGGTCGATGGTGAGCCTCCCCAACAAAGACAAGGAAGAAGAGCATGGAGGAAAGTCCTGGAGGGTCCCCCTGAGAGGAAGAGAGCGGACCTGCTGAAAAGAATTGGAGGAAGGAGCCTGGAGCCGTCTCATGAGTTGGAGGGGTGAGTAAGTCTGGCGGTGGCCCCAAACACAAAAATTGTATAGAGTTGGAGGAAAGCAGGGAGAGAAAGAAAAGGGGGGGACCCCCAGAGAATAAGAATAAAAAATAAGGAGAAGAACGCAAGGTGCAGGCAAAGGCATACAGAAAGGTGGGAAGACAAAGCTGGGAATTCTATTTCTACACCTTATTAATTTCTTCGTTTTGCAAAGTATAAGTTTATAAGAGAAAATAAAGGTTACAGAAGAAATGAAAAATAAAAGTGCAAAGGGAACCGGGCCTAAAGGGACACAAACGGGGACAATTAAAAAGTACGCATCCCAGGGAAATGTGACCCCAGAAAGGCCCCAGAGCAGAGAAGATAAAGGAGAGTCTGATTTAAGTATGCAAAATAGTCCTAAACAGTCAATGGAATTGGATATCAGTAATCAACAAATATCAGAGACAGAAAAAGAACTACAAATCCCAAATAAAAGAGAGATGACAGAAATGTTCAAAGATCTGGAGAGAACAATAAAGCAAGAAATAGTAAAAATTCGGAATGATCTGGGGCAGTTGTTGTTAAGAGTGGAAGAAACGGAGCAGAAAGTTAAAAGCCAGACCCAGATTATTTCCGAATTAGAGAAGAAGATAATTAATATGGAAAAAGCTCAGGAAAAATTGCAGTACAAGGTGGAAATTCAAGAAAATAGAGAAAGAAGGAGAAATATAAGGATAAGAGGGGTACCGGAAAGTTTAAAAGGAGAAATACTAGAAGAGATGGTTTGCAAAATACTGAACTTTATAATGGGAAACTCTGAAATCGAAAGGACTAATATAGAAGGAATCTCTAGAAACTGGAAACTCCAGGGGAATCATGAGAAAGACAGGCCGAGAGACATACTTGTAAAATTTATGAATTACAACAAAGGGAAAAAATCTGGAGGAACACTAAGGGAAAACCAGTAATAAAGTATGGAGAAATGGATATTCAAATATATGCGGACTTGTCATCAGAGACTCTCTGGAGGAGGAGAGCTCTGAGGCCTTTGCTGGAGCAGATGAAAAAACAGAAGGTGCAATATAGATGGGGAGTTCCGGAGTGTTTAATAGGATGGAAAAATGGAATAACAGCCCATTTGAGGTTCCCAGAGGACTTGAGAAATTTTTGCAATAGACTTGAAATGCAGAAAATTGAAATAAAGGGTTGGGAAGAAGAATCTGGGGAAGAAAGAGCAGAAAGAGGGGAGGGGAGGGGTGGAGACGGATGGGGGAGAGGGGGAGGGGCGGGGAAAGAGAGTGAAGGGGAGAGAAGTGTGTGTTTTTTTTTTTTTTTTTTCTTCTTCTTTCTCTCTCCTTGCTCCCATTTCATCGCCTCCTTTTTTTTTTTTTTTCCCCCTTGTCCCTCCAGCTTGACTCCTTTTTCCTCCTATAGAAAGATGAGTAGAGAGGGGGTCAAGGGGGGGATCTGGATGGAGGGGAGGCTGTCCATGGGAAGAGTGAAGCCCTAAGGTTTAAGTCAAAGGTGGATGCTACTTCCACAAATGATGGTTAGGCAAAGTAAAGGCCTAAAAAGAGTGGGGAGGGAGGGGGGGAGAGAGGAAAGGGAATGGGGGGAGTATTGGGAGAGGGGGGGAGGGAGAGGGAGAGAGAAAAGGGTAGAGGGATAAAAACGCTCTATAGCAATAAGAAAGAGGAAGGGAAGGAGGAAGAGGGAGACGGTAGGAAAAGAGTAAGATGGAAGAAATCCAATATATAACCTATAATGTAAAAGGGTTAAGCTGCCCAGGAAAGAGATTCAGGTTATTTAAAGAACTTCAACATAGAAAATCCTCAGTGGTATTCTTGCAGGAAACACATCTAGAGATAGAGTCAAAGGTTAGACTGAAGAACATGGTTCTATGCGGATTCACCAACTAAAAGAGCAAAAGGAGTTGCTATAGGCTTCGCAAAGAATATAAGGTTCGAGGTGGAGGAGAGATTAACGGATCCGGAGGGGAGGTTTTTATTTTTGAGAGGTAAACTACAGGGAATTGAGTGTACAATAGCAAATATATACAGCCCAAATAAGAGACCAGAGAGGTTTATGAGAGAAGTGCTGAAGAGATTGATGGATTTTAAAAGTGGGTGTATGATAGTAGCGGGAGACTTTAACATCTGCATGGACCCACGGATAGATACCACTTCCTCTGTGAGGAGGGAGGAAAACAAATCCTTGAGAATGTTAAAGAAATTTATGCATGAGTGTCAGTTGGTGGACATCTGGAGAATTAGGAATATGAAGGAGAGAGATTATACTTTCTTTTCGCACGTTCATGAGACTTATTCTAGACTAGATTACATATTAGTAGAACATCGAGTGATAGAGTGGGTGGTAGAAGTGAAAATTGAAGGAAGCACCCTGTCGGATCATGCCCCAGTTGCTATGAAGTTAAGATGGGGTAGAGAAGGGAGAGAAGGTTATGTATGGCGGTTGAATGAGGCACTTCTCATGGAGGAAGAGATTGGTCAAAGGATTGAGAGAGAAATTGAATGGTTTTTTGATGAGAATGAAACAGAGGATGTGTCGGTTGCAACGGTGTGGGAAGCACATAAAGCTTACATCAGAGGCCTACTTACTGCAATGGGGGCAAAAAAGAAAAAAGAAAGGAGAGAAAAGATAAATAGATTATTAAATGAAATATATGATCTTGAACAGGTGCATAAAAGGGAAAGAACTAAGGAGATAATGCAGAGGTTAATAAAGAAGAAAGAAGAATTAGAGAATGTAATGGAGGAGGAAAAAAGAAGAGTCTTTAATAAAATAACAAGTGAAAGGTATAGATGGGGAGATAGGCCGGGAAAGTATTTAATGAGAACTTTAAGAAAGAAGAAAAATAGAAATTATATTGAGAAAATAAGAAACCCCAAGGGGGAATTTGTACACTCAACCAAGGATATTGCTAGAATATTTAAAGAGTATTACAATGAGTTGTATAATATCATACCTCACGATACGTTTAGGAAAACGGAAACAGTAAATAGAGAGAAAAGAAAGATATACCTAGAGGAGGCAGGCCTACCGAAACTAAGCGAAACACAACTGGACTCTCTAGAGGCAGAAATAACCACAGAGGAAATAAAATCAGCATTAGAAAGCATGGCGGGAGGGAAAAGCCCAGGTCCGGATGGATATACGGCCAAATACTATAAAAAATATAAAGAGCTTTTAATTCCCAAAATGAAGATTTATATGAACGCCTTGGGGAACGGGATGAAGATAAGGGGAGAGTCTTTACAGGCGAATATAGTATTGATACAGAAAGAAGATAAAGATCCCTCACAATGTGCGAGTTATCGTCCCATAGCGCTGCTGAATGTAGACACTAAAATATATGCAAAGGTTCTGGCAAATAGACTGAAAGAGCTGATGCCGGAGTGGGTACATGGAGACCAGGTGGGGTTTGTCTCGGGAAGAGAGGGTAGAGATAATGCTCTGAGATCACTGTTGCTTATACAGGAGGGCAAAAAAGGGAAAACCCCAATGATACTGATGTCGATAGATGCTGAGAAGGCATTCGACAGAGTGAGTTGGGGTTTTATGATGGACACTCTGGAAGCGTTGGGAGTGGGAGACAGAATGAGAGGGTGGATTGGAGAGTTGTACAGAGGGCCTACCGCTACCATAATGGTAAATGGAGGAAGATCAGAGTACTTTAAGATGTCAAATGGTACAAGACAGGGATGCCCATTGTCCCCACTGCTATACGTGTTATCACTGGAGCCCTT
Source organism: Staurois parvus (assembly GCF_062004578.1). Lineage (NCBI taxonomy): Eukaryota > Metazoa > Chordata > Amphibia > Anura > Ranidae > Staurois > Staurois parvus. Next base: position 1,488,680 of record NW_028318030.1, read on the forward strand.
ACTGTCCATGATTAGAAAGAACATAGACATAAAAGGAATAAGGATAGGTGATAGAGAACATAAGGTAGCGGCCTATGCGGACGACCTGATGTTTTATGTTGGAAACCCTAGAACATCACTTCCAAATTTAATGAAAGCATTGAGGGAGTACGGAGACCTGTCGAACCTGAAAATTAACCCGACAAAGACCGAAATCTTAAACATAAATCTCAAAAACAGTGAAAAAGAAAGACTACAAGTAGAATTCCCTTTCCTTTGGAGAGACAAAGAATTAAAATATCTAGGAATAAAACTATCAACCTCAAATAAAAACCTTTATAAAGCCAATTATATAATGTTATTAAATGAAATTAAGGAGGAATTGAGGAGAGTGGGAAATGGAAATCCATCGTGGATAGGTCGTATAAACTTGATAAAGATGGTAATTGTCCCCAAAGTATTATATAAATTTCAAATGATCCCAATCAAACTCCCAGAGGCATATTTTAAAGAACTGAGGAAAATGATAATAAAATGTATATGGAGGAATAAAAAGCCTAGAATAGGGTATGAAACGTTGACTAAAAGTAAAGAAAGAGGAGGACTGGGGGTACCAGATTTTAGGAGATATTACAAAGCGGGGATTATCGCAAGAATCTTCGACTGGATTCATAATCCGGAGAAACGTTGGGTCAAAATTGAGAAAACACTGAGTGGAATAGGTTTGAGTAATAGTATCTGTGTGCCTGCACAATACAGAGAATTAGAGGAGAGCACAAGCACGTACACTCTTATTGTTTTAAAAGAATGGGATTTATTACATAGACAAAAGGGGTGGGTTTTTAATTCACAACTAATACCACTTAGGAACACAAAATATTTCATCCCGGGTAAAGATAGTATAGCAGGGAAATGGATTATAAAACAGGAGGCGCAATTGAGAGATATAATGGTAGGAGAGGAAATTGGGTCATATAAGGATATGGAGGAAAGAAAGGGTGAAGTCTTTAATAAGATGGATAGATTAAGATATTACCAACTGAAGAACTTTTTTGAAAGCCTTCCAAAACCTATAAGAACTAGAAAAGACTGGAATCCATTTGAGAGAATTTTTGAGTCACGGGGAAATGGTAGACACGGAACGGCAAAAATACACAAGATATTAATGGAACTTGACACAGACACAGAATTAATGCACATAGAGAAACGGGAAAGAGATATGGGAAGAAAAATAGAGGAGGAGGAGAAGAAGAAGATGTTCACATTAATTCACGAAAATATTAGTATGAGAGAAGTGGAAATAAATTATAAGTGTTTGAATAGATGGCACATTACCCCTTACCTGGAGCACAAGATGAATACGGAAATTTCACAGATGTGTTGGAGAGATTGTGGAGAGGTGGGCACGTGGTATCATATGTGGTGGGAGTGTCCAGAAATACAGGTGTTCTGGCGAAGGATAGTTTACTTGATAGGGAAGATTACTAAAATCAATATAGGATTAGACCCAGAATTATGCCTCCTCCATATCTCAGAACTCCCAGTAAAAGTATATAAGAGGTCAGGGATATGGTATTACTTAACCGCAGCAAAGAGCTTGATACCCAGGTACTGGAAGAAAAGAGAGGTGCCAACGGAGGAAGACTGGATGGGTAGAGTAAACCAGATTTCTGGGACAGAGAGATTGTATTATACGCACGAGTATAAGCTGGAGATGTACAATAAAAAATGGAAAGGATGGGGAGAATATAAAGAAATGGCGAAAAAGGTGAAGAGATAAGGTCCTGGTTAGTCGGTTCAGAATTGGATTTAGGAATAATAGAATTATATGGAGTAAATGAGAGAAGAGAGAATATAGAGCGTGGGAAGGTGAGGGAGGGAAGGGAGGGGACGGGGAGAAGGAGGGGGGGGTGTTTGGGAAGGGGGGATGGTATGAAAAGAAAGTCATATATAGGAATAAATTTTATAAGGAGAAAATATGTTTTTGATAAATATTTTAAGAGATATGTTGAAATGACTTGTATGTGGATTGAAAACTAATAAATATTTATTTAAAAAAAAAAAAAAAAGGTGCGAAAGCAGGAGAGAGCGTTTTTCAGGGGTATTCAGACCCTTCACATTAATAGACAGAACTTTCAGCGAAAGATGTCCTGACAGGGAGTTGAGAGAAGACATGTCCGGGAGAGTAAAGGGAACCTAAAAAGGGATGGGAAAGGGGGTATGGGGAGAGAAGAGAGGAAAGAACAAAAAAAAAAAAAAAAGGAAGGGGGGGGGGGGGAGAGGGGAAGGAAAAGAAAGGAAATGAAAAGGAAGAGGGAAATGAGGGGAGAAAAGAGAGAGAGATAACCGACAGTGGGGGTAGACCAGCTGACCCACCAAGATACGGGAAGGAGGAAAGAAGAACAAGAAAGAAGAAGGGGTAGGAGGGAAATAGCAGAAAGAGGAACAAGGAATGAAAGGAGATGAGAGGCAGAGGATAAGGGAGTAAAGATGGCCGGAAATGCTTAGGGATATCAGAAGGAAAATGTAATAAATGTCATGAGGGCAAGGAAACCGAATATATATCATTAGGGCGTATAGTGGTGGAAGCATTGTATGTAGGGAAATGAGAAAATGCAGTTGTGGCATGATCCTAAAGTTATGGGCAGAGTTGTGGTATCGTAGGTGTGCCGTAGTAGGGCCAGTGTGCGAGTCCATGCTACAAATAAAACATCAGTGAAAGCCAGATGGAAAACCTGCATATTATTAAGATGAAAAGCAAAATCGTATCATAATCTGTTTATGGCAAAAACATTGCAACACCACAGAAACAGCAGGGCAACCTTTTTTTGGGAAAAATGAGACATAGTGCACCATTTCTTTTTGGAACCCTAAGGTATCTCTCATCTGTCCTAACTCTTTTCTTCCCGGGTCCCTCTCAAAAACTCAAACCATTCATCTCCCACCCCGCTCCCGCAGGACTCCACGACATTCTAAAAATCAAGTAGCACCTCGTGTCTAAAAAGAAAAAATAGTGGTAGCTAGGCAAGGGGAGAAGGGAGAGGACGGGACCGGGGGGGAGCTCAGCAGAAACTCTGAATGATGGTTTCAAAACCTGTAAGCAGTAAATGTGGTTTAGATGGGTGTTATGACATGAGGTGAAGGAGGGGGCTGGACCCCGCAGGGAACAACACCTGGAGAGTGTAACGAGGTGATACTTGATTTCTAACAGATATGTAACATAATAATAGTATGGAAATGACAGCCCGGGTCCCGGAACCCCTCCTCCCCCCAACCCAGTCTCCCCCCACCATCCCACACCACCCCTGGAAAAGGTATAAAAGTGAGCTGGAATATGAAACCTCTCACAGTAAACTCTAATGAAGAACAGTAGGGATCATGGTCAGGGAAATACAGACACAATATGTAATGGAGGGCATGGAATTCACCTCTGACCACTGCAAGATCATCAAAAGACCCCTGGGAGGCCATTCAACCAAACAGGGGCCAGGCATAGAGGGTCTGGAGATCCATACTCTCCAGAGACTCTATGCAGCGGACAAATCAGCATATACATTACAAACAGGGCTAGAGAAAGACTGTAGGACCATCCCCCAGGCTTCCATCAGAGGTAGTGAAAATGCAGCAATAAAAAGGCTGGTGACATGGAGGGTGCCTGCGGAGGTACATCAGGACTTGTGGTCCATTGAAGAAGCTGAGACGGAAAGGGAAAGGGTCTTCATGATCGATGAGGCGAATTTGGCAACATCTGCAGGGGCATCAAAAGACCTGGACCAGGGCGGATGGGTTAGAGAGCAGAAAATGAATGGGTGAAGGTGTCCAGTTAAGGGGCCAAATAGGACCCGAGGTGCTACCGGCATGGTCCTGGAGTCGGATGAGAGGGATCCGGTAAGATCATAATCTGGATAAGTATTGCTGATGAGAGAAAGTCAGGGAAAAGATCAAAGAAAAGCCTTTAGGCATCATGGCGGGGTCTGCGATGTGCAGGAGAGGCTGTCGGGCTGTTGCTCGTGGTGGAGTCTCTGGCAGGAAGTCTCGGAGGAGTGGAAGGGACCGATCGGTGGTGGCGGAGATGGGGGCCTTGCCAATCTATGTCACTTAGTACTCGACCAGATTCAGTAGCATTTGGAAGCCGCAAAGATCTGTACCAATCTGGAAGCTCAACTAGAGGAATGTCCAGTGCAGAACAGAAGCTGGGGAGATCCTCTGGAACTCGCAGGTAGGCTGTGCGCCCCTGAGCTTGAGCAGAGAGACAGAATGGAAATTGCCATCTGTATAGTATGTTATGAGAGCGAAGTGTGTCCAGCAGGGGGCGAAGTTCTCGCCTTTGTTGCAAGGTTATGGAGGAGAGGTCCTGGAACAGGTGTATCTCATTACCCTGAAATAAAAGGCGTCTTCTTTCTCTGGCCCTTCTGAGAATGTCTTCTTTGACTGGAAAGCTGACCAAGCAACACACCACATCTCTTGGGGGGTCAGAATCTCTGCCTCTGGAGTGAAGCGCTCTGTGCGCACGTTCCAGATCAATGGGTGCAGCAGGTGGACGGCCCAGCAGATCATTGAAGATCGCAATTACTGTTTTGGGGATGTCGCTCGGCTCCACAGATTCAGACAAGCCACGCAATCTGATATTATGTCTGCGACCTCTATTATCCAGATCTTCAATCTGTCTTTAAAAATCACGGATATGAGATGTGTGCGATACTGACAACTGCTGTATCTCCACTATGGCATCAGCATTAGATCTGCTTGTGAATTCCACCTCCTCTATTCTTGTATTTAACAAATGAAGGTCTTCCCTTAGGTCACTGAGGGCTGTGGTAAAAGTAGCTTTAATGTCAGCTGCAACTGCCTGCAGATCTCTTAAGGAAAGTGTATGTGTCTGAAGAGAGATCATGCTGTGGGACAGATGCAATGCCAGCCCCAGTGTCTGTGCTCTGTACACCCTGAGCACATGTTGCTATAGTGGAGGGGGAGGGGGATGCTGCATGTGGCCTGTTCCTCTGCTGAGAGCTGAACAGCTCCTGAATATGTCTGGACTGCTGGGGGTTATGTGCCCGCGGAGAGTGGGAACGGGAGCCGGCGACCTTCCGGTCTGCTCTCCCCATCATGTAATAGCTCTGCCTCACCCGCTCCTCTGCTAATATCGATGCAAGGTCTCTGGCTGGCAGGAGCTCCTGTGTCACTCAGCCATCTTGGATCTCGGCAGACCACGCCCCCTCCTTGGCGTTTTACCTTGTCATGTGATCAGATGTGTCCGTATAGAACACAGCGATCACAGACAGTGCCAGGCATGCGCTGCTGGGGGCGTGTTCTTGGAGGACGTCATATGACCTGGACAACCGCGCTGTAGCCATCATTTGGCTATAGCCTGGTTGTCAAGTGGTTAAAAGGGCTCTAGGTGGAAGTCTCATTAAAGTGTGTGTGAACAATGGTGTGATAAAATACCTGGTCATCAAAGGGAGACTGAGCTCTGAGTGGGTGAATTTTAGTACCAAGTTTGAAAAGTTTACACTGTAGAGTAAGAACACCGCTCAAAAAAATTAAAGGAACACTTTGAAAACACATCAGATCTCAATGGGGAAAAATATCATGCTGGATATCTATACTGATATGGACTGGGTAATGTGTTAGGAATGTAAGGATCCCCCATCGTTTGATGGAAATGACATATCAACCTACAGAGGACACCCCAAAAATCATAGTGAAAAAAAATTATGCAGCAGGCTAGTCCATTTTGCTGAAATTTCATTGCAGCAACTCAAAGTGATCCTCAGTAGTTTGTATGGCCCCCATGTGCTTGTATGCATGCCTGACAACATCGAGGCATGCTCCTAATGAGATGAAGGATGGTGTCCTGGGGTATTTCCTCCCAAATCTGGACCAGAGCATCACTGAGCTCCTGGACAGTCTGAGGTGCAACCTGGTGTCGTCAAATAGACCGAATCATGATATCCCAGAGGTGTTCTATTGGATTTAGGTCAGGCAAGTGTGGGAGCCATTCAATGGTATCAATTCCTTCATCCTCCAGGAACTGCCTGCATACTCTGTACGTCCCTCCAAGACCATCACTGACCCACCACCAAACCGGCCATGCTGAACAATGTTAGAGGCAGCATAACGTTTTCCACAGCTTCTCCAGACCCTTTCACATCTATCACATAGGCTCAGGGTGAACCTGCTCTCTTCTGTGAAAAGCACAAGGTGCCAGTTGTTTGGTTAGAGACATTCACACCAGTGTCCTGCTGGAGGTTATTTCGTAGGGCTCTGGCAGGGCTCATCCTGTTCCTCCTTGCACAAAGGAGCAGATACCAGTCCTGCAAATGGGTTAAGGACCTTCTACAGCCCTGTCCAGCTCTTCTAGAGTAACTGCCTGTCTCCAGGAATCTCCTCCACGCTCTTGAGACTGTGCTGGGAAAGAAAACCTTCTGGCAATGGCATGTATTGATTTGCCATCCTGGAGGAGTTGGACTGCCTGTGCAACCTCTGTAGGGTCCAGGAATCGCCTCATGCTACCAGTAGTGACACTAACAAAACTAGTGAAAAACAGTCAAAAAAGAGGAGTATGGAAAAAAATGTCAGCGGCCTCCACCTGTAAAACCGTTCCTGTTTTGGGGGTCGTATTATTGTTGCCCATCTAGTCCACCTGTTGTTAATTTCATTAACACCAAAGCAGCTGAAACTGATTAACAACCCACTCTGCTACTTAACTGACCAGATCTATACCCCAGGAGTTTAATTGACTTGATGCTGTACTCTGATTAAAAAGTGTTCCTTAAATTTTTTTGAGCAGTGTACCTTCCAAATATAGCCCCATTTTACACCGTAATGATCAGATACACAGGGTGGCCCTGTCTTACTTGTTCACAACACTGAACTGTGTATAAAGTCTAGGCTTCAATCGTCAAAGTGCGCATACCCACAAAAAGATCTTCAGGGACTGGGCCTTGTGAAAGACCATGGCTCGGAACCTGTATATCACCCTGTTTCTAACTCAGTGTGTTGCATCAAGTACATAGGAGAGTGTTCCACACAGGATTCTGTACCCAAAACAACATCAGGGCACTGGTGTGGGGTCTGCCTATTGTTCCCAAGGTTTTACAGATATTGCATTGATCTGGATGCACTGTTTTAATTACACTACCAGTGTTGCCCCCAGTAGCACCCTCTGACCTTTGCCATAGCTTCCTCTGACCACCACCACCTAATTTAAATGTTTCTCCAACCTTTTGGACATCTTTTCCCTCAATAGAGCTGCACCCTCCCCATGTAGGTGCAGCCCCTCCCAGCTATAGCAGTATTCCAAAGCAGGTGGGCATCTTTTGAGCTGCTGTTTGTAAGTAGCTAAGGAGCTTCTCCAGGCTTCTATACTTGGGACAGAATTCAATGTAGGATATAACAATGCCAGAGAGAACATTTAAGTAAACAAACCACTTTGTCTTGGTGCTTGAGTAACAGTCCAAAACACAAAGGTACTTGTGCTAAAAATATAGTCCAAACCAGAATTAATCCTTACAATCTGAAAGTAAGAGAACCATCAAAATTATGCACATTCACAATATTTTAACACAAATCTGTTTCACTTTTCATGTTACCTATGGATTGATTAATGTAAACACATTGAATTAGAAAGGCAAGCATGTGAAAACAATCTTGTGTGCAATAAAAAGGCATAAAGGATAAGTTCACCTTTTATAAAAAAAAATAATAAATGCACATTTTTTTGCAGGTAAAAAAATGTGCATTTATAATTTTTTGTTTCTGGAGCCTCTAAAGCATTGCACCAGCGATCAGCAGACCGCTGTTGCCATGCAGGTCTCCTGCAGACCTGTCACTGTATCTATGTGCCTGTACATTGTACGGACAAGAAGATACATTCTGACAAGACGACTCAGTGAACTACTACAGCAATCCACAGCGCTATGGTAGTTCATTGAGAACTACAAGTTGACAGCCGTAAAGGCTGCCAGGACTTTTCTCAATAACACTGAACAAGTACTGTGCTCAGGCATGCAGAGACCCCCAAGGCCACGTTTTTAAAAATTGTGACAGGTAGCAGGGGGGAGAAGATCCCCCGCTAGCTGTCAAAACGGTAGCTGGGGGGGGGGGGATGCAGGGGCTGGTCTGTTCGTAACATGTTATATGTTACTCTCTGAAAAGGGTATAACATGTTACGAAAGGTGAACTTATCCTTTAAAACAGATTTCCGTTTTGTCAATGTATTTAGAGCATTTGCGTAAGAACTGTGTGTGAATAATAGTGTCATCATGTGTTGCAATTGTATTTTCCTCTGAATTTGAATTCGTATTTATTGATGGTGCTGTAGACATAAGACATGTCCTTTTTAATACCTATGATTTTGACAGGTTTGAATGATAGCAAACTGTCTGTGGGGCATTGAAACTACAGGATAACCTCAGGGGACCTCTCTCAGGACAACTGGTCAGGTTAGTCCTAGATTTACATGCACCCATTTTTTTTTATACATACACACACACACTTATAGCATGCAGGTATTTGTGGCGCATGATAGTTCTGGAAGAACAAAATAAATAATTTTTTGCAGTAGAAATGTTAATTGGTGCTGGAATTCTCTTTTGTTAATGGCAATCTTTATTTCTGATACTTGGCATGCTTACACATAGAGCAAATGCAAACTTTAAAAATGGAAAATAATAATGGATAAAGTCTTTTCAGGTGTGTCATCCTAAATTCAGTATTAGATAAACTCATGCATAGAAAATAATATAAATAGAGCGTAAAGCCCTCCCAGTGTGTGTGTGTGTGTGTGTGTGTGTGTGTGTGTGTGTGTGTGTGTTTGTGTGTCACAGTAGAAATAGCTGAAGGTCATAGCTCGTGAAATCAGCGCTCCCCACAGAAACATGTTACTGAACTAAATTTAACTCCTAACTATAGATGGGAAGAAAATTAGGAGGATAGAGAACATGCCAGGCTTCCTCCCTGCCCCCATGAAAGTGAGACAAGAGTATCCAACAGGTAGATAATATCTGCACAGTGAAAGATAGGGTACCTGAAAAAATCAGAGGACATGGGCTTCTAAATGTAAATCTGCAGCTGTAATCATTTCCTATCTAATTCCTCAGAATAGTTACAGTTACAGTATTTGAAAAGAAGAAGACAATATAAACATTCTACATATAATCAATCCCTAGAAAGCATTCTGAAGGAGATTTGTTTTTTGGAACAACCTTCCCCAAATAATCCATGCTGCTCAAGCCATTTACTGTTTATGATTTTCTATTTGAAAAAAAAAAAAATTTCATGTACTTTTAATTCCTCTGCACCTAACATGCAAGGGTAGGTGGATGGCAGTGCCTCCATGTTCTCCTACTCATGGGGCACCAAATGTGGGTTACATATGAGGTCTACCCCGGGGTGGGTTCTTCTGGTCTACACTGGGCACCTTGGACAGGGTCACTCACCTTGCACATGGTACTGTGCCATGCTCATCAATGCCCCAATGATAAGGCAGGGAGTCACTTTCAGGGATAACTCAAACTTAACTCTTCCTCTTCTGTACCTAGTGACCAGGCTGGGAACCTCTGCAGCCCTAATCTGCTCCTTTTGCTATGGGAGACAGACCTCCAGGGGAGATAATGCCGACAACAACTCCCTCGCTGCGAGAGGACATCCCACCTGTCACAGGTACATGCTTCATGACAGGCTGCTTGTACTGTTGTAGATTTCCATTACCCCTGGTAACCACTTGTTGCTTTCTGTACCGCATCAACTCTTGTACTGCTGTCTTCATACCCAATGTGTTTTATTGACCCAAGCTGATGATGACTAGGTGTGATGTGCTGGTTATTTTCTTGCACCCTTGAATAACTTCAGACCAGGCATGATAGAGTGTCAAAGGCTTTACTGACGAATCTCAGCATAACAATTCAGCAAAAGCATACAGTTTTTTACGTAAACACCCAAACTATAGCTGCGGCTGCTGCAGCAAACCTGCACAGGTCAAGAGTCCATTCATGGCACAGTCCATGTAGGTGGTTCACCAACAGCTGGTGTCCTCCAGGGTGGACTGCAGATTCCAGAAGTCCCCCCTACATGTAGAAGGCTTTGGATGCTGGTCTCTGGTAGGATGGGTGGGCTCAAGCAAGCATCAGATTGTAGGAAATTCAGCACTGGCATTTTTCAGGATGGACTGCAAGCCCCAGCAGTACCCCTACATGGTGGTAGTTGCAGACTTCGGAAAGACGAGCTAGCAATGCAAAACCGAGCTGGAGATTACATGCTGTGTCTTGTCTGTGTCTTTTTCCATGCAGCAAACTGACCAACTGTCCTCGCCCATTTTATTTGCAGGACAGAGAGAGAGGCAGAACTCAGCAAAAAGTGCAAGAAATGCATCAACCTTTCCTTCCCAAATAGGGCAGCCAGCTCTCTCACTAACCCAGCATTTCAACCTGCTTACAGGCATCTCCCCTTTTTCACACAGGTTATTAATAAGGATGAGCAATGTATAAATTAAACTCGCCAAAGGTTTGGCAAATTCTGCTTCTAATCCAATGAACCTGAGCTTTTTAACAAATCCTATTTATGTTTATGTCGTGGGGATGGGAGGGAGAGATCTTAGGGCAAGCAATTGTAAAAATAAATAAAACAAAACAAAAAAAATACAAAAACATGGTAACTGGGTACTGTCAAGATTGACATGTACAGTAAACAGAAGGGTCATTTTTCAGGTTTGAGGGTGACATGAACAAAAAAAATATTCTTTAAATTTGGCAGCACAGTGGTTAGCACTTCCGCCTGGCAGTACTAGGGTCGTTGGTTCGACTCCCAACCATGGCACCACCTGCCTGGAGTTTGCATGTTCTCCCTGTGCCTGCGTGAGTTTCCTCCGGGTACTCCGGTTTCCTCCCACACTCCAAAGACATGCTGGTAGGTTAATTGGCTCCTGTCTAAATTGGCCCTAGTATGTATGAATATTATTATACAGTATTTATAAAGTGCCAATGGTTCACTCAGCGCTGTACATTACAAAGGGGGACAGAACATGTGACAGAACAATACCAATACAATGCAAAACATGAGGGGATCAAGGGCCCTGCTCTTTTGAGCTTACAATCTAGGATATAAGTTAGGGACCTTAGATTGTACACCCCTTGAGGGTTAGGGACTCATGTGAATGTATAATATATATGTAAAGCACTGCGTAAATTGACGGCGCTATACAAGTACCTGAAATAAATAAATAAATTGCAGGCTTAGGGCATGCCCTACAGCTGTAACTGGTGGGCAGAGCAGACAATTCTCAAGACAGCCTCGGTGATAGTGTACATTTTTGCTGTGGATTTTTTTTTTTTTTTTTTTTACAATAAACTTAACTCACATGCTGAAGCATCCCAGTTTGATTTATTTCAATTTGAAAAGGGATTTTCAGATAGTTTTACAGTGATTTGCTTTTTCTGGAAGAAACAGTAAGCTTACTTTGACCCTTAGAACTAGTAGTTGCAACAGATCTAAAAGCCATTCAGATGTTATGAGCCACTTACACTTAATGAAGTCCAGACTGCCATTCCCAAATTTGCCCCAGCTAAGGCCCCCCTGCACTGATGGCTTACCAATTGTGTTCCATGCCACCTACATGGGGAAATTTGCCCCTTGGGTTCTGGCTTTATATGAAGAAGCATATGCAACTTTCACAACCCCTCACCCCCATCTATAGCTGAAGCTCTTATCATTCTCATAAGCCAAATAAAAACAAACCTGGTCCAGTGGCTGTGGGGGTCTGCAGGCTGGGGGCTAATCAGAGCCTGGAAGCTTCCTTTAAAAATAAGGGGGGTCCTAAATACTTCCCTCCCACGTGAGTGAATAAGGGGTACCCCTACTCATGGACAAAAAAAGTAACCTAGAAATAAAGACGCCCAAATATCTGATAAGACCTTTAGTAAAAAAAAAAAAAACAACAAAATTCCATGTTGTAAAACCATCATCAATCTGGATGCCCACCAACCACTGACATACTGAAAAGAAAAACTGACAGACTTGGCACTCTCGCTGATCCCATTGCTACTCCAATAGCTCCCTGAACGGTCATCAGATATATTAGAGAAGAGGCGGGGATAGTGGTGACATCATTGACCAAATAAGGCCATGGTCATATTTGGTCAATGTCATTGCCTAAATATGGCCAGTAACTGGATTCCCAGCCATATGTGTTAATGATGCCAGTGATGTCAATGACAGCAGTTGTTGTCCTTTTAATGGAAACATTAACCACTTGCCATCCTGAGGATTTACTCCCCTTAACTGGTTGCCGACCAGCCAGAGTGTTTGTACTGCAGCAGTGATTACCAGCAATCACTGACAGGGAGCACGGCTGCAGTGTTTACACTGCAGCTCTGCTCTCTGTCAGTTCCGAGCATGCTGATCCTGAGAGCGGAGTTTATCTCTCGGGATCAGCATGTTCCTGTGAAACACACCCCCTGCCCCCTAGTCAAACACTCCCCTCACACAGTTAACCCTTTCTTTGCCTAAAAAAAAGTTAACCCCTTCCTCCCCAGTGCCATTATTACAGTGTCAGTGGGTTTTTTTTGCACTGATCACTGTATTGGTGTCACTGGGGATGTCAGTGACCCCAAGTCAGTCCCCCCCCAGTGTCAGAATGTCCGCCACAGTCCCGCAGTCCCGCCATAAGTTGTAGATCGCAGCCAAAAGTCGCTGATCGCCGCCATAAGTCACTGATCGCCGCCATTATTAGTATAAAAAAAATAAAAAATTCAGTATCTATACCGCCATTTGTAAACGCTATAACTTTCACGTAAACCAATTAATTTACACGTATTGGGATTTTTTTTTTAGCAAAGACATGTCGCAGAATACATTTTGGCTGAAATTTATGAGGAAATTTGGTTTTGAAATTTTTTTGCTTGACATGTTTTATAGCAAAAAGTCCAAAATATTGTTTTTTTCTCAAAATTGTCAGCCTTTTTTTAGCACAAAAATAAAAAATGCACAGGCGATCAAATACCACCAAAAGAAAGCTCAATTTATGGGAAAAAAAGGACATAAATTTAATTTGGGTGCAGTGTTGCATGACCGCGCAATTTTCAGTTAAAGTAACACAGCGGCGTAACAGAAACCGCTTCTGTAACCGCTTCCTGACCGCCCTATAGCAGAAATACTGCTACAGGGAGGCACGGGTGCACAAAATCACATATATACAGTATATATGTATATACGTGAGTTGCGCTCCTGTGGTTTTCACACCCCTCCCAGATAGCGTCAGATTGCCCGTCAGTACACCAGTCATCACATTGAACCCCTTGATTGCCAGGAAAACGCTCATGCACAATAAACCTCCATTGCTAGTATAGTGTCTGAACGGATCAATATCTTTGATCAGATCAACACTATACCAGCGTTCACATTAGTATCGTGTCCCCAAAAACGCAGCATTAGCGGGATCAGCCCCGGCACCTGCCAGCACCTGCGTTTAGCCCCTAGGCTTACCCCCCCCCTTCTCCCCCAGCGAGTGCAGTGTCAGTAGGCCACTGTCACTTGATATATTACACACAAAACCACAGTGAATCAGGCCTCTGTTAGCACTTGTCAGTAAATTTTGATGACTCCTATATTCAGCAGAGTGCCAGTACTCGTGCCACACTACCTTTTGGTGAACTGGCGATTACTAGTGGCCTAGTACATCCTGGTCTTTCACATATCTCTTAGATTGTAAGCTCACAGGATCAGACCCTCCTAACCCTCTTGTATTGAACTGTATTGTTCTGTATTGTCTCCCGTTATATTGTAGCGCTGAGCAAACTGTTTGCGCCATACATCCTGTATAATAATAATAATAATACCACCACCACTGCAGTATGACATGGCGATAAATGCCATAAGTGCAGTACAAGCTGGTGCGGTGGCGAGCACAAGTATTGTCCCGCAACCACAAAGAATTCGCACACAGTCCCAAAGAGCTGCTAGTATCCTTCCGGATGTGCTTGCAAATCCCGATTGACAGCCCACAAATTCTGCAGCACCCGTACTTCCCCCATTCACTGCCCAACCTGGAATTCAGGTGGAAATAGCAAATTTAACTACTCCCCTTGATTTTTGAAGCTGTTTTTCATGGAATATCTGTATGTGTTGATTGTGGATCAGAGCAATTTATATGCACAACAATTTATCGCCGCCAACCCAAATTTAATACTTGCCAGACCATTCGCATGGAAACTCATTACGGTTTTTGAATTTACATTTTTTTGGGCCTAACCCTCAACATGGGCATTACTAAAAGAAATGAATTTCGGTTGCTTTGGTCCACAGACCCGATTCCTCATATGCCCGTGTTCTCTGCTGCCATGGCCAGGCATAGATATGAGAGTATAATGTGTTTTATGCATTACAATATATTCTGTCATCCTCAGGGTAACCCTGAATTTGACCGGCTCCACAAAATTCAGCCCCTCGCAAATCACCTTAACCAAAAATTTGCAGATGTCTATACTCCCCATCTGCGTTGATGAGTCCCTCATTAATTTTTCTGGCCGCCTTGCATTCAAAGAATTTCTCCCCTGCAAGCGTGCCAGATATGGGGTCAAGATGTAGACGACCTGTGAGAGGGCAACAGGCTATACTTATTAGTTTCGGATTTACGAGGCTCAGACTGCATGGGGAGCAGTGGCAAGATAGTTTGGGACTTGGTGTCATCCTTTTTCCATATGGGGTACCACTTATACGTGGACAATTTTTATTCAAGCGTGCCACTATTTAACCACTTGAGCTCCAGAGGATTTACCCCCCTTAATGACCAGGCCTCTTTTTGCTACTCGGCGCTGCACTAATTCAACTGATAATTGCGGGGTCATGCAATGCTGCACCCAAACGAAATTTACGTCCTTTTTTTCACACAAATAGGGCTTTCTTTCGGTGTAATTTGATCACCTGTGCGCTTTTTATTTTTCACACTATAAACAAAAAAAGTTCAAAAACTTTGAAGAAAAACAATATTTTTTATTTTCAGCTATAAAAAATATATAGTAAACTCAAAGTTGCTTATAAATTTAGGCCAAAATGTATTCTGCTACATGTTTTTGGTAAAAAAAATCCCAATAAGTGTATATTGATTGCTTTTTGTGGAAGTTATAGCGTCTACAAACTATGGTATAAATACTGCAATTTACGCCATTTTTTTGCTATACAGCGCTGCGCTAGTTTAACGGACAATTGCGCAGTCATGCAATATAGTACATAAATGATATTTACATCCTTTTTTCCCCACAAATTGAGTTGGTTTACGTGAAAGTTATAGCGTTTACAAATGGCGGGAAAGATACTGGGATTTTTAGGGGGTTTTTTTATACTAATAATGGCGGCGATCAGCGAATTATGGCGGCGATCAGGGACTTATGGCAGCGACCAGCGACTTATGGCGGGACTGCGGCGGACATTTTGACATTGGGGGGTACTGACTTGGGGTCACTGACATCCCCAAAAACACTAATACAGTGATCAGTGCAAAAAAAAAAACTGACACTGTACTAATGGCAATGGGGAGGAAGGAGTTAACTTTATTTTGCAGGGAAGGGTTATAGGAGTGAGGGGAGTGTTTTACTAGGGGGCGGGGGTGTGTACTGGGCGGGACAAGGCTGATCGAGAAAGAGAAACTCTTCTTTCTCGATCAGCTCATCCTCGAGCTGAGAAGGAAGTGACAGACAGCACAGCTACTTCAGCTGCGCTGTCTGTCACTGTTTGCCGCCGACCGCCGGGACATAGCCGCTAAGGAGCGGCTGTGACCCGGCGACTGACATCTGCAGCGGTGATCCGGGGGACAAATAGAGCGGCGGCAGCGCGCCTCGCGCGCGCCCCCTATTTGTTTACAAAACACACGTCTTAAAATGTGGTTTTGCCTGTGAGTGCCGCCCTGCCGCCGTATATCTACAGTGGCTGGGCGGCATGCGGTTAAACATTTGTTCAATCTTGAAACTGGCGCTTGTGGCAAAGTGTGGCCACCATTAGAAGTGGGTGGATGCAGGGTGGTATATTCTAATGGTGGGCATACCACACATTTTTTCTGGCAGATTTCTTCTCATTTTTTCATTCAGTCCACAGGCTGCATACAAAAAAAAAAAAGAACATAGCATATACACCCAACAAGGATCAGCGATGTACTGGTACATCACTGGACTTTGAATGGTTATACCAGGATGATGCCTACAGCTGCAGTCATCATCCTGGTATCGTTTTTTTCAGCCGGCGATCAGCTTTCATGTAAATGCAATCCTAGTGGCTAATTAGCTGCAGGATTGCTTTTACAAGCAGTGGGAGATGATGCCCCCCCCCCCCCATTGTCTTCCACGGCCTTCTCGGGCAGTCCCGTGCCATCAAGGGAACCTGAGAATACAGCTGTTTCTGTCAGCTGACCATAGAGCTGCTTGGAGACCAGAGTGGTGCCAATCATCTCCATAGTCTAAGAATTCGGAAGCTACAAGCATTTTATCACTTCAGTTTCGCAGGATATAAACAGCGCATTTGTGAATTGGGAAAGCATCTGATCACACCAATTTTGGTTTGATTAGATAATGTAAGGGCAGAGGAGATATCCAGAGTCTGATAGACCCCAGATTTCTCAAAAAAGAATATATGACAATGCCAGTTGAAGTTATAGGGGATATTTGCATTCCTTGTGATAGCATTAAAAGTGATAAAAAATGAAAAGGTACAGTGTCAAAATAATAAAAAAATCTAAAAACCTTAAAAAATAAAAAAAAAATCGCCCCTCCCATGCGCGCACACCTGTGTGCACAAGCCTTGACCCTGTGCCGGTATGTAAACAGTGGTTGCACCATGCATGTGAGGTATTGTCTGATCAAGGGCAGTAATTCTAACACTAGACCTCCTTTGTAAATCTAAAATGGTAGCTTTTAAAGGCTTTTAAAGCGTTGCCTATGGATATTAAAAATGTATGCAGTTTGTTGCCATGCACAGTTTAAAAGCATGTCATGTTTGGTATCTATTTACTCAGCACACCATTATCTTTTATATTTTACCAAATAATTGGCCAATATATTGTGTTTTTACGCATTAAAACTAAAAAAAAGTGTATTTTTTTTTTAAAATTTGCTTTTGAAAAATCGCTGCGCGAGTACTATGTGCCATAAAAAAATTGTAGTACCAACCATTTTATTCACTAGGGCAGTAGTCGGCAAGCCATGGCTCGCGAGCCACATGCGGCTCTTTACACACTTCAATGCAGCTCTTCTGTGTGCCGGGCGCCCGCTCCCCTCCCTCCTCTCGGGCGGCCTCCCCAAAAGTCAGGACTCTGCAGCTAGCCCAGCAATGGGCAAACTACGGCCCGGCGGACCTTTTAATCCGGCCCGCGGAGCATGGCAAACATTGGCTGTCAGGATGTAGGCGGGGCAGCGTGACGAACTCCTCTCCTCTCACAGTCCGCCCTGAAGACCGGAACGGCGCGGGAACACGGCGAGAGGAATGCGCGGAGCAAAGGTAAGTGAATTGACACAATATGGGGAATGAATTACTATAGGGGGGATGAATTACTATAGGGGGGATGAATTACTATGGGGGGGATGAATTACTATATGGGGGATGAATTACTATATGGGGGATGAATTACTATATGGGGGATGTATTTTCAGTTTTAAAAATGTGGCTCTCAAAATAAATTTCAATCGTGGTTTTGGCGAGATTAGGCTCAGTTGAAAAAAAAGGTTGCCCACCACTGCACTAGGGTGTCTGCTTTAAAAAAATATATAATGTTTGAGGGTTTAAATTAACTTCCTTGCAAAAAATACTGATTGTTTTCATGTGAACAAAGAGTGTCAGAAAAGGCTTGGTCTTCAGGTGGTTAGAAGAGTGAATGATGTGTGGCATAAACTTCTAATGCTGGGCATAGAATGCCCCCAAAACGACCCCTTTTTGGAAAGTAGACACCCCAAACTATTTGCTGAGAGGCATGTTGAATCAATAGAAGAATTTATTTTTTCACCACAGGTTTTTGGAAAATGACAAAAAAAATATATATATTTTTTTACAGAAAATTGTCACTTAAATGATTTACTGCTCACACATGCCATGGTATATGTGGAATTACTCCCCAAAATACATTCTGCTACTTCTCCCGAGTATGGGGTACCACATGTGAGAGACATTTTGGCAGTCTAGCGAAGTACAGGACCCCAAAATCCAATAAGCCCTCGAACACCTCGTGTATCGCATTGTATTGTTATTGTACTGTCTCATGTATTGTCTCCCATTGTAATGTACAGCGCTGAGCAAACTGTTGGCGCTATATAAATATTGTATAATAATAAGCATCTTCATGCTTTTAAATGGCTTTATTTCCTCATTACACTGCCAGACTACCTATCACAGTTTCGGAGGCCCTGAAATGCCAGAATAGCACCTAACCCCACCCAAATTACTCCTTTTTGGAAAGCAGACACCCCAAGGAATTTGATAAGAATCATGGTAAGTATTGTGCAGATCTCATTTGTTGCCACAAGTTTTTGGAAAATGAAGAAAAAAAAAAAACTTATTTTTTCTATTCTTTTTTTATATTGCAAAACTTTGTGAGAAAAAAATGAGATCTGCAAAATACTCACCATGGTTCTTTTTAAATTCCTTGGGGTGTCTACTTTCCAGAAAGGGGTTATTTGGGGGGGTTTGGTATCCTGGCATTTCAGGGCCTTCGAAATTATGATAGGTAGTGAGGAAGTGTAATGAGGAAGTTACACACCTTCAGGCTTTCAAAGTGGTCATTGGATTTCAGGCTCCTATATGTGGCTAGGCTCCCAAAAAGTCTCACACACGTGGTATCCCCATATTTGAAGGTAGAAGTAGCAGAATGTATTTTGGGGTGTAATTCCACATATACCCATGGTTAGTAAATAATTTAAATGACAACTTTTTGTAATTTTCCAGAAACTTGTGTAAAAAAATAAATCTTCTATGGACTCAATATGCCTCTCAGCAGATAGCTTTCCGAAAAGGGGTCATTTGGGGGTGTTTGTACTATCCTGGTATTTTAGCACCTCAAGAAATGTGATGGACAGTCAGAAAGTAAAAGCTGTGTAAATTCCATTATCTATACCATAGTTTGTAGACGCTAGCACCAAAAATAAAAAGCACACAGGTGATCAAATACCACCAAAAGAAAGCTCTATTTCTGTGAAAAAAAGGACATAAATTTAATTTATGTCCTGTATTGCATGACCGCGCAATTGTCTTCTTGTGTGAATAACTTTCACACAAAGCAATCAAAATACACTTATTGGGATTTTTTTTTTAACTCAAAGTTAGTTATAAATTTAGGCCAAAATGTATTCTGCTACATGTTTTTGGTAAAAAAAAATCCCAATAAGTGTATATTGATTGCTTTGTGTAAAAGTTATAGCGTCTACAAACTATGGTATAGATACTGCAATTTACGCCATTTTTTTGCTATACAGCGCTGCGCTAGTTTAACTGACAATTGCGCGGTCATGCAATATGGTGCATAAATGAAATTTATGTCTTTTTTTCACACAAATAGAGATTTCTTTTGGTGGTATTTGATCACCTGTGCACTTTTTATTTTTGGCGCTATAACCAGAAAAAGTTTTGAAGAAAAAAACAATATTTTCTCAATTCAGTCATAACAAATATCCAAAAAAACCTAAAATTTTGTCATAAATTTAGGCCAAAATGTATTCTGCTACATGTTTTTAGTTAAAAAAAATCCCAGTAAGGAGGGTGTGCATGCACGGCCGGCGGGATGGACATGTCCCGATAGAGCTCCGTCTCCCCGACGGGTGACAGAGCTGTCAAGCAGCAGATCCCGGCCCGCGTTGCAGCATAGGAGGATCCGGTCCCAAGGGCAACCCCCCCGACCCGACCCGGCTAGGTCGACAGCTTGAGGGACGCGGAATAGAAGCTCCATCCCCACAGCACACTAAGCTAAGGACCGCCCACGGATTCGAGCCCGCGATGAGGCGCAGAGAGATAAAGGGGCTCCGATCCTGGTGACAGCTTCCCCCTGGCAAGCTCCACCATGGTCAAGAGAGCACCCCGCCACCAGGCTCCCCCACTAAACAAATCAATTAAAGAGGTCCTGGCAAAGGCCTCATCAAAGATGGCCACCGCCCCTGCACATGGCAACAAGCAAGCTGTGAATGTATATACAGCCCTGCAAGATACACAGCCCAGCCTTCCCTGCGCATCGGAGGGTGAGTCTGACATTGAACCAGACACCCCCACACATGCTTCCACACCTGACCTTACATCCCCTGACCTATTAGCACGCTTTGAACAGATGTTGCATAAAGCTTTGAAGCAAACCTCTGACCGCATCACCGCCACACAGTCCAGAGAAATCTGTGAACTAGGACAATGCACTGCTGATCTGGAACAGAGAGTAGATGGCCTTGACACCTCACTTCAGACACATACGGATGACCTTGACCTCCTGAGTGACGAAAACGCTACTAACGTGACTGGAGGACTTCGAAAACCGAGCAAGGCGCTCAAATTTACGAATGCGCAGCTTACCAGAATCTATCGTTGACGTCCAATCAACCGTAACAGCTCTATTTCAAGAGCTTGTCCCAGCTATTCCAATTGAACGCTTAGAAATGGATAGAGTTCATAGGGCATTAGCTCCATGGCGCACTGAAGGCCCACCGCGTGACATTATAGCCAAGCTCCACTTTTTCCGCACTAAAGAGCAACTCCTACAAGCAGCCCGCAATGCGGAATCCCTACAGTTTCAAGGTCACACCTACCAACTATTTCAAGACCTCTGCCCCACAACTATCGCCAAACGCAGAGCTATGAAACCTCACCTGCAAGTACTTCAACAACACGGTATACCGTATAAATGGAGCTTCCCCTTCGCGGTGCGTTTCCGATACCAAACCCGAGACTTCACCTGCAAGACTCCTGAAGACCTACTGGACACCCTGCGGAACCTGCATCTACACTCCCCAGCAACACTGTCAGAGAGTTCACCACAGAAATAGTATCCCCCACGTGCTACTGATGGTCAACTCAGCATCCATAAACGAGGGCGTTTCTTGTCACCAGGCCCATCTCCACAAGACACCATGGACTGAACTGCGTCCACCACTTCTTTTTCTACCAAATACACCAAACGGTGTACCTTTTAGTCAGCATTGACGCTAACATTCTTGGCGCCTTTTTTTCCCCGCTCCACACTCTACTGTGGGTGCCGTTTACTCTTATGGTCGCCCCCAGGGCTTATTTTGCCCCTTTTTTGATATACGTGCCGGGAACCCCCCCCCCTTTTTTTTTTATATTTTGGTTTTCCCATAGGTTGAGAGTTATTTTAACATTTGTCTCTCCTATATCTTTGAGAGCCTGTTAAACCTCATATACCGTTTTTGGCATTACTCCTCCTAGGTTGTATTTCAGATTACATACGGAGGCCTTGGCTCTGGCGGCATGAGATACCACACCTCCCCACCCCTATTGACCCACCCGTGCTACCAATGCTGCCTGAGCCTAAGACCCCCTGAATTCTTCAGGAATTTATTTACCTGTTCCTCTTCCGGGATCCCACTACCATATACTTATCTTAAATGCTGTCATCCCCGTGGTCCTCGTACCTGTGCTCTCTCCATTAGCCCCTGTGTTATTGATTATTTAATAGCACTTGGGCTATTACTGCTCCCTGGACCACCCTGATTTCGGGTGTCCCCGGGGACTACCTTTCAGGCATTGAATGGCCTCCTACACCCTTTTTCTATCACCCCTCCCTAATCCTATCCCCCTTCCCTCCCCCCTACATGACTCCATGACCCTCATGCAACCTCCTATGCAAACTAACTATCCCGCACAATAACCGCCAGGCTCCCTCCCAGCTGGCTATACCATATTACCTAAAATGCTATACACTCTCTCCATGGGCTCGTTAAACATTCTCACCCTGAATGTGCAGGGTCTCAACATACCACAGAAACGTAACAAGGCCTTCCGCTCTTTTGCATCACTTAAAGTTCATGTAGTCTGCCTACAGGAAACACACTACACCCCCAATTCTACACCCAAGTTTTTTGGCCCCCGTTACCCTCAGGTCTACACGGCCTCAGCCACGACCAAATTCAGAGGGGTACTTATCACCTTCCACCGCACAAAACCCTTTACACTAAGTACTGAAATCAAAGATCCAGAGGGTCGCTATCTCCTGCTAGTAGGACAACTCTTAGACGTAGACGTCACCATTGCTACATATTATGCCCTGAACCAAGGTCCCTTACCATTCCTCTCCCACATACTATTGGTTATAGATCACCACAAGTGAGGTACTTTGCTTGTCTGTGGAGACTCAAACAGTACAGTATATCCCTTTCTTGACAAATCTCCTCAACCTTCCCCCCTCCCTACCTCTAAGCAAGCCCTCCAAGCCATACTACAGCGTCATTCCATGATAGATACCTGGAGGGAACTCAACTCAGCTAAAAGCCAATAAACCTTCTACTCTCACCCTCATAAGACCTTCTCTAGGATAGATCACATTCTCATAACTGCCAGCTCCTCTCCCTGGCTCTTGACCTC
The DNA here is from genome assembly GCF_062004578.1 of Staurois parvus. NCBI lineage: Eukaryota > Metazoa > Chordata > Amphibia > Anura > Ranidae > Staurois > Staurois parvus. The sequence goes on from NW_028318030.1 coordinate 1,511,204, forward strand.
TGAAATACTTCCAATTCCTTGGTCAGACCATAGTGCCGTACTCACATCCATGGCCTCTTTAGCCCCATCCCCTACTGATCCCTCCTGGATCATTAATGACAACTTACTAGCAAATTCAACGCACTGTTCAGAAATCGAAGACGCCCTCAACCGGTCTCTAAACCAAACACCTGAAATTTCTCCTCTCCTACTACTATGGGAAGCGCATAAACCGGTTCTGCGAGGATTCTGTATTAGCAAAGCGTCCTTTTTAAAAAAAGTTAAAAGACAGTGCTCTGCTTCGCGTTATTGAACTGTTGTATAACAATAGTCAGACAGTCTAACAATAATTCAGAAGTCAAGAAACGTGAGACATCAGATCTGTATGTACTGTTTGTTCTGAATAACTTTGTAAAACTACAACATAAGCACAAACAAAACATATGTGTCAGTACATTAAACATTCTACAACAGCTTCATCCCATCAGTGAGTGTACTCACGGACAATTCCACCATAAGTCCAGGAATAGCTTGGAGCTTCACTCTATGCTACTTGCTAGTTTCAGAAGCAGTCACGAAATGGAGGACAGGAACTTCCAGGTTGAAAGTTACTGCATGTGAAAACTACCACTTCCTATAAATCCTGCTATAACTAGGCATAATAACTCTAACCACTAGATGGCAGCAACATCACATAACATTACAGTATATTACATATATTATTTTCAACAATATGGGCAGAACACTCCCTGCCTGGCATAATTTATTATGTCACTACCTATGTAACAACTGCTATGCAGAAAAACACACAACAGGCAAATGGAATCCTAGCTAATTTGAGACTAAATCTATAAGGTCATAGTTCAACCATTATCCCTCCAAAAACAGAGTATATATACGGTATACCAGCACTTCTCAACCTTTGGAAGTTCGGCAAAAGACAAACGTCCGCCCACTCTCAACAACCCTTTCTTGTCTACGAAGGGGCTGAGCTTCCTAAGACGGCTTTGTTTTGGGAATGTCTTTTGTTTTGTGATGCAGTCAATTTCCTTCTGGAAATGTTTGTTTTGAACAGAAGAAATTATAACAGACTTTGCCTGAGAAAGTTCTTCTAGATTGACCTGTTCATGGAAACTTTCCCACCTTCTGACCTGATCGCTATTGGTTTCCCTCCGGAAGGTTTTAGCAACGTGGATGAGTCTAGCTAGGGTTTTAACTAATATTTTCCAGCAAGAAAAACTCTCAAAGCAATGTGAATGTAGCGCTTCAGAAACTATGGTACTGAAACTTGTAATTTCCGACCTGATTTCAGGGTCAGCTTCGGGCTCTATGAGTGGATAAACATTAGCAGTGTCTATATCCTCACAGTGTGGTTGGTACAAAAAGGATGGGCCTGAGAACCATAGAGAGTGCTGCAGGCATGCTGCTTGAGTAGGTCTAGTGGCAAAATCTGCAGGGTTTTTCTCTGTAGATACATAGAACCACTGATCTGGGTGTGTGGATTGCCGGATTCTATTCACTCTGTTGGAGACGTACAGATAGAATCTCCTTGTGGTGTTGCAAATGTACCCCAGGACAGTCTTGCTATCAGTGAAGAATTTCACAGCATCAAAGTCAGTGTCTAGTTAATAAATGATTAGCTCAGACATTTCGACTGCAAGTACAGCAGCACACAACTCTAAACGAGGAATCGTGTGGGCTGGTTTAGAGCTTAATTTGGACTTTCCTATAACAAATCCAACATGGCACACATTTTCTGCATCAATTACTTTCAAGTAAGCCACTGCACCGATCGCTATGGTGGATGCATCTGAGAAAATGCACAGTTCTTTCCTGCGAGCTGTTGATAGAGATATGGGAACATAACATCTGTCTATCTTTAGGTGCTCTAACGCTTGCAAAGATTCTGTCCATTGAACCCACTCACAGTATCCCTTCTGGAAACAATGCATCCCATTCACTTTTTCCAGATGACAGTTCCTGAACTAAGGCCTTACCTTTTATTGTCACAGGTGACACAAACCCTAGGGGATCATAGAGGCTATTTACGGTGGATAGAATTCCTCTACGTGTAAAGAGCTTTTCCTCTGAAGAAACTCGGAAAACAAAACTATCTGTTTCTAAATCCCAACTCAGGCCTAGGCTTCTCTGCAGAGGAAGAGTGTCCGTACCTAGGCAAAGATCTTTAAGGTCCTTAGCTCTGTCTGCTACAGCTTCCATTACTCTTTGGCTGTTGGAAGCGATTTTATGAAGACGCAGATTGGATTCTGCCAGCATTTGCTTTGCTTTACTGAGGATGGAAATTGCATCTTCAGGCGTGCTAGCAGAAGCGAGTCCATCATCTACATAGAAATGCCTCAATACAAAGTGTTTGGCTTCTTGTCCATAGAACTCCGCATTTTTCTGGGCAGCCTTTTGCATGCAGTATATAGCGACAGCAGGAGAGGGCCTGTTGCCAAATACGTGTACTTTCATTTTGTACTCGACAATATCCTTGTCTATGTCATTGGCTTCATACCAGAAAAAACGTAGAAAGTCTCTATGGTCTTCTCTGCCAAGAAAGTAATAAAACATTTGTTGCACATCTGCTGTGAAAGCAATGGGTTCTTTTCTGAAACGCATAAGGACACCTAGCAAAGTATTGTTTAGGTCAGGGCCACTTAACAGTACGTTGTTTAAAGAAACTCCTTCATACTCTGTGCTGGAGTCAAAAACTATTCTGACTTGGTTAGGTTTGTGTGGATGGTGAACACCAAACATGGGTAGATACCAGTGTTCCCTATCTGTCTCAATTGATCCTGCAACTTCAGCATGATCATTGTCCAGCATCCTTTTAATAAATTCAGTGAAATCTCTTTTCACTTCTGGCTTTCTCTGTAGTGTTTTGCTGAGTGATTGCAAATGCTTCATGGCTTGCTCCCTATTACAAGGCAAAACACGTCTGGGTGTGCGAAAGGGTAGAGGGGCCACCCAACTGTGATTGTCATCTTGGTAGGCCTCTCTATCCATAATCTGTAAGAAGGTCTGATCCTCTATAGAGAGGGCCTGTTTATCATCATCTTTAGTTTTCTGGAACACTGTAATCCCTAGATTGTCTGTCTCAATGTCGGAATCGACTTCTTCTTTGCCATATAGTGTAGAAGAGTCCCAGTGTTGTGTTGACCTGACAAAGCTTTCCTTGACAACGAAGATGTTGTGACAGGGACTGAGAAGAGATGTGCGTCCATTTGTTAACACAGATGTCTTCAAAATACTAATGTTGTCAGGCTGGTGCACTGTCCCCAGGCAAACATCTCCTACAATGACCCACCCCAGGTCCAGTCTCTGTGCATAGGGGGCATTGTAAGGTCCATTGATTTGCTGGCGCACCTTGTGTACCTGAAGGATGTCTCTTCCAAGAAGTAGAAGGATAGAAACATCTGGCTCAACAGCTGGGATAAGTTGAGCAATTGATCGGAGGTGAGGGTGATGATAGGCTACTTCTGAAGAGGGAATCTCTGTTTTGTCATCAGGTATCATGCCACACTCTATTAGGGTAGGAAGTGGGAACTGCACTTTCTTGTTGAAGCATTCAATGGTAAAGCCAGTAGCTCTTCTCCCTGTGGTTTTGATTGTCCCTGCACATGTCCTTAGGGTGTATGGAACTGCACTTGCCTTAAGGTTAAAGGTATCAAAGAAGTCTGACTTTGCAAGGGATCTGTTGCTCTGTTCATCCAGCACTGCATACATTTTCACTGCCCTTTCTCTCTTGCCAGTGGGATATACAGTCACTAAACAGATTTTAGAGCATGATCGTGCACTCTTGCCTTGTCCACATACTTCAGTGCAATTCGACATTACTGAAGAGAGTGAGGTCTCTTGTTGCTCCCTGCCCTGATCTTTCATGGGTTCTACAGTCTCTAGTGGTGCAGGAGCAGGGACAGGGTGCAAAGCTGCAATATGTCTCTTACTGCCACATTCTGTACATTCCACTGATATTTTACAGTCTTTGGCAATGTGATAAGTAGGTCCGCAGCACTTAAAACAGATGCCGTTTTGTTTAAGGAAGGACATCCGCTCTGCAATAGGTTTGCTTCTAAAGCCTTTGCATTTCTTTAGTGGATGTGGTTTTTTGTGTATTGGGCAATGTCTATCTGGGTTTTCTATTGTATGTACCTTATGGGTGCTTTGACAGTCTGTGACTTCTGAAGGTACAACTGTTTTGTGTGTGGATACAGGGGTCTTACCGTGAGGTCTGTGAGGTCTTTGCGATTGATTGCCGCTGGTGGTATAAGCGAAACTGGGATCATTTCGGATTTTCGCTTGCTAGAGAACACAGAGAAAGGGGGAAAAGCGATTCCATAATCTTCTTTGAATTTACCTCCCACAGACATCCACTTGTGGCCCAACAAAGACTCCTTCATTTATTTTTGCAGCACTAAGTGCTGGAAATTTGCTAATCAGGTACTTGAAACCTGCTTTATTCTTGTCCATTGCCTTAACAAAGTTTTTCATTAATCCCAACTTGATGTGTAATAAGATCTTATTGCTGTCTACAAGTGCTGGATAGTTAACATTTTTTTCTCCAGGCTGCAATGACTGGCGTAATGGCCAGTCTCTTTTGGCATAGTGCATTTCTCTCGCACGACTGTCCCACTCACAGAGGAAGCAGCAGTACTTAGTATATCCACCTTGAAGTCCAAGTAGGATAGCAGTCACCTTCAGGTCACCACAAATCGACCATTGATGTTCATCATAGTTGATGCACCTTAAAAGCTCTTTCAAGTTTTCATACGTTTCTTTCATTGAAACTGCGTAAGCAACTGGAACTGACGGCAGCTGATTGCCATTATGGAGCAAAACAGCTTTAAGACTCACCTTTGAAGCATCAATGAACAGCCTCCACTCATCGGGATCATAGCATACGCCGATGGCTGAGATTAAACCATGAACATTGTTACATACAGCAATATCACCTTCCTGGACGAAGAATGGGATCAGATCTTTCTGATGATGACGGTAGAAAGACGTACGAACATCACTTGCTAGGGGATTCCACTGTTGTAGTCTTGACCCCAAAAGCTCTGCCTTGTTCTTCGGAAGATCCAGGTCTCTGATAAGATCGCTCAATTCCACTTGTGTAATGAGGTGTGGTTTAGTGGGTGTGGATGGAAGAAAGTCTGGGTCATGTGAGGTTGACGGTTGACGACTACACGCTTCAGGTTCTTCCTCACTTGACTCAACCACGAAGGATTCTGGTGCTTTAGGAATTGGCAGCCCCTCTCCATGAGGAACTGGACGTATTGCCGATGGAATATTTGGATAGTGCACAGATAACTTTTTCTTCTTATTTAGCCCTTTTGTTGGAGGCACCATACAAAAGTAACAATTACTAACATGATCTGTTGGCTCTCTCCAAATCATTGGCACAGCGAAAGGCATAGATGCCTTTTTTCTATTCAACCATTGCTCCAGTGCCGTCCCACAAGAATTGCAGCATATATGTGGTGCCCAGCTCTTGTCCTGGTCTCCTATCTTGCAGCCAAAATAGAAGTTGTAGGCTCTCTTAATCATTCCTGTTATCCTCCTTTTTTGTGAGATAAAAGTTATTTCACCGCAGATATAGCAGAAATTATCTGCTTTATTCACACAAGTTCGAGGCATTACTGAGTAGCCTATATAAGCATAAAACGAAATGTAAAGACGCTGTCGAACTACAATCAGCTACAGATACTGCAGCTTTTATGCAGTGAAGTGATGCAATTAAAGGCCGATATTGCATCATCTCAGTATACATGCAATTTTCTATTGGTCACCAGTATCAATTGCGCAATATGCAGCTGAAGTTGCATCATAATTTTGAATGGCTTACGTCATTAGATGGGTAAATATATCATGGAAACTAGAGCCAATCAACATTTTTTAGGGTCATTTTCGTTTTCAGCACCCCAAAATTATGTAAGATTAGCTAATTTTATGCCCAAAACTTTTTACCTGTTGAACAGTGTTATCTAATCAAACCAAAATCGGTGTGATCAGAAGCTTTCCCAATTTACAAATGGCGCTGTTTATATCCTGCGAAACTGAAGTGATGAAATGCTTGTAGCTTCTGAATTCTTAGACTATAGAGATGATTGGCACCACTCTAGCCTCCAATCAGCTCTATGGTCAGCTGGCAGAAACACCGGCTGCATTCTCAGGTTCCCCCTGATGGCACGAGACTGCCTGAGAAGGCCGCGGAAGGCAGCGGGGGAGGGGGCATCATCATTTTATTTTTACAATCTTCAAAAATAAATATAAAGCTACAATACTTATTGCGACGGTGTCACCAGAGATGGTATTGCAAATCTAATCATGAATCATGCATGGTTCGCACTTGACGCGTTTCGAGATCAGCAAAATTGTCTTCTTCAGAAGTGCTCAAGAAATCATGACATATGATTCCATGTGAGGTAAAAACCACCAGGAAAGTTTAAGAAAAAATTGTTATGTGAACACAGCCACGGATTTCTCATATATCTCAAGCAAAAGTGATGAAACAAAAATTAATAAAGAAAAAACTGAGACCAGTGGATGAAAAATGCCACCTCCTGAAGGGGCCCCGCCCAAATGCACGGTCAACAAGATTACCTGCTGGTTGGTACTAATAGGGCAGTGCTACTATGAGTACGAAGCGATGACCACAAGGAATTTGCGTGAGAAAGTGTGAAAGAGAGCCCAATATGGGGCAATATACCAGGTCTATCCAAAGAAGCATGCTTGATGGCTGTGAGCTCACATTTCAGAATTTTTGCCTGAGATATATGAGAAATCCGTGGCTGTGTTCACGTAACAATTTGTTCTTAATATTTCCTGGTGGTTTTTACCTCACATGGAATCATATGTCATGCCTTCTTGGGCACTTCTGAAGAAAAGATTTTTGTTGATCTCGAAACGCGTCAAGTGTGAACCATGCATGATCCATGATTAGACTTGCAATACCATCTCTGATGACACCGCTGCAATATGTATTGTAGCTTTATATTTATTTTTGAAGATTGTAAAAATAAAATGTCATACTGTTTTTATAAAAAATCTCTCTTGAATTGTTGAAATTAAAAATACAAGTAAATTGTGCCGTTAAAGTTAAAAAGAGGAATTTTCCCCCCCTTGTATTCGTCAGGGATGTTGGCACTTTTTGTATTAGATCCTTTCCTCTCTCTGGTCCTTGAAAACATCCAGTATCAGCACAGGCCTTGCTGTCTTCTAAGGGTTGGGGGAAACCCAGAGAACTCACTGCAAAACAAGAAAACAGAGGGCGCACCAGCCTAGTGCATTACCTAAGTTAACTTTATTAAATTAAAAGGAAATATACACTCACAAACAACTATAGTGACAAAGGCATATCAGTATCCAAAGCAATCACATCACCAGGTTGTCTCCCAAAACACAAGCAGACCCTCAAATGGCTGTTGCATTTAAAGGGGTGATCCCCTCTTCATCAGAGTCAGTTTGAATTGTTACACAAACAGCCTTATTATAACAAAAAATGGGTAAAATAAGCTTCTCCCACTGGAAGGTAGGGGCAATGGCCCAAATGGTATACATCTGGCTGCGAGTTAGGCAATGTGTAATCACAAACACATAGGGACGTAGTATAATTAGCATATATAACTAGTAATAAAAGACATAAAATGCATAAAGGATAATTAAAAAATAATAAATAATACAGCAGACTAAATTACATTGATAATTGATCCACTTTTGACTCACATATGATCAGTGTATGAATAAGTGGTGCTGTTGCAAATTGGATATCAATCCCCTAAGGGAAATAACATAGAGCACCCAGCAGGGTGCAGCATGTTGCAGTGAACTGCACGCTAGCTGAAAACCTAAAGTTCGGCCTGTATGGGCGTTCCAGCTGTGCCCTCCGGACATCCGAGAACATCACTTCCGGTGACGTCATTTAGGAAAGATCAAGGGGACACTAAAATATTAAGGCCGACAGGGACACCTGACCAGACAAGCTACAGTCCCCTTATTTGCAATCACCTATCAGGAAAGTCTCACTGATAGAAAACTAAAATTTGAAATAAAAAAAAATTGAAAATTGGAAATTGGGCACCAGGTGGACAAAAATTGCATACACTCACTGGTCTAAAACTGTGCACTACTACATTTCTTTATAAAAAATTAATTGATCAACTAATATAAATTCTGAGGTATATAGGTAATAAATAAATGTATAATATAATAAAAAACATCTTATTAAAATTATCAACCCTCCAAATTCATGGAGGCGTGTGTACTAAACAATGGTTAAAAAAACAAAAAAAAAAAACAAATGCTAGTAACGATAAAAATGCATGCCTGCATACATGACTATATAGATAATTGTATAAATTAATGGTAAATTCATATCTTTCAAAATCAGCACTGAAACCGCGCACAATATACAGGCTGGCATGCGCCCTGTGTCTAAAATACATGGACAATCCAATACATCGGATGTGTCTGTTCACATGTGTAAGCATGGACAATAGAATCCTGTAAAAATGACCACACTATCGTACAACTAAACCGCTGCTTAGGGCCAAAAAGACAATGAATGCAACCAGACAATGTATAGGGGACAAAAGTATATCTGAACTGCAACTCAAACTCTGCTGAGACCCAGTTCCTGCAAACCACCTTGAGGTGGACTGTCAAAGCCATAGTCACAAGCACAGGGGCGTGATGGGTCCCAAGGGCCCGCAGCAGCTGAAGGGTCATAAGTCCGACATTCTCAGTGCGTGAATAGTTAAACGCACAATGTCTTGTCAAATGGGCCTAACTTGAGATGATGTATGTGAAAAATAGTGTCAATCTATATCCAAAGCTAACTGCATGCTTAGGACTTGTGCACGCACGCACACACAGACCGAAAGAATAATTGTATTAAATGGATAGATAAATGACTGACATGAATAGAGAGGTGGATGAAACTGATGGGACAGATCAAGAGCACATTACTATTTTTTGTTTTAATTTTAGATTTGAAAAACTCTGTTCTTCTACTATTATTCCCTGCGTGTGAAAGTATTATTTTCATTCAAAGCAGGATATATTAAAAATATGCACATACACTATACAATAATCCATCTAAGGGAGTCATTGGAATTATAGGCAATGAAACCAAAGTACTTAAATGCTGCCCTGGGTAACCCTGCGAGATGTTAACAGGGTATAATAGAAATGAGGAGAAAGAGAGGGAGAGTTATTAAGTTATGGATTTCTAAGTTCTCCTTGAGCCCTTTTGGAGCTAAACACCCTAGGTTGAAAATCCAAAAGCTCTCTTTTTTACACAATCTCTGATGTCGCCTGTCATTGTCCAGGTCATTTGGGATTGCTTCGATCCCAAAGACTCGCATGACAGAGTAATCTCCTTCATGTGTGTCTTTAAAGTGGCGTGGGACCGAATACTTATCTCTCCCATGGTGTATATTCCCTTTGTGTTCACCAATGCGAACTCTCAAGGCTCATGACAAGCGGCCTACATAAAGTATGCTAAAGATAGTTATAAAGAGGTTGTAGAATAAATTATCGTATCACCCAATATATGGTCTCCATTCAGTAGCCAAAAAAGGCATGCAAAAAAAGGGGGATTTGTGAAAAGAGATTCACAGAAAAAGCGGCTACATTATGAACAGAATGTGACACTCAGAAAAATTTCCAAAAATTATGCTTTATTACACATATAAATATGACCTGTGGGCAGTCGCCCTGGTTTACCATCACCTCAGTAAGAGGTGAGTGACCCCCATGGACGAGTTCGAGGTATTTAAAGATGTTAATTTATTTTTAAGAAAAGTTTTCTTGAGAATGATACATGGCAATCCCATTATGTAGGAGGATATGGCCTCCGATTCGTCCATGGAGGACCGCAAGATGCTCGATATGTTGATATCTCTCATGGAGGAAAGTGAGGATGGTGATGAGAGCGAAATAGATTTGGATAATCGCAGTAATGTGATTAGAAAGGTTGATCTGAATATTAGATCGACGAAAATGCCGAAAATTCGTTCCAACATGAGGATCTCGACATTTCTAGATTTTGTTGCTGATGATCTTAAAAATCTTGAGTGGAAAATGCCAATTGGTGACAATCTTACTAAAAAAGAAAGAAAAGCCCTTAAAGAATTAAAAGACTAAGAATATTGTAATTAAGAGAAGTGATAAAGGGGGTAATGTAGTGATTTTAAATGAACAAAACTATGTCAGGGAGGTAAAGCGCTTATTAAGTGATTCATCCACCTATAGGAAAGTAGCCACTAATCCTTTTCATATGGTGGCAAAAAAACTAAATTCCATCTTAACACTAGGAAAAGAAGTGGGTTTGTTAACTAGAAAAGAGTATGAGTATTTGAGAACTGAAGAATTTAATCACCCTACTTTTTATATTATCCCTAAAATACACAAAAACCAAGAAAATCCTCCGGGTAGACCTATTGTTTCTGCCATCAATGGTCCCCTAGATAAAACAGGGAAATATATAGATCTGTTTCTTAAAGATATGGTTCCTAATCTCCCCTCCTATGTAAGGGATACAAAAGATGTGTTGGCTAAGATTGAGAATATGATTATCAATGAAAATTCCATTCTAGTGGGAATAGATGTGGAATCACTTTACACTTCTATCCCACATGAATGTGGTGTGAGATCGGCCTCTTACTTCCTTGATAAAACATATCCTACTTTGGGAGGACAGAATGAATTTATTAGTGAGTTGTTGGATTTTGCATTACGACATAATTTTTTCCAATTTAATAATACCTTTTATCAACAGACTAGAGGTACTAGTATGGGAGCACCGTGGGCTCCGGCCTACGCATGTCTTCATTTAGGTTTTTGGGAGGAGCAGGTTGTTTTCAGATCATCAAGATTTCTTGTTAATGTCCAGATTTGGTTAAGATATATAGATGATGTGTTCCTTGTATGGCGAGGAACATCTGAGGAATTAAAACTTTTTATGGAGGAGTTAAATCAAAACTCCTTTAATATTGGACTTATATATATATCTGATGAAAGATGTATTTCCTTTCTGGACCTGGAAATTAGACTTGAGAACGGAAGACTCCTCACAAAGACATATAGGAAACCAACTGCTGCTAATACCCTATTAGAGGCTAGAAGTTACCACCCACGTTCACTGATTTCAGGGATTCCAGTGGGACAGTTTTTGAGATGTCGGAGAAATTGTTCGAACATTAATGACTTTAGGATGGAGGCTCAGGACCTCTATAGAAGATTTAGGGAAAGGGGATATTCTCAATCTCAAATTAGAAATGCTCGGAGACGGGCATATCAAACTGACCGCAAGGATCTATTATCTCCCAAAAAGGATGAGAAGGTCAAATTAAGTGATCAACCTGTTAGAATGATAACCCAATTTGGAGCCCAATGGCAAGATGTAAAATTAATATTAGAAAAACATTGGAAGATTTTAACTCAATGCCCCAAGTTGAGTAGGATTGTAGGTGAACGCCCCCAGATGGTAGCAAGAAGAGCACCAAATCTTGGTGATCTCCTTATCCATTCTGATTATCAACCATTAAAACAAACAACATGGTTAAAATCACGTACTAAGGGGATGTTTAAATGTGGAAAATGTCAAATTTGTAAATATGTGGACCGTACGGATTCCTTTTATGACTCAGGAAACAACACTCACTATAAAATTCAAAGTCTCATAAATTGCTCTACAGTGAGAGTGTTATATATTTTAACCTGTCCCTGTAAAAAGATGTATATTGGTAAGACCAAAAGACAACTTAAAGTACGAATAGGTGAACATCTTAGAGATATTAGATCAAATGATCCTGAAAGCAATCTTGCTCAACACTATGCTAAATATCATGGAGGTAAACTGGATGGTACAAAAGTGAAAGGTTTCTATGCATTGCACTTTCCACAAAGGAGAGGTGATTTTGACAGAGAACTGCTTAAAAAGGAGAAATACTGGATATATAAACTTGATACATTGTACCCAAAGGGGTTAAATGTGGAATGTGATCTCCAAGTATTTTTGGATAAATAGATTTACATAGTTATGTACCCTTATATTGCCATATGTTGGCTAACCTATGGTATTTCTCTGTCTTTATTAATAGTTGGATTATATGTTAAATAACTAAGGTAAACCTTTTTTGTACTTGGGAATAATAATAATAATATTGATGATCTTATGTTATGAATTTAAGCATAGCTCCAAAAAAAAATGTGAAAGGATCGACCGTTGAGCTAATTATCCCTTTTTCCTTTAATAATAACGATACCATTAAATGGATATTTGAAATTTGGGTATTTTTGATAAAATAACCCATAGTGAGAATTCTTTTATTAATATTGCCATCTTCTGGTGAGAGTGTGGTAATGTTTCAACTGATCAGTATATCTAATTCATGGTCCTTTGATTTATATGTGCATTGTTAAAATTGCCAAGCCTTTCCTCTCTCTGATGTTTCTAGTCGCCTGTCTTTTTAATTATATTCAATAATGACCAGCAGCTGTGCTAAGTATTTAGCCCCCTTTTTTCTTCCATTGGGAATAACTGCAGGTTATGTTTTGCATAAATGGGTGGGTCTTAACCCACTATAAATAGGAAATTGAAATGCAGTGTTTTCATTGGTCCTGACGAAGCTGAGTGAGATACGCCCATCGGCGAAACGCGTTGACGTCATACGTCAGATACGTCACTTCCGGTCATGCGCACTAGGTGGAACGCACGCTGACCTACAAGGAGGAAGCCATCTTCACATGCCATGAGGCAAGCCTAAGCAGCACAGGCGCCAAGAAGGGGCTGGAACCAGCGGTATATCGGCGGATGTCAGCGGTGGTTCCCTGGCCTCTCTGGCCTTGTATGGCAGTACCTATGAAGGACATTCTTTCCTTTCCTATTATCCATTGCACAGGTGGTGAGTGGACTGTTACAGGACATTAGATATATGGTCCTATGCAATCTATATGACCTATATATCCTATATAGAGTGTAAGCTCTTTCAGTGACTTTCCACATATTGTTTGTTTCACTACAGGATGGGGACATCATGGTGCTTTATATAGGAAACAAGATATACCACGTATATTTCAACAGGCAGAAGATCTATTGGGATGTGTCTTGTTTTCCTTACAGAAAGTGGTATGTAGTCCACATGTAGTGGTGAAGAAACCATTTCAAGCAGTGTGCTGCTTTTTGCATCCTTTCTTCCATCCTGGGAATAAATGGGGCATATTCTCATTCAAAAGCCCTAGGAAACGGCTGTTTATATTACAGATGAATGGGCCCCAACCACTTGTGCCGGCATAGGAATGTACTGCATCATATACATGATATTATGTCTTTTTTCATATAGGCATAGAGGCATGCTTTTCTCCTTTTGACGCATACTGTGCTTGCTGCATTGCATACATGTGATACTTATATCCATAGTATAATTTATTGAAATTCCCTGGTTGGGATATAACCATCATGGTAGTAGCTCAGTCTACATTATAACCTGTTTTACGGTATAACTATGGTATAATTTTTGGATACACCTCCTTTGGGAAGTGTTCACCTATGCGTTTGTGCTACAGGGACTTTAGACTCTTGTAGTCATTTTTCTCTGTTGCACATGCATTCAGACCGGTCTTGGTGTCATTTTATATGGTTTTAGGTCTGTGTGTATTGTCTCTTACTGAGGTGATGGTAAACCAGGGCGACTGCCCACATGTCATATTTATATGTGTAATAAAGCATAATTTTTGGAAATTTTTCTGAGTGTCACATTCTGTTCATAATGTAGCCGCTTTTTCTGTGAATCTCTTTTCACAAATCCCCCTTTTTTTGCAGGCCTACATAAAGTAGCCCGCAAAAGGCAAAGTATCCAATAAATAACATACAAGGTTCTTCAATTGATGAATAGCTTGATAGCATGTGTCCTGCCATCAGTGCCTGCTACAGTCCGCTTGCGATGCCACATGAGACCACATGTTCCACAATTTTTAACACCGCACCTACAACTCCCTTTTTGATCAAAAATGGACGTACACCCATTTTTATTTCCATCTGAGAATTATTTGGGTTTCTGTACTCTACTAGGGGCTAGAATACTTCTCAGGTCCCACGGTTTTCTGAAAATGAAATCAGGTTTCTCTGCCAGAATACCCCCAGGACTGGATCTTTATTCAGAATATTCCAATTTTTTGTAAAAATGCTTTATATTTCTCAAGCTTTACTGTTAAACCGGGTGCAGAAACGCACAGAGTATGTGGTCAGCACATTCTTAGTAGGGACCTCATTGGTGGAGACAGAACTCTGATCTTTACTATTCACATCATAGAGTAGCAAATACTTTTTAAAGGCTTCCGCTACATGGCAATCCTCATACCCCTTCTCCTTGAATTTCCTTCTCAGGATTCCCCCTTGTTCTACATAGTCCTGTTGGAGTGTACAGGAGAGGCTCATCCTGCAAAACTGCCCAAAGGGCATAATTATAATCCAACAAGGGTGGTGGTGGCTCCCAGCATGCAAGTAAGAGTTCTCAGCACTGGGTTTGAAATTTGTCCTGGACAAAATTGAACCATTAGGACCTATTCTAAACTCTAGATCCAAAAAGACGAGGTTATGTTCATCGATGACATGGGTGAAATAAATGCCATAGGGGTTGCTCCTGTAGTGTTCCAGGAAGCCATTTAATTGAGAATCTGGACCGTATAATAGTTTACAAAAATAGCCAAAATAATTAGAATGTCGTCAATATATCTAGCTTATAGGACCAGGTTTACCTCAAACGGGTTGTTATACCATATTAATTGGTGTTCCCAGTAGCCCGTGAATAAATTGCATAACTTGGGGTGAACCTGTCCCCCATGGCTGTATCCCGTGTCTGACAATGCTTGCCCAAAAAAGAAAAATTGTTATATTGCAGGGTGAATTTGATACTGGTATATAGAAATTGAGCTTGTTTGTATAGGAGTTGTTGGTCCTTAGACAGGAAATGTTGTATGGCCCTAAGCCTGAATTCATGTTTGATGGAGGTGTATAAAGAAGCTACATCTAACAAAAGCCACCTATATCCTGGTTGGAATAGTTGGAAAATATATCCAGTATATGGCTGGAATCTTTTACATATGATGGAAGATCGATGACGAGATTCTGTAGGATGTGGTCAATATAGCAACCTAAATTACTAGTGAGGTTCTCAATGCCTGCTATAATGGGTCATCCAGGGGGGTTCTTTTCATCCTTATGTATTTTGGGGGTATGATAAAAATAGGAGGTGGCTGGATGTTTTTTGTATAGAAAATTATATTAATCTTTAGTCAGAGTACCCTCTATTAATACTGTATCCAATAGACTCTTTAATTCTCTCATATATGATATGACTGGATCACCTGGAAGTACTTCATAGGTATCTCGATCTCTTAGGAGTCTCAAAGTCTCCCCAACATATATCTCCTTATCTTGTATAACTAGGCTACCTCCTTCGTCTGTCTAATGATAACCTCTGTATTTTGTTTGATTGTTTCTAATGGACCCTGGAGGGGATCCTGATTAATTAGGTGTCTATCCTTCTTGGCGCATAGACTCTTGAGTTCACTAAAGACTACTTCATAAAACGCAGGAATGTGATTGCCTTTCACCCAATGTGAGTAGATGTAGGTCTAAAGCTAGTATGTTATATGTAAAATAAACTTATATATAAAATATATATATAAAATCGAGCGCAGTATGTGGATGTTGATAGGGTAGCTGCTGGCACTAAAAGGCACCTCGTGAACCTCCAGAGTAAGTGGTAAAATATCAAAGTGCAGCGCTAACTTAAAACAATGATTACACATATGATAGATCCCATATGAATGTGGATCGGCAAAAAGACGGCGTCAGTTCATCAGATGTGCTAAATACGTATACAGTCTCCAACACTTGAGGAGCCAGGGATAGTAGATATCAGAAATGATAAAGAAAAGCCAAGTAATGCACTAACCAGATAGCGCATGTTAAAGCGCATGGGACATTTAAGACCTGTCCCTGGTACTCAGCCACTGTATCACTGGAGCAAGGCGGTGTCATCTATAGGGTGACCACTAGATGTCATCTGTCCGGATGGAAGCTGTGTCCAGCCACTGTGTTGATGGATCAGGTGGGTGTCATCTATAGGGTGACCACTAGATATCATCGGTTCCAGGAGAAGCTGTATCACGGATCCAGGGATGTCACTGCAGATGTGTTCTTGTTAGGCACAGTCCCAGGACCTACTGGATTTACAGGCTCCCCAGAAATAAAGAGCCCGTGGAAAAAGGCCTCAAATAGTGTGATAACGTTTATTTAAAAATGAACAATCAGAAAAGAACTTACTAGCAAAGGTACAGCTGCTTATAAACGGCCAGACCGGAGGTACATGTACATAAGATAAACATAGCTTGGCACTTCCCTCAAGGGGAGTTCTTTTCTGATTGTTCATTTTTAAATAAACGTTATCACACTATTTGAGGCCTTTTTCCACGGGCTCTTTATTTCTGGGGAGCCTGTAAATCCAGTAGGTCCTGGGACTGTGCCTAACAAGAACACATCTGCAGTGACATCCCTGGATCCGTGATACAGCTTCTCCTGGAACCGATGACATCTAGTGGTCACCCTATAGATGACACCCACCTGATCCATCAACACAGTGGCTGGACACAGCTTCCATCCGGACAGATGACATCTAGTGGTCACCCTATAGATGACACCGCCTTGCTCCAGTGATACAGTGGCTGAGTACCAGGGACAGGTCTTAAATGTCCCATGCGCTTTAACATGCGCTATCTGGTTAGTGCATTACTTGGCTTTTCTTTATCATTTCTGATATCTACTATCCCTGGCTCCTCAAGTGTTGGAGACTGTATACGTATTTAGCACATCTGATGAACTGACGCCGTCTTTTTGCCGATCCACATTCATATGGGATCTATCATATGTGTAATCATTGTTTTAAGTTAGCGCTGCACTTTCATATTTTACCAGTATGTTATATGTCTTTAGAAGTGCCTGCAAAGTTGATGTTTGTCCTGAACTCAAATTCTGAATCCTCACATTGCCTTTTGATACACGGTATATAAGTCTTCTAAGACTTCCAAAATTGAATCATCATTGTTGAAGGAGGGGAATTACTGGCAGTGGTCTCTGTAGGGAGTCTTTTTTAAGAGCATAGTATCTGTTTACTCTTAGGTTACATGTAAATTTATTTAAATCAATGAAGAGTTCAAATAGGTTAGGTGAATTTGGAGGGGCAAAATTGAGACCTTTTCTTAATATATCAAATTCAGTCTCAGTCAATACTGATTTGGAGAGGTTATAAATCTTAACAGTACTATGTGAGGGCATTACTTTCTCCCTCTTTTTGTGTGCCTTTCCTCCTCTCCTTTCCCTTCTCGAGAGCCATTGGCCCTACTGATCATATGGGAGTCAAAAGTATATCAATTATCAATGTAATTTATTCTCACTGTATTATTTATTATGTTTTTTATTATTGTTTATGTATGTTATGTCTCATTGCTATTTATATGAGCTAATTGTACTTAGTCATTATGTCTTTGTGATTACACATTGCCTAACTCGCAGCCAGCTGTATAGCATTTGGGCTGTTACCCCTACCTTCCAGCGGGAGGAGCCTATTTTACCCATGTGACCTCATTTTTTTTTATAATAATGCTGCTTGTGTAACAATTGAAACTGACTCTGATGAAAAGGGGATCATCCCTCGAAACGCAACAGCCATTTCAGGGTCTTCTTGTGTTTTGGGAGACAATCTGGTGACGTGAAAACTTTGGATACTGATATGCCTTTGTCACTACACATTCACAATTCTGGGTGGATGTCATATGATGTCCGCCTGGAAAGGGCCACGCTGCAGCGAAATCTGTCACCCGCTGTGTCCACCAGACACAGCGGAAAACCGATCAATGTACCAGCCGCTGCCAGTATCATGTGATCACTGTGACCAATCACAGCAGATCACATGACAATTATACACAATGGATGGCATTCATTCATGCCATCCATTGTGTACTATCGTGTTGATCTCTGTAATTGGTCACATCAATCACATGGTACAGACCCTGCTAATCACATGTACTGTCCTGGTGTTTTCGGTCCTCAAGAAATTAAATTGGCTGTCGGTACATCAGGATTGATTGATGTTCAGATATATATCATAGTTTGTGGACTGATTTGGGTTATTTTCTGTAGCAGAATACAGCGTGACCTAAATTTATAAAGAGGTTATTTATTTGCAAAATTTTATAACAGAAACAAACAAAAATGTTTTTTTTTCGGTATTTTTTTATTTAGCAAAAAATAAAATGGTGGTGATTAAATACCACTAAAAGAAAGCTTATATGTGTGAAAAAAGGATAGAAATCTCATATGGGTACAGTGTTGCATGACCACGCAATTGTGCTCCTGAACCCCTGCAAAAAATTGGTGGGGGGAGGTGAGACTGGGATGCGAGAGGAAAAAGAGGTGTTGTGAGTAGGAGATGGGGGGATGGGTAGAGAAGAAATGGAGTAAAACTAGGAGATCCTGGTCTGTATAGAGATTTAAAAGGGGGAAGAATTTGTGTTAGCATGAGGGAAGGAGGAGGAGAGAAAAATAGATTTGAATCAAGGGGACTGGAGAGGGATGGTCAGAGGTGGGCATGGGGAACACTGTCAGCTGGTAAGGAATAGCCACAGTATGATAAAAGCAAACAGGCTGGCAGGGAGTGGAGAGGGTGTGATCTCCATTGGGAAGTAATAAGACAGTTTTGGGGGTATCCTGGGACACACACCTGTGTGAAGGTGAAATGCCTTCAAAGAACAAGCAGATGAAGAGGGAAAGGTATTGAGTGAAAGTGAACTGGAGGGAGTATTGTTCAGAAACTATTAAGAAAAGTATTCTGGCTGGCCGTGGGGAAGAGGTTGTAAATCAGCCAGGCTGCTAGATGTCTGCAAAGCGGCTGGCTGGGAGAAGGGAGCAAGATTTTAAAAAGATCAGAGAAAGAGAGGCAGTGTGACTGGCAGAGATGAATGGAACTGTGTGAGGATAAAAGGGAGCAGGATAGGACAGTGGCTGAGGTAGAGAGGCGGATGCCAGGGAGGGAGCAATGAAGACAGATTAAAATAGTGAGAAACAGGGATAATGGACCTCACCTGTAATAAATAGAAAAGAGCAGATCACAGTGAAGGAAACTGGGAGGACAAAACAGCAAGGGCCCCCTGGGCAAAGGAGCAATGTAATCTGAAACAGCCTGAAGGGAGAACTGCACCTTGGACACTGCAGAAGCAGCCACATTGAAGTTGTGCCATCTGTTTTGTACAGACTGTCCCTATAAGGGATGGTTGGCAACTCTCCTCTTGGGAGACCCCCCCCCCCCCAACTCCCCAACCCCCCTTATCTACACCCCTGTGTCGAACTTATCCCCTTCTCATGAAATGTAGAGGAAAAAAGGCAGACATGTTTGAAGTCCAACTTGGGTGACAACTATGGCACCCTCCATAGATACAGTGGAAGAGTGAACAAAAGAAACAAAAGAAAAAAAAAAGAAAAGCAATGCAAACTTTACTGTATGTAATGACTACTAAGCAACAATATATTATAGCATATCTGAGAGAAAAGAAGAGTGCTCCTATGCACTCATTTACATATAAATGATCAAACAAGTTCACAAATGTCAATATTATTAATACTATTATTATACAGGATTTATAAAGCACCAACAGTTTATGCAGCGCCTTACAGGGCACACCATACAGTTACAATGCAATTCAATACAGGAGGAATCAGAGGTAGATGAATCTGGAAGCAGCATTCATGATGGACTGAAGGGAGGATAGCCTATGTAAAGGTAATCCAATGAGGAGGAAGTTGCAATAGTCAAGCAAGAGATAACCAGAGAGTGAATTAGAAGCTTTTTGGTGTCATTGGTTAAGAAGGGGCTTATCTTGGAGATATTGCGGTGGATGAGGTGGCAAGATTTGGACAATGATGTGGAGTCGAAAGGAGACTTCATAGTCCAGGATTACACCTAGCAGAAGAAGTGAGGGGAAGGGGCATGTGAGGGAGGAAATGTTATGAGCTTGGTTTTGGAGTGATTACATTTGAGGAAGTGGTGTGACATCCAGGCTGATATATCTGTTAGAGATAAAAGAGTTGAATGGGGAAACAAGGTCACCTGCAGTCTGTTTGGTGTTTTGCAAAGTAGTTTGCTTTGGATTTTCTATTCATGCAATCACTGAAAGTGCAGAGTGGAAGTGCCCACTTAATCAAAGAATCCCACTTTATTAAAAGAAAGCCAGTATAGCTTTATACTGAGATAGGTGGGAGAAGTACTTACTAATTAATCAATCAGGGGTTAATAAAAGGCACATGGCTAGCAAATCAAACTTTTCACACCAAAATCAGACAAGTGGAGCAAAAGATTAAGATCAGCCCATAATTTAGGTAAGACAATAAAGAACAAAAAAACATAACAATGTGGACAGGGCTACAGATGGACAGTTTAACATAGCTAAATTGATAGTAACCAGGCAGTTTCAGTTTTAGGTTAATGTGAAAAGCAGCAGCATAGATGCACAGTTTACCATAGCTACATTGATGGTAATCAGGTTGGTTCAATGTTAGGTGGATGTGAAAAGCAGCAGCATAGTGGAGTGCGCATGTGCGGCCGGCGGGACGGACATGTCTCCCTGAGGCTCCGTCATACCGCAGGGACGACAGCCACCCGATCAGAGATCCCGGCCCGCACATCAATATAAGCAGCCCCGGTCTCTGTGGCAACCCCCCCCCATAAGCCAGCATGGTCAGGTTCTGCTGCCCAGCAAGCCCATAAAGGAGGCCCTGGCTCGAGCCTCCTCTAAGATGGCTGCCGCATCATCACCAGGCAGCAAGAAAGCTGCACAGCCACATGCAGCCTTGCAATCAGCGCAACCCAGTCCACCCTGCACATCGGATTGGGGAGTCAGATACGCTCCTACCTATGACCTTACATCTCCTGACTTTCTCATGCGCTTTGAAACAATGCTACACAAAGCCCTGAAACAGACCTCTGACCGCATCACAGACAAGCTGTCCAGAGAAATCCGCGAACTAGGGCAATGCACTGCTGACCTGGAACAAAGAGTGGATGACCTTGACACCTCACTTCAGATGCACACAGACGACCTCGACCTTTTACGCGATGAAAATGCGACACTGCAAGCATGCCTCGAGGACTTTGAAAACCGAGCTAGATGTTCAAATGTATGAATTCGTGGCTTCCCAGAATCGGTCATTGACGTACAATCAACCGTCACAGCATTGTTCCAAGAGCTCACCCCAGCTATCCCTATAGAACGCCTAGAAAAGGACAGGGTCCATAGGGCACTAGCTCCGCGATGCACCGATAGCCCGCCACGTGATATTATAGCTAAACTCCACTTTTTTCGTACCAAAGAGCAACTCTTACAAGCCGCCCGCAACGCGGAATCCCTGACGTTCCAAGGTCACACCTATCAACTGTTTCAAGAGCTCTGCCCCCCCACTATCGCTAAACGAAGGGCTATGAAACCTCATCTACAAGCGCTCCAACAACAAGGTATACAGTACCTTACAAATGGAGCTTCCCCTTCGCAGTGCATTTTCGTTACCAAACCCGAGACTACATCTGCAAGACCCCTGACGAACTGTCGGACACCCTACGGAACCTCCAATTGCAACCACCAACAACACCGCAGAAATCCCACCCACCACACCTTGCCAACGGTCAACTTAACACCCACAAACGAGGGCACTTCTCATCACCTGCTCCATCTCCACAAGACGCTATGGACTAAGTCTCACCATTCACCTCTTGCCTCGCCACTCTCACGTGACACTACAGAACTCTGCCAATGCAGTGGCCAACGTCCACGTTGTCTACCCTCCTCACCCCTCCTTAGGATACGGATGTTATGTATCCTTGCACTAGTCCTCAGGGCCTTCTTTGTCCTTATCCTAATTTTCTCTCTCTTTCTTTCTTTTATATATCAGGAACAATTTTTTTTAATTCGTCCCGAGAGTTAATGGTTTTCTTTTCTTTCCCAGGTTTCTGAGAGTTTATTGTGCCTTACATGATACATTTTGCACTGTTTTGTTATGGATGTATTTCACCATATGTATGGCGACCCCAGTTCTGGTGGCACACTAAGCTGCATTTCCCTATCCTCACCGGCTTTTCCTGACGGCCGGTGCCACCTGAACTCGGGACCCCTTGGTTCCTTCGGGAACCCATTCTTCTATTTTATTTCCAGGATCTTACTGTAATGTATTTATTCTACTACTGTCGTCTCCATGGTCCGCGTACCTGTGCACTCGCCACTAGCCCCTGTGGTATTGCAGTTTTAATACTGCTTGGGCTACCACTGCTCCCTAGACCACCCTGCTACTGGGTGACTTTAGGGACCACTTCCTTTTTTTTTTCCTTTATAGGCCTAGAGTGGCCACCCACTCCCCCCCCCCCCCCCGGCACCTTTCCCTATATCTATCCTTCTCCCCCTTCTTTTTAAATGACTCCATAATCTCGTCTATCCTCCTATACCACCCAATTGCCTTCTACCACGACTACCAAATTCCCAACCAGTTGATGATACCCTATCACTTAACACGCTATACACTCTACCCATGGGTTCTTTAAATATTCTCACCCTGAATGTTCAGGGCCTCAACATACCACAGAAACGTAACAAGGCCTTCTGCTCATTTGCTTCATACAAAGCCCATATAGTATGCCTACAAGAAAGGCACTTCACTCCTACTTCTACTCCCAAATTCTTTGGCTCCCATTACCCACAGGTCTACACAGCCTCCGCTGCAACCAAACACAGAGGGGTACTCGTTGCCTTCCACCGTACAACTCCCTTTATGCTGCATAATGAGATTAAAGACCCTGAAGGCCGTTATCTCTTGCTATACGGACTACTTTTAGACATAGAAGTCACCATCTCTACATATTATGCCCCAAACCAAGGTCCCTTACTGTTTCCCACTTGCTATAGATTATTGACCATCATAAACACGGTACTCTGGTTTTATGCGGGGATTTAAACAGTACCTTATACCCAGTGGTGTATTTTGGTTTTGTGCTGCCCTAGGCAAGACTAAAATCAGGCACCCCCCGCATCTAAATTTGTCCCACCCCTTCATGTTTAAGATCCACTCCATCTGCAAACTCCACCCCTTCCTCTTTAGGCTCCACCTCTTGCTATTAGAGCTCCGCCCATTGACAACAATGATGATGCGCTATTCCTCCCACTGACAACGGTGGGGCACTATTCCTTTCACTGACACCAACATGGGCACTATTCCTCTCACTGATACCAATGATGGGGCACTATTCCTCCCACTGACACCAATAATGGGGCACTATTCCTCCCACTGACAACAACGATGAGGCACTATTCCTCTCACTGACACCAACATTGGGGCACTATTCCTCTCACTGTTACCAATGATGGGACACTATTCCTCCCACTGACACCAACGATGGGGTTCTATTACTTCCACACTGATACCAACGATGGGGTACGATTACTTCCACACTGATACCAATGAAGAAGCACTATTTCTCCCACTGACACCAAAGATAGTGCCCCATCATTAGTGTCAGTGTGGGAGGAATAGTGCCCCATCATTGGTGTCAGTGGGAGGTATAGTGCCCCATTGGTGTCGGTGGGAGGAATAGCGCCTCATCATTGGTGTCGGTGGGAGGAATAGCGCCTCATCATTGGTGTCGGTGGGAGGAATAGCGCCTCATCATTGGTGTCGGTGGGAGGAATAGCGCCTCATCATTGGTGTCGGTGGGAGGAATAGCGCCTCATCATTGGTGTCGGTGGGAGGAATAGCGCCTCATCATTGGTGTCGGTGGGAGGAATAGAGCCTCATCATTGGTGTCGGTGGGAGGAATAGAGCCTCATCATTGGTGTCGGTGGGAGGAATAGCGCCTCATCATTGGTGTCGGTGGGAGGAATAGCGCCTCATCATTGGTGTCGGTGGGAGGAATAGCGCCTCATCATTGGTGTCGGTGGGAGGAATAGCGCCTCATCATTGGTGTCGGTGGGAGGAATAGCGCCTCATCATTGGTGTCGGTGGGAGGAATAGCGCCTCATCATTGGTGTCGGTGGGAGGAATAGCGCCTCATCATTGGTGTCGGTGGGAGGAATAGCGCCTCATCATTGGTGTCGGTGGGAGGAATAGCGCCTCATCATTGGTGTCGGTGGGAGGAATAGCGCCTCATCATTGGTGTCGGTGGGAGGAATAGCGCCTCATCATTGGTGTCGGTGGGAGGAATAGCGCCTCATCATTGGTGTCGGTGGGAGGAATAGCGCCTCATCATTGGTGTCGGTGGGAGGAATAGCGCCTCATCATTGGTGTCGGTGGGAGGAATAGCGCCTCATCATTGGTGTCGGTGGGAGGAATAGCCCCCTTCATTGGTGTCAGTGGGAGGAATAGCCCCCTTCATTGGTGTCAGTGGGAGGAAAAGTGCCCCCTCATTTGTGTCAGTGGGAGGAATAGTGCCCCATCATTAGTATTACTGAAACCAATGATACTTACTTCACTGGGCTGGATCCCTGCTCCAGCCCAGGATTCCTCCTTCTCCCATACACAGCCAGCACACCTAGCTGCAGTAGTATAATCTGCTCTGCCCAGATCCCAGCCACACAGACACTTACCTATCAGCTGTCTTCCTTCTCTGACCGCTCTCCTCCTCTTCACCGGCTCTGGCTGGTCCCTCACTCGATGTTTGATCTTCGCGCTGCCGCTCGGCTCCTCCTCCCCAAGCTCCACCTCCTCACCGGTGATTGGCCCCTCCCTGAGCTACAGATCTGGTGGCCGATCACCGATGAGGAGCCAGAGCTTGCAGAGGGAGGAGCAGGCTGCCATAGGCTGCCCAGTGATCCCGGGGGTGTGGCCAAATGAGAGGGGCGGCATGTCATCCCGCCCACATCACGATCAAGGTCCAGGGAGATGAAGACACCGGACCAGACACCCTCTCCGCCCCTCCTACAACAGCACCTCATGGACCGGATCGAAGCGGGACACGGAGACAGGTAAGACACAGCAGCCCCTGTCCCTTTCCCACGAAAGTGTCCCTTCCGTGGAAAAGGGGGGGCAGCGCTGCCACCGTGCTGTCCCCCTGAAAAGTGCCGCCCTAGGCAAATTCCTTGTTTGCCTCGCGGCAACTACACCCCTGCTTATACCCCTTCTTAGACAAATCCCCTCAACTTCCCCCATCATCAACCTCTAAACAAACTTTCCAGGCCATATTACAACGTTACTCCATGATTGACACTTGGAGAGAACTCAACCTGGCAAAGCGCCAATACACTTTCTACTCTCATCCTCATAAGACCTTTTCAAGAATAGACCACATCTTCATGGCCGCTAGCTCCTCCCCCCGGCTCTTAGCCTCTGATATCATCCCCATTCCCTGGCCAGACCATAGCACTGTACTCACTTCCATTGCCTCTTTGGCACCATCCCCTCCTGATTCCTCTTGGATCATCAACGATAACCTGTTAGCAAATCTGATACATTGTTAAGATATCGAAGCCACTCTTAAAGATTATCTAGCTCTAAACAAGACCCCAGATATTTCCCCTCTCCTACTTTGGGAAGCACATAAACCAGTTCTACACGGGTACTGCATTAGCAAAGCGTCTTTTTTAAACAAAGAGGAAAAACAACAACGCCACCTTCTTGAACAAACTTATAGCCAATCTCATCAAGCCTTCCAGGAGACCCCTTCCCCAGCCAACTGAGAAGCCCTTGAGCAGTCTCGACTGGCCCTTGATCTCCTCACGGATCAAGCGGAGCTATCACTTCGCAGATCCCAACATAAATACTATACAAAAGCGAATAAACCTGGTACCTTTTTAGCTCTCTCGCTTGATCAGATCACCAGACCTATCTGACTACGTACCCCACCTGGCAACCTCACTAGCAATACGGAACGCATTTTACAAGTCTTCCACAAACATATGTCACAACTCTACTCTTCCTCTACACCCTTTGACTCATCCCAGGCTGACACTCTTATCATCCCTCTCCCTCCCGAAGTTATTGGCCCACCAGCTAACAGCTTTAGAACAGCCAATTACCCCAGCTGAAACCTTAAATGCTATTAAATACTTAAAACCCCGTAAGCGCCCAGGGCCAGATGGCTTTTCTGCCACCTATTACAAAAAAATTTGCCCACCTCCTAACGCCAGTCCTTGCTAATGCTTTCAATGCCATACTATCGGGCCATACCTTCAACCCAGAAACACTACAGGCCAACATCTCTATGATCCCAAAACCTAATTCTGATGACACACAGTGGTCCAACTACAGGCCAATCTCTCTTCTCAATATAGATATCAAACTGCTAGCAAAAAAAATCCACATGCCTCAACTCATAGAATCCCTGATCCACAACGATCAAGTGGGCTTCATTCCAACTCGACAAGCCGGCGATAACGTCAGACGCACAACCCTTTTAGCACATTTAGCTAGATCCCGCAATATTCCTGCCTGTTTCTTGTCCCTAGACATCCGGAAGGCATTTGACACAGTTTTGTGTTCCTATTTGCACTACATCCTGCACCGATGGGGCTTTGGCCCACACTTCCTATCCTGGATCTTTTCACTATACCGTGAGCCCTCAGCCAGAATTAAATACCTAGGACATAGGTCTGCTCAATTTCCAATCTCTCGCGGCACCAGGTAGGGCTGCCCTTTCTCCCCCCTACTTTTCGCCTTGGCCATAGAACCATTGGCCCTTCTAATTAGGGCTAATTCAGATGTTCGTGGCCTCGTGATGGCGTCTTTCATCATAAATTATGTCTTTTTGCAGATTATGTTCTACTCTCTCACTCCTCTGATATCTTCCCCTTCTCTCCTCTGGCTCCTAGATCGGTTTGGCTCACTTTCCGGCCTCCTAATCAATCCCCAGAAATCAGTAGCACTTAATATATCCCTTCTCCCTAGAGATCTGGCCCATTTGAAACTGATCCTCCTGTTTTCCTGGTCACAGCACTCTATTCCTTTCCTATGCACCTATGTTAACCCATCTCACAGCCCTTATGACCAAATGGTCATCTTTACAACTTGCTTGGCTGGGTAGGATAGCCGTCCTGAAGATGTCAATTCTTCCCAAAATGTTATATCTATTTAGAGTTCTTCCAATCTTGGTACCCTTACATTATCTCCGCGTCTTACAGTGCCGCATTTTTTCCTATGTCTAGGG
This sequence comes from Staurois parvus, assembly GCF_062004578.1. NCBI lineage: Eukaryota > Metazoa > Chordata > Amphibia > Anura > Ranidae > Staurois > Staurois parvus. Next base: position 1,538,425 of record NW_028318030.1, read on the forward strand.
CTCCGTTCGCCCCCGAATACCTCGCTCAACCCTGTATCGTCCTAAAACTAGCGGTCTTGGTCTCCCCGATGTTAGTAAATACTATCAGGCGGCACCCCTAGCACAGTTATCCAAGTACCATGCGACCCACGAAATCAATCAATGGGTTGTCCTCAAATCTATAGATTGTGACCCCCTGTCCACTGCTAACCTTTTATGGTTAAGACCTGTAGACCGTCGCTCGCTAACAAACCCCATTACATCTCACTTTATGTCACTCCGGGATAAACTAAAATCTCATTATCTGTTGCAATCACTACATAACCCTTTGCTCTCGTATCTCTGAAATCCGGCCTTTCCCCCAGCATGGTCATCAGGACTCTCGTTCACACATTAGACCTCAGCCAACCTCCTACGGACCCACCATTTCCTGCTAAGGAATAAATTTAAATCCTTTGCCTCATTGCGTGAAACACCTGGCCTTCCAGCTTCTGAAATATTCAGATACTTGCAATTGCAACACTTTTACGCTCCATATACTACAACAAACAGCCAGATCAACACTATGTCTCCCTTTGAGCGGGCTTGTCACAAAGACCCCCATAGACGAGGCCTCATCTCATGCTTGTACTCCCTTCTAACAACCTCAGCCACCTCATCTTCTCCTTCATACACCCGTAAATGGGAGGCGGACCTTGGGCGACAATTGGACCGCTCTGAGTGGGACAATATATGGTCTAATACCAAATCGTCCACACAAAATATAGTAGCTCTAGAAACCAATTATAAAGTCTCAACCCGCTGGTACTTGGTCCCAGTGAGAATTGCAAAGGACACACCAAATTATTCCCCTGCTTGCTTTAGAGGCTGTGTAGACCCAGGTACACATTTCCATATCTGGTGGGATTGCCCGATAGCCCAAGCCTTCTGGGCTGACGTCTTTCGTATTTTGTCCAGGCTTAGCGCAAAAACGCTTCAGCCAGACCCAGTCACAGCTCTGCTCAATTTACGCCCCCCCCCCCCCCCTTCGGTCACCAATTCACAATTCAAACTTATCCTGCAAGTTACCACGGCAGCCAAACAGGTCATAGCCAAATCTTGAAAATCTCCCTCCCTAAGCATTGTAGTTGTTAAAAATAGAGTTACACAGGCTATCATTCACGCTAAAGTGGAAGCTACAATTTTAGACACTATCCCTAAATTCTTGAATGTTTGGAACCCATGGGTTGAGTGTTTTCTCTCGTCAAACTTCGACGACTTACTTCTTACTCTATGATAAACTTCCTTACTTTATGCTACCCTGGTACCATTTTATACCTGCGCCACACATTATTCCATCTCTTGTAACCATTTGTAAAGTCATTCACTCCCCCCTCTCATTACCACTTTCCTTCGGACCTTCCCTACATGTTTCCCCTCCTCCTCCCCCCCCCTCCTGGTTTCCCTTTTTTCTTTTCCCCTATGACCCCTCTCCATATGCCCTCCTGCATAATTTCAGGTCCACATATTCCAATCCCCTTATACAGCATTGTGGAGTGTGTTCCTCCTTTTTTTTCAAATTCTGCTTGTAATTACGTATAACGTTTTTGTTCACCTTCTGCCATTTGTAATGCCAAACTGTTGTACCAGCATTTTCCTCCTTTTCCTCCCTTATATAGACATAAATACAGCAGATACTACTGTCTATGACCTTATGTTTGCGAAATGTCTTTTACCTTTGCCGTTTCCCCTTGTTAAAATGACAATAAAATATTTGAACAAGAAAAGCAGCAGCATAGATGCATAGTTTACCATGGCCACATTGAAAGTAATCAGGCAGGTTCCGTTTTAGGTGCATGTAAAAAGCAGCAGCATAGGTGCATAGTTTACCTGTGAAAGGACAGCGAAGATATGGTGAAAAAAGTGTATCTAATCCCAAAGGCAGTGAATAGAAGCAATTCACACCCCTGTGATTACAGATATGCTTACAGGAGGATTATGACCCACAGCAAAGAGTGTCCATAAAAAGCTGTTATTTCAAATACTCCACCAATGCCACATGCATGCACATGCAAGAATCTCTCGATATTGTCAATAGGCAAGGCTAACTGCTCTCCAGAGAGACCTACTCCCCACCTTCAGAGAGATTGCACTGAGAGGCGCCAACTAGTGGACAAAATAGAGACCTCATCCGGAGAATAGCTAGGATTATTCCACAAATGAACAACCTGTACTAATATATCATTCACTAAAATAATCAATAATTTATCCAACTTACAAAAAAAGATTAATATATGTATGTATGTCACCAATATATACACTGGACTTGGGTCTGCTCCCAAATACAGTATTATAAAAATTGTAACTGATAATGCACCATATAGGGAGCATAAGATACCTCCCAAACCAAAAATCAATAGAAAAAAAAGTTAGTAGAGAATAGCAAAGGAAACATAGAAAAAAAAATAACTTTGTCATGTGATATAAATACTGAAATGAGAACCCCCCTCCAAAAATACTTGTATTCTAGTTCATAAAACTAGTTTCAAGAAGCACATCCTCACAATCAGGGCCAGGACATGGGGTGAAAGAAGGGGCACATGCCCTGGGTGCACTGGCGCTATGTCGAGAGGAGGTGCTGGAAGCTCTCTGCTCTCTGGCTGCTAGAATGACAGTAGTGACGCTGCCATCACTCCTGTCATTCACAACAGAATCCAATGCAGTAGCTGCAATAGCTGTTATAAGGAGGATTCAGCTCTCTCCTTCCTCCAACAGCAGTGTAACATGGGCGGGAGGGAAGGTGGGGTGGCACGCATGCTGAGAATTCTGAACACTTCTTTGTCAACATGGGCACCTTCCTGCGTGTGAGGGAAAACTGCACTTCTTGCTACCTCTACTTGTTAAGTGACATACCGGTGTCACAAATAAAAAAGGTGATGATGAAGCTGCCTTCATTCCTGGGTAGGTTCCACTGAACACAGTACAGTACACTGAACTGTAAGTGCACAGAAGGTGGGAGAGCAAGTTAGCCCCAAAGCTCCCCTCCCCCTCTCATAACCACCCTACATCCCAAGCGCATTTCCACTTGCAGTTTGGGGAGGAGGGAGATAAAAACATGCAGTTCTACTGCCCCCAACACCCCGCCTAACCTCATGCCACCTATCTGCAGCAGCAAAAGGGTGGGTTTTAATGCTCTGTTACCACACATATGAGTTGCCAGGCAGATGATGTTTCTGTGCTGAGAGCGCACTCACTGAACACTCTCAACACAGAGACCAAGCTGCAAAAGACAGCTCTTGGTCCCCACTAATGGCTGGTAGCTGATGGGACTGTCTCCCAGTCATGTGATCATTGTGACAGCCAGTCACAGTGCTCAAGTGATCATCCAATCTTTCCTACTCCCAGAGTTCAGAAGAGATGCCTGAGTGGGTGGGAAACAGTTAAGCTGCAAAGGCAGCAGACAGAGGTGTAAACATGCCATGGAAAGAATTAATGACCCTTTTTCATCATGACACCTATGATGCAGGGGCATTTCTTCCTTCCAGTGACACCACCAATATGGGCATTATTTCCTCATACTGTTGCTGGGACAATTCTTTCTACATCACTTTTAGCCACATATTTTACTGTGGGATAAAAGGTGCATGCTATTATCAGGCTCATATGTAACATACAACAGTTGATGCAACATACTGCATACATTGCTATTAACCCAACCCCACCTCCTACTCCACCATCCAGGGGGGGCTTCAATTTTATCTTGGGCACAGGATGTCCTTGTCCCACCACTGCTCACAATATTCCAGAGAGTCTATAATAAACAGTATGTGAGGAGGGGATTAGTAAGCTCAAATAGTAGGTGTGTTTCCCAATGAGTTGCACCAGTCCAAACTGTTTTAGAGCAACTCGCTTTTATTAAATGAATGCAAAGAAAGTTTATACACATCAGTTTCCTACACAGAAGTTTCCACCATCAAACAAAGTATAAACAGTATTCAAGCCTCCTGGCTCTCTTGAGCCCTGTGGTTCAAGCCTCTTGCCTCGGTCTTCCAGACCATCAAGCCCACAGTCTCAGTTCTCATTCACACAACACTGTACCTCTGCTGAATGTCTTTAATTCTGCAGTTTCCCTGCTGCTGTGATCTTCTCTCTGTCAGGCTCGGGACTTGCAATGAGCACCTTCCGTCTCCCACACAGGGAGGTGTCTCCAAATGGGAGCCCTGAGCTATGCTCCCACCTGAGTATATAAAGAACCTGGGCACTCAGTGTACCTGCGTTCTAGAAAACCTGTCCCAAATTGACATTTTACACAGTGGCATTACCTCGCCTTGCCACAAGTATGATAGAATAGACAATCTATAGCTTTTATGTACAGTATTTCAGATAATAATGTAACTGAGGCAGAAGAGGGTTTTCATGCAAAAATAATCAGAGCAGTCCTGGTCCTCCTCTTCTTGGGTCCCCTGCCGGTGCTCCAAATCCCTCACACCTGCTGAGTGCCCCTAGAGCAAGCTGCTTGCTCTGAGAGCACTTGTACATGCTCGCTCTTGAGCCTCCTCTGTTTGTCTATGAGACACACAGAACATGGCTCAGCCCCGTCCCCTGCTCCCTCCTCACTGGCTGTGGTTGACAGCAGCAGGAGCTAATGACAGAGACCCAGGAGACCTTTGGCTCTTGTGCACATTGTTGGATAAGGATCAGGCTCAGGGGAGAGGGAGCTGCATATTGAAGGTTTTTTACCTTCATGCATAGAATGCATAAAGGTAAAAAACCTTTAGGCTTTAGAACCACTTTGAGTTTGCTGTGGTGCAGAGAGCATGTACTAGTAGTGGAGAGTATAGAAGTATGTGTTGGTGTACTGGCTGAAAATGCAAAAGTACTAATAGTCCAACAGTTGAGAATGAGGGAAGAACTTCCTGGACTTTACTTTTACAATATCTATAGGATACTACTAATGGAATAAACGTTTTTCCTATAAAGAATGCTTGTTTAAATTTGTATTTGTATTATTACTCCATAAATTACAAATCATGTCATTGTGAAGTAGTTTCCTTTGTTCTTCAGGGGAAAACTAAAGAGCTGTATTTCATTTAAGCAAATTAAGCTATGGATGCCATGATATATGATATGAATTTAATATGAACATAAAACACAGTAGATGGGACAAGGTATAACACATATGTAAATCTGTGAATTTGACAGTCGCCAAACATCCACTGCAAGTGAATCTTACTGGGGCATGTATCTTAATTTACAGTGACAGATTCACCTCCAGTGAATTTTTGGTGAATATCACTTTCACGGATTTATTATTTGTCCTTATGTATATCTTTGGTATTTGGAAAGTAATAAAATATCAGAAAAAACTCTAAAGTATGTGTACCAGTCTGCTGACTTTGCAAATGTCAGGTTGAAATCATGATGTATACATTTTGTACCATGATGCTATTTTATCTATAAATATTAACTGCCATTAACATTAACTTGAATTATGTTTTTATTCCCATAGGTGGTAAACGGTGTGAGTTTGAGAACTGCTTTACATATTGCTGTCTACATATGCTATCCACATGCTTCGTTACAAGAAGCATAAGAAACATGCAGATGGCCTTGCTGGAAGTGGTGTGGGTGTAATGGATGATACAGACCGAGAAGTAAGCAGTTTTACAGATCGAGCTTTTAGAAGTTTGTGTGTTGCTGAAGAAGAACCATTCAATGATGTTCCTCACATACCTTCCCCTATTAGAGGAATGCCACTTTCCACAAAATACCACCTGGGCATTTTTAACCTTTCAGTAAGGAAGACACAGCCCTTGGCACAGCTACCCACTATTTCACGAATGCGTGCAAAGTGGGCTCCAACATTCCAACCACTGCTTAACTGTGCAAAGGATGGATTGGTTGTTTCGAAGACCAACACCAATAAGCTGTGTGTTCCTCAGCCCACAGGATATAAACCATGCTCTAAGGTGTCATCTCTGATAAAAAGTTTTGATAATATTGAAAATGAAAGACCAGAACAAGATGGATTCTCTCCCTCTAAAGGTGTTCCAAGAGACAACATGAATATGGAAGAAATATCTTCAGAACACAGTGACTTGAACAATAAAGCTTTAGAATCTATCAATACAGATGATATGAGTCTTCATGAACATCATAATTTACACAGGCGTACAGCCAGAGAAGTATTTTTGGAGTCTCAGGCAGAAAATTGTTCCAAGCTTTCAGCATCGCCATGTTCTTCAGGTTCACCTTTACCAGATCAAGCCAAAAAGTTAGTGAACCCGAAGCAGTCCTTGAGAAAAACAGCATTTCTCCACAGTGAAAATAGTGCTTTTAAGTCATGGAGTGATGTCTATAAAAGACATCCTGGGGGGGAAGATACTGACAGTTCAAACCCTGGAACGCCACCTATTCTTAGATCAGCAACACCATGCTCTCCTTTACTTCAAAGAACAACACCTGGAGTTAGAGCAAGGGAGGCAGGACTCGAGGTAGGATGGGCCTCTCCTGCATCAACACTCTCCAGTAGTTTTGATGCTATTCAAATGTTAAGGACTGTCCCTCCACTTCCCACCAAAAGGATGACAAAACAAAGTAGAGAATCAAGTCACAGGGCTCCAAAGATTCATGCAGAGAATAAGATCCAAGTGGAAGATATGCAAATAGATTTAGGACATCAATCACCTAAAGATCAGCTCTGCATTTTAGCCAAGTCTAACTCTCCAAAAAAATTAAATCAAGCATCAAACACAAACCAGGAGAAAGAAACAGTGTCGGAAACATCACATCCCTTACCAAAACAAACTGAGGACGTTCAAGAAAAAGTAGACTTTTCACAAGAGGCCAAGAAATCAGAAACACCAGCCAAAGTAGATGAAATTAAACTATCTAATAAACTGATGCCACCATCTGGAAGAATAAAAACATTAATACAACAAATAGAAAAAGACTCAGTTAAAGATACAGTTCCACTTCATTTACCAGAGAAAAAACAGACTTTAAAAGACTCAAATGAGGTGTCTGTGGAGGCTTTGCCAAGCGCACTGCATGAAAAACATCCAGATTCAAACCTCCATTCAAACAGCAATATTCATGTACCCCCATGGAGGAGAATGAATATTCACAAGATAGAAATGGAAGATAAATTACTCAATAAAGGTTTAAGCATGAAAGAATCCACTTCAGAACAAGCTAAAGAAAGCATGATTGCAAATGAAGAAGATTGCTTTGAAGACAAGCCCAGTATCTCATCCTTCAATATTACAAACCTTTTAACTCCTGTAATAAGTCGAAAAAGCATACAAGATGCCCTAGAAGAACAGCCAATGGCAATATCCCCCCCAGCTGCTGATACAATAACACCTAATGATCAAGATCAAAGAGAAATTAGCTTGTATCGGAAGAGAAACGAATATAAATCCAAAGCCACAAGCCTACTATTCAACCTGAAAGACATGAGGAAAAGAGTAAAGAGTACATATAATCCATCAACAAATCTTCGTAATGGTTATGAAAATAATACCTTAGCAGATGGCAAACTACTAGATGCTTCAACCTATAGTAAACAGGTGTTAGAAGTTGAAAATGTAAGTAATAATGATCAAGAATATGTACCAAGGTCAACAACAGAAGAACAAGCTAAACATGATTTTATTGGAAATACTTCTGATAACTATTTAAGTTTGAGCTCCCCATCACACCATGCAATACCATGTAAAGTATCTGAAAATGCAGAATTTCTTACAGAAGGCACCCATGAAAATATCCACAAAGAATATATGTCATCTTCCCATCTTAGTCCTATTGAACAGAGTCTGAACAAAAACATAGAATATCCTACACCAAGTTTTTATCCCAAAGAAGATACAAGTGGAAGAGTGGAACAAAAAACAGATGCTCCTATTGAACCAGGTGGGAGGCAAAACAGAGAAGAATTTCCTTTGCAAGAAGAAAATATTAAACCTGACAGCAAGCAAGAGGAACCACCAGATACAGTTTCCAATCCAACAAGTCATTTCTTTGAACAAGATGTGAAAAATGCACAAAGCTACACAAGGCAATCTTTAGCCTCCAACGTGGAGGTAAATCAGAGTTTACCTGAAAGTGATGAAGATGGAAAACAAATGATAAAAAATGATAGCCTAAAGGATGATTTACAGTATTATGCTATTAGCAATGGCAATAAAGAAAGCAGCAAAGAGGAACATGAAATGCTACAGGAAGCGACTGAAGTGAAAGTAGACGATAGTGAGCTGTTAGCAAGTGATAAGCAAGGTGAAGAAAGTACAAATGCAGAAGAGCTGAAAAGACCATCTAGCATAATTCATTTTAAACCAAACTTATTTCATATAAAGGACAATAAAATTAAATCATCTCCGGTTACAAAGTCAGTGAGGCCTCTATTAAGAAGTCTTTCAGAAGATTGCCTGATTTTTCATAAATTAGAAGACTATAGCTTTACAATAGGCAAAGGAGATTTGAGAGTAACAACACCTAGTTCCTGGAAAAACAGGGATTACAAAATAGACATAAGTAAAACAAGAAATATGGTGGCAAATAGTGGAGAGAAACAGTGGAATCCTGTAGCTGCACATCCTGTATTAGAGACTCCAGATCACAACAACAGAGAAAATAAACAAATAAAAACACAACATGAAGAAAGGGAAATTCAGGAGCTTTTCGAGAAGCACTACTGCATGACACCTGACTGGAGACAGAAAAAAGAAGAAACTGCAGATTTAGTCAAAACAAATGAAATCCCCAATAAAAATTCACCACTGCTTGATAGCCCATTTTTTCATCCAGTTGAAACATGTGTCTCAGAAGTGACTGGGCTGTCACCTGAATGTAACACCTTGTTTGTGCAACATGGAAATGAATCCATAAAGGTAAACGGAGAACATGCAAGCTCTCCACTTCTCGACAGTTCAAATACAAATTATTCTCCACTTGACAATGGACTCCTACAGCTAGAAGAGGCTACTTCTTTTTCAGAAGACATTGCCTGTTCAACTATAACCAGCCCCATGTCAGAAAGTATTACTTGCTCTATGGTAGCCAGTCCCATGTCTATTAATACGCAAAGCTCCGGTTTTACTACAGCTCTTTCTGCATTTGAAGATATGCAAAGCCCACCTTTACCATGTGTAAACTCAAGAAATGAAAAGCCTAACCTCCCAGTCAATGACTTGATACATATAGCTCCTGATCTCTCTGATACTTTGAAGACCAAAACTAGTGAGTGTATAAAGCAACCACAGGAAAAGGCACCATGCGTAGACTCTCTGAATAAAACCTATGCTGATGCTGCAAAACCACCAACAGTTCCTCCCAAAACTGAGAAAGCTCTACGTCGAGCCAAACGCCTGACCAAAAAGCGCAGAAAAACTGAAATCCCTCCAAAGATACAGGAAGGAGATTTTCAAGAGTCTGATTTTGTCCTGGATGTTCCATCCCCTGCCAATTTCATCCCATCTTCAATTACACGACAATCAAATTTCAAACCGGGCTCCTGCATATCAAGTACACTTCAGCATGAGGAGTCAATTTCTGAAGCCTCAATCCCATCCCTCCCAATTACTCAACGTAAACTTTTGCAGGACCCTGATTCTGGACAGTATTTTGTGGTGGACATTCCAGTCCACTTTCGAATTAAAACATTTTTTGATCCAGAAACAGGAAAATACCTGCAAATGTCCTTACCTCCATCTGAACGATCAACTCCAACATTAGAAATGTCGAACAATCCATATATATTGTATCAAGGGCTTGCCCCTGTACCAGTTACATCCATAGCATCACTAAAAAGAGTGCCACAGATGTTAAATCATAGTGGTTTGTACAATGGAGGGAAGTCAGGGTCATGGCATGAAGGAGAAGGTGACTGCTTAAAAATGCAGCAATCCATAGACTGTGATTCATGTGACCAGAGCATGGCAGGCACTCCACATAGCATGGACAGAAATGCAAGCAGGACAAGGAGTCCAGATATTATTTCAATGAGAGAGATAGATGATTTTGCTATGGAAGCAATCTCATGAATATTGGAACAATCTAGATGTGGCTATGATGCACAAATACACATATGAATAGCCACAGAGCAGTTTTATGGACTAACATGTATGACCACTTTGGCTGTATTTGTTATTGTTTGGACTGGATAAATGCAAAAAAAAAAAAATGCATTATGGCAGGTATTACACATTGTTCTATCGTTCTAGTAATACAAACCAGTATGGGGTATTGAACTAGAGGAAAATATATGTTGTGTAAAATAGCAGGTTATTCAAGGGGGAAATTGTAGGTTGTGTATTATTTATTCCTCAGGCACTTATTACATTGCACATTTCAAATTATTAGCAATACATACTAAAGTATTGGAACTGGACAGAGCATTTACATAATAATTCTTTGGTTGTAATCGACAGAGCAATCCCCTCTTTAACGTATAGAGAAGCAATTAAAATAGCAAATAAGGTAAATCTTGCAAATCTGGCAACTGTCATCTTTCTTGACCAATTACAGAACTCTCCATGAATAATGCATTTGCATGCAATATCCAGTCAAATCAGAAATGTGTAGGTAACCAGAAAAGTGACGCTCGCCAAGTTCACAAAATTTGCTATATTCACAAATTATTCACTCTTCGCTAAAACAGTTCAATAATTTTCACAAATGCACTGCTATTATTTCTTCAATTACTTTCTTGTTTTAACGTATAAAATATTTCCCCATGCATCTATGCAACACCTCCAATCCCCTGTTTGTGGAGCTGGCTAACAAGAAAAAGTATATCACATATACCTCTACACTAATCTATATAATAAAAACATTTAGCGCTCCATTTCTTACAGTGATAAAATCAAAATGTGAATATACAGTATTGGCACCAACAAAAATTACTAATACATATCTCAAATAAAAACATTTACATCAAATAAATTGCTATAACATTCATTCCAAAATTGGTGAAAAAAGCACTTTAAATGGCACTCCGCCCAAATGTGTCACAAACTTATGTGCTCCAATAATATGTGATTATGAACTCTTACAATTGTTGTAAAGGGAAAACATTTTTTACCTTAATGCATTCTTTGCATTAAGGTAAACAATGTTCCAGTACTTGTATTGCCTCCTAAATACTCACTTCCTATCTTGATCCAGTGCTGTGTCCTTCTGCAGTAGCTCTCTCCTCTCTTTTACAGGACGGGGAGGCAGTAACAGGAGCTATTGGCTCCTGCAGCTGTCAATCAGATACAGTGAGCAGAGAGTGGCAGGCAGGGCTGAACCATGTGTGTGTCTATGAACATACAGCAGGACTCAGGAGCATGCCTGCACAGAGAAAACAATGAGCTTAGAGTGCCAGGACACTAGAAGAGAAGGATCAGGACTACTCTGTCAATAGCATTGCACAGAGCAAGTACGTATAAACCTGTTTAGTATTGTAAAAAAAAGGCCTTTGGAACCCCACAGAAATCATGAACGCTTCAATTTCTGTGGGCACTTTAACCTCCCTGGAGGTATTCCCGAGTGTAGCTCGGGGTAAAGTTTCAGCACTATAAGCGGTAACCCCGAGCTACACTCGGGAATACCTTGCAGCGTTGCTCCGGGATCTCTTCTTCACTTACCTTGTCCTGCGCTCCCGCGATGTCCCTCCTGCAGTGTCCCCGGCAATGTCCTCGGCGGATGCGGGCATCTGTCTTCTGGGTTCCGTTCCCTGCGACATCGGGACGTACGGGTGATGGAACTGGCGGGAAATTTGAAAGTTGTAAAAGTGACATTCACTAAAATCACATAGTAAAACATTACTGTATCAAACCATTTCACATACATTTTGTCCCTAGTGCTTTGTCCTGTGCCCTGCCTGCATTTTTACTGTTCTTTCTGCCTGGAAACTGGGAAATTTCCATGGCATCCAAAAAGCATCCCTTTAGGTCAAAAGCGGTTTTAGACCAGCTAGAGAACAGCGATAGTAAATTAGAACCACTTGCAGAATTGAGTGATAATCATTCGTGGGGACATTAGTCATCAGACACTGAAAACGATTTTGCGACTTTGCTCAATGATGTGCAAACTTGGTGCTATATTGCAAATTTCAGTGTTTTTGGTTTGATTATATTATTCAATTACATTTATTATTATTATATTATTATTTTTTATGATTATTTATTAAATTATAATTTATGATTTTGTGTTTCAAATGTTAACATACCCGGGATGTTTACTAGACTCTTCTTCGGACAGATTTCAGTGAGTTATTCCTAAAAATTACAGGCCTACAATAAAAAAAATACATATTTCCATGCAAAAAAATGTACCGCTTTGAGCACAGAAATATGGACATAATCAGACCGCTAGGGAGGCTACTGAACTTTTAGGAGTTTATAATTACATATTATTGGACCACATTAGTCTGTGACATTTTTGGGTTAAGTGCCATTTAAAATGTTTTTTCATCATATTTGGATCACAAACATTTTATAGATTTATCTGATTTAAATGCTTTAGTTGAGAGATGTATTAGTAGTTATTTTGTGCATACGGTATATATTCACAGTTTTTTTTCTCTTGCTATATTTGCAATAAAAGGGGTAAAAGAAAGGAAACTGAGAAATGTGTTTTCACAATAAAACACATTTCCTCAGCTAGACAATAATGGGGTATTTTTACCACCATTACCGCCTTGTGGAAATATGTTTGCCAACATAGAGTAAATGTAATTTCTTTTTTATGTATTATAAAGAAACAAATAAGTTATTTGAGTTCTTTATAGTCTCCTAATCTAAGTATACATTTATGTATAAGGGGCCTTATTAATGTGTATATGCTGGTGTAAGTGTGGACGAGCAAATTGTATTCCCACAGTATGCACCCACAATGCGCTCAGACAACCGTGCACAGGCTGAAGCATACATGTGGTGAATTTACTGATACATACACTAGCTGTGGGGCCGAGGTTAAAATGAAAATGTGACCACAGCCTGCACGTATCCACAATTCCATGTTCTAGTGCTTCTCAATAGGCTTCCAGTAAAAAATAACAATACATACACTGCCTTTGTGCGCCAATGGCAGAGCATACACAATTTTTTGTTATGCCTCTTTGCTTGGTGTATGTGCATTTCATTCCTTAGCTAGCTTGTGACTAGGGATGAGTTCAGGTTTGGTCCGAACTTGAGTTTGGACTGAACCCAGAAGAAGACGTCACTTCCACCCACTGCCACTTAAACAACTGAGACCTGGTCATTCCCTGCCCTGTAGCTGCAATTACACAAATGGGCTTGTGACATCATTGACCTAACATGCCCACATGGCCATATTAGGGCAATGACATTAATCTTATATGGGCATGTAGCCATATTAAGTAAAACATGTACATGCAGTTTGCGGGGCAGGGAAAGCCCTAGGTGAAGTTGATTGCATGGCAGTGGAGTGTCAGCTTCCCTTTGGCTTCTGTCTGAACCCAAATTTGGATCAAAACTGAACTCTTCCCTGCTTATTACATTTATTTTCATTTTCAAGTAAATTATTGACACATGCATTCCTTTGTGCACCTCAGAATGAAAGGCACAAAAGCAATATTATATCAAAGTTCAATATGCATGGCATACTAGAACCTAATTGTATACATTGAACATAAATGTATGATTTGCAATGCAAGTGTACTATAGCAACTTAACTCTGATCCTGTTCATGTCCTTTAGTAAACTGGGCCCATTGAAATAAAGCAGTGTGGGTGTTTTATACTTCTATGCAATAAAAGTGCAGTTTTAATTGTACATAGTATACTGCATAGCTTTCAGGCACTAGCCTCCCAGTCAATATTTGCACATTTATTCATATTAATCCTGAATTCCAACAGAGTATTTTCAAAGCATACAGTATTTATTTCCCACCTAAGTCCATTCCATGGAATAAAGGTAAATTCACCCAGAGTAGAATTTTCAGTAAATCAGGATGCTTCCCTTTATGAATCATAGGTCATGATGATCCAGGGCACCCATAGTGTGGGAGGGGAGACCAAAATAAAAAGCCTGGGATATGAAAGTTTTTGATATGGTAGTTCACTGGTAAGAGGTCTCTGGATGGGATCGGTTGGATCTTTTAGTCACTGGAAGAGTAATTACTAATTCACTAGCCAAGTCCAATCAATAACAAAATGAGCCTTTTAGTGTGTAAAATAGCAACAATAATAATGCATATTATTGTGTGATGCTGTGAATATTCAGATACAGATGAAGACAAATGCTGGTTTGAAAGAAGTGTAACTATGCCCATGAAGAATAATACCAAAATAAAGAACTGTGCTCTTTGCCAATTGTTCTGTCTATGTAATGTAATAATAAAATATTTTAAAGTGATGGTGAAGCTTAATTTTTTTAAATTAAAATAATAAGCATGGTATATTTACATTCTCGACCCCCTCTTCTGGGGTCCCCTGCTTGTGCTCTGAGCTCCTTCTCCCTTCCAAGTGCCCCCATAGCAAGCTGCTTGCTATGGGGCACTCAAATGGACTGGATCCCAAGCCCTGCCCCTCACTCCTTCCTTAAAGGATTGAGGAGCCTGGAAGAATAGAGAGAGGCTCAGAGATTGCAGGGTCTTAGCCATTGGCTCCAGCCTGGTCTGGTCATAAACCGATATGGATCCCCTTCCCGTGGGCGGTTCTGCAGCACCTATGGCTCCACTCCAGAATGGGCTTTGTACAGGTATCCACTCATTTCCTCCTTCTTCCTACCCACAGAAGGGACTTTGATGACATCACACGGTCATGTGACTAAGGCTACCAATACTCAGCCTGCCTCAGACCAGGCTGACTCAGATCTGAAGGAGATTTTCAGCAGATACCTTGGAGATACACATTTACACATATGCGCTTAAAGGTTGCACTTCTGGTGAGTGCACATTCTTTAGATTTCTCACGGCACGTCACCAGGATATTCACAGAACACTTACCTGAGGTTCCACTCAGATGAATTATCACCAATTTACACTTATATGAACTAGCTTTCAGTATACTGCTACTCAGCATACTGCTAGTGCTCACCTCTATCACTCATAGAGTTTATGTTTTGCACCTTTGTTACTTTGTATATTAGTGCAATATTTATGCTATAGTTTATTGATTATTTGACATTGTAGCGCTGCACCTTATTTATTTATAGAATAGGGTGTGTTTACCTCTCTGGACCATACATCCCTCATTAATATACTACCTCTTTTGTTATTTCCACTCAAGTTCTTACTTCTTCCTTTAACCTCCTCGGCGGTATGATTATTTCCGATTTTTTTGTGCTGAAAGCGGTACCATTTTTTTGCATGGAAATATGTAGTTTTTTATTGTAGGCTGTAATATTTAGGAATAACTCACTGAAATCTGTCCGAACAAGAGTCTAGTAAACATTCCGGATATGATAAATTTTGAAACACGAAATCATAAATTATAATTTAATAAATAATCATAAAAAATAATAATATAATAATAATAAATTTAATTCAATAATATAATCAAACCAAAAACAATGAAATTTGAAATACAGAGGCAAATTTGCACATCGCTGAGCAAAGTCGCAAAATCGTTTTCAGTGTCTGATGACGAATTTCCCCACGAATCATTATCACTCAATTCTGCAAGTGGTTCTGATTTACTATCGCTGTTCTCTAGCCGGTCTAAAACCGCTTTTGACGTAAAGGGACGCTTTTTGTACGCCATGGACTTTTCTAAGTTTCCAGGCAGAAAGAACAGTCAAAATGCAGGAAGGGCACAGGACAAAGCAGTAGGGACAAAATGTATGTGAAATGCATTGAAACAGCAATGTTTTACTATGTAATAATCATTTAAAAAAAAATGACATTTTTTAAAAATTTCAAATTTGCCGCCGGTTCCGGCGCCCGTACGTCCCGACGTCACAGGGACCAGAACACGGAAGCCGGATGCCGGCATCGGCCGGAGGAGATGGCTGGGGACGCTGCCGGGGACACATCGTGGGAGCGAAGGACAAGGTAAGTGCTGCAGGGACTCCCTGAGCAACGCCGCATGGTAAGCCCGAGTGTAGCTCGGGGTTACCGCTCTTGGTACTGAAATTTTACCCCGAGCTACACTCGGGAATACCGCTAAGGAGGTTAAGCTGGCCATACACTGTACAATCTGATTATACACTCTCCTGTAGATCTATCATCAGCTATGTAGTGCAAGGGCCTGCCTGATTTGATACAAATTGAATATATTGTCAGGTGGGTCCTCCTATTACATAGTTTTGGTAAATCTAAAGGAAATTGTACAGAGTTTGTACAATTAGATTGCATAGTGTATGACCAGCTTTATACAAATAGATGGGAGGGAGTGGATGGAGAGTGTGTCAGCTGTTACTGTTCTTGTGTAAAAACAAAATTTCACTTTCAGGCCCCATTCACACCTAGTGTAGTGGGAGCGCACGTTTTTCCAGCAATACGCATAGGGCAGCCCATCGATTTCAATGGGCTGCCCTATGTGCAACAAATGCGGTAAAGTAGCTCATTGGAATTTTGGTGTTTTGTAGTTCGCACATTTTTTACTGTCCGCTTTACCAAGTTTGTTTCACATTTTTGCAGGTGGGTGCTAGCTTCCGTGTTTTGAATTAATGGCACTAAAATAAGGATATAATACTCATACACTGCCAAAAACAAACGATAAGCTGCTGCAAGCTCCAAAATGTATTCCCACATCAATAAAATGCCCCCTAGTGACCCAAAAAATAAATAACCTCCTGAGCATCAAACCTAACGTGTAATTTAATAAATCTGTGAAACAAATAAAGTCAATGGTAAATAAAAAACTAGCAAACACAAATGCTCCTGCGCTTGGGGATGGAGTCAATGCAGGCTACAACCACATAAGGAATGTCCTGGAACATGCACACCTTGCTGCCCTCAACAGACCGGGGGAATCCAAATATACTGAATGAGGAAAGAACAAACAGAGGGCGCACAGGCCTAGTGCATTACCATAAAAAATGTTTAATAAAAAATAAAGTATGTGTTGTACTCACAAACGACAATATAGTCAAGGCACATCATAAAGAACACCTGGGTCAACACCGCGCTGAGTAACAGTCAGCAAAAGGGAGTATAGACATCCAAAAGGCTGACGCGTTTCGAGGACTTGCCTCTTCCTCAGAGCCAACTGACCAAATGTCTGCTCCCTCTTTTATATGCTCACTACTAGTTAAACCAAAGGTCACATGGGCCATCCTGGACACTCCCCTGTGCAGGTGGAGGAGTCACAGGGGCAATTGACATAGTGTAAGTAAACACGAAAAATATATAAAAATATATATAAATATATATGTGTATAAAAAAAAACATTGAAACTAGTGACAAACATAAAATCATATGAACCATAAGAAGTGTGCACAGTGAAAAATAAATAAGTGGAAAGTTACACATATATATAAAATCCTTCCCTGGTGATGCACTGCACTGCAAGTCCTCGAAACGCGTCAGCCTTTTGGATGTCTATACTCCCTATTGCGGACTGTTACTCAGCGCGGTGTTGACCCAGGTGTTCTTTATGATGTGCCTTGACTATATTGTCGTTTGTGAGTACAACACATACTTTATTTTTTATTAAACATTTTTTATGGTAATGCACTAGGCCTGTGCGCTCTCTGTAAATAAAAAACTGTCTGAGCCACTAAATCCGAATGAAATGTGAAACATATACCAAAAATAAACCATAATCAAGTAGCAATAAACACCTGGCCAACCTATAATAAACACCCGGCTGAGCTGAAGCATAAAGTGTAAAAAAAAAAAGAACAGTAAAATATGTGAAATGTATATCAGAAACAAAACAAGATCACAATAGCAGTAAATACCTTGCTGAGCTGTAATAAACACCCGGCTGAGCTGAAGCATAAAGTGTGAAAACCAACGAAAACAGTATTAAATTATGGTAAAAAAATGCCCAGCTGAGCAATCAGCCCCACAAATGTAATAAATAGGTGATGAATCAAGTAAATGTTCAACTTGGCTAGATATTCAGAAAACGTGAATAAAAAAATATATAAGCAGCTCTACTGAATATACACAAAAAAACT
This sequence comes from Staurois parvus, assembly GCF_062004578.1. Lineage (NCBI taxonomy): Eukaryota > Metazoa > Chordata > Amphibia > Anura > Ranidae > Staurois > Staurois parvus. The sequence goes on from NW_028318030.1 coordinate 1,556,460, forward strand.
GATAAATGGTGAATGATATATAACACTTAATAAAGTGCAAAATGAAATAACAGTCTGTTTTTTCCAACATGCACCAGTAACTTCAACAGGTGTGCAAGTCTATCATGCTCCTCCACCTTCAGGCATGCACGCTCACATTAACAGCTGACTCATAGAAAATATAGGTCAACATGCACTCAACATTATAATCCCACTGGATCCTCTCCTTCCACAGGTCTCTCCAGGCACTCTCAGGAACAATCCTTTATGTACCCATTTCGATGGATAGGTGCTCAAAAGATAAGGAACAAATAACTTCTCATAGTTTAGGAAGGCTTTATTACCTTAACAATGTATTAAAATGCCACTCGCATAGATACAATGTTCACAGAACCTATTGCAAGCATTTAAGGGAAACAGGGATCCCTGAAGAAGCCACGTGACTCATGGCGTATCAGGTAGGACGGAAGCTTGTGAATTCTTTTTTGGTACGTACGTGAGCCGCTATCTGTGTTCACCCTGCTTTTACCTTAAATGCTTGTAATAGGTTCTGTGAACCTTGTATCTATGTAGGTGACATTTTTTATGCATTTTTATGGTAATAAAGCCGTACTACACTATGAGGAGTTCTTTATCTTTTGAGCATCTATCCATCGGAGTGGGGACGTAAATTATTGTTCCTGAGAAAGACCTGTGGAAGCAGAGGATCCAGTTGGATTCATATTGAGTGCACGTTGACCTATATTTTCTATGGGTCAGCTGTTAAGGTGAGCATGCATGCCTGAAGGTGGAGGAGCACGATAGATTTGCATACCTGTTGAAATCACTGGTGCATTTCTTGTAATGTGGGAAGAAAGAGACTGTTATATCACTTTTGGACTTCATTTTGCACTTTTTTTAGTGTTATCTATCATTCACTATTTATCTGGTTTTTTGTATATTCAGTAGAGCTGATTATCTTTTTATTATTATTATTATTATTATTATGCACTTTTTGTGAATGTCTAGCCCATTTGAACATTTACTTGATTCATCATATATTTATTCCATTGGGGGGCTGATTGCTCAGCCGGGCATTTGTTTTACAATCATTTAATACTGTTTTTGTTGTTTTTCACACTTTATGCTTCAGCTCAGCTGGGTGTTTATTACAGCTGGGCCAGGTGTTTACTGCTATTGTGATCATGTTTTATTTCTGATATACATTTCACATATTTTAACATTCTTGTTTTTTACACTTTATTCTTCAGCTCAGCCGGGTGTTTATTATAGGTTGGCCAGGTGTTTATTGCTACTTGATTATGGTTTATTTTTTATATATGTTTCACATATAATTTGGATTTAGTGGCTCAGCCAGTTTTCTATTTACTATTGACTTTATTTGTTTCACAGATTTATTCAATTACACATTGGGTTTGATGCTCAGGAGGGTGTTTATTATTGGTTTATTTTTTGGGTCACTAGGGGGCAGCGCAGCACTATTCTTGGGGAATTAATGGCACCAGTTCATTTTAGATGTATAAAGGTGACCATACATTATACAATCTGATTGTGCAATCTATGTAAAATCTCCTTTTGAGTTATCAAAACTATATAATAGGGGCACACCTATCTATCCAATCACTTTATGCCCAATCAAGCAGGCCCTTGCACTACATAGTTGACAGAAAGGAGATTGCACATTTAGGTTGTGTAGTGCAGGGTGAGCTTTACAGACTTCCAGAATAACTTTTTTGGTGAATGAGTAGGGGCACAATGGGGTACCCCATGCTCATTTACAGGGGGGGGGGGGCAGGATCTGTGGGCCCCTTAATAAATGGGCTTCCAGATTCTGATAAGCCCCCCCTGCCCAGACTCCCCATAACCACTAGCCAGGGTTATGAAGAAGAGACCCTCTACCTCAAAGCACCCCCAATGTTCAGGGCATGTGGCCTGGTGTGGTTCAGGAGGGGAGGGGGCTCGCCCCCATGCTCAGATAAGGGTCAGGTATGGGTTTGGGGGGGACCAACATCATTTTTTTTTTTGTTTTGACATTAGGTTCCCCTTAAAATGCATACCAAACCCAAAGGGCCTAGTATGGATTGGAGAAGACCCCACACTTTTTTTTATCAAATTTTAATTGCCAGAAATTCTTTTGTTTACATTCAGCTGTCAGCAGGAAACCCCAATGACAGCTGATGGGTCATCCGTTGTTGAGGACTTCTTAACCAGCTATTCACTTAAAAAAAAAAAAAAAAAGCTGGAACCTGCATTTAGGAGTGTAGAGCGTTTTTTTTTCTGCCCAAAAACGCAAAATAATTTTTTTCTACTCCTAGAAGTTGAAGCTTGAATGTTTCTAGCCTACAACGGTGTGCATGGACACATAGGGCAACACTATTTGCTTCTAGGGGTAGAAATAAAAATGCTAATAAGTAGCTGATAGGAGCTTACAAATGAGCTAGTGTGCACAGAGCCTTATGGTGACACCAACAGATTCTCACTGCTGTTGCCACTGTTGACCCCTAAAGCGGTATTAAACCCAAAACAAAAAAATATATATTTCAGCTTACCAATCCTTAGATGTGGTGGCTGTATTAGTTTTCTATTTTTAGGCTTTGTCCCCTCTTTTTAACCTGGTGATCTGGTTGGTAGCACCCTCTTGTATTACAGTGCCCCCACTCTGGATGAAGGGGCATATGGGACACAGCAGTGTTATAAATCTGGGGTAGGGGAGTGTTAGAAATACAAACAGATTTTACACAAGCAGCTGCAGCAACATTTTTTTTTTTTTTTGGATAAAGATTTTATATGAATAAATACCAGCTAACCATTGTAAGCACCCTTTTCAGTGGTAAATAGTTTGTCTCAGCACTCTTAGCTGATACACTTGTAGGATAGCTTGTTCTGTTGAAAAGCAACATACTTATGAGTCAGATCACCAGATGAAAATAGAGGAAAGAAACGCTAAATAAAGAAAACTAATGCAGCCATAACATGTAAGAATTGGTAAGCTGGAATATAATAAATGTTGCTTTTGGGTTTAATGCCACTTTTTTATATATATTAACCCTGAACCTGCTGCTTACACACACAAAAATTAGTCCTAAAAAAGGAATGTTTGGTTTGTTTAAATTGTAAAGGATGCAAGTGGGCTTACACGCCACTGTAGATCTCCCTAGCCACACAAAACACAATTCACTGAAAAGTATCAACAGCACATATAAAGTACACAATACAGTACTATATATATATATATATATAGCACTGCGTACTGTGTATACAGCTCTAAAAAGTAGAAGCGTATATAATATGGCACTGAAAGAGCACTACACTACCATGTCCCTCACTCACACTATCTGGCTGTTACAGGGAACAGGGTTTTTCCTTTAGTGCTTGGCACTGTAATGCGTTCTTAGTATGAGTGTGTATGTATGTATGTATGTATATATATATATATATATACACATATAAATAAATATATATATATCCCCTATGGTGTTTTGCTCAGACTCTGGATAGCTGCACAACTGATCACACTGTATGCCAGTGCAGCCAGCTAGTTTTCTCTGATCAATAGCCACAGCAATACAATTTCATCACAGGGACACTGCACTGCTTTGGTGATTATGAACATTTTTAACATACTGTCAACAGAACAGTGCAGTATCACTATGGTGGCATTGTACTACTGTGGCTAGTGATCATGTACAATGGCTGGCTACTCCGATATCACTGTATGTCAGTGCAGCCAGTCACTGTCTATGATCACTTCCATACTGCTGCAGTACAATGTCACCAGACCAGTGGAGTCAGTCACAGTGCAGGTGCAGGTGCAATCACACTAGAAAATTAACATGTACTCCAGTTAGATTTAAAAACCTCAGTGGGGGTTCCCATGAGTAGCCTGACCCTGCAAATAATCATTGACACTTGCATATAATCACTTACCACACTTATCACATGAGTGAATGGCCTTGGACAAAGATTGTCTGTGATCATTGAGAGAGATTACATGTGAGTGGCTGTGATTAGATGTCGGGGCCATCTGCATCCCATTCATTTATTTGCCTCCTACAGCTAATCACAGGAACACCCTCTTGCATCTAATCAGAGTCCAGGTTAATGTTTAGGTGTGAATGCACCCTATGGTGTTTCCAATCACCACCACACCAATCCCAGTGTTGCCAGACCAATGTATCCAGAAACCATGTTCCTGATCCCTGCCACACACCAGACCAGTGCAGCCAGCAACCGTGTTCCTGATCACCGCCACACTAGTTCCAGCGTCACCAGACCAATGTAAGCCATAAATAGTGTTCCTGATTGCCAGCACACCTGTCCCAGTGTTAACAGACCAGTGTACATCAACAGTGTTCCTAATCACCATCACACCAAATTTCCCCAGATTTCAGTGGCACCCTCCCAGGACCAGTGACATCATTGTGTGTGGGGCGCACTGTGCCCTCTCTCACACTGCACACAGAGGAATCCATAGCTTGTCAGCAGCATTGTAAGCCGTGTACCGGGGTGGGCTCCCCAGGACACAGTGAAGTCACGAACGAGGAAAGCAACCTCAACACCAGCTTTTGCCACAACAGAATTTTACTTAGATGTGGCAAATAAACACAACCACAAATGCTGGAAACATACAATAAATTTACATACACCCAGCCCAAAGGCTGAGACCCTTGTGCTGCACTGCACGGCACCTTCTGATGGATGAAGGTAGAAAGTGAAGTAATTTACCTACTGGTGGGCACAAATAAGCTGCCACACCTTACCTGTTATTACCCTAAAAGAGCAGGAATCAGTGTATGGGTGTATGGTATGGGCTAGCCTGCGGTGCAGCTCAACAGCTTACAATCTTACACAAATCTACAGTATTCCCCCTCCCATAACTGGTCTTGTAGCATGTGCTTGAGTATTCCTTCTGAGCAAAACACCAGTCTGGCTTGAGTTTGTAGGATTTTATCAGCTCTCCAATGTGAAATGTCACTTTAAGTTGTGGAGTCCTTCCAATTATCAGTAACAACACTTGTGGCCTGACACAAACAGAGACCCTAACTAACTAAAGGCCTGGTCGCAGTCTATAGGCGCCAACACTGAAATGAGGTGCGTGCACGATCTTACCGACCCGGGTCTGCTTTGCATCCGCTGGTGACTCTGAACAGAACAAATGTCTCTCCAACAGGCCTGCTATATTGCAATGTATGCTGCATTGTTCCTCTGCTCTCATCAGCTTCCTGGCAGAAATTTCATCAGCTCACACGGCCCTTTCATTCAGCATTCTCCAGAACATGGCTCCTGTCTCCTCTTCCTGTTTCCCCAACTCTCTGTGTGAAAACTCCACGTCTTATGAATATACCAATATCTATGCAGTCTGAGCCTGTGTTAGAAAAACAGTGACATCTTGTGGCTGTGGCTAAACCGCAGAATGTCAGTCAAAACATCAATTTACTCCACACAATAATTTACTGCACACAAACAGTGTTCAAACAATGAGAGCTGTTTCCCCATCTCACATGCCACCCCACTAAAGTTTGTCGTCCTCGGCAACCCTCCCCATACAAACTCATTCTGGGCATAACACTGTGGGGGCAAACTAGCATTGGGCATTGTTGACCTTCGTAGAGTGACAGGCTCAGAAGCACTGGGGACGTCAGGCACATTTAAAGGGAGAGGAGCTGCCGACCGCTCAACACTTTCCCTCGGTGGCAAACTTGCTATGGTTGGAGCCTCTGTGGGCAGGGACAACCCACCATTCCTCCCCCTCCTCTAAGGGGATTTCTTCAGTACTCTGAGCAGAAGGAGCCATCCCCTCCACGCACACTGGTTCATCAAAATTACAACGCCTCAACATGTTATGGTGCAAGTTTTGTTAGGGCCCCCTAGTCCCTATTGGCTCTACCTCATAGACCGGGATGGCAGGGTCTATCCTCCTCTTCACCATGTATGGGACCGCCTCCCACCGCCCATCCAACTTTCCAGATGGCCTCTTGGCTTTGACTATCACTCGATCGCCCGGGGCATACCCCTCCTTCTGCACCGGTCTTGGATTGGGGTATACCACTTGTCTAAGGCGCTCCCCCACAACCTTGTGGATCGCTCTCAGCTGGGGGCGGTGCTCTTGCACCCAGGCGGTAGTATTTCTTGGTGGTGGTTCCATTGATCCATGCCCGATCCGGGCATGTGGAGATCTTCAATCTCCCGTCCGGCTCTCCCAAACATGAGCATATGTGGGAAGTATCTGGTGGTACTGTGTACCCTGTTATTATAGGCCCACATCAGTTCAGGTAGGTATTCAGGCCACCGAGCTTTTTGGCGGTCCTCCAGAGTCTGCAGCATCTGGAGCAAGGTGCGGTTTAACCGCCCGCACGCCCCGTTTCCCTGGGGGTGATACGGGGTGGTGCGGGAACGTTCGATCCCATACAGTTGGTACAACTCATTCATTAGAGTACCCTGAAAATATGCCCCCCGGTCCGAATGTATTTGTAAAGAACCACCTGGCGGTACCTCTAGCAACCCACCGGTTAGGATTCCCCAGAGCGCGGAGTCTAAGTCCCGGTCTGCTTGTTCACCAGGGCCCCTGATGGTGGGGATGGACTTGGAGTGAACGGAGACCAGGTCGCGGCCCCTCAGTACACCTACCCGTGGTAGAGGGATCCGCCAGAGGTATCTGCAGGGTGAGAGCCTGATGTGAAGAGGCGGATGTGCCAGAGCGAGGTGGATGGATGGATGAGCAGGAGCATGGTCAGACAAGCCGAGTCGGTAGCCGTGGGAGTAGTGCGGTACAAAGCAGCGGGCAGAGAATGGTCGGGTCACACGCCAGGTCAGCAACAGAAGATCAGATCCAATAGGGGGCATCCAGGAGGGGGGTCACGCAAGCCAGGGGTCAGAGCAGGAGAGTACAGCACAGTCAGGGACAAACCGGGTCAGCAACAATCAAGAATCACAATTATGCAGGATCAGGAACACAGAGAGACCAAATGGAAATTCGTGTCAGTGCAGGGCAGATTTAAATACCGCGCCCCGCGCTGTCATTGGTGCCAGGCACGCACCCGCGGCTCCGAGTGCGCATGCGCGGGTTCCATCTCCGCCACGGCCGGCCAGGAACTAGTGCCTGTACACCAGCGTGAACAGGCACACTGCTCCTGCGCCGAGCCGTGTGTCGCAGCGGCTCCTGACAGTATTCTTTGTGGGCACCCGAACACCTGTATAAACTGTTTGCAGACCGCTTCAGCGGCCGACTCTGCCGTCTAGTCTCTGGTGGGTACAGCCACCGCATACTTTGTGAAATGATCTGTCATGACTAGACAGTACGAGTGTCCCCAGGTAGAGTACCCAATCTGTACATAATCGATCATAAGGAGCTCTAGGGGTGCTGATGTCCGGATGGCCTGGACAGGAGCCCGCTGTTCAGTACTCTTACTCAGCCCACAGGGCCGACACTTAGGACATGCCTCAGCCACCATGTCTGCCAAATCGGGACAGTACACGAGCCGTTGGAGCCACTTGAACATTTTATCGCTCCCAAAATGGGTACCCCTCTCATGGGCTTCCCGGGCAGCCTCCGGTCCCAATGACATGGGGATGACAATTTGTCACTGGTACTGCAACTCTGACTGCAAGTATATGGTCCAACACAGGAGGCCCTGGGTACCAGTTAGCTTATCCCATTGCCTCAACAACTTTTGGCCCTCGGGAGTCAGACGAGCCCGCTCTTCTGACCGAGGCCAGATCTTGGTCCGGACCCATTCTTTCACTTTCCACAGGTCCGATCAGCTATCCTGGACCCTCTCCCAATCAGCCAACGTCTTTCCCAGCATCATTGGCATCCCGGACACCACCCCACTTGAATGTGCCTCGTCCTGGAACATGGGTAATCAACCAAGGTCAGGAGTTTCAGTGTCCTCTAGCTCCTCATCGGCACTCTGAGCCGACAACCCTACAGGGACTCGGGAGAGTGTGTCAGCATTGCCGTTCTCCCTACCTGACCGAAACTTGATGCGGTATTTGTACTTAGAAAGGTGAGCCAACCACCTCTGCTAAAGCACACCGAGTTTGGCATTTTCCAGATGTGCTAACGGGTAGTTGTCCGTCATCATGGTCACCTCTGCACCGGTCAGGTACTCCACAAACTTTTCAGTCATGGCCCACACCAGGACCAGTAGTTCCAATTTAAAGGAGCTGTAGTTGTCAAGGTTGCGCTCTGACTTCCTCAAAGCCCGGCTGCCATAGGCAATGACTCTCTCACGTCCATCCTGTACTTGGGATAACACAGCCCCCAGACCATGTAGACTTCCATCAGTGTACAGCAGGAATGGGGTGTTGAACCGTAAGCCAGAATCAGGCCACTGATCAGTGCCCCCTTCACTGCTTCAAAGGCCCCTTGTTGCCGGGGTCCTAACTCGATGGGATGATTCTTCGGGCCCCTGCAGTGCCCCTTAACAACACGTTTAACGGGCCCACCAAATGTGCAAACTTGGGTATAAACCTCCTGTAGTAGCCGGCCAGTCCAATGAACGCCCGCACCTCTCGTAGTGTACTCGGCTGGGGCCACTTCTGGACGGCCTCCACCTTGTCGGGGTTGGCTTTATCCCCTCCTGGGTGACCAAGTGTCCCAAATACTCTATCTGCTGTCTAAACAGTTGGCACTTCCTGGGCTTGATTTTGAGCCCATGGTCTCGCAGACGTCCTAAGATCTGTCGCAGTTTCTGGAGGTGATCCTCAAAAGAGGCCCCAAACACTACTACGTCGCCCAGGTATATCAATACCGACTCAAAGTTGAGATCTCCCAGACAGTGCTCCATCAACTGCTGGAATGTTCCCGGGGCATTGGACAGGCGGAATGGCATCCGGTTGAATTCGTAGAGACCCATAGGTAGGATGATGGCCGTCTTCGCTTTGTCCTTCTTGGCCACCGGTACCTGCCAATACCCACTGGCCAGGTTAAGAGTCGAGAACTTCACATGACTCAGGGCGAACAACGACTCCTCAATCCGCGGAAGGGGGTAGGCATCCCGGACGTCTGGGCATTCAGCTTTCGATAATACACGCATAAACGGAGACTCCCATCTTTCCTCCGCACCAAGACTACTGGAGCAGCCCAAGGACTTTGACTCTCCTGGATCACCTGGTTTTCCAACATGCTGGCCACCATATCCTTCACCTCCTGGTACAGTTTAGGCGTGATTTACTGGTAATGTTCCCTGATCGGTGCAGCATTGCCAGTGGGGATTTCGTGTTCGATGGTGGAGGCACACCCAAATGTCCTCATCATGTCTCGAGAAGGCCTCCTGAAACTCCCAAAGGGTGTCTTCCAGCAACTTCTGTTGTCCTGGGGTCAGGATCTTGCAGTCCAACCCCATCCGGGCCATGATCACTCGACCGTTCCACTCCGCTGTCGGGGTCTCCCTTTGATGGACCTCTACAGCATAGGTCCAGGTTGATCTCCTATCTGCCCGTAGCATGAAGCTCCTCCGTCGAGGAATATCCCCTTCGGACACATAAACTTCAGCCAGCAAGGTATTCCCAGGGACGGTTAACTCACAGTCTTCAACGTTGAGGCAGTGTACAGGCACATATCCATCCTTCACAATAGCGAGGGCCCGGGCTACCAGTGGATGAGTCTGCGTTTCTTCTTGGTAAGCGGGCTCGATCAGGACCTCCAGTCCATTCAGTCGTCGTCCAGCCCCAACTGGCAGCATAAATATTCGCTCATGTCGAGGCGGGATCTTCACCAGGGTCCTCCGCGGCATCCTCGCGTGTCCAATGGGCCGACCGGACATGTCGCCCTTTCGCAGACTACAGCTCCTCACCATCTGCTGTAGAACCTTCTGGGTTGGCCGGTGTGTGGTGGCCCGTTGCCAATACCTCGGCCCTTCATTGGCATAGAGTTGGTGGTCTAAGGTCCCTCAGCACGTTCATACCTAGTGTCACGTCCATCCCTCTCCTGGACGAATGATCCACCAGCACGACCCCCTTCTTGCCGACGTCTTGCCCACACAGCCGGACCCGCATCCAGACTATTCCTCAGATGTCCATCTCTCTGTTATTGGCAGCCGACAGCTTGATGACACGTCTTCCGGCTCCATCATATATCCAAAGTGTCTTTCGAAGAACTCCAGAGGCATAAGGGTGCAGTCCGACCCTGTATCAACTAGGCAGTGTACCGTCTGGCCTTCCAACTCGGCTTCCATAATGGGGCTGCTGGCATACAGGTCGTGTTCCTCATGCTTAGGGCTTAGCTTCTGGTGTACCGCTGCAGGAGTTCAGCTACTGCGGCGGTCGGACGTTTAACGTCGGCTCGGACTTCATCTGTTCTGGGCACTCTCTGGCCATGTGGCCGTACTGTCGACAAGCCCAACAGAGGGGTCTCCTTTTGACGTGCCCCCGCAGCTGAGTTATCCTGAGTGGAATGGCGCGAGGTGCTGAGGTAATTTACGGAGACCGGGGAGATTCTGCCTTCATCTGGGGCACTTCCAGCCAAAGTTTTCTTAATTCTGTCCACAGGGCCTGGACCACATCCTTTAAGGATTGATTCTGAATCTTCAGATGCAGACTGACCCCTTGTAGCATGGGTACTACTCACTATTCTCGCCGCCACAGGTATGCACTCCTCCTCTCTCTCCACGGCGGCTAAGTAGATGCTGTAGAATGTCATGTTGGGTGCCATCCGGGTCATCTCTTGCAATTTGTCCTGTAAGAACTTGTTGGAGAGCCCCACTATGAACTGGTCTCGTAGTAGCCGGTCCACCACCGGAAAGCTCCCATGGCCTCTGGATCTCGCCACTGTATTTCATTTAGCGTCTCCTGTAGGGCACTAGAGTACTGCATCAGGGTCTCGCCCTCTTGCTGTGGTCGGTTGAAAAAGTGGCTCCGCAGCTGCACTATTTTAGCACGCCCCCCTTGGGCTCTCTCCAGCAGGGAGAAGATTTTCTCTAGGATGTCTCTCTCAGATTTGGGCCTTACCATTACTGTCCGTCTGACGTCACCCTCTAGAGCCCCCAATGCAACCTCTGCCTGCAGCTCGGACATCAGGTTACACATTCTAACCCTACTGGTACGGGCAGGGTGGGGGCAAGCTGTATCAGCGGTGTTGGGGCAACTTGGCCTTGCACCAGCGCACCCTGAGCTGGGTCCTGGACCGTTGCCATTGGCGCCGGGGGAAGATCTCCCGCAGCATTCCCGTCCATAATGGTTGCTGTATCCTGCTGACTACGCCAAGTTGCAAGCCGTGTACCGGGGTGGGCTCCCCAGGATACAGTGAAGTCACGAACGAGGAGAGCAACCTCAACACCAACTTTTGCCACAACAGAATTTTACTTAGATGTGGCAAATAAACACAACCACAAATGCTGGAAACATACAATAAATTTACATACACCCAGCCGAAAGGCTGAGACCCTTGTGCTGCACAGCACGGCGCCTTCTGATGGATGAAGGTAGAAAGTGAAGTAATTTACCTACTGGCGGGGACAAATAAGCTGCCACACCTTACCTGTTATTACCCTAAAAGAGCAGGAATCAGTGTATGGGTGTATGGTATGGGCTAGCCTGCGGTGCAGCTCAACAGCTTACAATCTTACACAAATCTACAGTATTCCCCCTCCCATAACTGGTCTTGTAGCATGTGCCTGAGTATTCCTTCTGAGCAAAACGCCAGTCTGGCTTGAGTTTGTAGGATTTTATCAGCTCTCCAATGTGAAATGGCACTTTAAGTTGTGGAGTCCTTCCAATTATCAGTAACAGCACTTGTGGTCTGACACAAACAGAGACCCTAACTAACTAACTATAGGCCTGGTCACAGTCTATAGGCGCCAACACTGAAATGAGGTGCATGCACGATCTTACCGACCCGGGTCTGCTTTGCATCCGCTGGTGACTCTGAACAGAACAAATGTCTCTCCAACAGGCCTGCGATATTGCAGTGTATGCGGCATTGTTCCTCTGCTCTCATCAGCTTTCTGGCAGAAATTTCATCAGCTTCCTGGCAGCAATCTCATCAGCTTCACCCAGCTGCAGCTCACACGGCCCCTTCATTCAGCATTCTCCAGAACATGGCTCCTGTCTCCTCTTCCTGTTTCCTCAACTCTCTGTGTGAAAACTCCACCTCTTATGAATATACCAATATCTATGCAGTCTGAGCCTGTGTTAGAAAAACAGTGACATCTTGTGGCTAAACCGCAGAATGTCAGTCAAAACATCAATTTACAATAATTTACTGCACACAAACAATGTTCAAACAATGAGAGCTGTTTCCCCATCTTGCAGTATCTCCCTGTCACTGCCGGAGTTTCAGGCTGGGAGGGGGTGCACTGTCGATCCTATTACTCAATGTCTCACTCTCGCCAGTCCTGTCAATGAGATAGATAGAGACACAGGATTGGCAGTGCTCAGTAAAGTGTGCTGGATGCATAGAACATAGCAGGCTGAACCTGCCACGCCCCCCCGTCCTATCCCTGCTGTGCCCCCCCCCCCCCCCATATGCACACACAGCACTGAAAGGGCTTGCTGTGTATGTGCAGGCTCCAAGTTGGATTAAATAAAGAGTGAAGGAAGTACTTTAGATCCAGGCTGCCTAAGGGGGTATTTGGTAAGTGCAGACATTACCCCCCCCCCCCTTGGCATTTTTGGCATTTTCAAATGTCCCTCCCTCTGCTCTTATGATTAAAAAAGGACTGCTGCTCCTCTGAACCGCAATTCACTCACAGATTGCTCTACAGAGGCATTTGACAGGAGGTGATGCAACACATTGCATCCTCACCATCTGTTTTGACCCCCTAAATGTTTCAGCACCCCACCGCAATCACATGCATTGCATGTAGTTGCGGGGTGGTTGCAGTGCAGAACATCAGGGCTGCAGCATGTGTCCACTTCCAGTTGCTGCATTGTCAGCTAAGCATCTGTTCACACCAGCTACTTTATTACAACACAGTGGCTGGTGTGCTGTGCTGTATCAGTATATATTCAGTTTTTTTTTCTTAACAAATGTTGTCACACAGACATTTCATAAAGTTCAATTGGTTGGCACACAGTGCAAGATGGTGGACAGCTTTGCATTGCACTGGGCTAAAAAGAAAATTGGAATTGGAATTGGACATACCAGAGACAGGGTATTTTGCCTTGTCATGCAGCTGGAATAGCCAACCAACACAGTCCCACTGCATCTGGTGTGAATATACCCTAAAGGGGAGCAGTAAAACCATGGCTCAACCACATGGTTTTACTGCCCCAACCACACATGTGAAAAAGTCCAGAATGAGAAAAAAGCAGAACTGTCCTATGAAAGGAGTATCCATTGCATAAATACCACTGGAAGTGATCTCTGTACATCCCTCTGTGCTCATTCTCTCCCCCCTCTCTTTTATTTTTTCCCAATCATTTATCCCTCCTTGTTCTGCCGCCCTCTTTCCCTCCTCCCTCTCTCCTCCCTCTAACCCCTTCTCTCTCCTTACCCCTCTCTGCCTTCTCTTTTTTCCCCTCCCTGTCTCTCCTTGCCCTATCTCTCCATCCCCCCCCCCCATCTCACACTCCTTCCCCTCCCCATCTTTCTCTCTCTCCACCCTTTTCTCCATATCTCTCCCTCCACCCCGTCTTCCCCCTTTCTCTTTGCTCCCCTTTCTCGCAGAAGTTGGTCTAACGATTGCCTTTTGTTGAATGAGAATGTTGGAAAACTTTTCTTGATCACCTGCTGCAGCCACTGATCAGTGTATACAATAGCACAGCGACGAGGAGTCCTCCCATCCACCTCACTTGGATGGAGAAATCCAGCCCACTGGCTAATAGAAAAAAAGATGTCTCTATGGCCATGTTTACTCATACTCCTGCCCTCTATATATTGTACATGATATAGGCCTAACCAAGGCATACATTATCTTGACAGTTGCTGGCTTTAGTTAAGTTCTTTAAGATTATCTCAGTGAGACATTTTTTTAGATGATCCTTTGTCATGAGGTTTATGTTTTTACTGTGGGACTGTCACTTGTGGCATATAAATTAGGAGTATTTTGTGGGCACAAGGACCATGGTAAATGTGTAGAATGTATATTGGGATTGGGCTCAGGTTCTTTTTATCCCACTTTAAGCCATTACTGCTGTTAAGCACAACCAGCCCATGACAAGCAATTGCAATGGTGTGCTACATGCACTGCTGGAATCATTTTCTGCTCAATGCCAGCTTTCCTCAGCTGGGATTGAAGGTTGAAAAACTCTGGCCTAATACATGTGTTTTTCATTGCAGCCACATGGTGTTGTAGGGAGCGAGGAGAGGATAAAATGGTAGTGTGTAGACATTATGCCCACTTGACTTTTTTACTGCACCCCCAGATCAGACAAGCTAGATCCGGCCCTGGCCAGCAACAGTGTTCCTGATCACTGCCACACAAGTCTCAGTGTTTCCAGACCAGTATAAGTCAGCAACAGTGTTCCTGATCACCATCACACCAGCTGCAGTGTCACCAGACCAGTGTAAGTCAGAAACAGTGTTCCCGATCACTACCATGCCAATCCCAGTGTCAACAGACCAGTGTATGTCAGCAACAGAGTACCTGATTGCCACCACACAAGTACAAGATTTGCCAAACCAGTGTAAGCCGTCATCAGTATTTGTTAGGAATTAGCAGCAGGGATGGCCAGATCTGTGTAGCTATACAGGAAACTGAGAAACAAATATATATTGTATAATTATGCTTTAAGAAAAATGTATTTACAGTTAAACAAAATCCATCCAAACACCAGCAAAAAGAATACACAGTAAACATTAAGATATAAGTGAACTATAAACTCAGTGACAAAATATCTAACTAGCAACCTGAGTAACAGAAAGCCTAACTAGCAAACTAACTATATACAATATATACAAAATAGGGAACACTCATCAGCAGGGTAAAACAGGAGGTGTAAGGAAGGGGGAAGCAGAACTGGGATCAGGAACAAGGGGAGCAGGTACAAGGCAGCCAGGTACTGGATACAGGGCAAGAGCAAGATTGGGAGCAGGGCCAGGATCAAAAAGCAAGCAGTCTCTGACTGGTATGGCAAAACACTGAAGCACAAGGAAATAGTAGAGGAGGAACTAAATACTCTCCCAGCACTCAGCATCAGGTGGAGACTGTTTACTGGGATCTGCTGACTTCTGAGACACCTGCTGGTGGACACCAGTACTACAACATTCCACTCTGGGAAACACAGTGCCACCAGCAGGTGATCCAGGTTCTGACAGTGTTCCTGATCACCGTCACACCAGTGCCAGTATCACCATAGTCAGTGACATCATCAACAGTATCTCTGATTGCCACCACACTAGTCCCAGTGTCACCAAACCAGTGTATGCCATCAACAGTGTTCCTGATCACCAAAACACTAGTATCAGATTTGCCAGACCATTGTAAGCCAGAAACAGTGTTCCTGATTGCTGCTACAGTGCTGCTTCTGCCTGTCATCTGTAATGACCCTGGCCATTGCCCATGTTTATGCATTCTGCCTGGATCAGTCCTTTGCTCATCTATTGACCTGTCTCTGCCTGCCTCCTGAGTTGACGCATCTGCACATCCCACTGACTATGTTCTTGTGAGACACCAGTCACAGCCATACCCTGTGGACAGCTGCACTCCTGAAACTTCAGGAACTCTTTTGTTTATCCTTTTTCCAGCCTCCTGTACTTCTTGGAGAGTGAACATCCAGCAATGGGGACTTCTATGGGTGATGCTTCACTAAACTATGATCCCTGACCACTGATACAGAGGTAGCCATTACAGTACACTGTTTTGATACAATTGGTTGATTTTTGTGATACACAAGATACAATAGATTACCGTATTTTCCGGCGTATAAGACGACTTTTTAACTCATGAAAATCTTCTCAAAAGTCGTGGGTCGTCTTATACGCCGGTATATGGCGTGCTGACACTTCCGAGCCGAGCACTTTTTAGGGGGGTGGCACGGTGCCACCGCTGCCCCCCCCTTCCAACGGAAGGGGCACTAAGTACAGGGGCGGGCAGGGGACTGATGTTTCTTACCTGGCTCCGGTCCCAGTCCCACGACGATCCAGTCCAGGAAGCACGACTGCTCCTTCATTCAGTTCGGCCGCTCCTTCACTCGATGTTCGTGCTGCCGCTCGGCTCCGCCTCCTCACCGGTGATTGGGCGCCAAAACTGTAGCTCAGGAAAGGCACACAGGCGGCCAATCACCTACAAGGAGGCGGAGCAAAGCAGCCCCACGAACATCGAGTGAGGGAGTGGCCAGTAAGTGTGCCATGCAGATGGTGCTGCTGCAACCACGTATGCTGGCTGCAGCAGCACCATGCTGGAACAGGGGTCAGCAAGTGTCATTGGTGTCAGTGGGAGGAATAGTGCCCCATCATTGGTGTCACTGATACTAATGATGGGGCATTATTTCTCCCACTGACACCAACGATGGGGCACTATTCCTCCCCCCCACTGACACCAATGATGGGGCACTATTCCTCCCCCCCACTGACACCAACGATGGGGCACTATTCCTCCTCCCCACTGACACCAACGATGGGGCACTATTCCTCCCCCCCCCCACTGACACCAACAATGGGGCACTATTCCTCCCCCTCACTGACACCAACGATGGGGCACTATTCCCCCCACTGACCCCAACGATGGGGCACTATTCCTCTCCCCACTGACACACTGACACCAACGATGGGGCACTATTCCTCCCCCCACTGACACCAACGATGGGGTACTATTCCTCCCACTGACACCAATGTTGGGACACTATTCCTCCCACTGACACCAAAGACGGGGCACGATTCCTCCCACTGACACCAAAGATGGGGCACTATTCTCCCCACTGATACCAATGATGGGGCACAATTCCTCCTACTGACACCAATGATGGGGCACTATTCCTGCCACTGATACCAATGATGGGGCACGATTCCTCCCACTGACACCAATGATGGGGCACTATTCCTGGCACTGATACCAATGATGAGGCACGATTCCTCCTACAGACACCAATGATGGGGTGCTATTTCTCCCACTTACACCAATGATGGGGCATGATTCCTCACTCTGGCACCAATGATGGGGCACTATTCCTCCCACTGACACCAATGATGGGGCACTATTCCTCCCACTGACACCAAAGACGGGGCACGATTCCTCCCACTGACACCAAAGATGGGGCATGAATCCTCCCATTGACACCAATGATGGGGCACGATTCTTCCCACTGACACCAATGATGGGGCACTATTTCTCCCACTGACACTGATGGAGTACTATTCCTCCCACTAACACTAATGATGAGACACTATTCCTCACACACTGACACTAATGATGGGGCACCATAATTGGTGTCAGTGGGAGGAATAGTGCCCCATCATTGGTGTCAGTGGGAGGAATAGTGTCCCATCATTGGTGTCAGTGGGAGGAATAGTGTCCCATCATTGGTGTCAGAGTGAGGAATCGTGCCCCATCATTGGTGTCAGTGGGAGGAATAGCACCCCATCATTGGAATACCATACTGAAATACCATACCATATTGAAACCATACCATACCATCTGGAAACAAGATGGCGGCGGGAGCGGACACGCATTAGGAGCTCCTGCGCTCCTAGCCCCAATCCGCTGCCATCCGGGCCGCAGTGGACCCCAGCGGGGCCCCTAAGACACTCCCGGCCCAGCCCGACCACCAGGGAAGGCTTCTGGACCTTTTCCCGAAGTTCCGGGAATCGCGGCCTACCCGCGCACCTGAAGCCGCAGCCTCGATTTTTGCCGCGGCCGAGCCGCGACCGGACCGGATCGCCGGACATCCGCCCGGACCGTCTCTGCTCTGCCCACCAGGTCCCGCCGACCTGCCTGCCTGCCCAGGGCCCTCCCCATCAGCCCTGGGTCTTCGCTGATTACCCTGGACCACCAGGAACTGGCACGGCCTCACGGTCTCCCTGGAGCCCTCCCTACTAGCTCAGGGACCACACCAGACCGCCCGTGTCCAGCCGCCGGCATCCTGCCGCCACCTCGGGGCACCCACAATCCAACACCCAGCGGCCCGCACCCGGCGACCCTGCCTGGGAACTGCTTCGGGCCTCCCAGCACCCTGCGGGCTGCCCTGCACCCTGCACCAGCCGGCCCCAGACCAGGGACCTTTCCAGGACAATGACGCACCTCCGCTACCTGCATCAAGAGGGTAAGCCTCCCCTTTCGGGCACCTACCACTGAACTGCCCAAACCCTATCCAATTCGGCGGAGCCAAGCCTACCACGCGGCCTTACCGCTCCCACCGACGCAGGGCCCCTAGCACCCCCAGTCGCTGGCCCACAACATCCACCTGCACTGCTCACCTCACCCACGGACGCTGAGCCCGACTGCGACTAACCCACTCCACCTCCAGACGTCGGTCCTCACCACCTCCTGCCAACGGCCCCTCTACACCGCCTAACGCCGGTCCCTTCAACACCTCCTGATGCTGGACCCTTCAGCACCATCAGCGCCTCCCGACGCCGAGTCCTCAGCGCCTGGCCCTCAACATCCGCCTACGCCGGCTCACTTCGCTCACGGACGCCGAGCCTACTACAGCTGCCAACGCCTAGCCTACTCCACCTCCAGACGTCGATCCATACCACCTCCTGACCACGACCCTTCCACTCCTCCCGACGCCGGGCCCTTCAGCATCCTCAGCGCCTCCCGACGACGAGCCCTCAACACCTGGCCTCAACTTCTCCGGTCTCCGAGCCGCCAGCATCACCAGACGCCGCGCCTACTGCACCCCAGACATCGCGCCCTACGACCCCTCCGCTCACCGAACCACCGCACCCACTGATGACGTGCCGCCACACCCACAGACACCAACCGACTTCACCCGCAGACTACTACCAACCAGCTGCTATCCTTGCTTCCCTCCACTCTCCCTCTCCCCTCACAGAAGAACTCAATAGTCTCCTCCACAGCGCTACAGACGCTCTGCTTCACCATCCCGGACCTGCACCCCCTCACCTCCCACGGCGTTTCGGACACTCTGCTTTGTCATCCCTGACCAGCACCCCTTCACCCCCCTGACCTTTTCAGCACCCCGCTTACCCCAACATGCCGCCCGCGCTCCTCCTCCTCGTCCTCCTCTCCTCCATCCCTAAAACCGCCTCCCTCTACCCGCCCACCCCCACTAAGCAGCTCTATATCGCCCCCTCGCTTCTCCCCTCTCCCCATTACGGCACCCACCACCTCCTCCTGCTACTCCACTTCCCCGCTGACCCACTTGCCACCACTTCCAGACCCACACGCTCCTACACCTCCCGTTCCCATGCCACCTTCTTCACCCTCCTCCTTCTCATATCAGCTGGGGACATCTCCCCGAACCCTGGTCCCTCACCACCTCACCCCCCCCTAAAGCCCCCCTGCTCACGCCAGCCGACGCGACCCCCTCAACCTCATACATGTACCCCTCCTCCCCATACCTATCCCCCCTCTCTCGGTTGCACTCCTGAATGCCCGTTCGGTTTGCAACAAGCTTACCGCCATCCATGACCTCTTCATCTCTCGCTCCCTAAATCTCCTAGCAGTCACCGAAACCTGGGTACAGGCCACCGACTCCACTTCCCCTGCGGCACTCACCCATGGAGGTCTCATCTGGACCCATTCGCCAAGACTGAGCGATCGCAGAGGTGGTGGTGTCGGCTTGCTCCTTTCACCGCTGAGCACCTTCCAGGTCCTCCCTAACCCACCCTCTCTATCTTTCCCCTCCTTTGAGGTGCACTCCGCATCCGACTCTTCTCACCCACCCCCCTAAGGATCGCAGTGATCTACAGACCTCCTGGGTCCATACCCCACTTCCTGGACAACTTTGCCGCCTGGCTCCCCTTCTTCCTCTCCTCTGAGTTACCGACCATCATCCTCGGGGACTTCAATATCCCCATCAATGACAACAACCCGGCCACTTCCCAATTCCTCCACCTAACCTCCTCCTTCGCGCTCACACAGCACATGCAATCCTCCACCCACATCGGAGGGAACACCCTGGACCTCGTCTTCTCCCACCTCTGTACCCTCAACCAGTTCTCTAACACCCCCTTCCCTCTCTCTGACCACCTCCTCATCACGTACTCCATCTCCCCTTCCCCCAACTCCCCCCCCCAAAAACGCCAAACCATCACCAGCCGCAATCTCCGCAACCTGAACCCGGCCCCCCTCCACTCAGCCGCCGACCGCCTACACGACAGCATCCTCCCACTGTCATGTCCTGACATAGCCACCAACTTGTACCACGACTCACTGTCAGCTGCCCTAGACTCTCTGGCACCCCTAACCACAAACTTCAAACTTCAAACCTAGGCCGCTTCAACCATGGCAGAATGACAGCACTAAACGCCTCAAACGTCGCAGTCGCGCACTGGAGAGACTGTGGAGCAAAACCAGGTCCCCTCACGCATTCTCCCTCTACAAATCTGCCTTCCTCACTTACACCTCCTCCCTCCACGCCACCAAGCAGGCCTACTTTGTTAACCTAATCAACACCCTCTCCTCCTGCCCTTGCCGACTCTTCTCCACCTTCAACTCCCTGCTCTCTCCCCCCCCCCCTCCTCCACTCAGTACCTCACTCACCGCCCACGAGATTGCCACCCATTTCCGTAACAAGATTGACGCTATCCGTAAGGACATTGCCAACTCGCAATCTACCTCCCCACCTAGCCTCCCCACCCCCGTCACCCCTTCTTCTCCCCCCTCCTCTGCCCTTACAACCACACTGCCCTCCACCTCTCCCAAGGGGCCGCCCACCGTAACCCCCTGTAAGGGACTTCCCGGCGACACCACTAGCACTCCACTAATCAGGCGTCCCCAGCGCACAGAGTCTAAGTCCCAGAGTACTTGTTCACCAGGGCCCCTGATGGTGGGGATGGACTTGGAGTACCCAGGGACCAGATCGTGCTTACTGAGGATACCCGTCAGTGGTAGGGGTGTTCACCAGGGGCTCCCACGGGAGAGAGCCTGATATGAGGAGGTCTGGAGACCCCGTTGAGAGGGATGGATGGATGGATGGATGGCTGAGCAGAGTCAGGCAAGCCGGGTCGGTAACGGGGAGGACAGTACGGTACAAGGCAGCGGGCAGAGAATAGTCGGGTCACACGCCAGGTCAGCAACAGCAGGTCAGATCCAATAGGGGACATACAGAAGAGAGGTCAGGCAAAGCAAGGGTCTGGGCAGGAGAATTCAGCAGTGGTCAGGTACAATCTGGGTCAGCAACTTACAGGTACAGGTTCAGGATACAGGATGCAGGGCAAGGATAAGACCAGAAGGCACCGAATGACAGCTCAGGGCCGTTTAAATATCGCGCCCTGCGCTGCCATTGGTGCCCAGCGGGCGGCCGTGGCTTCTACTGCGCATGCACGAACTCGCGCGCCACGGCCGGCCCGGACCTAGAGCTCGCGTCCCTGCACAGGGCGGCATACTGCGCCTGCGCCGGGACCATCGCAGCGGGGATCGAGGTGATCCCTGACATTGCCCCCCCCCCTACGGGCAACCTCCGGATGCCCACCCGATCTCTCCACCACGGGTGGTCACAAAGAAACCTCCGGGCAAGTCTGGGTGCATGGACATTATGGGCTGGTTCCCAAGAATTGTCCTCGGGGCCATAGCCCTTCCATTTTATAAGAAATTGGGTCTGGCCCCCCCTTCTTCGGCACTTCAGGATCGTTTCCACCTCATATTCTTCTTGTCCCTCCACCGTTATGGCCTCCGGAGGTCTGGATTCTCGTTCTGGGAAGGCATCCGGGATCACAGGTTTAAGTAAGGACACGTGGAAAACAGGATGAATTTTGAATGTTTCAGGAAGGATAAGTTCATATGTTACCTCGTTGATCATTCGCTTCACACAAAAAGGCCCCACGAATTTAGGTCCCAATTTCTTCGAGGGACAAAGCATTCTCAAGTTGGTTGTTGCCAACCATACCTTATCCTCAGGCTTCAGCACCAGATTCCCCCTTCGTTTCTTGTTAAACGCATTCTTGTTGTCGTCCTGGGCCCGAGCGATGGCTTCCTGTAGTAATTTGTTGTTCGATGAGAAGAAGGTTAATGCGTCTTGTGTTGCCGGAACTGGGCATTCAGAGACCAAATCAGGGAGAAAGACAGGGTGAAATCCGTAGTTAGAGAAGAACGGAGATTGCCCTGTTGCTGAATGGCTTGCGTTGTTATATGCAAATTCCGCTAAAGGTAAAAGTGGTAACCAATTATCCTGAAGGAAGGACGTGTAGCAACGCAAGTATTGTTCTAGGGTCTGGTTGGTCCTCTCGATCTGTCCGTTGGTCTGAAAGTGGAAAGCAGAGGAGAGGGATAACTTGATATCCAGGGCCTTGCACAGGGCCCTCCAAAATCACGATCAGAGACAATGTCCTCCGGGACTCCATGTAGTCTTACGATTTCCTGGATCAATATTCGCGCAGTCTCGGACGCAGACGGAGTCTTCCTTAATGGTACGAAGTGAGCCATCTTCGATACGGAGATCGCGGTGTGTTCTTGGGACGGTGAGAGCTCGACTATAAAGTCCATGGCGATCCTTTGCCAAGGTCGTTCAGGAATCGGCAAAGGCCGCAGCAGTCCCCAAGCCTTGTTCCTCGATGGCTTGTTTTTCTGGCAGATGGTACAGGATCTTACATAGAGTTTACAATCCTTGGCCATACTCGGCCACCAAAAAGAGCGTTGGAGGAGCTCCAGGGTCTTGGCTGGGCCAAAGTGTCCCGCCATCGGGTGGTCATGGCAATGTCCCAGGACAAGGGTTCGGACCTCTTCAGGGACCATGAACAACCCATCCTTCCATAGGAGTCCCCCCTTGTTCTGGAGGGACACACCAACTGGGATTGACGCGGCCGTGGATGCCTCCAATAGCTTGGACCGAAGGTCCGTCTGGAGCGCCAAGAAATTTCCTGAAGACAGAATCGTATCAGGTACCGGTTCTTCTTTGGAGTCTTCAAACATGCGAGATAGTGCATCGGGTTTCATATTTTTAGATCCGGGCCTGTACGTGATGTGAAAAATGAACCTGGAGAAGAACAATGCCCATCTTGCCTGCCGTGGGCGTAAACGTTTGGCGGTCTTCAGGTACTTGAGATTTTTGTGATCTGTGAAGATCAAGATGGGGTGCGAGGCACCTTCTAGCAGGTACCTCCATTCTTCGAGTGCTGTTTTGATGGCCAACAACTCCCGATCGCCGATATCGTAATTCTTCTCGGCTGGGGTAAGTTTCCTCGAGAAGAACGCTACGGGATGGAGTAATTCTTTGGTGCTCTTTCGCTGGGACAGGATGGACCCCACAGCATTCTCTGATGCGTCTACTTCCAAGATGTATGGCAGGGCAGCGTCTGGGTGGCCCAGAATGGGTGCCAAGGTAAAGAGCTTCTTCAAGGCCTCAAAGGCTTCCTGAGCCTCTGGCGTCCATCTAAACTGGGTTCCAAGCTTGGTCAACTGAGTTATGGGGGAGACCAGACCCGAAAAGTTCTTATGGAACTTCCGCTAAAAATTTGCAAAACCGATAAACCGCTGGACGCCTTTTTTGTCCGCGGGTACCGGCCACTCCAAATTTGCAGAGACTTTCTAAGAGTCCATTGCGACCCCCGCGGTGGAGATAATCAACCCCAGGAACGTAATGCTAGGTTGCTCAAAGCAACACTTATCTGCCTTGGCATATAACCCATGCTGACGCAACCGCCCCAACACCCTTGCCACGTGTATCCTGTGATCCTTCAGGGAGGATGAGAAAATCAGTATATCGTCTAGGTAAACGATAACAAAAATGTCCAGGTAATCCCTGAAAATATCGTTTACAAAATGTTGAAATGTGGCTGGTGCATTGCACAGCCCAAATGGCATGACCAGGTATTCAAAGTGCCCAAACCGGGTACGGAACGCCGTTTTCCACTCGTCCCCCTCCCTTATGCGAACTAGGTTGTACGCCCCCCTTAGATCAAGTTTAGTAAAAATGACCGCAGCCTTCAGGCTCTGAAATAACTCTGGCACCAACGGTAATGGGTAACGATTTTTAATCGTGACCCTGTTCAGCTCCCGGTAGTCAATACATGGTCTCAGAGACTTGTGTTTTTTTTCCACGAAGAAGATCCCCGCCCCTGCTGGTGAAGTGGAGGGACGGATGAACCCCTTCTGGAGTCTGTCCTCTATATATTCCTTCAGGGCCCCCAATTCAAGTTCAGATAGGGGAAAAATTCGCCCACAAGGGATCTCAGAGCCGGGTAACAGGTCGATGGGACAGTCATACGGGCGGTGGGGGGGCAGGGTATCTGCTCCCCGTTTACTGAACACGTCCAGGAATTCATGATATGCTGTGGGAATAACCTGTTTCAGATCAGAGTCCCCCTCGGAGCATAGGAGGACCTGGGGGCCTGCCGGGCCTGAAGTGCGACAGTGTTCCTGACAGTATGGGGAAGGGAACAAGATTGACCCGGTTTCCCAGTCAATTTGGGGGTTATGGGCTCGTAACCAAGGGAGCCCCAAAATGACTGGGAAAAGAGGTGATGCAATGGCATCCAGGCGGAGGAATTCCTGGTGTTGGTTGGCAATGGTAGTGGCAATGGGGGGAGTTTCCTGATTAACTACTCCTGATTTTATCTGGGAACCATCGGCCAAAAATATGTTAAAACCCCTCTTTTTGGGTTGAAGGGGAATTTTCTGCTGGCGAGCAAAGTCTAAATCCAGAAAACAACTGCATGCCCCCGAATCAATTATGGCTGTCACTTCCACGGTCCTTTCTGGAAGCTGAAAGGAGAGGGGCACAACTAAGTATTGGGAAGGACTGACATTGCCAATAAACAAAGAAGAAAAAGAGGTACACTTACTCATTTTCTGAGGTCAGGATCGTACCATATGACCGGCTTCCCCACAGTAGAGGCAGAGGTTCTGAGAGCGTCTCCGCTGGTGTTCTTCTGGCGATAATTTGGGCCGAGCCAGGCCTAGTTGCATGGGTTCTGGAACATCTCCTGGAAGTGGATTATGGATACTTGGTCTGGGTGGTTGGCTGGGGCCTAGGAATGGACCCCAGTTGTTTCCACGACCCTGGCCGGACCTCTCAAACCTGCGTTCCCGCAGTCGTCGGTCAATTTTTATCGTCAGGGCAATTAGATCCTCTAATGACTCGGGAACCTCTACCCGGGCCAGCTCATCCTTTAGGGGTTCTGATAGCCCCATGCGGAACTGCTGCAGCAAGGCAAACTCGTTCCAGCGAGTGTCCCCCATCCAGCGCCTAAATTCTGAGGCATATTCCTCTGCCGCCCGACGGCCCTGTCGGAGTGTGTATAAGATTGCTTCGGCAGAGGCAGCCTGCTGCGGGTCATCATATAGGGTGGCCATCGCCTCAAAGAAATCCTTGACTGTTCCTAGGTGTGGGTCATTGTTTCCCCTTAGCCGATGGGCCCAATCTTGGGATTCGCCCTGCAACAGTGAGATTATAAATCCCACCTTCACTGATTCAGTCAAAAAGGTACGGGGTTGAAGTTCAAAAAATAGGAGGCAGGATTCACGGAATGACCTGAAGCGTGTGCGGTCCCCGTGGAAACGCTCCGGTAAGGGTACTCGAGGTTCCGCCATAGGTAGCGGGGCGGAGGCCCCTGATGCTGGCTCAAGAGCAGCCGGGGGTGCAGAAACCGGGGCCTGTGGGGCTGGGTCAGATAGGGAGCAGGTCTGGAAGCGGTTCTCCAGCTGCTTACATTTATCCTGCAGGGCTGCTACGGCCTGCGTCAGGTTAGATAGATGCCTGCAAATTTCTTTCAGCGGGGAGGGCCCTCCTCTAGGCTCAGTCATGGCCTTCTGGTACTGTAAGGGACCGCCCGGCGACACCACTAGCACTCCACTAATCAGGCGTCCCCAGCCTGATTAATTCCACCTTTTGAGGAGTTCTGTAGACTTCCCCCCCAAACTCACCTTCATCAGTTGTGCAGCTGTCCTTACCCTGAAGAGGGCTGGTTCCCCCTCTCTCTTCATGGACTGACTACTGCCCATCGTGACTAGTCACTGGTATATATCCCGCGTCCGGGTACCTGTTTACCCCCTGGAGCACTCGGTGGGATCCTACCGAGAGGCCTGATTCCACCACTTTCCCAGCACAGCGTAATTTATGTGATACTTATCGATCACCCGAAGCGCATCAAGTGGCGGTCAGACTGAGAGCACACCTCCCACTCCCACAGCGCAATTTGTGTGATCCTGACCACCCGAAGTGTTTGTGGTGACCAGGACTTCCCTGGACCGCCCACTCGCACAGCGTAATTTATGTGGTTCTCATCACCCACTGTGTTTGGCAGGCCACACCGCACAATGATGAAAGTGGCTTTTCTCTCCCTGCACACAGTAGCTAACACAAGTCAAAACAAAAAGAGGGGTTCTTGGATGTTACTTAGGGGTCACTGGTTGGGCAGAAACCTGCTAACTGACCTTTAGGAAATTTGTGTAAAAAGAAAAAAACTTTCCTAATACACACAGAAAAACCCTTTTTCAACCTGAAAAACTGTTAAAAAGGACAAAGTGGATCCTTATGAAAAACACGGGACGTTTCACAGTAAAACAATTACACCGAGGTAAACCGAAAAACTGCGCCAAAAGTAACCTTGTTGCTGACGCAAAAATCACTCCTATCAGCACCGCTAAACGATCCACGTTATACACGCAATCTTTACTGCAACCACCTAGAACCGTTTACACAAAAAGTCTGCTGGACGTGAAACACGCGACACAGCAGCTTAAAACAAACCCGCTTTACAATAAGGAACTACTTTTAACAGGAAAAACACAAGAAAAACATAATCACTATACAAGAAATCTATGTGCAAAAACCCAGACTTCACCGCGCTCATTAAATGTGGAACACGTGAAGGGAAAACTCGCTTAATACACTTTAAATTGGCTGGCAATACGCAAATTTAAAGCTAAAAGCAAACAAATGAAACTGTAAAAAAATTTGGATTAAAAACACAATATGGGTCAAATGCATATAGGAAACTTCATGCACATTGCATAGAGATTACTGCACATTTGGTAGCCAACAAAATGGCCACCAAACAAAAGGAGTCCATGTGGTTTGTCAAGAAGATGACCCCCCACAGAGGAGCACATGGCAGATACTAGAATGACCCCCCACAGAGGAGCACATGGCAGATACTAGAATGACCCCCCACAGAGGAGCACATGGCAGATACTAGAATGACCCCCCACAGAGGAGCACACGGCAGACTCTAGCCTCAAAATTGCCTCTTACATAAAACAGACTTTTAGACAGAACATACACTGGACAATTACACAACAATATGAAGCACACATACAACACAATTTGGGCACAATCACAGAACGGACATAAAACACCAACATATCACACTAACATGCACATGTAACAGAAAGGACCCCCTGCTGCATGCTTGCTGGGAGCAGTAGTACCACAAAACATTGTACAGACTACATACACACAGAGATCTTACAACAGTTAACAATTAACCTAAGCCTTTCAGCACTGTAATAATTACCTCACGTGGAGGGGGTAAAGCAATCACCACAGTACCTACAGCCCACAAATACTTACCTAACACTATGCAACAACTTTTACCCACTAAAACATATACCCGTTTAATTTTTGGTTGGAAGATTTTTAAACTTGACCAAATCCAGCCAACCAAAACCCACCCCTCTGCTGCTCTCAGCAGAGACAAACCCTCGTCTTTTCACCCACAAATCAAGAGTTTAGGACAAAAAACGAGGTCCTTGTTAAGCGGTATTTCTTGTTAGCTAACAGAGAGCGAAATCAGCCACACGAACACGCAAAAAGCGATCCTCTTAATGGCAGAGAGACCTGAAATGTGCCGGCATACTTTTTGCTAGTTCATGATGGCCATTCCCCCCTCGTTCTAGGTTAGCTACGCAAGAATACGCGTTAGTATCCACCAGGCTCGCCAAACTGTCTTGGAAATTCGCTTTAACGAATTTCTCCTTACCGTGAGTACTCGCAGTTGGATGCGCAGAAATCCCCCATAAAGCTGTGCGAATCTCGCTTACCACGACTGCAGCCAAACTACACGATTCCTGCCCATCCAAATACTTTGGTTCTGTTGAATTTGTGGGTGATGGAGCTCCGTTACCCTGGAATGATCACACGACACTCTAAGGCTGGTTGCAACTCACATAAGGGCCGGCTTTAGGCTCAGCTCTCTGTTTTTATTAAAAATACACACATGCCCCCCACATGAATAAAGTCAATCCCTCCCACCGAACAATACAATGGGGATTGCCTATACAGAGGATATACATTCCAATTGGAGCATAGCCTTTGCTATTATCTATCACTGGTCCTCCCCCATGAACCTTCTGAGGTCAGCAGACTTCCTCCCCTTCCCCCCTATGAGCCATCTGAGGTCATATTTCCTGTCCTACTAGCTTCTATTGGTATGTAAAATTCTCTGCACAAGCACTCCCTAAAAATATCAGTCTGTACCTGGATGGGCCCGATACGATCTTTATTAAAACACATCCATCCAAGATACAGTTTCAAGTTGGTAATGGGTTGTAAGATATGCATAAGCCTACACGTGGAGTTCACACCGCTTGCGCATTGCGTTATGAAGCCCACGTGGTACCATGCTGCTGATATGTGGATACAGGCCCACGGTCTACTGACAGCAGCATTCGCATGGAATGCTGTGGTGGTATACACGCCGGTCTATAAGCGCAGATCTGCCATCTCATCCATTACCAAGCTGAGTACTGTAATACATACATTGTACATGCGCATGGCCCAATTGCAGCCTTCAGAGCTTTAATTAAGCCACACGAGAGACATATGAATAACACGAATATATGACACATTTAAAGTTCGACCAACAATACAAAATTTCCATGACACACCTCCCCCTCCCTCCCCCTCTCTGTTGGGGTCCCCCAAGGCTCTGTCCTTGGACCCCTTCTCTTCTCCATCTACACCTCCTCCCTGGGCACACTCATACACTCCCATGGCTTCAATTATCACCTCTATGCTGACGACACCCAAATTTACCTCTCCACCCCTCTCCTCACCCCCACTATCTCCGCCCGCATCACTCACCTCCTAAACGACATCTCAGACTGGATGTCGTTCCATTTCCTCAAGCTTAACCTCTCCAAAACCGAACTCCTCATCGTTCCCCCTGCCCACACCCCCCCCCCCCCCAGCCTATCCATCACCACCACCAACACCACTATCTTTCCCGCCCCGCAAGCCAAAGTCCTTGGCGTCATTCTTGACTCAAACCTCTCCTTCCTCCCTCATGTCAAATCACTTGCAAACATCTGCAGGCTCCATCTCCGCAATATTGCCAAGATACGTGCCTTCCTCACCCCAGACACCACCAAACTTCTTGTACACTCCCTCATCATCTCACGCCTTGTCTACTGCAACTCTCTTCTCACTGGTCTACCCAAGTGCAGGCTCTCCCCGCTCCAGACCATCCTGAACTCAGCGGCCAGACTCATCCACCTTACCACCCGCTCCACCTCACCACCCGCTCCACCTCTGCCACCTCCCTCTGCCTCTCCCTCCACTGGCTCCCGATTGCCCAACGCATCAAATTTAAACTTCTAATCCTGACCTACAAAGCCGTTCATAACACTGCCCCTGACTACCTCACCAACCTGATCCCCAAGTACCACCCTACCCGTACCCTTCGCTCCTCACAGGACCTCCTTCTATCCTGCTCCCTGGTCTCCTCCTCCCATGCATGACTGCTGGACTTCTCCAGGTCCTCCCCTATCCTTTGGAACTCACTGCCCCAATCCATCCGACTGTCCCCTTCCCTCCCCACATTCAGGCGCTCCCTCAAAACCCATCTCTTCAGGGAAGCCTACCCCACCCTCACCTAACGGCCATTCTCCCTCATTCCTCCCACCACTTAATCCCCCTCAGCCACTTCCTATTGTTCCACTACCCCCTCCCTCCTAGATTGTAAGCTTGAAAGAGTAGGGCCCTCTTACCCCTTGTACGCTGTCTGTTTTTGTTGTACTGTGCCATGTATTGTCCCCCTTATTGTACAGCGCTGAGCAAACCCTTTGGCGCTATATAAACTTGATCTAATAATAATAATAATAATTGAAATCAAATCTGATGTTTTTAAATTTTTTATTTGGTGTGCGTTGGAAGAGGGGTAGTCTTATACGGCAAGTATAGCCCAAACTCTATATTTTAACAGGAAAAGTAGGGGGTTTTCTTATACGCCGGAAAATACTAATAATATGAATAATAAATTATATATTGTACTATCTATAATAGTATACATAATCAGTTCAAACATTGAAAAAGTCTCATATATATGGTGTCCCCGGTATACTCAGGATGAGTAACAGAATGTGTTTTGGGGTGAGAAAAGGGTAAAGAGATCAGAAACACAACAATATGCGCATAGTAATATGAGGAACAATTCAACATTCAACCCAAAAGTTACAGACAATCATTTTTTGGAAACTTTTAAATATGGGGAAGGAGGACATAAAGAAGATAAAAGAAAGGATTTAGGAAAAAATAGAAGCATATGGAAAAGTATTGAAGAAATCGAGAGAATGACAACTAAACTGTCCAGCAACAAAAGGTGGTGGGTGGAGGAGAACTGTGATTCTAAATAAATAATGAGAGAGAAATGCAGAATATATTAAGCATAGAAGGAATGTACAAGAAGTTATAAGGGAACAATACACAAAATGGCAAAATGTAAAAGGCTTGTCAAGAAAGGAAGATAAGAAAAAAGGTATAAATAGAAAAAAAACTAGGTATTTTGTGCCTGAGGCACCAGTTACCTCTGCAATATATCCCAAAGATCCCTAAGAATCAGAAAGTACCCCCAAGGCAGCCCATGGTTAATGGGACTAACTCTTTATTCTGCCGGCTAGGAGAATATTTAGACAGCTTTTTGCATCCATTGGTGGCAACAAATAGATCACATCTTAAAGCCAGTAAGAATCTCTGTGACCGACCCCAACCAGGACAGGGGCTTTTGGAGGGGACTGCAGGCTAGCCTCTTGCCTACTGACCATGGCCCTGGCATCTGAGGGGGCTCTATTCTTTAATGTGTGCCTGGGGAGACCTTTGGAGTAGTTTATTTTGGATTCAAGTCCATGTCTTTCCAAAACACACAGACTCTGAGAACTGGAGGACCAGGATTCAGATTTGGGGCTTCTGTGCCCAAACTAGCATTGACTGCTTTAGTCCCCCTTCCTAGACTCAGAGACTCTAAGCAGATATTGATATAATCAGCTAAAAGCAAACCTGATGCTGAGGAGTCTTGCTCTAAGCTGTTTATTAAGGTGTCATGTGTCTTTCTTCCATTGTGTGGCTCCTTGGTGTGAAATGCATTGTTAATTGAGGTAATTGAGTCACCTCTTGTTTGTCTGTTGGCAAGTCCTCTTGGAGGTTCCTACATGATGCGATTAGACTGATGTCAGCTTCACCTCATTATCTAATCAGTGTGGGATGCTATCCTAATGTATAATATTTGTGGTTATTATCCATTTATATAAGCCCCTATTTATATAAGAACCTGTGATTTCTGTTCAATAAAGAGTTCCAGTTTGGCATCTAAGCTAGTCTCGTCTTGTCTTGGGTGCAATGCCCAGCTATAATACCTTGGTCCTGTGTCCCAGTGGCGAGGAAGCGGTTCTCCGACTGAGTCATCCAATTGGAGTGACAGGAGTTCCGTCACAATCTCATTTCAAAATTAAAGGAAATTCTATTTCATCGGGATTAGAAAGAAAGATGGACTAAAAGCAGTATGGGTTCTGGAAACAAAATCAGGACCTAGACAAAACAGAGTACACATTGGAATGGCTAGAGTTAGCTAAGAGTCACAATTTCTTCTGGAACAGAAAATAGGGTCTAAACATACACCTAACGTGGCTTTATGAGCTGGATGGAGAAAGAAATAAGTTATAGTAGTGAGAGGCCTGAAAGTTCTATCAGAGATTCATAAATTATATTATAATAATGAGGAATGGATCAGAGGAAACACTAGGATACTTTCTGGAGGATGTGAATAACAATGCTTATGGGATCTTATTATCAGGAGAATGGAATAAAGAAAAAAATAATTACCATATTTTTCACTCCATAAGCCACACCTAGGTTTTAGAAGAGGAAAACAAGAAAAAAAATATTTTGAACCAATGGACTGCAGACATAGTACAGGAAATGACCAGAGACTGTGGATGTACTACAGGAGATGACCAGAGACTGCAGACATGTGGACGTACTACAGGAGATGACCAGAGACTGCGAACATACTACAGAAGATGACCAGAAACTGCGGACATACTACAGGAGATGACCAGAGACTGCGAATGTACTAAAGATGACCAGAGACTGCGAACATACTACAGGAGATGACCAGAGACTGCAGACATACTAGAGGAGATGACCAGAGACTGCAGACATAGTACAGGAGATGACCAGAGACTGCAGACGTAGTACAGGAGATGACCACAGACTTCAGACACAGTACAGGAGATGGCCAGAGACTGCGGAGATACTATAGGAGATGACCAGATACTGTGGACATACTACAGGAGATGACCAGAGACTGTGGACATAGTACAGGAGATGACCAGAGACTGCAAACCTTTGGGGGGCGGGTACCTTGGATTTGACAGGTACCGCTGCGATCGCCTCTCTCCCCATAGTCTTCTGAGACACATGACAGGTCCCAGAAAACTATGGGGCCATTCACAAAGCGCAGCACTTCTCGCGCATGCGCAGTGGGCACCCGGCTGTGAAGCCACAAGCTGTCACTACACTAAAGGTGATGAGGTGATGAGGACACCGCTGGACCGAGGAACAGGTAGGACCGAGGAGCAGGTTCTGCTGCACAGAAGAGCTGAGTGGCTGGCCCGGTATTCACGGCCAGCCACTCCATAAGAAGCACAGATATTTGCCCCCAATTTTGGGGGGGGGGGAAGATTATGAAGAGCAGGGAGAGATTTTAGTATGAATATTTGAACAAAAAGGTTTTAGGGGAAAATACTTAACAAAAGTAAAAGAAGAGGTAGGGATTTTGCATACGACTTTAGGGAATGTACTTCAGTAAGCATACTAAGGTTATTGCCTTCAGGATTTTCTTGAGCTTGGTATTGAAGTTTAGGTTGATGTACACTTACCCACCTGATTATTGTGAATGCTTGTTGTTGTTCACTTCTTGTCTACTTTTTTGTTATTTTATTCTGTTTTTTTTTCCTTTTTTTTTTGAGTGTCTGTATGCCTCTATTGTAATGCCACAATGTTGGTCTATTATTCTATTGTACTTGTGGGGGGAGGGCCTCT
The DNA here is from genome assembly GCF_062004578.1 of Staurois parvus. Taxonomy (NCBI): domain Eukaryota; kingdom Metazoa; phylum Chordata; class Amphibia; order Anura; family Ranidae; genus Staurois; species Staurois parvus. The sequence continues at coordinate 1,589,700 of NW_028318030.1, forward strand.
TGGTTATTCTAAGGAGACCCCACTGCAGTATATAGCTCAGTGCACTCCTGAAATAGTGCCCTTTGGACAAGAAGACTTGGGTAGAATGAACAGAGATGAATTTTTGAAGAAGGAGAAAAAAAACAGGAGACAAATATGATGTAACATTCATAACGGACTTTAATTGTCAATATAAACAAAAAGGTACACATTGGCATATTTTACTGACAGAGTGAATGCTGGGTAAGACTTTAACCACTTGCCTACCGGGCACTTATACCCCCTTCCTTACCAGGCAAATTTTCATTTTTCAGCGCTGTCGCACTTTGAATGACAATTACGTGGTCATGCAACATTAATATATGAAATTTTTAAGATTTTTTTCTCACAAATAGAGCTTTCTTTTGGTGGTATTTACTTGCCGCTGGGTGTTTTACTTTTTGCGTTATAAACAAAAAAAGAGCAAAAAAAAAAAGTTTCTTTGTTTCTGTTATAAAACAAAAAACTTTTTTTTCAATTTGTTTTCTTTTTTGTTTTGTATTACATTTTCTTTTCTTTTTTTTACACATTATGATTGCTTATAAATAAAGAGTAATCACTGCTCAAGGCTGGTCTCCATCTGTATCATCTCCACTGCACACTAGCAGGTGCTGGCCCTGTTCGTAGCAGACATCATGGTAGGGAAGAAAAATCCAGTCGGCCACACGCTAGCTGGAGTGCTATGTTCCTTCTTTTGTATACTGTGGAGTGTCTATTTTGAATATGTCCAAATAAAGGTGATTTTATTGGATGTGCAGCCCATCGGATTTTGCTTCCCTACTATGATTGCTTATAGCAATGAATTTCATTGCTATAAACAAGCATTTTACTGAATTAAATTGATTTGTTCAGTTTGTTTAGTTGTGATTAGCTGTGAATGGCCAGATAAACTGTGATTGGCACAGGCTGTACCATGTGATCACTGTGACAAATTACAGCTAGCAACACAATTGTATACAATGGATGGCATGAAAAGAAGCCATCCATTGTTTACAATTGTCATGTGGCTTGCTGTGATTGGTCATATAAATCACATGGTACTGGCAACGTACACAGATCAATCATAGATCATAGGCTGTGTCCGATGGACACAGCCAGTGACAGATCTCGCCATAGCGCGGCCCCATGGGTGCACGTGAGGTGGAGAGCCTGAAGAACATCATATGATGTCCACCCGGATCGACGAAAGTCTTGCCTGGCATCATTTTTCTATAGGCCGGGCAGGAAATGGTTACAAAAAGTTTCAATAAACATAGTGTTTCAAAACACTTTAGAGCGTACCACAACTGTAACCCCAAACGGTTTAATTTTTATGGTATTGAAAAGGTGTTCAAAAATTGGAGAGAAACAATTCTTCACAAAACAAACTCAATGGATTTATGAGTTTGACACCCTAACACCTAACAGCATGAATATTGATATTGACTTAAATTGTTTCTTAACTATTTTTTAACATAGATTTTGTATTAATTTATTAAGTTTTAATATTTTAAGAGATTCTGAGAAGTTAATGTGTAGTAGTTCCCATATTTGTCATAATATTATTGCAGTTCATTTTTTTTTAATCTTGTATTTCTTTTTATCCTAATTTTATAAATACTTTTTTTTGTATAATTTTTTTTGTAGTTTCTTTGTAATTATTTTTGTTGTAATTTATAATGTGGATTGCCATTTGTAAAGCAAGCACAAGATGGCGCCATAGAGCTCCAATAAGAGTTTACAATTAGACATTAGAATCCAATTTAAGTGATTTTTAATCAAATAAAGGGTATATAAAGAGTGAAGTGACCACAGGAGGGCGTTGTTCCCCTGAAGACATCCTGACGACAAAATGCATTGGGCTGGGATTTGTCTGTGAAGTAATTTCTGCTTGTTAAACCACTTGGTCATCTTGATACAGGAAGTGTTTGGTTAACAGTAAGAAAGGCAACCCTATGGTAATTTTATGTGAGTGCATATAGTGAAGTGTGCTGGAGATATTAAATAAAAAAGGTTTTTATACTATATGCAGATTATTTTGGCTTTTTATGGTACTTTATATGGTGGACTGGAGCTGAAAGAAGGGCAGATTGGAGAAGTGGATCAAAGGTGCCCAAGGAGGATGCCTTGTATAGACTATCTTCTTCTACACCGACAAGGGGGGGAGGAGCCGCAACATGGCGCCATAACAGCATGACTGAGGAGCTGCGGACGCCACGAGGGATTAATTCCCTAAGCCTGTGAAGCCTACCTTGGCCCGGGCTGCTGTGAGCACGTGGGCTGGGTGTCCTGTGGACCAGAGCCTCAGTGCAGCTTTGGTGCAGGAGCGGGGTGAGCGGCCGGTCCCCTGTGTGTATGGAGCCGGTGGGGTACTGGCAGTGACAGAGGGTGGAAGGAAGGAGAGAAGCGAGGACCCAAAGATCACGGAAGGACCCGTAGGTGCCCCGAACACTGCCTAAGCGTCGGAAGAGCCGCAACATGATAATAACAAAGAATTGCAGCAGTAGGACCGGAGACTAGGGTCCCCCGGGAGGCAATAAAGGAATATCCCCCTCACAGATCCACACCACAGACCCACACCAAGCACCTATAATAGCTCTCCTAAGAGCATACTGGAAGAGAATAAAAGTGGCCCAGGACACAGGACCTGAAGGAGACCCCTGTGCAATCTTTATCGGAAGAGGAGAGGACAGCAGCACAGAAGAAGCTCGAAGAGGAGGGTGAGTTGCAGCAGGAATATGTGAAATATACCCATGAAATGTTATATATCTGCAACATATAATTACAATAAGTGTTTGCTGTCCGAAGAAGAGACAATAAAACAGAGGGGTTCTGTGGACATGTGGCATAGAGGGGCCATCCAATATATCACTAATTTGCACTAATCTGTACTAAAAACTAAAAGTATAATATCGTTTAAGGAGTAAAAGAGGCTGTTTGGCGAACTTCCTGTGCGGGAAAGGTAAAGAGGACTATAAAGGTTGCAATGTGTAATGACCTTAAGGTTAAGAGGTAAATAAGAGAAAGAAAAAGAGAAGAGAGGAATAGGAAAGGGGAAGAGAAAAAGAAGGAAGGAAGGGGAGGAAAAAGGAAAAAATAAAGGGGTAAACTCCCAAGAAAAAATGAGAAGCAGACCTACTAAAGCAGGCTGCTCTAAAACACCCCAAGCAAGCGCGAATTCCTCCACGATAAAAGAGTATATGCTGGTACAAAGAAAAAAAAGCCCAGAGTCGCAAACTCAGGAGAGCCACTGTGAAAGTTCCATTACTCACGGTGGTGAACATTCCAAGCTGTCATTTGGTAATTTGAAAGAGACCCAAGATAAAGAAAGTCCAAGTATGGAATGCACAGGAGAACAAAGAGATGAGGAACAGGAAGATCCCTTAGCTCATTCTCTCTTAAAAAAGGATCTGGCAGAAATGTTTGCAAAAATGGAGATGGCAGTGAAGAAGGAGATTAGGAATTTTCGCAGCGATCTGGGTCATATATTAACTCGAATGGAAGAAATAGAGAAAAACACAGAGTAAAATGCACAACAAATTAAGAATTTAGAAATGCAAGCAGAAGAGAGGCGGATCGAACAGAGAGAATTACTATTTAACATGGAGGACCAGAATAATAGCAATAGAAGGAACAACCTGAGATTTAGAGGCGTACCAGAAGAAAGAGAGCAGGAAGAGGACTTATTGGGGAAAATGAAAAAAATCTGTAACCCAATAATGGGAAAACAGGAGACATATAGGAGTATATAGCGTCAGACGGCCAAAGAGAATTCCAGTAGAAAGTCCCAGAGATGTGATTGTTAGGTTTCAGGACATTGGAGACAGGGATCGGATATGGAAAGGGTTGCGGGACTTCACTGAAATAAAATTTGAAGAAACAGTTATATAAATTTTTGCTGATATTTCCCCAGAGACATTGGCGAGGAGAAGAGCACTAAAACCACTGCTAAACCATATGAGAGAGAAAAAAGTCAGATACAACTGGGGTTTCCCAGCATGCCTAGTCAGGTGGAAAGATGGAAGATCGACAAGGCTAAGATTCCCTGAAGATTACAATGACTTTTGTGAAAAATTAGATTTACAGAAAGTGAATACTGAGGGATGGTCAGAAGGGGCTAAGGAAAAGGGTATACAGGGTGGGTGGCAACAGATACCTAGGAAGAAGAATTAAGAGGACGCGGCACAGAGGTGGCCAGTGGAGGGGTTTGGGGGGGGGGGGTTTGCCCCCCCCCCCTTTTTTTTGCCACTCTTTCCCATGGTCTCACTGGGTCGCATCAGAATCCCGCTGTCCCTCACAGGTCTCCATCCCCCAAGGTGGATCAACGGGCGGGAGAAGGGGGGACAATGGGGACAGAGCATGTTGGCGATCCATGGAGACTCAGTTTATGGCCGCCTTAAAACCAGGAATGATATCTGTCCAGGTGAAGGGGAGGTGGTCATGTTGAGAGTTTCACCCTAAACAAGGAATCGTGAGCAGGGATTTCCCTCGTCAGATTCCAAGGTTTAATGTAAGCCGGGGGGGAGAGATTGGGGGATGGGAGGTGGGTAGGAGGGAGGGGAAGATGGGAGGGAGGGGATTGGGAAAGGGAGGAGGAAGAAGGTTCACAACATAATTTGTCTGTATCTCTTACCTTGTGAAAGAAAGTTAGTAGGTCATCAATCAATCATAATAGAAAAGAGTCTGATGAAGTTTATGACCTATAATGTGAAAGGGTTAAACCCCCCAAAAAAAGACATAAGATACTTAGAGAAGTTCAGCAATATTCAATAGATGCAATATTTCTTCAAGAAACCCATTTAAATTGAAATACAAACTTGAAACTATATTTGAAGTATTAACAAACGTGGTATTATGCCGACTCATTAGTGAAAGGGGCCAAAGGAGTGTCAATAGGGGTTTCAAAAAATTTCAATTTTTCCTTACAGGACAGAATGGAAGATCCTGAGGGTCGGTTTCTGTTTATCCAGGGAAAGTTACAAGGAAAGAAAGGAGTATACATTGGCAAATATTTACTGCCCAAATAAAAAACCAACTAGGTTCTTAGAGGGAGTACTAAGGAAATTGGTTGACTTTAAAAAGGGGTATTTGGTCGTGGCGGGGGATTTTAACTTGTGTTTAGATCCCCAATGGGATGCGTCATCATGTACAAGGAGAGAAGAGGAAAGGAATTTAAAATCATTGAAGAGGTTATTATATAAACACCAATTGGTGGATGTTTGGAGAGTAAACCACCCAAGAGAAAAAGATTATACCTACTTCTCTCATGTACATGGTTCGTACTCAAGATTAGATTATATAATGATAGAGCATAGACAGTTGGAGTCAGTGATAGGCTCTAACATAGAGGTTATGTCAATTTCAGACCATTCTCCCATTAAAAAACAACAAAATCAGAATGCGCTTATATCATATATCGTGCAAAACTGTGCAAAGATTATAAATATATATTGTAAAAAAGAAACCCCAGTGAATCTCAACATAAATTGTTCATATACAAAAGTCCAAAATCCCAAATTATTTCTTCTTAAATCAAATAAATCCACCGTGCTCAATCCACCACCAGATGAATGGAATAAACTCACCAGAGCTAGATGCTGATCAAATTATAAATCAGCACAAGCGTATTTGCTCTGGGAGCGATGAGAAAATCCAAGGAAACACCCTCCTGTAATTAGAAATCCAGGCACCAGGAGCAATACTCCGCAACCACTCTACGATATGGCCAGGACTTTTTATACAGCGGTCATCCTCCAAACACATGATAGTATCACTCCAAAATAAAGAAAAGGCATGATGGTGCAGTACGTAAAAACTATGTATGTTTATTTAAAATTCATATTACTCACAAAGCAAGTGTCCACCTGACACTGGTATAACAAGCGATAGAGATGCACAAAAGCATGTAACGAACGAACGAACTCCGTTCACTGCGGACACCTCGCCGACAGTTGCCGGGAACGTCCTGACGTCATCCAATAGGCTCCGCCCTACGCGTTTCCGCCCTACGCGTTTCGTCACACTGACGTCCTCACGGAGCGGCCGCTCCGTGAGGACGTCAGTGTGACGAAACGCGTAGGGCGGAGCCTATTGGATGACGTCAGGACGTTCCCGGCAACTGTCGGCGAGGTGTCCGCAGTGAACGGAGTTCGTTCGTTCGTTACATGCTTTTGTGCATCTCTATCGCTTGTTATACCAGTGTCAGGTGGACACTTGCTTTGTGAGTAATATGAATTTTAAATAAACATACATAGTTTTTACGTACTGCACCATCATGCCTTTTCTTTATTTTGGAGTGATACTATCATGTGTTTGGAGGATGACCGCTGTATAAAAAGTCCTGGCCATATCGTAGAGTGGTTGCGGAGTATTGCTCCTGGTGCCTGGATTTCTAATTACAGGAGGGTGTTTCCTTGGATTTTCTCATCGCTCCCAGAGCAAATACGCTTGTGCTGATTTATAATTTGATCAGCATCTAGCTCTGGTGAGTTTATTCCATTCATCTGGTGGTGGATTGAGCACGGTGGATTTATTTGATTTAAGAAGAAATAATTTGGGATTTTGGACTTTTGTATATGAACAATTTATGTTGAGATTCACTGGGGTTTCTTTTTTACAATATATATTTATAATCTTTGCACAGTTTTGCACGATATATGATATAAGCGCATTCTGATTTTGTTGTTTTTTATTTTTTCACCAATATTTTTGGGTTAGAAGTTTGCAGCTTTTTATAGAATTATTTTGATGATTGGCGCTTTCTGTTTATTATTATTTTTTGTGATTTGCACATTCTCCCATTACAATGAGATTACAAATAGGCAGAAATAAAGATAAAATATCCACTTGGAGATTAAATGAAACTCTAATACAAGACCCCGAAGTAGAGAAAAGGTTAAAGTTAGAAATTGAACAATTCTTTGAGTTAAATGAGACCATTGAAGTATCTGCGGCAACAGTCTGGGAGACACATAATGCTTACATAAGGGGAATATTGATATCTATAGGAATAGAAAAGAAGAAGGAACGAGCGAAAAAAATAAAGTTGGTGATGGAAGAGCTTCATAAACTAGAGCAAATACATAAAAAAAGAATGGAATATATATATATATATATATATCAGAAGATAACATCAAACAGAGATGAGCTAAAAGAATTGATGAAACAAAAGTCAAGGAGGATATTTCATAGGGTTGCAAAGGAAATGGGAAAATAGACCCAGAAAATATTTAATGAGAAAACTTAAGAACAAGAAATCGAGAAATTTTATAGAAAAATTAAGAAATGGGAAGGGAGAAATAGCATATAATACTTCTGATATTGCCAAGAGGTTTCTTAATTATTACAGAGAACTTTATGATATGAGGGTTGATAATCAAAGGGAAAGTGAAGAGGAAAGGAAAAACAATTAGACAGAAATACTTAAGGGAGGTAGATTTGCCACGAATAACACAAGAAAAATTAGAGACTCTCGAGAGACCTATTACCCTGGAGGAAATCAATTTAGCACTAAAGAATATGGCTATAGGTAAAAGTCCAGGACCAGATGGGTACACAGTGGGTTATTTTAAAAAATTTAAGGATCTTCTTGTCCCTAAAATCTGTAGATATATGAACGCATTGGGAGAGGGATTGGAAATGAGGGAGGAGTCATTGCAGGCCCACATCACGCTTATTCTAAAAGAAGGGAAGGATAGCTCACAATGTGCTAGTTATAGGCCTATATCATTATTAAATACAGATATTAAATTGTACGCTAAGGTACTGGCAACAGGACTGAAGGATCTGATACCTGAATGGGTTCATTTGGATCAGGTGGGCTTTATACCGGGAAGAGGGGGGAGGGATAATAGCCTGAGATCCATGATTCTTATACAAAGAGCTAAAAGAGAGAAAATACCTGCATAAAAGGAGTGTATAAAAGTCCATCAGCGGTGGTTAAGGTTAATGGATCTCTTTCTCAGTATTTTAGAATGTATAATGGTACTAGACAAGGATGTCCTCTTTCTCCTTTATTGTTTGTTTTATCTCTGGAACCTTTTTTGGAGAGGGCAAGGAAATGTATAGATATAACGGGGATAAAAGTTGGAGAAATAGAGCATAAAGTTGCTGTTTATGCAGACGATATGCTGTTTTATATTGTTAACCCCAGAATAACTTTGCCTAATTTAATGAGAGTATTAAAACAATATGGGAAGATATCAAATTTGAAAATAAACCCTGTAAAATCAGAAATGTTAAATATTAATCTCCCAATGATAGAGAAGACTGGTTTACAAAAAGAATTTCCCTTTACTTGGAATAAAAATGAATTACGTTATCTAGGACTAAAATTACCACTTTAAAAAGTATTTATCAAGCAAACTATATTCCTTTAATAAACGAAATTAAGGAAGAGTTGAGAAGACTTTTGAAAGGAGGAGCCTCTTGGATAGGCTGAATAAATTTAGTCAAGATGGTGATACTGCCAAAAATGTTATATAAATTTAACATGCTCCTGATCTATCTTCCAGGGTCCTTGTTTGGGACAATTAAAAAGATGATTATTAAATTTATCTGGGCAAATGAGAAACCAAGAATAAGCTATGAGGCTTTGAGTAGAGCAAAAGGAAATGGAGGCTTGGGAGTACCCAATGTTAGGATTTATTATATAGCAATAATTTTATCACAAGTAGTAGATTGGACATTTAATGCACAAGGGAAGAGATGGGTAAATATGGAAGGGATATTAAGTAATTCTCAATTAGAGAAGATTATATGGATGCTACATAAATATCGCAGTTTGGATGTAAATATTAGTTCACTGACAAGGATAGTTTTGAGCACATGGAATAGAATACACAGTCAAAAAATGTGGAAATTCAATTCACTGATCATTCCACTAGGGGGAATGGAGTTTTTCCTCCAGGAAAGGATAAGATAAGCGGGAACTGGATAAAGGATAAGAACGCACGTTTGAAAGATATCTTAAAGGACAGGAAAATGCACACTTTTCAAAAGCTAAAAAAGAATAAAGATTTATTTGTTATGTTGGATGAATTGCGGTACCAGCTTAACCATTTTGTTGCGAGCCTCCCACAACCGCTGAGGACATTGGAGGATAGGTTTCCATTTGAAAAAATTTTAAGTGGAGATAGGACAATAAAACATATCACCTCAAGGATTTATAAGATCCTAATGGACACGGAAGGAGTAGATCCCCCAGGGTTTTTGGGAAAATGGGAGAAGGAATTGGGAATAGAAATAAAAGTAAAGCAAAGGAATAGTGTCTTTAAATTAATACATAAGGCGATAAATATGCGTACAGTAGAAATGAACTATAAATGTATAGCTAGATGGTATATAATACCAAGCGTTGCCCACAAGCAGCTGGAGAGGATGTGGTGAAAGGGGTACAATGGCACATATATGGTGGAATTACCCGAAAATACAGAATTATTGGAAGGAAATAACTAAACTGATTCAGGAAATTTGTTAGATAACATTTCAGAGAGATCCGTGGAAGTGCCTTTTCTATTATTTTGAGCCCCCATTAGAAGTTTATAAGAATAAAATATTATATAATTTAATTAGTGCAGAAAGGGTTTGATTCCCAAGTTTTGGCAGGCTAATGAAGCACCAAAAATTTGAGACTGGATAGAGAGAGTAGAGGAAATCCTTAGAATGGAAGAACTGTATCATATGGAAGAGGACAAAATGTAAAAACTGAGTAAAACATGGTTTAGTTGTTTAGTATATAGTTTAGTATATACTTTTAATACATCAGAAATGAACTTTTTAGACTTAACATTGATGAATATGGATGGCAAAATTTGTACTAAATAATTCTTTAAGGATACGGACCGGAATAGTTATATTCCGGTCCACAGTTGCCACCATCCAATGTGGCTTTCCAATATACCAAAAGGCCAGTTCTTGCACATCAGGAGGAATTGTTCTGATTTGGATACTTATCATACTCAAGCTAATATCTTGAAATCACGCTTCATAGAAAAAGGTTATAAGGAAGAGACATTAGCTACATCCTTACTAGAAGTGGCCAACGCAAATAGAGATCAAATCTTAGAGCCTAAGTGTAAAAATGTACATAAGTTATTCTGTCCTTTTATCACAACATTTTCCATTCAACATAGAGCCATTAGGAACATTAGTAAGAAAAATTGGAATGTCCTACAGGCTGATCCAGTTTTAGGTCAAATTATTCCAGAGAAGCCAGAAGTTATCTTCAGAAAGGCTAACAGTTTGAGGAACCAACTCGCCCCAAATGTTGCGGACCCACCTATACCTACTAGGCTGTTTTCTAACCTTAAGGGCTTCTATCCCTGCAACAGGTGTATGATCTGTTGTTGCAATAATACCCGGAAAACAAAAACTTCATCTTTTACTTCGCACAGTACAGGTAAAACTTACAACATAACAGATTTCATATTGTGTAACAGCCGCTATGTGATCTATTTATTAGATTGTCCTTGCCACAAACAGTATGTGGGAAGTACAACAAGAAGACTGAGAGATCGGTTAAGGGAATATGTGTACAATATTAAAAAGGGCTTCAAAGAACATACCTTATCCAGACATTATCGACAATTCCACAGCAAAGACCCCTCCTCTCTGAAATTTGTGGGAATAGACATTACTAACAACATTGGAGAGGTACCTATAAAAAGTGGGCGGTCTCTAAAGCTGAAACGAAATGGATCTTTGAACTGGATTGCTTGTATCCTAAAGGTCACAACAAAGATATAGATTTAAACTGTTTTATCGATAACAGTTGATGATCTGCAGTTCTAGGTGATTGTCGTAATATTTTATACACGCCCTATATTGATGTGATCCCATTTCTGTATTTTTAGAGATGTCTATGATTCCAATTTTTACCACTTTTAACGTATATTGTTCCATTAAACCATTTAATATATAATTTTCTATACCCACTTTTCTATACTTTTTTATACAATATTCTATCAAACACCGGTTTATTATTCATTTTATGTATATTTTTTATACACATAATAATTTTTATCATGTCCTCCTCCCTGACCATTTTATTTACATAATTTATTTACATATTGTATTTAAATACTCTTTTTTAGCACCATATTAATAACACAATTTTATATATATGTTTTATATATATCTATTTTATATATAGATATATTTTATACATAATTCATATATATATGTATATATATATTTTTTTTTTTTTTTTTTTTTTTTCATTGTATTCTTCATCATTGTGCAAACTGATTTTTTACAATTTATTATCATTTTTATGCATTTTAGTATTAGTATGGATACTCAAGATGTAGTATTCCAACTTATAACAATATATAAAGGTGACCACAATTTCATTTATTTAAATCCATTTTTTTATTTCATTCACCATAATCATAAATTTTTACTATGTGCTATGTATATATCTTTTATAATGTGTCTCACTGTGTGCCATCTATATTGATATTTTTATTATAACTTATGACTGACTACCCCCTTTTATTTGAAGTGTCATGTTGCATATCTTAACTATATGCTATAGTTTTGGGATAGTTTTCCTATTAATATTATTATTAGCAATTTTCCCCACAGGGAGAATACACTATTAAGGCATTATATTACTTGAGTTTTTGTGCTGAGCATTATGCTCCTCTTCACTGTGGAAGGAATGCTAATTCGCTTCCCGTTCTTCTGCAAGCCTGTCACAGTCTCCTTGGTGACAAGGTGCTTGCCTGTGTCTACTGTGAACCGGACTATAACAAAATTGCGCCCGCGCATGCGTGCGCAGACATTTCTGCGCTCCGGCAAGGTATACTATTCACCGGCCCGCACGTTTCACGCATGCGCAGTGCGCACTGCGCATGCATCGGAAACTATTCAATTAATCCAGGTGTAAGCCGTGTACCGGGGTGGGCTCCCCAGGATACAGTAAAGTCACGAACGAGGAAAGCAACCCCAACACCAGCTTTTGCCACAACAGAATTTTACTTAGATGTGGCAAATAAACACAACAAAATGCTGGGAACATACAATAAATTTACATACACCCAGTCCAAAGGCTGAGACCCTTGTGCTGCATAGCATGGCGCCTTCTGATGGATGAAGGTAGGTAGAAAGTGAAGTAATTTACCTACTGGCGGGCACAACTAAGCTGCCACACCTTACCTGTTATTACCCTAAAAGAGCAGGAATCAGTGTATGGGTGTACGGTATGGGCTAGCCTGCGGTGCAGCACAACAGCTTACAATCTTACACAAATCTACAGTATTCCCTCTCCCATAACTGGTCCTGTAGCACATGCCTGAGTATTCCTTCTGAGCAAAATGCCAGTCTGGCTTGAGTTTGTAGGATTTTATCAGCTCTCCAATCTGAAATGTCACTTTAAGTTGTGGAGTCCTTCCAATGATCAGTAACAACACTTGTGGCCTGACACAAACAGAGACCCTAACTAATTATAGGCCTGGACTCAGTCTCAAGGTGCCAACACTGAAATGAGGTGCATGCACGATCTTACCGACCCGGGTCTGCTTTGCATCTGCTGGTGACTCTGAACAGAACAAATGTCTCTCCAACAAGCATGCGGTCTTGCCGTATATGTTGCTTAGTTCCTCTGCTCTCATCAGCCTTCCTGGCAGCAATCTCATCAGCATTCCTGGCAGCAATCTCATCAGTTTCCTGGCAGCAATCTCATCAGCTTCACTTAGCTGCAGCTCTGGTTACGGAGGGACGCTTTCACACCTGGATGTCATCAGATTCTCAGCTCACAGGGCCCCTTATTCACCATGCTCCAAAACATGGCTTCTCTCCCTCCTTCCTGTTCTCTCCAACTCTGGGTGCAAAACCCCACCTCTTCATGAATATACAAATATCTATGCAGTCTGAGGCTGTGTTAGAAAAACAGTGACATCTTGTGGCTAAGCCGCAGAATGTCAGTCAAAACATCTCAAACAATGAGAGCTGTTTCCCCATCTCACACAGGGACATAGACTATAAATAGACGCACGGCACAGGCATAATGGCTATACCTTGCTGAGTAAGTGTAATTGCACAAAACGCGTCCAAGGAGCCATAACGCCATGACGTCCTGCCACCTGGCCCCTGTTATAGGTCCGGTGGCCTCCTTTATGATTCTATATGGTCAGTGTACTTTTTGAATTTATATAACTTGATTTTATCATTTACCATTTACCCACGTGGAATAATAAATTAATTTTTATCAAATTACTACACTATGGGCTATTATTCTTGTTGACTCCCCCGTGAGCCAACAATTCATCCCTAGAGCCCACACTCCATGGCAAAGGAGATATCCCTATATTGCTGACACAAGCATACCACTACCTGAGGAGAACGCCAGGTCCAGGGCGATCCAGCCGGCTCTATATCTGAGAGGCTTCCACGGTGGTACTCGGGGCTTTCCCAAGAGAGACGACTACTGACCAGACCAATACCAAGAGGGGTAGAATCCGTTATAAGCAGTTCAGCTCATCCATCCCATCCCTGAGGGGGACCTCTGGTTACTGATATGCGTATATAAAGATACGCATCTGGTGAGTGCGTATTTTAGCTATTTTATCACCTCGCCACCTGGAACATTGAAGTCACTTACATCTCCTGTAACCATCACCTACCACAGACTGTCACCATTTTACACATTTATTTTAATATATTGTGATTTTATTTTTCATCATATGTTCAGCTTGTTTACAGATTGGAAGTATTTATTTGTATTTTTAGCGCTGCACTTTCTTTTTAGTATCCTATGAGGTTTTATTCTGGTTGCCTTTTTGTGCTTTTAGCTGCTATATTACTACTAAGCGCTCACTGATTATATTGTACTATTCGCTATATAAATCCTGTATAATAATAATAAGATGTCTCCTTCCGGCTCCACTCCTCAGTGCTTTTAAATACCATCCAGTATATGTGGGCAGCAGGCTCACGGGGCATCTCAACTGCTTTGGCTCCACAACAATGACGGGACCCAGGGCAGCTGCCATTTTTGCCCCATGTTAAAGACGGCCCTGACTCTGCTGCATATGAGAATCATTGTGTGTTTCTAGCACCTCAGTAACCTGGGCCTGGTGTCAGGCATGCCTGACCTTAGCAGGGACCTCTTCTCCATCATCCGAGTTCCCTAATGGGGTGCTGCTGCTCTCTACAGGTTTGTATTCTGAGCCTGATTCTGTCAGTGAGGACTCCCCTTCGCTCTCATCTGATATACTCAGAATCCTGGAGGCCTCCTCACTAGTGTACCTTTCTTTGGACATTTTGGCCACTAAATTTATAGGTACCTAGTGCAACTCACAGGAAAAAGAGCCAGTGGCTGACAGGGACTGCTTGAACTGCTACAAATAAAATTCACATGCTAGTGCTAGCTGAGATAGGCCTGATTCTGCTAACACTGCTGTTTAGTATACTGTTTATCAGAAGTGACAGTGATCTACTGACACTGCACTTGTTGGGGGGGCAGAGGGGCTAAATGCAACTGCTGGCAGGTGTAGGATCTGGGGGGCAGAGTGGTTAAACGCAACTGCTGGTGGGTGTTGGTTCTGTTCCTGCTAATGCAGCATTTTTGGAGACACTATACTGTTGGGGGCACTAGTATAGTTCTGATCTGCTCAAAGATACTGATCTGTTCAGACACTATACTAGTAATGGAGGTTATAGTGTGTCTGTGATAGTGTTGCTGGCAATCAAAGGGTTAACTGTGATGGTGATAGTGTGGTGAGCAATCTGATGCTATCTAGAAGGAATGCTATCCGACATTGCCTGTGACACTAATAAAGTGATCAAAAAAATCTGTACACTGTACTAATGACACTGGTGACAGGGCAGTGAAAGGGTTAACTAGAGGTGATCAGGAGGTTAAATGTGCCTATTTACATTTTGGAAGTGGGGGGCAGCTGGGACAGTCTCCCCAGGTGCAATATTTGGGTGGGGGGCGCAGAAATTGGAGAGTCCCGGTTTGGTGGCAGCGGGAGCAGTGCAGAAAACAGCAGAGTCCTTGGGATGCCAGCATTTATCCCCACACAGCAAGAGGGCAGCTAGTGGCCCCACACAGCAAGGGCAGCTAAGCCTGAGAGCTCAGGAGGGAGAAGACTTCCACTGTCTCCCCGAAGATGTGACCAGCAGCAGACACAATCCTGCACAGCATCTCCAGAGCTGCAACATCTCCAAGAGACTGGATTCCTTCTCTAACCTCCTCTCCAGTCCAACAGTGACAGCATCCCAGAGGAAAGGCTGACTGGGGGCCCAGAGGACAAGGACAGGTGGGAGGCGCAGGCACCTACTGGTATGGAAGGCACCGGGCACAATACACACCTACCTGCAGACAGAAACTGGGACAGGGGGCAGAGGAGAGACTGCAGATAGGGCTAGGGGTCTCTGTCTCATCTTCCCACTCTCTCTTTCACCCCCCCTCTCTTTTTCACCCTCCTTCTCTTTCTCACCCTCCTCTCTCCCATCTTCCCTCTCTTTCTCTCATGTCCTTTTCTCTCTCACCCCCCTTTTTTCTCTCACCACCCCTTGCTCTCTCACTCCCCCCTTCTCTGTCTCACCCCCCTTTCTCTCTCTCACCCCCCCCCTTCAGCCCCTTCTGCTAATTACCTCACTCCAGCTTGTACACACCTGTGTTAGATGTCTTCTATTCATAGCTGTCTGCTGGGGAATGGTAGTAAGTCATGAGTAAGGCCGTTATAGCGGAAACAGGTTGACTGTTTGTGCTATATACACCAATGTCTTAATAAAGCTGATGTCTTGCTGCATTTAACCATGATGCCAGCGACCTTCCTTTCTTCAGTTCTTAAGAGGACAGCAATTCGTGCCTGAGAACCGGCCATTCAGCAGTGGATGTTTAACCACTTCTGCTGTGGAGTGGAAGATTTTATCCCTTCATGACTAGGCCAATGTTTGCTATGTGGCACTGCACTACTTTAACTGGCAATTGCGCAGTCATGCAACACTGTATACAAATTAAATTTATATCATTTTTAATAGAGCGTAGTATTTGATCGCCACTGAGTTTTTTTTTTTTTCCGTAAAGCTTTCATTGAAAATGAAAAGGTAGCATAACATAATCAGTAAAACACAACCAAAGCCAAATACAGTGAATACTGGTAAGGCATGGAATTGAGAATAAGGGCAACATATTGGTCAGTAGAGTGTAGTACAAAATAAAAGACAAACACGTCATCGTAAGGACTCTGAACTTTGAAAGTCCTCGCTAATCATCATCTAGAATGGAAATGGCTTCTCTCCAAGAAGCAGATAAATTGTGTAGGCAGTAGATCGTTTGTAAAATGACAGAATATGCGTATAGATTTGGTCCAATACCAACCGGGGTCAGCCAGCAGGGGTAATTGGTTTGCAGCTACCCATTGCAGGGCTGTGTTCATGTGAGCTGTAATAGAGGGTATGGGGAGAAGAGAGTGGCCGGTGGGGTCAAGTAAATGGATGGTGTGTAGAGAAGGTGGGAAGTATGCAGGTGTAAGAGAAATGTAGGATGAGGGAAGAGTGTAGGGGACAGCGGAGTAGAGGGAAAAGAGAAGGGAAAAAAAAAAAGGGGAAGGAAGGCATGTGTAGGGAGGGCAAGGGTGGTAATATGTAATGTTGACGTTCTGGATTCTGAAGAGTATATGAGCTTTTATTATGGAATGTCCAAACAGGATCAATATCAAAAAGTCTTGACGCAAGGCGCCTATAGCGGTGTGGAAGACATGTTGAATCGCGAAGGGAGAGAGACACAAAGGTGGTCGGTATATGCTTCTATTTAACATTCAACCTGGGGTCGCTTGCAGGGTACCCATAAGGCTTTTGTATTCTGAAGTGGTTTGGAAGTAGGTCCAGCAGGACCAGACGTGAGAGAATTTAGAGGGGGCATCTGAGCTGTCGTGATTAGTTCTTCCATATCCGCAGTTCTTCCTATGCGGGTAAGCCAGTCCCATACTGATAGGGCTATATGAGATTTCCATAGAATCGGGATACAAAGTCTGGCAACATTTATCATATGCATCGCCGCCAGAGATTTACAATATACACACCTAGAGAGGGGGGTGTGATGGAGGAGAAATTGTGCCGGGGTATATTCGAGAGGAAGAGTTGAGACTGAGGATGTGATATGATGGACAGCCTTCCAGAAAGGTTGGATAAAAGGGCAAGTCCACCAGATATGGAGGAGTGTACCCCCTTCCTCAGCACATCTCCAGCATTTATCGGGGACTGATATGTCAAACCTGTGAATCCTCAGGGGGTTCTATATCAGCGTGAGAGAAGTTTGTAGCCATTCTCCTGAATGGTAACATTAACTGAGCCTTTATGAACGTATGAAAAACTATGCTGCCAGTCTGATGCTGTTAATTCCAAGGTTGTCTTTTTCCCATGCTTGGCAAGCAGAGAGTGCTTGCAGGGTTTCATTATCAAACAGTATTTGATACATAATTGATATAAGGTGCCGCTGAGGTGTGGCTTTGGAGCAGATGAATTTGAGAGTGGTAAGGGGTCTATTCCATTTAGGGAGGTTTGCCGAAGTCTGAAGAAAGTATCTTATCTGCAGATATGTCCAAAAAGGAAAGGCCGATTCCTCATTGATTTGGCCAAGAAGGAGTGGGTCATCACCTGACCTTTATGGAAAAAAGTGTCCATGCGTGTTTATGGGGCCATAGTTCACCGAGGAAGGCACTCTGCATACCTGGGGGAAAGTCAGGATGCATGTGTATAGAGGTTAATGGGCTAGGGATTGAGGATACTAAGCGTGTCTTACATCTTTAGTGTTGGGCCGATGAGTGGATGAGAGGAGAGTGTGTGGGGAATATGTTTTGCTTGAAGCCAGGGGAGCGATGCAATGGACATTTGCGAGAGAGAATCTTCCAAATTCACCCAAGCCTTAGTCGTTGAGTGGACATTTCAGTCGATGATTCTGGAGAGGTGGCAGGCCTGGTAGTATTTGTGGAGGTCTGGGAGTCCAATTCCCCCTCTGGTTTTAGGAAGCACCAACTGAGAAAAGGAAAGGCGCTGGTGTTTATGACTCCATAATAATTGAGAGCAAAGACGTCTACAGAGGGAGAAAAAAGTGGGAGGCAAATGGATAGGAAGGGTTTGAAATAGGTAGAGAAAACGAGGAAGTATGTTCATCTTCAAAATGGCTGCTCTCCCAAACCATAAAAAGAGGGTAGGTGCCATTTATGCAAATCTGACTGAATTGTACGGATAACTGGAAGAAAGTTTTTTGTATATAGTTCAGAGAGATCTCCAGGAACCTGGATGCCCAGATACTGTATGTGATAGCACCCGTTTTCCAGGTGAAAGGAAAGTGGGATTGGCAGAAGGAGACCAATTCTGCTGAAAGAGACATTTAAGGCATACGATTTGGAGAAGTTAATCTTCAAATTTGAAAGTTTCTTGAAATGCGCAAAATCTTTAAGGAGATTGGGCAGAGTAGTACGAGGTTCTGAAAGGAAGAGTAAAATATTGTCTGAATAGGTGGCAATCTTGTACTTCTGACCCACTACCGAGATACCCCTAACATTCAGATTAGAGCGGAGTCTACGAAGAAGAGGTTCAAGCATCAGAACGAACAGGAGAGGAGAGAGTGGACACCCTTGACGGGTGCCATTTTGGAGGGAGAAGGCTTCCGACAGGTGGGCATTCACACGTACCCGAGCTTTCGGAGTAGAATAAAGGGCCATGATGAAATTTAGCATGCGGTCTCGTATGCCAATATGTTTAAGGACCACCTCCATGTAGTCCCAAGCCACCCTGTCGAAAGCCTTCCCGGCGTCCAGAAAGAGGAAAAATCTGTTTTGTTTAGCAGTGTCTAGCCAGTGGTGGAGGTTGAGGGCTTTTATGGTGTTATCCCTAGCTTGTACAGGGACAAAACACACCTGATCTAGACTTATGAGAGAAGGTTGGCCAAAACCTTGGTGTACAATTTTACATTGACATTTAGTAACGATATGGGCCTGTAGTTGGTCACAGATGTTGCATCTTTGTAATCTTTGGGGATCACCATAATATCAAGGAGGTGGGGAGCGTGGAGAAGGAATTGAAGGCCGTTAGGAACCGTTCATTCAAGAGATCTGGGAATGATTTGTAGTAGGCTAGCAAAAATCCATCAGGGCCTGGGCTTTTGCCAGACTTCATTTGTTTAATTGCTTGAGCCAACTCTAAGATGGAGATGGGTCGTTCAAAGTTTCAGGCTGTGTCATCTGAAATCAGGGGCGGGCTGTGGAGCTGAAGGAAGGCAGAGATCAAGGAGGATCTGGGGTTGGCCTCCGCAGTGGGAGGGACCTCCGAGGGGAGGTTGTAAAGAGTTTTATAGTAGCACTCGAAGTGCGACGCGATATCCGTGTTAGAAGTAGCGAGTGAGTCGTCAGTGTCCCAGATTCGGTGGACCGTAAGACTTGATTTCTTGGCACGGAGTGCTCTGGCTAAGAACTTTCTGCTTTTATTGGCATATTCATAGACAAATTTTTAAGTCAAGATAAATTTGTGTTTTGTCACTTTGCCCAGTTCATCCGGGAACTGTGAGCGAGCCTCTGTCAGCTCCGTCATGGTTAGGGAAGCTTGAGTACGTTTATGGGCCCTTTCTAGATAACCGACGCAGTCTAGGAGGATGTTTATATGTGATTGTTTTTCAGGTTTCCGTTTTGCAGCGAGGGCAATAAGAGTCCCGCGGATGACGCATTTATGAGCTTCCCACTGCGTCAAGGGGGAAGTGTCTTGGGTGCTGTTGGGTCCATGCCGCCTGATCCCATAGTGGAATTCCAGGAGTCAGGGAGGCGTAGTGAGCGATACCATTCTGGAATATCAGCTGAGAACCACTGGCTGCATTCTCAGGTTCCCTGGTGGAATGGGAGAGCCTGAGAAAGGCATGGAATGCGACGGAAGGGGGGGGTGTCCCTTTCCACTAAGTGTAAAAGTGATCCAGCAGCTAATTAGCTGCTAGGATTGCTTTTACATGAAAGACAACCACCAGCTGAAAAAACAATACCAGGATGAAGCCTGTAGCTGCAGGCATCATCCTGGTATAACCACTCAAAATCCAGTGATGTACCAGTACATTGCTGGTCCATGTTGGGCAACTACAGTATGTAATAGCAGAGAACATGGGCATACGATGAATTGGGTCTGTGGACCAATATCACCACAATTAATTCCTTTTTGTAATGCCCATGTTGAAGGTTAGGCCCAAAAGATCTTAAATTCAGATACTGTGATAGGTTTCCATGCAAATTGTCTGGCAAGAGCTCAATTTGGGTGGTCGGTGATGTGTTATTGTGCATATAAATTACTTTTGGTCCACAATCAATTGATAGAAATCTTCCATGAAAAACAGCTAAACGCTAGCTCTGGCAGGGAACAGGGCTGATCCTGGTCTCTAGATATTCCTACATTAAATGGAAAGTATTGGATATGTTAAAAAAAATCTGAAGAATATATTTAAAATAATTATATTTAACATTTTTTAAAATATATGCTTCAGATTTTTTTAAACATATACAAAAGTCATTTTAACATATTTTTTTACATCTATTTGTAATTGCCTTCCAAAAATGTAGATTTGTTTTTTTAAAGACATACAGTATACTTGAAATGTATTTTTTAAATTAGTTATCATGTATTTTGTAATAAAAACACATTTCAAAATGCACAGTATATATATATATATATATATATATATATATATAAATATTTTTTGAAATGTATTGAATATGGCCAAAATTGTAGTATTTTTTGTAGTATTTCAAATATATGTCAATATATTTGGGATGAATATTTTTAATACTGTATATATTTCATATACATTTTTCTTCCATGTGGACAGTAAGGACTGGGGGATTTTATTGGGTTTTTGTTGTTTTTTTTTTGAATAACAACTAACACAAAGAAATGATATGTTATAAAAGTTTTTAGTTTTACACATGGTTTATTCATAGTTTTTAACATATAGCGGTGCACGTTTTTCATGGATGTGTGAGAATTTACTTGTTAAAATTACAGCTATGTGAAAGAAAATCAAATATTATTTACTTTCCCCATTTTCCAAAAATTTGTAGCAAAAAAATACATCTTCAAAAAACTCACCATACCACTTTCTAAATACCTTGAACTGTCCACTTTCCAAAATGGGTCATGTTGGGGGTGTTTGTACGGTCTTGGCACTTTAGGGCCTCAAGAAATAAACGCAGTACATCAGAGTTTAAAATTTCACATACATATACAGTACCATAGTTTGCAAAATCTATAACTTTCACACAGACTAAATAATATACACCTACATTTTTTTTTACCAAAAAATGTAGCAGAATACACATTGGTCCAAAAGTATGAAGGAAGAAATCAGTACTGAAAACTGAAAAGCCTGCACAGGAAGTGAGATTAACATGCTGGTCTTCAAGTAGATTCTAATAGACAGTACATGCTTATACTAATATAGAATATGGTATTTTCACTGGACTTGCCTAACACCAATTATAAAAGGCAGAAATACAGTATTTTGAAACCAGCAATACTAAGATATGCTGTTATTACATGTATTTACCAGCAGAGGGAGTGTCATATATCATCTGCAACACATTACATTGTATCAGTTGGATAACATGATCTATTTGTACAGTTTTTTAAAAACCTGGATTAATTTTCTTATTTTTCAAAAATCAAATTAATTATTTTTTAAAATAAACTTTTACATATATATATATCATATACAGTTGCAAGAAAAAGTATGTGAACCCCTTGGGATTACGTGGAGTTTTGCATGAATTGGGCATAAAATGTGCTCTGAACGTCATCTAAGTCACAATAGAAGAACACAGTCTGCTGAACATAATACTACACAAACATTAGATGTTGCCATGGTTTAATTGCACATAACATGTAAACATTCACAGTGCAGGGAGGAAAAAGTATGTGAACCTTTGGACTTAATAACTGGTTGACCCTCCTTTGGCAGCAATAACCTCAACCAAACGTTTCCTGTAGTTGCAGATCAGACCTGCACAACGATCTGGAGTAATTTTGGACCACTCCTCTTCACAAAACTGTTTCAGTGTAGCAATATTCTTGGGATGTCTGGTGTGAATCGCTCTCTTAAGGTCATGCCACAGCATTTCAATCGGGTTGAGGTCAGGACTCTGACTGGGCCACTCCAGAAGGCGTATTCTGTGCTGTTGCAGCCATTGTTTTGTTGAATTACTTGTATGCTTTGGGTCATTGTCCTGTTGCATCACCCATCCTCTGCGGAGCTTCAGTTGGCGGACAGATGGTCGTACATTTTCCTGCAAAATGTCTTGATAAACTCTGGAATTCATTTTCCCATCAATGACAACAATCCGTCCAGGCCCTGAGGCAGCAAAGCAGCCCCAAACCATGATGTTCCCTCTGCCATGTTTTACAGTGGGGATGAGGTTTTGATGTTGGTGTGCTGTGCCTTTTTTTCTCCACACATAGTGTTGTGTGTTCTTCCCAAACAACTCAATCTTGGTTTCATCTGTCCACAGTATATTTTGCCAGTAGTGCTGTGGAACATCCAGGTGCTCTTTTGCAAACTTCAAACATGCTGCAATATTCTTTTTGGACAGCAATGGCTTCCTCCGTGGTGTCCTCCCATGTACTCCATTCTTGTTTAATGTTTTCCTTATTGTAGATGTGTCAACAAAAATGTTAGCATGTGCCAGAGATTTCTGTAGGTCTTTAGCTGACACTCTGGGATTCTTCTTTACCTCATGCAGCATTCTGCGCTGTGCTCTTGCGGTTATTTTTACAGGACGACCGCACCTAGGGAGAGTAGCAACAGTGCTAAACTTTCTCCATTTGTAGACAGTCTGTCTTACCGTGGACACATGAACATCAAGGCTTTTGGAGATACTTTTGTAACCCTTTCCAGCTTCATGCAAGTCAACAATTCTTGATCGTAGGTCTTCTGAGAGCTCTTTTCTGCGAGGCATGGTTCACATCAGACAGTGCTTCTTGAAACCAGTAAACCCAAAACAGGTGTGTGTTTTTTCTTGTTCAAACATTTTTATTAACAAAAGAGAAAACTTTAACAACACAATCAAGGAGACATTGTAGATATACAGTGGACATTGAAGAGGCTTTAGGACATTGAAGAAAAATGAATGAGGATCACATTACAGATGTCTATACAATTCAAGCAAAAGCAAGAACATAAGAGTCGGCAATAGATGACATTATCGTCCCAGCCAATCCAAGTAACGTCTCTTAAGTGCATTTAAGAAGTAGGGGGAAGTTTGGAGGGGGATCAGACGGGGGAGGAAGGGAGGGTATGGGAAAAAAAACAATAACGATGACTTCCATAAACAATCAGCTAGTTTACAGCAGACTCCATGAGTTGCCCATGAAGGACTATTGACAGTATTCTGGGCGCACAATATAGAAATCAAGGGAAAAGGAGTGATTCATCAAAGTTAGGCGGGAGGAAGTGCTCTACCCAGGGGTTCCATACATGCAAAAATTTAGGGATCGTGTCAAGAATTGTGGCTTCCACCTTTGCATGTATCATGGCTTGTGTTATTCTGGATTTGGCGGCAGCAACACTAAGGGTGGGGGATTTCCAGGATTTTGCTATAACCTGCTTAGCCGCTGTTGTAACTTGCATAAGGAGCTTGAATTGCGAGTTGGAGACGCCAGGGGGGCACTGATTGAGTAAGGCTGTTGTTGGATCAGGTCTTAATGTGATAGTGCTAAGTGTAGATAGTATGGTGAAAATTTCATCCCAAAAGACCCGGGCCACTGGGCAATCCCACCACATATGGTAGTGCGTCCCTAAGTCTGTACAGCCTCTAAAACAGTTGGGCGAGTAATTAGGGGTAAATTTTGCGATTCTCGCTGGGACCAAGTACCAGCGGGTTAAAACTTTATAATTCGTTTCCAATGCTACAATGTTCTGCGAAGATGATTTTGTGTTAGCCCAAATGTGATCCCAGTCAGATGGGTCGAGTTTCCTGCCCAAATCCACTTCCCACTTATGGGTATACAGAGGGGGGGACGTGGTAATCGAAGTAGTGAAGAGTGAATATAAGCAAGAAATAAGCCCACGTCTATGGGGGTCTTTGTAGCATGCTCGTTCGAAGAAAGACATAGCATCTGGCCGATTTGTTGTTGTAGCGTAGGGAGCATAAAAGTGTTGTAGCTGTAAGTATCGGAATATCTCGGAAGCTGGGAGGCCATGTGTTTCCCGCAGCGAGGCAAAGGTTTTAAACTTATTCCTCTGCAAGAAATGATGCGTGCGGAGCAAATTAGAAGAGGACCAGGCTTTGAATAAAAGGGGCGTCTGTCAGGCCGGGGGAAAAGCTGGGTTTCGTAAAAACGAGAGCAGAGGATTATGTAGCAATTGGAGGGGATATCGGGTTTTCAGTTTTTCCCATAGGGATAAAAAGTGAGAGGTGATGGGGTTGGTTATAGAGCGGCGGTCTATAGGCCTCAACCAGAGTAAGTTAGCTGTAGATAAGGGGTCACATTCTATCGATTCAAGTGCAACCCATTGAGGGATTTCAAAGGTTGCATGGTACTTAGGTAATTGGGCTAAATGCGCTGCTTGATAGTATTTGCTGATGTCAGGTAGGCCTAGACCACCTTTGAGCTTAGGACGGTATAGGGTGGAGCGAGGTATACGAGGACGAGTATTACCCCATACATAGGAAAAAATGCGACGCTGTAGTGTGCGGAGGTAGTGAGGGGGGACTGGGACTGGAAGGACTCTAAATAGATATAGAATTTTTGGGAGGATTGACATCTTGATAACTGCTATTCTGCCTAGCCATGCGAGGGGTAAGGAAGACCATTTGGTCAAAAGGGCAGAAAGATGGTTTAGCATCGGAAGATAGTTAGCTGCGTAAAGGTCTGATAACTTAGGGGTCAGTTTAATACCCAAGAATGGGATATGACAGCGCGACCAAGGGAATGGTAGAATCTGCTTTAGGTGCGTCAACTCTAAAGGGGGGAGAGAGATATTGAGTGCTGTTGATTTATTAGGGTTTATTAGTAAGCCAGAGAGCGAGCCAAACGCCTCGAGAAGCCAGAGTAGAGAAGGAGTGGAAGTCAATGGGGATGAGAGAAAGAGCAAGATGTCATCCGCAAAGAGACATAACTTATGATGCGTGCCTCCTATCTCAAGTCCCCTGATATCCGGGTTAGCTCTAATTAAGAGGGCCAGAGGCTCTATAGCCAGGGCAAAGAGCAAAGGGGACAGAGGGCAGCCTTGTCTCGTGCCTCTGGAGATCGGGAACTGAGCCGACCTGTGTCCCAGATACCCAATTCTGGCCGAGGGCTCTCGATATAACGAGAAGATCCAGGTTAAGAAATGTGGGCCAAAACCCCAACGACTCAATATATAGCTGAGATATGGCCATGAGACTGTATCAAATGCTTTCCGGATATCTAGGGACAGGAAACAGGCGGGAATATTGCGAGAGCTAGCTAAGTTAGCCAAAAGGGATGCACGTCTGATGTTATCTCCCGCTTGCCTAGTTGGAATAAAGCCCACTTGGTCGTTAAGAATTAGAGAGCCAATACATAGGTTAAGACGTGAAGAGAGGATTTTAGCTAACAGTTTAACGTCAATGTTGAGGAGAGAGATTGGCCTATAATTGGACCACTGCGTATCGTCAGAATTCGGCTTTGGGATCATTGAAATGTTTGCTTGTACTGTATCATGATTAAAAACGTGGCCAGACAGTAGAGCGTTAAAGGCATTAGTGAGGATAGGTGTAAGGAGGTGAGCAAATTTTTTGTAATACGTGGCTGAGAAGCCATCTGGTCCTGGGCGCTTACGTAGTTTTAAATTTTTAATAGCATCTAAGGTTTCGGCTAGGGAAATGGGTCGCTCAAGTGCCTCCAACTGGCATTCAGAAAGTTTTGGGAAGGAAATGGGGGTTAGAAGGGCATCTGCTTGCGTGGGGTCAAAAGGTGTAGAAGAGGAATAAAGCTGTGACAGGTGTTTATGGAAAATCTGTAGAATGCGTTCTGGGTTACTAGTGAGGTTGCCAGAAGAGGTGCGTAACCGGATAGGTCTAATGA
This sequence comes from Staurois parvus, assembly GCF_062004578.1. Taxonomy (NCBI): domain Eukaryota; kingdom Metazoa; phylum Chordata; class Amphibia; order Anura; family Ranidae; genus Staurois; species Staurois parvus. The sequence continues at coordinate 1,615,728 of NW_028318030.1, forward strand.
GTTGGTCAAGCCTACGAAGTGAGAGGGCCAGGAATGTATTGGGTTTATTCGCCTTGGTGTAATATTTGTGTCTAGATCGTCGGAGCGAGAGTTCAGCTTGATCTGTGAGGAAAAGATCTAGAGCCAATCTAGAACACTCCAGGGTCTCACGATTGGCAGGCGTAGGAGCCACCTGGAAGGCTTGATGGGAACGATCATAGGTTTGCTCTAGTGTGAGACGTTGCTGCCTTTTGCTTTTATTTAAGAAGGATGCTTTGCTAATACAAAACCCTCGCAGAACCGGTTTATGCGCTTCCCATAACAGGAGAGGAGAAATATCAGGTGATTGGTTAAGAGAAAAGTAGTCTTTAAGGGCTGCTTCGATTTCTAGACAGTGAGCTGGGTTTGCAAGCAGGTTATCGTTAATAATCCAAGAGGACTTAGCGGGGGATGGGGCCAAGGAGGTCATAGCCGTGAATACAGCACAATGATCAGACCAAGGTATCGGAAATATTTCAGAAGTCAGGAGCCGGGGGGTAGAGGCGGTGGTAAGGAAAATATGATCTATCCTGGAGAATGACTGGTGGGGGTGAGAATAAAAGGTGTATTGGCGTTTCGCCGGGTTGAGTTCTCGCCATGTATCTATCAAGGAGTAACAGTGTAGAATGGCTTGGAAAGTTTGTTTAGAGGCAGGGGCAGAAGATGGTTGAGGGGATTTATCGAGGAAGGGATATACTACACTATTAGAGTCTCCGCTAACAATTAAAGTTCCGCGCTTATGGTGGTCTATAGTCGAGAGTATGTGGGAAAGGAATGGTAAAGGGTCTTGGTTTGGGGCATAGTATGCAGCAATGGTGACATCTATATCCAAGAGTTGCCCAACTAACAGGATGTAACGACCCTCCGGGTCTTTAATTTCGGTGCCTAGTGTGAAGGGTGTTGTGCGATGAAAGGCTATCAGTACCCCCCTGCGTTTGGTGGCGGCAGAGGCTGTATAGACCTGAGGATATCGGGGGCCAAAAAACTTAGGAATGGAGTTGGGAGTGAAGTGTGTTTCCTGTAGACAAACCACGTGAGCTTTAAGCGTAGCAAAGGTTCGGAAGGCCTTAGTACATTTCTGTGGGATATTGAGGCCCTGCACGTTCAGGGTAAGGATATTTAACGTACCCATGAGGAAAGCGCATAATGGTTAGGATAGTCTGTCACTACCTCCCAAGGTGGAGCCTGATGGGGGATGAGGGCATTGTGGAGTGCGTTGTGCAGAGTCTTGAAGTCATGTTGGAGGGAGGGAGGAGGGGTACGATACAGGAGAGGAAATAGGAAAGAAGGGGTGTAAGAGGCCATTTAAGGCCTAAAAGATGGGTTCCCAAGGACACCCTGAGTCGGGGTGGGCTAGGGAACAATAGTAGCCCAAGCGTTATTAAATAACCAATAACACAGGGGCTAGGTTGGAGTGTGCAGGTACATGGTCCGTGAGGATGACAGCAACTTGATTGATAAAAGGTGGTGAGGTCCCGGTAGAAAAAAATAGGTACATAAAGAAAATACATTCATGAAGATCACGCTATCCCAAACTCAGACGGCATAAGCAGTATCAGTGAGACATCCCAGGGGAAGGGGTGTGGCGTCGCATGCCGTCAGAGCTTAGGCTCTCAAACAAACTAACCTAAAGTGGGGCCCCAAGGGGGGGGAGCCGAACAATTCCCAGGTAACGGGGCAACCAAAATTTAACAGGTAGAGGGAGAGAGGATATCAACGGTATTAATCTCAATAACAGTAATGACAGTCAAAGGAGTACACCGTTTGGTGTATATGGCCACAATAAAGTGGAGAGAAGAAGGATAAACATGAGACACCGTTCAGTCCATGGTATCTTGTGTAGATAGACCCATAGATGAGAAGCGGCCTCGTTTGTGGAGGTTGAGTGGGCCTTCAGTGGCACGTGTGGGAAGGGACTTCCGCGGCGAGCAGGATGTGGACCTCCGCTTGGCGCTTTCTGGAGGTGTCGCTGAGGAATGCAGTTGTAAGATCCGCAGGGTATCTAGTAGGTCTTCTGGAGTCTTACAAGTGTAATCCCGGGATTGATATCTGAATCGCACTGCAAAGGGGAAGCTCCACCTATATGGTATAGCGTGTTGTTGAAGTACTTGTAGGTGAGGTTTCATAGCCCTGCGCTTGGTGATTGTTGTGGGGCTTAGATCCTGGAATAGCTGGTATGAATGACCTTGGAACTGTAGAGATTCTGCGTTACGGGCGGCTTGTAGGAGTTGCTCCTTGGTGCGGAAAAAGTGGAGCTTGGCTATAATGTCACGTGGTGGACCATCCGTGCGTCGCAATGCTAACGCCCTTTGTACTCTATCCAATTCTAATCTTTCGATTGGGATAGCTGGGGCAAGCTCTTGGAACAGAGCTGTTACTGTTGATTGGAGATTGACGATCGTTTCCGGGAGGCCACGAATACGCAGATTGGAGCGTCGTGCCCTGTTTTCAAAGTCCTCCAGTGTCAATAGTGTTGCGTTTTCGTCGCGCAGAAGGTCAAGGTCATCCGTATGTGTCTGAAGCGTGGCATCAAGACCATCTACTCTCTGCTCTAGGTCTGCAGTGCGTTGCCCTAGTTCACGGATTTCCCTAGATAGTGTAGCAGTGATGCGGTCCGAGGTTTGCTTCAAAGCTTTGTGTAGCATTATTTCAAAGCGGGTCAGCAGGTCTGGGGGTGTAAGGTCAGGCGTCAGGGCTTGTGCAGGGACATCAGTTTCAGTGTCAGACTCACCCTCAGACGTGCAGGGAAGGCTGGGCTGCGGATCCTGTAGGGCTGCATATGTATTTGTCACCTTCTTGCTTCCATGTGCTGAGGCGGTGGCCATCTTTGTGGAGGCCTTTGCCAGGGCCTCCTTGATTGACTTGGTAGAAGGGGGGACCTGATGCCGGGGTGCCCCCTTAACCATTTTGCTGCTCGTCAGTCAGGGGGGGGGGCTGTTATGGTATTCTCAGCCCCCCTTTTCTTTCTCTCTGCTGCCCAGGTTCAGTGCAGTGGGCGGGCCTGTGCGGAGCTCGCCGCAGGGACACGTGTCCCGTCGGATATCTCCGACCCGCTGCAGGAGATCCGCCGCAGACCAGGGCGGATCGGACCCTGGGATGGTTGCCGCTGTGTTCGGGTCCCCCTGGGGTATGTTGCGGGCCGGGACCCGCTGCTTGGCGGCGCTGTCACCCGACGTGGAGACGGAGCCTCAACGGGACATGTCCGCCCCGCCGGCCGCACATGCGCACTCCGTCCAGGTGTGTGTTTTTTAAGGGCAGGACAGCTGTCAGCAACACATCCAATATCATCACACTGATTGGAGTCAAGGTTGGCTCACTCCTGGCTCCAATTAGCTCTGGGAGAAGTCATTAAGCTAGGGCCTCACATACCTTTTCCTCCCTGCACTGTGAATGTTTAGATGTTATGTGCAATTAAACCATGGCAACATCTAATGTTTGTGTAGTATTATGTTCAGCAGACTGTGTTCTTCTATTGTTGTGACTTAGATGACGTTCAGAGCAATTTTATGCCCAATTCATGCAAAACTCCACGTAATCCCAAGGGGTTCACATACTTTTTCTTGCAACTGTACACTATATTGCCAAAAGTATTGGGATGCCTACCTTTGAACGCACATGGACTTTAATGGCATCCCAGTCTTAGTCCATAGTTCAATATTGAGTTGGCCCTCACTTTGCAGCTATAACTGGTTCAACTCTTCTGGGAAGGCTGTCCACAAGGTTTAGGAGTGAGTATATGGGAATGTTTGACCATTCTTCCAGAAGTACATTTGTGAGGTCAGACACTGATGTCAGATGAGAAGGCCTGACTCACAGTCTCTGCTCTAATTCATCCCAAAGGTGTTCTATCAGGTTGAGGTCAGGACTCTGTGCAGGCAAGTCAAGTTCCTCCACTCCAAACTCACTCCTCTATGTCTTTATGAATCTTACTTTGAGCACTGGTGCTCAGTCATCTTGGAACAGGAAGGGGCCATCCCCACACTTTTCCCACAAAGTTGGGAGCATGAAATTGTCCAAAATGTCTTGGTATGCTGATGCCTTAACAGTTCCCTTCACTGGAACTAAGGGGCCAAACCCAACCCCTGAAAAACAACCCCACACCACAATCTCCTCTCCACCAAAGTTTACACTTGGCACAATGCAATCAGGCAAGTACTGTTCTCCTGGCAACCATAAAACCCAGACATGTCCATCAGATTGCCAGACAGAGAGGCATGATTTGTCACTCCAGAGAACTGCTCCAGAGTCCAGTGGTGGCGTGCACCACTGCATCCGACGCTTTACATTGCAGTTGGTGATGGAAACTCTCTACGCACTGTTGTTGTGCTAATCTTAAGGCCAAATGAAGTTTGGAGGTCTTTAGCTATTGACTCTGCAGACAGCATGTGCTGATGTTGCTGTTGTTCCCAGTTGCTTCCACTTTGTTATAATACCACTAACAGTTGACCGTGGAATATTTAGTTTCATGGAATTTTCATGGATGGGCTTATTGCACATGTGGGAACCTATCACGGTACTGCTCTTGAATTCTCTGAGCTCCTGAGAGCGATCCATTCTTTCACAAATGTTTGTAGAAGCAGTCTGCATGCCTTGGTGCTTCATTTTATACACCTGTGGCCATGGAGGTGATTGGAACATCCAAATCCAATGATTTGGAGGGGTGTTCCAATACTTTTGCCAATATAGTGTACATGTCAACTTCAGGCCAGGCTTTTTCTGACATTTGGTATTGACAACAATCAAAATTTTTTAATAGAAAATTACTTAGAACCCCCAAACGTTATATATTTTTTAAAAGCAGAGCTCCTAGAGAAAATATTGGTGGATTTTGCAATTCTTTATGTCACATGGTATCTGCGCAACAGTTTTTCAAACATAATTTTTTGTGAATTTTACTGCAAAAAAACTATTTTTTCTGTAGAAAATAAAAGATGATGTTACGTTGAGTAAATTGATAACAAACATGTCGCTCTTTACAATTGAGCACACCCGATGTAAATTTTACTATCCATACACTTTAAAAATCTTTACAGGTTATCACTTTAGATTTGCAAAGGAAGTCTAGTTCTATAAGAACTGTCCATGATCTGGTGTTCGAGGTGTTCGAGGTGATACCTCTTATGTGTGGGATGATCGCGTTCGCCTTTGTGCATGAGCACGGGGGGAACAGAGGCACTTTCATTTTTTTTCAAATCAATACTTTTTTTTCAGTGTTGTTTTAAAAAAATGGAAAATTTCCTATCAAATATTTACCGTAACTTTCCTTTCCTGACGGACTCCATGGCAGCATACGTATGGGTTAGTCCTGCCCTCTCTTCTCCTATAGGACTCCTCTCCCATAAATCTTTGCTTTTCAAACTAAAATTAGCAGAGAATAAGAAGGCAGGCTCTACACAGTAATGATCTATAAAAGTGTTGATTGAGGACCACGAGGTCACTCTGCAGATCATCTCAGGGACGACATGCCGGGAAGCCACTGTCAGGGCCGGAGCGGGGGAATGGATAGGCAGGCCTTATGGTAAGGTCATGCACCGACTGGCGACAGCCACCACCCACAAACCGGAATCCCTCAGGGTGCGGAGTCTAAGCCCCAGGCTGCCTTTCACCAGGGCCCCTGATGGTGGGGATGGACTTGACGCAGCCTGAGACCAGGTCGCGACCCCCGAGTAACCCCAGCTGCGGTAACGGCTGCCGCCAATGGTGTATAGCTGGTGGGAGCCAGATGGGAAGACGTATAGCATGGTCGGACAGGCTGGATCGATAACAGTGGAGCAGACAGTACAAGACGGTAGGCAAGAATACTCAGGTCACGGGCCGGGTTCAGCAACGGGAGGTCAGGTAATAGGATAAGGCAGAGAAATGTCTTGACAAAGCCGGGTCGGTTTCCAGCAGAGCAACGAGAGCTGAACAAGAGCTTGTGGCAATGAAACATACAGGACACGAATGCAAAGAGCAGCTGCAGACAGCAGGCTTAAATGTGATCAGCCACACCCTCCTGGAAGAGGAGCCGCAGAGGCCTGAAAGCATAAAGGCTCCCACCTTGTTTTGCAGAAACCTAAGATGGATGCCAGCACATGGAGCAGCACAAGCTCTGAGGAAAGGTAGGACCTTGACAGTACCTCCTCCTCAAGGACCCCTCCCCCTCCGTGGCTCAACATAAGGCTTCTGAGGAAAGCGGGCGTGAAAAGCGCAGAGGAGGGCAGGAGCATGAACATCCGCGGAAGGAACCCAGGAACGCTCCTCGGGACCACAACCACGCCAATGGACCAGGAACTGCACCCAACCGTGGACCAACCGAGAGTCCAGGATGCAGCTCACCTTATACTCCTCATGACCGTCAACCTGGATAGGACGAGGCCGATGCGGAGAGGCAGTAAAGCGATTACAAAACAGAGGCTTCAACAGGTATACGTGGAAGACATTGGAGATACGCATCCCAGGAGGAAGAGCAAGGACATAGGCAACCGGGTTCACCCTGCGGAGGATGCGGAAAGGACCAACAAATTGGGGAGCCAGTTTCGGTGCGGGCACCCAAAGATTGAGGTTACGAGTAGATAACCACACCCGATCTCTGACCTGGTATGAAGGAGCGGACAACCGTCTACGATCAGCCTGGAGCTTTTGGCGCTGTGCTGAGTCCCTCAAGGACCTCTGGATCTACCCCCACGAGGAACGTAGGGCAGCAAGATGGTTATCCACAGCCGGAATGTCCTGTGGCGAGAACAATTCAGCCAATACCGCAGGTTGGAACCCATAGTTGGCCATGAAGGGAGATATCCTGGAAGAGGAGTTGACAGCCGAGTTCCTGGCAAACTCTGCCCATGGCAGGAGATCGGCCCAATTGTCCTGATGGTCTGAGATATAGCAGCGAAGGAATTGTTCCAGGGCCTGGTTGGAACGCTCCGCAGCCCCATTGGACTGCGGGTGGTAGGCCGAGGGAGAAGGAGAGCTTGATGCCCAACTGGGAGCAGAAAGCGCACCAGAACCTGGACACAAACTGACTCCCATGGTCCGAGACAATCACCTTAGGCAACCCATGCAAGCGAAAGATCTCCCTGGCAAAAACCGTGGCCAGTTCCTGCGCAGTCGGCAACTTCTTGAGCGGAACACAATGGCACATCTTGGAAAAACGATCAATGACCATGAGAATGACCGTATGGCCTCTGGACGCAGGGAGATCCACAATAAAGTCCATGCCCAGGTGCGACCAGGGACGCTCCCCATTGGGAATGGGTTGCAGAAGACCCAGTGGAAGATGCCGAGGAGATTTGTTCTGGGCACAGACAGAACATGCCGCTACATATGAGGCAATGTCGGAACGGAGAGATGGCCACCAGAATAAATGAGAAACGACCAAGGACAACTGGTTCCTCCCCGAATGACCGGCAGTCTTGGAATTGTGGTAGGTGCGCAGCAGGCGAGTGCGCAATCCCTCCGGTACGAAACATCTACCCTCCGGTCTCTCAAGAGGAGCATCAGTTTGAGCCGCCAAAATCTGCTCCCCAAGGGGAGAAGTCAGGCTGGTACGAATGGCAGCCAGGATCTGATCCGGAGGTATGACCGAGGTTTGCTCAGAGTCCTCCCTGGACAACAGTATTGCCGCAACAATGCATCAGCCCTGACATTCTTGGAGCCAGGCAAATAGGAGACCACATAGTTAAAACACGACAAGAACAGAGCCTATCTGGCCTGACGGGGCGTCAATCTCTTAGCCTCCGAGAGATACGTCAGGTTCTTGTGGTCGGTGAGAATGAAGACCGGGACCACAGAACCCTCGAGCAGGTGCCTCCATTCCTTGAGAGCCTGAATAATGGCCAACAACTCCCTGTCTCCAATCTGGTGGTTGCATTCTGCAGAGGAAAGCTTCCTGGAGTAGAACCCACAGGGAAGTAGGGGTCCGTTGGGCGACCGACGCTGAGACAGGAGGGTGCCTACTCCCGCCTCAGATGCATCAACCTTGAGGACAAAGGGCAGCCCAGGATTGGGAGGAGACAGTATCGGAACCGAAGCGAAGGTGGATTCCAAAGCCTCGAAAGCTAAGATGGCATCGGGTGACCACTCGTGGGGGTTACTGCCCTTCTTGGTCAGATCTGAAAGAGGCTTGGCCAGCATGGAGAAGTTCCTGATAAACTTCCGATAATAGTTGGCGAAACCCAAAAAGCGCTGAATGGGCCAAAGACCATTGGGACGAGGCCACTGCAGAACCGCCGAAACCTTCTGAGGGTCCATGGAAAATCCCACCGCGGAAATGATGTAGCCCAAAAAGGCAACCTGGGTTTGGTGGAATTCACACTTCTCAAGCTTACAGAAAAGCTCATTCTCACGTAACCGTTGCAGCACCCGCTTGACGTCCTGGATATGCTACTCCATGGAGACAGAGTAAACCAGGATGTCATCCAAGTAAACCACCACGCACTGCTGCAACAAGTCACGAAAGACATCATTGATGAACTCCTGAAAGACCGCGGGCACGTTACACAACCCGAATGGCATCACCAGGGATTCATAGTGGCCGGTTCTAGTGTTAAACGCGGTCTTCCACTCATCCCCCTCCTTGATCCGTACAAGGTTGTGCGCCGCCCTGAGGTCGAGTTTAGTAAAGACCGTTGCTCCCTTAAGGCGGTCGAACAACTCGGTAATCAACGGGATTCTTAATCATGATTCGATTGAGACCCCTGTAATCAATGCAAGGCCTCAATTCACCGTCCTTCTTTTTTACGAAGAAAAAGCCAGCTCCTGCTGGGGAAGTGGACTTGCGATTGTGCCCCCGGGAAAGCACATTCGCAACGTACTCCTCCATGGCCTGATTCTTCGTAACCGAAAGAGGACACACCCTGCCACGAGGAGGAGTGGCACCGGGTTGCAAGGCTATGGCGCAAACGTATGGACGATGGGGAGGCAGAGCACCGGCGCGCACCTTGTCAAACACGTCCAGGTACTCCCCATAGTCAGTGGGCAACACAGAGTCCGAGGAGGCGCACAACACCTTAACCGGCCCACGGATGCAACCGGCCCCACACTGTGGAGACCACGAGAGAATCTCGGCCGTTCGCCAATTAAAGGTCGGATTGTGCTTCTGAAGCCAGGGATATCCCAAAACCACGGAATAGTGCGGAGAAGAAATTACCTGGAAACAGGCCAACTCCCTGTGAACAGCCCCAATAGATACTTTAACCAGCAGAGTCTCGTGGGTAACCTGCGGCGGTTGCAGGGGCCTGCCATCTATCGCCTTGAGAACCAATGGGGCAACTCGAGCCTGCAGGGGAATGGAGTACTGGGCAGCAAACGAGCTGTCCATAAACCACCCGCCAGCACCAGAGTCTACCAACGCCTGAGTCGTCACTGAGCCCTCCACCCAAGAGAGGACAACAGTGATTAGAGGTTTATCTTTGTGGGACACTGGGGACGAGGAAACTCCACCCAAGATCTGCCCCCGACAGGATCTCAAGTGCGAGAGTTTCCCGGACAGACCGGAGAGGACTGCCGAAAATGCCCACCAAGACCACAGTACAGGCAGCGGCCCTCCTGGAGCAGAGAGGCCCGCTCCCCCTCGGAAAGGCAAGCAAACCCCAGCTGCATGGGCTCACCACCAGACAAGCCATCCCCAGGAGGCGTGGGAGGAGAGGGAGGCATGGGTGGGACAGAAAACATAGGCGCCAATTGGTTAGGAGGGCTCCGCAGACGCTCCTTAAATGAAGGCGTCTCTCTGAGCCTGGTGTCAATCAGGATTAGGAAGGAAATGAGTGCCTCTAGCTCCACAGGCAGTTCTTTGGCTGCAATCTCATCCTTCAATGCATCTGAGAGACCATGAGAGAAAGCAGCCACCAGAGCCTCATTGTTCCAGCCTACCTCTGCCACCAGGGTACGAAATTTTATGGCATACTCGGCAACGGCTCGTGAACCATGATGCATGGACATGAGCAGCTTGGCAGCCGAGGCGGAGCAAGCAGGCACATCGAATACCGTACAGAAGGAGGCAACAAAACCGGCAAACTCGTGAATCACAGGGTCATTCCTCTCCCATAAGGGATTTGCCCAGGCCAAGGCTTTGTCAGAGAGCAGCGAGATTAGGAAGCCCACCTTTGACCTCTCAGTAGGAAAAGCATGGGGTATTAACTCAAAGTAAATGCCCATTTGGTTAAGGAAACCACAACACTGACTCGGCTCACCCCCAAAGTGCTGTGGAAGGGGGCAGAGCCAGTCATACCTCTGGGCACCGCGGGTACAGCAACAGATGCGGAGGTAGGTGCAACCACCGGAGAAACAGTGGGAGCGACCACCAGAGTGACAACCGGCCTAATAGCCCCAGGAGTAAGGTGCGCTGTGCGTGCAAGCAGAGTCTGCAACACCTGAACGAACTGATCCAACAAGAGATCCTGTTGATCAAGTCTGGCGACTAACATAGGAAGTGAAGGCGTACCTGCACCATCAGGATTCATGACATTCGTGTAGTGTCAGGGCCGGAGCGGGGGAATGGACTGGCAGGCCCTTATGGTAAGGTCACGCACCGACTGGCGACAGCCACCACCCACAGACCGGAATCCCTCAGGGCACAGAGTCTAAGCCCCAGGCTGCCTTTCACCAGGGCCCCTGATGGTGGGGATGGACTTGACGCAGCCTGAGACCAGGTCGCGACCCCCCAGTAGATGGGAAAACGTATAGCGTGGTCGGACAGGCCGGGTCGATAACAGCGGAGCAGACAGTACAAGACGGTAGGCAAGAATACTCAGGTCACGGGCCGGGTTCAGCAACGGGAGGTCAGGTAATAGGATAAGGCAGAGAAATGTCTTGACAAAGCCGGGTCGGTTTCCAGTAGAGCAACGAGAGCTGAACAAGAGCTTGCAGCAATGAAACATACAGGACACGAATGCAAAGAGCAGCTGCAGACAGCAGGCTTAAATGTGATCAGCCACACCCTCCTGAAGGAGGAGCCACAGAGGCCTGAAAGCATAAAGGCTCCCACCTTGCTTTGCAGAAACCTGATGGATGCCAGCACATGGAGCAGCACAAGCTCTGAGGAAAAGTAGGACCTTGACAGCCACCCAGGACATGGCCATGCTTCTGGCTGAGTGTGCGGTCACCGCCAGAGGTGCCAAGCCCTTAGCTCTATAAGCCATTTGGATTACCTGGACGAGCCAGGCCACGATTGACCTGGGAGACGCCTGGTCTCCTTTACTCTTCCCATGGAAAAGGATGAATAGACGGTCCACCCTGCGGAAGGATGCTGTGACCCGCAAGTATAGCCTTAAGGTCTCACCTACGTCCAGGGGGTGAGCGTCATCAACTCTCGAGGCTCTAAATATTGACAGGACAATCTCTTGGTTCTCATGGAAGACTGAGGTCACTTTAGGATTAGAACCTAGCATAGGGATGAGGACCACTTGATCCGGGAAGAATGCCAAAAACGGCTCTTTACAGCTAAGATTCCCAATTTCGGAGACTCTTTTTGCCGATGTAACTGCCACCAGAAAAGCCACCTTGATGGAGAGCTTCCTCACTATGGGACGCCCAGCTGATTCTGGCAAACATCCAGAGAAGAAGTCGAGGACAAGCGGCAGGTCCCATTTTGGGAACCTCGGTTTATTTTGGGGCCTCAACCTTACTGCCCCTTTAAAGAATTGCCAAACCAGAGAGTGGTCGACTCATGATACTCCAGTGAAGGTCATGATGACTGACACTTGAATCCTGAGGGTGCTGACTGACAGGGGCAGGTCCAGGCTTGTCTGCAGAAATTCCAGGACATCCTGAACCTTAGGATTACTAAAGGATCCATCCACGATCGAGATATAGTCCATGAACTTAGACCAGACTCTTCCATAAACCCTGATGGTACTTGGTCTTCTGGCATTCATCATGGTAGGGATGACTTCAGCAAGACAGCCTAAGGCCTCCAACCTCCCGCCTCAAGAACCAGACCATTAGATGAAGCCGGGCTGGGCAAGAGTAAAGAATGGCCCCCTGTGACAGCAGGTATGGCCTGAGAGGGAGAGGAAATGGATCCCGAAAGCTGAGCTGTGCCAGTAAGGGAAACCATGGTCTGTTCGGCCAGTATGGAATTACAGCCACGTCCTCCACCGCTTCTGCTTTGAACCTCCAAAGAAACCTGAAGATGACAGGGACCAGGGAAAATGCATAAACCGCGCGAAACCCCCACTGATCCGTCAGAGCATCTACCCCGAATATCAAGGTCCTACCTTTCCTCAGACCTTGTGCTGCTCCATGTGCTGGCATCCATCTTAGGTGTCTGCAAAACATTGTGGGATCCTTTATGCTTTCAGCCCTCTGCGGTTCCTCCCCCAGGAGGTGGCGGCTTATCACATATAAGTCTGCTGTTTGTGGCTGTCCATTGCAATCGTGTCCTGTCTGTTGCACAACAGCAAGCTCCTGTTTAGCTTCTCATTGCTTTCCTGGTTACCGACTTGGCTTTGGCTAAGACTCCTCCTGGCTTCTGACCCCGGCTCTGGCGACGATTCTTCCTGGCTCCTGATCCCGACTCTGGCGACGATTCTTCCTGGCTCTTGACCCCAGCTTTGGCTACGATTTTCGCTGTTGGACTTGCATAGACTCTTGTCTTATTTTTATATTAATAAACCTACCTTTAATTGCACCTCCTTGTGTGGCTGGCTCCTCGCTTCCTGACACTACATGAATGCCATGAATCCTGACGGTGCAGGTACGCCCCCGCTCCCTATGTTGGTTGCCAGACTTGATCAGCAGGATCTCTTGTTGGCTCAGTTCGCTCAGGCGTTGCAGACGCTGCTTGCACGCACAGCGGCACCTTGCTCCTGGTGCTATTAGACCGGTTGTCACTCCTGTGGTCGCTCCCGTTGTTGCTCCGGTTGTTGCGCCTACCTCCTCATCTGTTGCCGCACAGAGGTATGACTGGTTCAGCCCCCCTTCCACAGCGCTTTTTGGGTGAACCGAGTCAGTGTCGGGGTTTCCTCAACCAAGTGGGCATATATTTTGAATTGATACCCCACGCTTTTCCTACTGAGAGGTCAAAGGTGGGCTTCCTAATCTCGCTGCTCTCGAACAAGGCCTTGGCCTGGGCAAATCCCTTATGGGAGAACAATAACCCTGTGATTCATGAGTTTTCCGGTTTTGTTGCCTCCTTCCGTATGGTATTTGATGTGCCTGCTCGCTCCGCCTCGGCTGCTAAGCTGCTCATGAGGGTTCACGAACCGTTGCCGAGTACGCCATAGAACTTTGTACCCTGGCGGCAGAGGTGGGTTGGAACAATGAGGCTCTGGTGGCTGCTTTCTCTCATGGTCTCTCAGATTCATTGAAGGACGAGATTGCAGCCAAAGAACTGCCTGTGGAGCTCGAAGCACTCATTTCCTTCCTAATCCTGATTGACACCAGGCTCAGAGAGAGGCCTTCATTTAAGGAGCGTCTGCGGAGGCCTCCTAACCGATTGGCGCCTATGTTTTCTGTCCCACCCGTTCCTCCCTCTCCTCCCACGCCTCCTCGGGATGGCTTGTCTGGCGGTGATCCCATGCAGCTGGGGTTTGCTCGCCTTTCTGAGGAGGAGTGGGCCTCTCAGCGTCGGGAGGGTCGCTGCCTGTACTGTGGTCTTGGAGATTGGAGACAGGAAGTTGTTGGCCATTATTCAGGCTCTCAAGGAATGGAGGCACCTGCTCGAGGGTTCTGCGGTTCCGGTCCTCATTCTCACTGACCACAAGAACCTGACGTATCTCTCGGAAGCTAAGAGGTTGATGCCCCGTCAGGTCAGATGGGCTCTGTTCTTGTCACGTTTTAACTATGTGGTCTCCTATTTGCCTGGCTCCAAGAATGTCAGGGCTGATGCCTTGTCGCGGCATTACTCTGAGCTGTCCGGGGAGGACTCTGAGCCGACCTCGGTCATACCTCCGGATCAGATCCTGGCTGCCATTCGTACCAGCCTGACTTCTCCCCTTGGAGAGCAGATTTTGGCGGCTCAAACTGATGCTCCCTCTGAGAGACCGGCTGGTAGATGTTTCGTACCTGAGGGATTGCGCATCCGCTTGCTGCGTACCTACCATAATTCCAAGACCGCCGGTCATCCAGGGAGGAACCAGTTGTCCTGGGTCATTTCTCATTTATTCTGGTGGCCATCTCTCCGTTCCGACATCGCCTCATATGTAGTGGCATGTTCTGTCTGTGCCCAGAATAAATCTCCTCGGCATCTTCCATTGGGCTTTCTGCAACCCATTCCCAATGGGGAGCGTCCCTGGTCACACCTGGGCATGGATTTTATTGTAGATCCCCCTGCGTCTCGAGGCCATACGGTCATTCTTATGGTCATTGATCGTTTCTCCAAGATGTGCCATTGTGTTCCGTTCAAGAAATTGCCGACTGCGCAAGAACTTGCTTCGGTTTTTGCCAGGGAGATCTTTCGCTTGCATGGGTTGCCTAAGGTGATTGTCTCGGACCGTGGGAGCCAGTTTGTGTCCAGGTTCTGGCGCGCCTTCTTCTCCCAGTTGGGTATCAAGCTCTCCTTCTCTTCAGCCTACCACTCGCAGTCCAATGGGGCTGCGGAGCATTCCAACCAGGCCCTGGAACAATTCCTTCGCTGCTATATCTCTGACCATCAAGACAATTGGGTCGATCTCCTGCCATGGGCAGAGTTTGCCAGGAACTCGGCTGTCAACTCCTCCTCCGGGATGTCTTCCTTCATGGCCAACTATGGGTTCCAACCCGCTGTATTGCCTGAGTTGTTCTCGCCACAGGACATTCCGGCTGTGGATAACCATCTTATTGCCCTGCGTTCCTCATGGGGCAGATCCAGAGGTCCTTGAAGGACAGGCTGATCGTAGACGGTTGCCCGCTCCTTCATACCAGGTCGGAGATCGGGTGTGGTTGTCCACTCGTAACCTCAATCTTCGGATGCCCGCACTGAAACTGGCTCCCTGTTTTGTTGGTCCTTTCCGCATCCTCCGCAGGGTGAACCCGGTTGCCTATGCCCTTGCTCTTCCTCCTGGGATGCGTATCCCTGTTGAAGCCTCTGGTCTGTAATCGCTTTACAGCCTCTCCGCCTCGGCCTCATCCTATCCGGGTCGACGGTCATGAGGAGTATGAGGTGAGCTGCATCCTGGACTCTCGGTTGGTCCGTGGTCAGGTGCAGTTCCTGGTCCATTGGCATGGTTATGGTCCCGAGGAGCGTTCCTGGGTTCCTTCCACGGATGTTCATGCTCCTGCCCTCCTCCACGCTTTTCACGCCCGCTTTCCACAGAAGCCTTATGTTGAGCCGTGGAGGGGGAGGGGCCCTTGAGGAGGAGGTACTGTCAAGGTCCTACCTTTCCTCAGACCTTGTGCTGCTCCATGTGCTGGCATCCATCTTAGGTGTCTGCAAAGCATTGTGGGATCCTTTATGCTTTCAGCCCTCTGCGGCTCCTCCCCCAGGAGGTGGCGCCTTATCACATATAAGTATGCTGTTTGTGGCTGTCCATTGCATTCGTGTCCTGTCTGTTGCACAACAGCAAGCTCCTGTTTAGTTACTCATTGCTTTCCTGGTTACCGACTTGGCTTTGGCTAAGACTCCTCCTGGCTTCTGACCCAGGCTCTGGCGACCATTCATCCTGGCTCCTGATCCCGGCTCTGGCAACGATTGTTCCTGGCTCCTGATCCCTGCTCTGGCGACGATTCTTCCTGGCTCTTGACCCCGGCTTTGGCTACGATTTCCGCTGTTGGACTTGCATAGACTCTTGTCTTATTTTTATATTAATAAACCTACCTTTAATTGCACCTCCTTGTGTGTCTGGCTCCTCGCTCCCTGACACCGAAGGCCTGGGGACAGCAATTCCTGGTGTAGAACATCCCCAGTTTGCTGTTGCGCAGGGAGGCAAACAGGTCGGCTTTCAGACTAATCCCGAGGGTCAGTATCCATGTGAAAACTTCTATATCGAGAGACCACTTGTTGTCCAATTGAACCCTGAAAAGGAAGTCTGCTTGCGAGTTTTGGACTCCGGGGACGTATACTGCTGACAGGTTTCTCTGAGCCCAAGCCATGATTGGCTCTACCACTCGCAAGAGCGACAGGCTGTGGGTCCCTCCTTGTCTCCTTATGTAGGACACTGCTGTCATATTGTCAGACATCAGGAGGACTAATTTCCCCTGTGTTAGGTGCTGGAAGGCTTGCAGAGCACAGAGAGCTGCTCGTAATTCCAGGACATTCAACCTCAACTTGTGGGAGGGAAACTTTCATCTACCCAGAGCTATCTCTGACTGGAAGAGTGCACCCCATTTGGAGTTGCTGGCATCCATAGTTATTGTTACCCAAGAGATGGGGGCAATTGAATGGCAATAGAGCAGGTTCTTCCGCTGCAGCCAGCAAGGAAGGCTCTCCTTCATGGAGGGAGATATGTAAATGATCACTTCATTTCTGCAGTCCTTGACCATCCCAGCCCTGCAACCCGTAAGCATCCCAGTTCTGCTACTAGTGACCACTACAGCTCTCCAACCTGTTATCACCCCAGCTCTGCAGCCCATGAGCACCCAAATTCTGCATCCCATGATCACCCCAATTCTGCATCCCGTGATCACCCCAAATCTGCAACCCGTGACCACTCCAATGTTGCAGCTCGTGTTCACCCCAATTCTGCAGCCTGTGACCATCTCAATTCTGCAGCCCGTGATCACCTCAGTTCTTCAGCTCATGACCACCCTAGCTATGCAACCCATGATCATTCCAGCTCTGCAAGCTATGATCACATCAGCACAGTAACAATGTAGCCCTCCCAGCTATTCAGCCCATTACCATTCCCACTCTACAGATCGCGAGCATTCACATTCTGCAGCCCGGGACCACTCCTGTTCTGCACTGCCAGTGCACTCAGCACCCCCGCTTAACTTAGGGGACCTGAGAGCGGTAGCAGCAGACATAAAATCCTCAGTATTTGCAGCTATATCAGATCTCAGGGACGACTTCCAATCCATGGCCCTTAGACTTGATAATGTTGAACGAGTCACAGCCTGCCACGATGCAGCCTTATGCCAGGTACAAGTGACAGAATCTCATACACCTCAGGGAATTACAACGCCATATGGAAGATCTTGATAACAGGGGCTGACGCCACAACCTCAGGGTAAGGGGGATGCCCGAATCTATAGAACCTTCCTGCTTAACTCAAGCTGTATTTTCTATATTCAATGATTTACTAGAAAGACCTCCTGACCCTCCAATAGAAGTGGAGTGCCTCCAGAGCTCTGAGATCCAGGGATAGAGATACAGACCCACCCAGAGACACAATCTCTTGTTTAGTAAACTTTCGCTTAAAAGAAGAAATCCTTAAATGAGCTAGAAACCGCAACTGTATCTCCTGTCAGGGCGCAGAGGTCAAAATCTTCCGAGATCTTTCCAATATCACTCTCCAGCGTAGAAGAGAACTCCGTCCACTACTAGATTTGTTATTATTTTTTTAATTTAAATATTTATTGATTTTTCAGATAAACAAGTTGTATAAACATACTCATTAAAACCTTAGCACATTATCAAAACATTTATCATTTCATCTCTTCCTTCCCCCCAACCCCCTCCCCCTACCTATATCCCACCCATCCCCTCATCTAACCCTTCACCCCTTCTGCTCTGCATTTTCCTATTCATTTCTGGAGATCCTAATCCCTATAAAAGAAGAACAAAAGAACAAAATATATTGCCATATTATTCTATGTTAATCCCCCATAAACTCTATAGTTAGCTTTGACTTTTTGAATTCCTCCCATTTGTTCCATCTTATATGGGGACTCTCCATCTTATCTTCATTCATATGATAAAGTTCCTCCAGTTTACATATTTGATCCACCCTATCAACCCAATCTTTTATTTTTGGCACCTCCTGTCTCCTCCAAAACTTGGGTATCAGTCCTTTTGCTGCATTCAAATAGTACAATAAACCAAATTCTTTATATTTTTTAACTGAAAGCTTAGTACTATGAAAAAGGCAAATCCCTGGGTCTGCTAGAATATCAACCTCTGTAATTTTCTGAATCAAGCTCACTCCGAAACAGCTCATGGCCGCACTGTCAACCTAAAAGTACAGGAAGACCGGGTTTGGCAACAGGAGATCAAAAGTGCAGGAGCAGGCAGGAGAATGGTCAGGCAAGCCAGGGGTCAGAGCAGGAGATGTCAGCAGATCAGGATCAGGCAGGATCAGCAGCAGAGTAAACTCACAGGAACACAGGAAAGACCATTCGGCACTTGAGCATTGCAAGAGCTGGGTTTAAATAGCCCGCCCGACTCCTGACAGGCGCTCCTGGGCCCTAATGCTTGCCCGGCGCAGTCATTGGTGACAGGTGTGCCTGGGTCCTAGTGCCCGCCTGCCTGTACCTTTTGTCAGGACTCTACGCATGTGCGGATTCGATCGCCGCAGCGATCTTTCCATTCCCTGACAGTATCTCAGTCAAGCATCAAAGATGGCCGCTTGGAACGCACCGCTATAGTGTGCATTCCACTCACCGGAAGTTGCACATGACTTTAGACGGCAGACCAGAAGTGCGTGGACGCGTTTCACCCCTCCCACAGGCTTTTTCAGAAGGTATTCAGAAAGTTAGAGCTGCTTAAAAGTTGTGTACATAGCATAGTTTGTAGACATTATAAATTTCCACAAACCAATTAATATACATTTATTTTTTTTTTGCAAAAGACATGTAAGCAGAATACAATTGGACCTAAATTTTTGAAGAAATTTGATTTTATTAGATGTGTTTTATAACGTACAAGAGAATATATACTGTATATATATTACTCAGTGGTGATCAAATACCTATTTGTGTGGAAAAAAAATGCTAAAATTTTATTTTATTATTTTTAATTTATTATGGCTACAGTGTTGCATGACTGAGCAATTGCCAGTTAAAGTAGCACAGCAAAGAATAGCAAAAAATGGCCATGAAGGGGGTAAAACCTTCCGGAGGTCAAGTGGTTAAATCCTAAGCATACAAAATACAAAGGTATCAATGAAGTGCAGGGGTGTAGAAATAGTTCAGTCTGAAGTATTGGAATCATGAGAGTACATTAAGTAGTAGTTTGCCCTCACATAACATGAAAGCATTTCATGTGCCCTTAACTGTCTTGCAAGCCACATGTTTCAGAGGTTTCAGAGGAGGAGCTGCCTTCTTGTTGTATTTGGAAGTTCCCAATGGCGTAAAAAATCTGAATGTGAGAGAAGGGTTCTGGTGGTTTCTCTACTTTTTGTGCTGATGCAATAGCTCCAATGTGGAAAAAATGGATCCTGGTTAACATGTCTCTAGAGACAGAGTCTGGAAAAGGTTGGGTTTTTTTTAGCTAATCTGCAAGATCTGTCTATGACAAATCTTGAGAGTAGAGCAGTCAAAATTTGTTGCAGGATATTGACTGGTTATTTGTGGATAATAGCCAAAAAGAAGGTATTTGACATGTGGTCTATTCCGCAACCTCTGTCTAACTGTGATGCTATTGAAATAAAGCCAGTTGACAAGGGAGGCAACATTTTGGACAAGGCTAAATATGAGTCAGTATGTGCAAGGATTCTCAAAAATAAGGAGTGATGCATACAGGTTCCCAGAGCTATTTATGTGGGATATCAAACAGATTTTATTCAGATCATTGATTTTGCAGTTGATAAACAAGTGATGTGACCTCACACTGGAACAGGAAGTGACAACACCCATAGAGCTTTCTGAAGACACTGTTTGAACACCTACAGGTGTTGTCACTTCCAGTTCCAGTGTGATGTCATGTCCGGCCCAAACGTTCAGTGGTTGGAAAGCACACTGTTAACAAAGCAGTATGGTGATGCTGGTTTGTTACAAGGTGGATTACATTGGTGCTGAGTCTGGGCACAGGAACAAATGAGAACAGTATACATTTATGTTTGTACATCTGATATAATAAATACTACACTATAATACTTCTTTGGTTTGATATGTGGTGCCTTTGAGATAATATTGAAGATTGTCTGAAGATCTGTTGACTTATGCTGTGATTGGCCTAAAGAACTTAATCCAATGTGATAGTTGACCTTTATTAACTTAAAGGTCACTGGATGGATGGTGAGTGCACACTTTTCACAGGAGTTGGTGATTTGTGGTGGCACGACTGGAGGACTATTTATCGGTTACAGAGAAGATTCACATGTATGGTGCAGAATTATAAAGTTTCATTTTGGACTGTTTACGGTCTTTTACATTTTGGCTACTATATAATATTTCACAATAGTTTTGAGATCCCGTCTTTTTTTTCTTTTTTACACAAAGTGATTTAAATACTGTATTGTATGCAAACTGGCAACTTTGTAAGATGCAGAAATACTATAAGATGTTTTAATATAGATTTATACTTTTTTTCATCAATACTGTTTCATAGAACCTGAAGTGTGGGGTATTGGAACCCACAAAAACTGTTGTGTGTATCTGCTGTTAGTCTCCCCTGATTCTATCAACATGCAAGATTTTGGGAAATACTTTATATATATAATAGACAAGCACAAGAGTGATTTGCTAAAGGGTGTGAACAAGGATGGCAAATGTGAAATAATTATTAAATTTTTTATCAAATTCACTGTTTTGTGATAATGTATGAGCAATTGTTGGCCAGATTATCATGCAATTTATAGATCTAATGCTTAACTTTTGGATGAATAGCAAAAAAAAAAAAAAATTAGAATATCGTGCAAAAGTTCATTTAATTTAGTAATGCAACTTAAAAGGTGAAACTATATATGAATGGACTCATTACATGCAAAGCAAGATCGTTCAAGCCGTCATTTGTCATAATTGTGATGATTATGGCTTACAGCTCATGAAAACCCCAAATCCACAATCTCAGAAAATTAGATTACATGCAATCAATAAAACAAGGATTGTACATAGAACAATATCGGACCTCTAAAAAGTATAAGCATGCATATATACTCAGTACTTGGTTTGGGCCCCTTTTTGCAGCAATTACTGCCTCAATGCGGCGTGGTATGGAAGCTATCAGCCTGTGGCACTGCTGAAGTGTTATGGAAGACCAGGGTGCTTCAATAGCGGCCTTCAGCTCTTCTGCATTGTTCTGTCTCATGTCTCTGATCTTTCTCTTGGTATTGCCCCATAGATTGTCTATGGGGTTCAGGTCAGGCGAGTTTGCTGGCCAATCAAGCACAGTAATTCCACGGTCATTGAACCAGGTTTTGGTGCTTTTGACAGTGTGGGCAGGTGCCAAGTCCTGCTGGAAAAGAAGCATGAAGTGCTCCAAAATCTCCTGGTAGACGGCTGCATTGACCCTGGACTTAATGAAGCACAGTGGACCAACACCAGCAGATGACATGGCTCCCCAAATCAACACAGACTGTGGAAACTTCACACTGGACTTCAAGCATCTTGCAGTGTGTGCCTCTCCATTCTTCCTCCATACTCTGGGTCCTTGGTTTTCAAATGAGATGCAAAATTTGCTCTCATCAGAAAAGAGGACTTTGGACCACTGAGGAACAGACCAGGTCTGTTTTTCTTTAGCCCAGGTAAGACGCTTCTGACGTTTGTTGTTCAGGAGTGGCTTGACAAGAGGAATACGACATTTGAAGCCCATGTCCAGGATCCGTCTGTGTGTGGTGGCTCTTGATGCACTGACTCCAGCCTCAATCCATTCCTTGTGAAAGTCCCCAACACTTTTGAATGGCCTTTTCCCGACAATCCTCTCCAGGCTGCGGTCATCCCTGCTGCTTGTGCACCTTTTTCTTTCACACTTTTCCCTTCCACATAACTTTCTATTTATGTGCTTTGATACAGCACTTTGGGAACATCCAACTTCTTTTGCAATACCTTTTGAGGCTTTCCCTCCTTATGGAGAGTGTCAATGATGGTTTTCTGCACAACTGTCAGGTCAGCAGTCTTTCCCATGATTGTGATTCCTACTGAACCAGACTGAGAGACCATTTTAAGGCTCAGGAACCCTTTGCAGGTGTTATGGCTTAATTAGCTGATTAGAGTGGGACACTTTGAGCCTAGAATATTGCACCTTTTCACAATATTCTAATTTTCTGAGGTTGTGGATTTGGGGTTTTCATGAGCTATAAGCCATAATCATCCCAATTATGACAAATCACGGCTTGAAGTATCTTGCTTTGCATGTAATGAGTCTATCTCATATATTAGTTTCACCTTTTAAGTTGCATTACTGAAATAAATGAACTTTTGCACGATATTCTAATTTTTCGAGTTTCACCTGTATGTGAGGGTGCAGTCTGACATCATTATTTTATGTGCATGCGCGGTGGATACCTATTCAGATATACATGAACGACATATATTTTATGTGAGTATGTATGCTGGCAATAAACCAGAATAGGAAAGCATTATCACATTATGTGCAATGTGCTTCCCAGGGATTTTATTCTAATGGGACATGCCAGAAAGGTGTTCTGGTACTTCCACCAGAGACAGTGTGGGAGGCAATTGGGAGCCAAGCACTCTCTCTGTCACTCACTGTGTAGGCTGCTGCCTGTAAAAAGGCAGGGCGGCTGCAGAGGGATCATACAGCTGCAGCCTGAGAGAGTGAAAAGCAGAGTGATCTCTACTCCGCTACTCCCTGCCAACCTACCAGAAGCTCGTTTTGGCACCAGTCAACTCGCTATGTGAGAGTGAGGTGCGGCGCGTGTGCAGATGATCGTTCAATCATGTGGATAGCGAGCCTGTCCTCCTTCTCAGCCTCCTGAGTATTAACTGTGGTGTACTGTGGAGACAAGTTTAGTTTTCTGGTAACAATTAGAGATGAGCGAAGAAATGAAAAATTCGATTCGACTGATTCGGCGAATTCGTGGACAATATTCGATTCGAGTCGAATAAATTCGCTGTGAATTTAACTTAAAAAAGGGTGTTTCTAGGCTTCAGAGAGACTTAATATTAGTGCAGAACACTGTACCTTTAATTTAAATGCCCTTGGAGTCTGCTGGGGAAGAGAAATAATACTGTCAGTCAGTATGACATGCAGATGAGTGCCGTCGATCTTAGAATCACCGCACACTTCACTCATTTGGGCAGTCACGGGGCCAAAACCAGAGTGTGGAGCCACAGTGTGGCGGTGGAGGCAGCAGCAATGGGAGGCCATACAGCACCCTATGACAAAAATGGAAACCACCAGCAGTGTGAGGAGACCTGAAAGTGGCACATGGCAGAGTGTGGCGATAGAGACAGCAGCAATGGGAGGCCGTACAGGGACCCATGACACACTCTGGACCTGGCAGCAGCATGAGGAGGCGGTACAGGGGCCCATGACAGATTACGGGCCTGGCAGCAGCATGAGGAGTCGGTACAGGGGCCCATGGCAGATTACGGGCCTGGCAGCAGCAATGGGAGGCCGTACAGGGACCCATGACACACTCTGGACCTGGCAGCAGCATGGGGAGGCGGTACAGGGGCCCATGACAGATTACGGGCCTGGCAGCAGCATGAGGAGTCGGTACGGGGGCCCATGACACACTCTGGACCTGGCAGCAGCATGAGGAGGCGGTACAGGGGCGCATGACAGATTACGAGCCTGGCAGCAGCAACTTGGACAGGAGGACGTTCAGCTTCTGCACCGTCGGGTGCGTGCTCGCAAACTGTTGTCTCTTGGAAACGGATTCCAAGAAAGACTGCTGACGGAATCCGTGAAGAGGAGTAGCAGGAGAAGGAGCATCTGAACGAGCGGAATATGCCAACAAGCGACAACAGTGGCCCATGACAGATTACGGGCCTGGCAGCAGCATGAGGAGTCGGTACGGGGGCCCATGGCAGATTACGGGCCTGGCAGCAGCTATGGGAGGCCCGTAATCTGCCAGCACCCTATGACAAAAAATGGAACCCACCAGCAGTGTGAGGAGACCTGAAAGTGGCACATGGCAGAGTGTGGCGATGGAGACAGCAGCAATGGGAGGCCGTACAGGGACCCATGAGAGACTCTGGACCTGGCAGCAGCATGAGGAGGCGGTATAGGGGCCCATGGCAGATTAGGGGCCTGGCAGCAGCTATGGGAGGCCCGTAATCTGCCAGCACCCTATGACAAAAAATGGAACACACCAGCAGTGTGAGGAGACCTGAAAGTGGCACATGGCAGAGTGTGGCGATGGAGGCAGCAGCAATGGGAGGCCGTACAGGGACCCATGAGAGACTCTGGACTTGGCAGCAGCATGAGGAGGCGGTATAGGGGCCCATGGCAGATTAGGGGCCTGGCAGCAGCTATGGGAGGCCCGTAATCTGCCAGCACCCTATGACAAAAAATGGAACACACCAGCAGTGTGAGGAGACCTGAAAGTGGCACATGTTTGGGGCATGATTCATGGCGGATTTAGTCAGTTGTGTCAGGAACTGGTGGTTTGAAATCCAGACTAATCCACGCCTGATTCATTTTCACAAACGTGAGTCTCTCCACACTTTGGGTGGACAGTCGTGTCCTCCGCGGAGTTGCAATACCTCCTGCCGCACTAAACACGCGCTCCGATGCCACGCTACTGGCCGGGCATGACAGCCTTTCAAGGGCAAATTCAGCTAGTTGGGGCCAAAGGTCAAGTTTCGTTGCCCAGTAGTCAAGGGGATTGTCTACCTCGGTTGGCAGGGTGCTGTCCAAGTAGGCCTAAGCCTGTTGTTTGAGGTCCTGCTCCAGGTCCACCTGATGCTGCTGCTGCTGCTGCGGCTGGTTAGTAGTTTCCTCACTGCGCTGGTGAAGAAAGCTACTCATCATCGACTGCAGACTGAGGCAGCCGCTGCTGGTGGAGCTGCCACTGCTCCTACCACCCCACCCCTCCCCTGCTGCCATGGCAGCGGAACACGAGCGCACAGGGCCCACAGTGTCTGAGGATGGACGTTGGCGCAGACAGGCAGAGACCAGCTGACTACATAGGTGTTTTTTATAGTACGTTATTTTGGCCTCCCTCTCAGCAGGTGTGAAAAAGGCCACCATTTTTGAACGGTAGCGAGGGTCCAACAAGGTGGACAGCCAAAAGTCATCCCTCTGTCTGATGGTTATTATTCGGCTGTCGCTACGCAAGCAAGCGAGCATGCTATGGGCCATTTGTGCCAAGGAATGCGAGGGACTCCCTGCCTCCATCTCCACAGCATACTGCCACGGTGCGTCTGGGTCCTCTGTCTCCTCTTCCTCCTCCTCTACCAGATGCTCCTGCTCCTCCACTCCTGTCCGCTGAGTGGAAAAACCACCCATTTCACTCAATAATTCCTGAGCACCAATGTCCTCCTCTACCTCCTCCTCTTCTTCCAGTCCTGCCCCCACAGGGGCCATGTGGCGTTGAGATCTGTGCGCCACGTCTACCGCACCCTGACCAGCCATTGTTAACAGCATTTGTTCCAGGACGTGCAACAGAGGAATGACGTCGTTCATCCCATAGTCCTGCCGACTCACGAATAGCGTGGCCTCCTCAAAGGGCCTGAGCAAGCGCAGGTGTCACGCATGAGCTGCCAATGGCTGACATCTAAGTTACACAGGGAGTACCTTTATCTGCTTTTAACATCAGGAAATCTGTGATGGCCTTTTGCTGTTCGTAAAGGCGGTCTAACATATGTAGGGTTGAATTCCACGTTGTTGCAACGTCACAGCATGAGGAGTCGGTATAGGGGCCCATGGCAGATTAGGGGCCTGGCAGCAGTTATGGGAGGCCCATAATCTGCCAGCACCCTATGACAAAAAATGGAACACACCAGCAGTGTGAGGAGACCTGAAAGTGGCACATGGCAGAGTGTGGCGATGGAGACAGCAGCAATGGGAGGCCGTACAGGGACCCATGAGAGACTCTGGACCTGGCAGCAGCATGAGGAGGCGGTATATAGGGGCCTACGGCAGATTAGGGGCCTGGCAGCAGCTATAGGAGGCCCGTAATCTGCCAGCACCCTATGTCAAAAAATTCAACACACCAGCAGTGTGTGAGGAGACCTGAAAGTGGCACATGGCAGAGTGTGGCGATGGAGACAGCAGCAATGGGAGGCCGTACAGGGACCCATGACAGACTCTGGACTTGGCAGCAGCATGAGGAGGCGGTATATAGGGGCTTATGGCAGATTAGGGGCCTGGCAGCAGCTATAGGAGGCCCGTAATCTGCCAGCACCCTATGTCAAAAAATTCAACACACCAGCAGTGTGAGGAGACCTGAAAGTGGCACATGGCAGAGTGTGGCGATGGAGACAGCAGCAATGGGAGGCCGTACAGGGACCCATGACAGACTCTGAACTTGGCAGCAGCATGAGGAGGCGGTATATAGGGGCCCATGGCAGATTAGGGGCCTGGCAGCAGCTATAGGAGGCCCGTAATCTGCCAGCACCCTATGTCAAAAAATTTAACACACCAGCAGTGTGAAGAGACCTGAAAGTGGCACATGGCAGCAGAGTGTGGCGATGGAGACAGCAGCAATGGGAGGCCGTACAGGGACCCATGAGAGACTCTAGACTTGGCAGCAGCATGAGGAGGCGGTATATAGGGGCCCATGGCAGATTAGGGGCCTGGCAGCAGCTATGTGAGGCCCGTAATCTGCCTGCACCCTATGTCAAAAAATTAAACACACCAGCAGTGTGAAGAGACCTGAAAGTGGCACATGGCATGAGAGACTCTGGACCTGGCAGCAGCAGGAGGAGGCGGTATAGGGGCCCATGGCTGATTAGGGGCCTGGCAGCAGCTATGTGAGGCCCGTTATCTTGCAGCACCCTATGTCAAAAAATTTAACACACCAGCAGTGTGAAGAGACCTGAAAGTGGCACATGGCAGCAGAGTGTGGCGATGGAGACAGCAGCAATGGGAGGCCGTACAGGGACCCATGAGAGACTCTAGACTTGGCAGCAGCATGAGGAGGCGGTATATAGGGGCCCATGGCAGATTAGGGGCCTGGCAGCAGCTATGTGAGGCCCGTAATCTGCCTGCACCCTATGTCAAAAAATTTAACACACCAGCAGTGTGAAGAGACCTGAAAGTGGCACATGGCAGCAGAGTGTGGCGATGGAGACAGCAGCAATGGGAGGCCGTACAGGGACCATGACAGACTCTGGACTTGGCAGCAGCATGAGGAGGCGGTATATAGGGGCCCATGGCAGATTAGGGGCCTGGCAGCAGCTATGTGAGGCCCGTAATCTGCCTGCACCCTATGTCAAAAAATTTAACACACCAGCAGTGTGAAGAGACCTGAAAGTGGCACATGGCAGCAGAGTGTGGCGATGGAGACAGCAGCAATGGGAGGCCGTACAGGGACCATGACAGACTCTGGACTTGGCAGCAGCATGAGGAGGCGGTATATAGGGGCCCATGGCAGATTAGGGGCCTGGCAGCAGCTATGTGAGGCCCGTAATCTGCCTGCACCCTATGTCAAAAAATTTAACACACCAGCAGTGTGAAGAGACCTGAAAGTGGCACATGGCAGCAGAGTGTGGCGATGGAGACAGCAGCAATGGGAGGCCGTACAGGGACCCATGAGAGACTCTAGACTTGGCAGCAGCATGAGGAGGCGGTATATAGGGGCCCATGGCAGATTAGGGGCCTGGCAGCAGCTATGTGAGGCCCGTAATCTGCCTGCACCCTATGTCAAAAAATTTAACACACCAGCAGTGTGAAGAGACCTGAAAGTGGCACATGGCAGCAGAGTGTGGCGATGGAGACAGCAGCAATGGGAGGCCGTACAGGGACCCATGAGAGACTCTAGACTTGGCAGCAGCATGAGGAGGCGGTATATAGGGGCCCATGGCAGATTAGGGGCCTGGCAGCAGCTATGTGAGGCCCGTAATCTGCCTGCACCCTATGTCAAAAAATTTAACACACCAGCAGTGTGAAGAGACCTGAAAGTGGCACATGGCAGCAGAGTGTGGCGATGGAGACAGCAGCAATGGGAGGCCGTACAGGGACCCATGACAGACTCTGAACTTGGCAGCAGCATGAGGAGGCGGTATATAGGGGCCCATGGCAGATTAGGGGCCTGGCAGCAGCTATAGGAGGCCCGTAATCTGCCAGCACCCTATGTCAAAAAATTTAACACACCAGCAGTGTGAAGAGACCTGAAAGTGGCACATGGCAGCAGAGTGTGGCGATGGAGACAGCAGCAATGGGAGGCCGTACAGGGACCCATGAGAGACTCTAGACTTGGCAGCAGCATGAGGAGGCGGTATATAGGGGCCCATGGCAGATTAGGGGCCTGGCAGCAGCTATGTGAGGCCCGTAATCTGCCTGCACCCTATGTCAAAAAATTAAACACACCAGCAGTGTGAGGAGACCTGAAAGTGGCACATGGCAGAGTGTGGCGATGGAGACAGCAGCAATGGGAGGCCGTACAGGGACCCATGACAGACTCTGAACTTGGCAGCAGCATGAGGAGGCGGTATATAGGGGCCCATGGCAGATTAGGGGCCTGGCAGCAGCTATGTGAGGCCCGTAATCTGCCTGCACCCTATGTCAAAAAATTTAACACACCAGCAGTGTGAAGAGACCTGAAAGTGGCACATGGCAGCAGAGTGTGGCGATGGAGACAGCAGCAATGGGAGGCCGTACAGGGACCCATGAGAGACTCTAGACTTGGCAGCAGCATGAGGAGGCGGTATATAGGGGCCCATGGCAGATTAGGGGCCTGGCAGCAGCTATGTGAGGCCCGTAATCTGCCTGCACCCTATGTCAAAAAATTTAACACACCAGCAGTGTGAAGAGACCTGAAAGTGGCACATGGCAGCAGAGTGTGGCGATGGAGACAGCAGCAATGGGAGGCCGTACAGGGACCATGACAGACTCTGGACTTGGCAGCAGCATGAGGAGGCGGTATATAGGGGCCCATGGCAGATTAGGGGCCTGGCAGCAGCTATGTGAGGCCCGTAATCTGCCTGCACCCTATGTCAAAAAATTTAACACACCAGCAGTGTGAAGAGACCTGAAAGTGGCACATGGCAGCAGAGTGTGGCGATGGAGACAGCAGCAATGGGAGGCCGTACAGGGACCATGACAGACTCTGGACTTGGCAGCAGCATGAGGAGGCGGTATATAGGGGCCCATGGCAGATTAGGGGCCTGGCAGCAGCTATGTGAGGCCCGTAATCTGCCTGCACCCTATGTCAAAAAATTTAACACACCAGCAGTGTGAAGAGACCTGAAAGTGGCACATGGCAGCAGAGTGTGGCGATGGAGACAGCAGCAATGGGAGGCCGTACAGGGACCCATGAGAGACTCTAGACTTGGCAGCAGCATGAGGAGGCGGTATATAGGGGCCCATGGCAGATTAGGGGCCTGGCAGCAGCTATGTGAGGCCCGTAATCTGCCTGCACCCTATGTCAAAAAATTTAACACACCAGCAGTGTGAAGAGACCTGAAAGTGGCACATGGCAGCAGAGTGTGGCGATGGAGACAGCAGCAATGGGAGGCCGTACAGGGACCCATGAGAGACTCTAGACTTGGCAGCAGCATGAGGAGGCGGTATATAGGGGCCCATGGCAGATTAGGGGCCTGGCAGCAGCTATGTGAGGCCCGTAATCTGCCTGCACCCTATGTCAAAAAATTTAACACACCAGCAGTGTGAAGAGACCTGAAAGTGGCACATGGCAGCAGAGTGTGGCGATGGAGACAGCAGCAATGGGAGGCCGTACAGGGACCCATGAGATACTCTAGACTTGGAAGCAGCATGAGGAGGCGGTATATAGGGGCCCATGGCAGATTAGGGGCCTGGCAGCAGCTATGTGAGGCCCGTAATCTGCCTGCACCCTATGTCAAAAAATTTAACACACCAGCAGTGTGAAGAGACCTGAAAGTGGCACATGGCAGCAGAGTGTGGCGATGGAGACAGCAGCAATGGGAGGCCGTACAGGGACCCATGAGAGACTCTAGACTTGGCAGCAGCATGAGGAGGCGGTATATAGGGGCCCATGGCAGATTAGGGGCCTGGCAGCAGCTATGTGAGGCCCGTAATCTGCCTGCACCCTATGTCAAAAAATTTAACACACCAGCAGTGTGAAGAGACCTGAAAGTGGCACATGGCAGCAGAGTGTGGCGATGGAGACAGCAGCAATGGGAGGCCGTACAGGGACCCATGAGAGACTCTAGACTTGGCAGCAGCATGAGGAGGCGGTATATAGGGGCCCATGGCAGATTAGGGGCCTGGCAGCAGCTATGTGAGGCCCGTAATCTGCCTGCACCCTATGTCAAAAAATTTAACACACCAGCAGTGTGAAGAGACCTGAAAGTGGCACATGGCAGCAGAGTGTGGCGATGGAGACAGCAGCAATGGGAGGCCGTACAGGGACCCATGAGAGACTCTAGACTTGGCAGCAGCATGAGGAGGCGGTATATAGGGGCCCATGGCAGATTAGGGGCCTGGCAGCAGCTATGTGAGGCCCGTAATCTGCCTGCACCCTATGTCAAAAAATTTAACACACCAGCAGTGTGAAGAGACCTGAAAGTGGCACATGGCAGCAGAGTGTGGCGATGGAGACAGCAGCAATGGGAGGCCGTACAGGGACCATGACAGACTCTGGACTTGGCAGCAGCATGAGGAGGCGGTATATAGGGGCCCATGGCAGATTAGGGGCCTGGCAGCAGCTATGTGAGGCCCGTAATCTGCCTGCACCCTATGTCAAAAAATTCAACACACCAGCAGTGTGAGGAGACCTGAAAGTGGCACATGGCAGAGTGTGGCGATGGAGACAGCAGCAATGGGAGGCCGTACAGGGACCCATGACAGACTCTGAACTTGGCAGCAGCATGAGGAGGCGGTATATAGGGGCCCATGGCAGATTAGGGGCCTGGCAGCAGCTATAGGAGGCCCGTAATCTGCCAGCACCCTATGTCAAAAAATTTAACACACCAGCAGTGTGAAGAGACCTGAAAGTGGCACATGGCAGCAGAGTGTGGCGATGGAGACAGCAGCAATGGGAGGCCGTACAGGGACCCATGAGAGACTCTAGACTTGGCAGCAGCATGAGGAGGCGGTATATAGGGGCCCATGGCAGATTAGGGGCCTGGCAGCAGCTATGTGAGGCCCGTAATCTGCCTGCACCCTATGTCAAAAAATTTAACACACCAGCAGTGTGAAGAGACCTGAAAGTGGCACATGGCAGCAGAGTGTGGCGATGGAGACAGCAGCAATGGGAGGCCGTACAGGGACCCATGAGAGACTCTGGACTTGGCAGCAGCATGAGGAGGCGGTATATAGGGGCCCATGGCAGATTAGGGGCCTGGCAGCAGCTATGTGAGGCCCGTTATCTTGCAGCACCCTATGTCAAAAAATTTAACACACCAGCAGTGTGAAGAGACCTGAAAGTGGCACATGGCAGCAGAGTGTGGCGATGGAGACAGCAGCAATGGGAGGCCGTACAGGGACCCATGAGAGACTCTGGACCTGGCAGCAGCAGGAGGAGGTGGTATATAGGGGCCTATGGCAGATTAGGGGCCTGGCAGCAGCTATAGGAGGCCCGTAATCTGCCAGCACCCTATGTCAAAAAATTCAACACACCAGCAGTGTGTGAGGAGACCTGAAAGTGGCACATGTTTGAGGCATGATTCATGGCGGATTTAGTCAGTTGTGTCAGGAACTGGTGGTTTGAAATCCAGACTAATCCACGCCTGATTCATTTTCACAAACGTGAGTCTCTCCACACTTTGGGTGGACAGTCGTGTCCTCCGCGGAGTTACAATACCTCCTGCCGCACTAAACACGCGCTCCGATGCCACGCTACTGGCCGGGCATGACAGCCTTTCAAGGGCAAATTCAGCTAGTTGGGGCCAAAGGTCAAGTTTCGTTGCCCAGTAGTCAAGGGGATTGTCTACCTCGGTTGGCAGGGTGCTGTCCAAGTAGGCCCAAGCCTGTTGTTTGAGCTCCTGCTCCAGGTCCACCTGATGCTGCTGCTGCTGCTGCGGCTGGTTAGTAGTTTCCTCACTGCGCTGGTGAAGAAAGCTACTCATCATCGACTGCAGACTGAGGCAGCCGCTGCTGGTGGAGCTGCCACTGCTCCTACCACCCCACCCCTCCCCTGCTGCCATGCCAGCGGAACGCGAGCGCACAGGGCCCACAGTGTCTGAGGATGGACGATGGCGCACAAAGGCAGAGACCAACTGACTACATAGGTGGTTTTTATAGTACGTAATTTTGGCCTCCCTCTCAGCAGGTGTGAAAAAGGCCACCATTTTGGACCGGTAGCGAGGGTCCAACAAGGTGGACAGCCAAAAGTCATCCCTCTGTCTGATGGTTATTATTCGGCTGTCGCTACGCAAGCAACCGAGCATGCTATGGGCCATTTGTGCCAAGGAATGCGAGGGACTCCCTGCCTCCATCTCCACAGCATACTGCCACGGTGCGTCTGGGTCCTCTGTCTCCTCCTCCTCCTCCTCTACCAGATGCTCCTGCTCCTCCACTCCTGTCCGCTGAGTGGAAAAACCACCCATTTCACTCAATAATTCCTGAGCACAAATGTCCTCCTCTACCTCCTCCTCTTCTTCCTGTCCTGCCCCCACAGGGGTCATGTGGCGTTGAGATCTGTGCGCCACGTCTACCGCACCCTGACCAGCCATTGTTAACAGCATTTGTTCCAGGACGTGCAACAGAGGAATGACGTCGTTCATCCCATAGTCCTGCCGACTCACGAATAGCGTGGCCTCCTCAAAGGGCCTGAGCAAGCGGCAGGTGTCACGCATGAGCTGCCAATGGCTGACATCTAAGTTACACAGGGGAGTACCTTTATCCGCTTGTAACATCAGGAAATCGGTGATGGCCTTTCGCTGCTCGTAAAGGCGGTCTAACATGTGTAGGGTTGAATTCCACCTTGTTGCAACGTCG
This sequence comes from Staurois parvus, assembly GCF_062004578.1. Classification (NCBI taxonomy): domain Eukaryota; kingdom Metazoa; phylum Chordata; class Amphibia; order Anura; family Ranidae; genus Staurois; species Staurois parvus. The sequence goes on from NW_028318030.1 coordinate 1,648,453, forward strand.
CAGATCAGGCGATGCTGTGGAATTCCGTTCTGCCGCTGCAGCTCAATGAGGGTGTTCTTTGCGGTGTAGGAATGGCTGAAATGCATGCACAGTTTACGTGACATTTTAAGGATGTCTTGCAGTGGGATGGTGGATTTTAGGAACCGCTTGACAACCAGATTGAACACGTGAGCCATGCATGGCGCATGGCACAACCTTCCTTGACGCAGAGCAGACACCATGTTCTTTCCGTTGTCAGTCAACATGGTTCCGATTTTTAGTTTGCGCGGAGACAGCCATCTGTCGATTTCTCTGTTCATTACACTCAGCAGTTCCTCCCCTGTGTGACTACGTTCGCCAAGGCATACCAGGTGCAGCACAGCGTGACACCGTTGCGCCCTGCACATGTGATATGCCGGTCGGGTAATGGGACTTGGCACGGGGGTGGCGGCTGAGGACACGGCGGAAAAAGAGGTGGTAGAGGCGGACATGCTTGCTGGACCAAGGACGTGCAAACGTGGAGGCAAAAGCGTCGTGACCTGTCCAAGTTGCTGGTGCGGCTGTGCCGGCACCACGTTCACCCAGTGGGCCGTAAATGACATGTACTGTCCCTGACCGTAGTTACAGCTCCACACGTCGGCGCTGCCGTGCACTTTGGCAGAGACCGACATGCTCAAAGACTGGCCCACCATCTCTTCTACATGTGAATGCAGGGCTGGCACTGCCTTTTGGGCAAAGAAATGACGGCTTGGCACTCTCCACCGCGGCGCGGCACAAGCCATCATTTCTCGGAAAGGTGCTGAGTCCACCAGTTGGAAAGGGAGGGACTGCAGCACCAGCAACTTGGACAGGAGGACGTTCAGCTTTTGCACCGTCGGGTGCGTGCTCGCAAACTGTTGTCTCTTGGATACGGATTCCAAGAAAGACTGTTGACGGAATCCGAGAAGAGGAGTAGCAGGAGAAGGAGCATCTGAACGAGCGGAAGATGCCAACGAGCGACAACTCCCCTCAGCAGAGGTGTTGGAGCCTTGACTGGCTGATAGAGGGCGATTGACGACGTCGGGTGACGGAGCAAGTAACGGAGCGGGTGATGGAGCGGGGGCTGGGGCAGGCAGAACCGCCGTATGTTTATCACGGTTTTCCCAGGCTACCGAATGGTGACGCTGCATATGCTGACGCAACGCTGTAGTCCCAACATGGGCCCCCTGGCCACGCTTGCATTTCTGGCCACATAGTCGACATACGGCTACGTTTACTTCCTCGGGCGGCTTGAGGAAAAATTGCCACACCACCGAGTAGGAAACTTTGCCCCCGCTACTCTTCACTGGCTGACTGCTACTTCCTCCGTGCGCACCGGCACCACTACTGGCCGTGGTGGTAGGCTGCAGTGGAGCTGGTGCTCTACTCCGTGGACGTTTGGCTCCACTGACACTGATGCGACCCTGCTGCTGTCTCCTGGGCAACCCACCGACTGTTTTGCTCGCTGCCAAGCTGCCACCCTCTTCTCCTGATGATGCGGAAGAAATTGCCTGATGACGACGAGGCTGCCAAGTGCGATCAACCTCCTCATCATCAAGTAGGGTCTCCGCCTCACTACTAGCCCCCTCGGCTGCGTCTGGGTCAGGAGACAGACCTGTCTCTAGACCGGCTACCGAGCCACTCTCCTCGCCAGTACTTGTTCGCTTGGCTGCTGAAAAGGCCGATGTCTCCCCCCGTTCCTGACCGCCCTCTGTTAGCTCTTCCTCACTGTACAGTGGGGCTGAGCCCACAGCATGCGATACTTCGCTTGGTGAGGGAACAGCAAAGGACAGGGGCAGGTAGAGGACACGTGATTTCAGTGGGCTTGGTCCCGGGCCATGCCAACTAACGGTTGTGTCTGACGTACCCACCGACCGTTGGCTGTAGGTGTCAGAGGTGACCTGGGAAGAGGAAGACGACCGAGCCAACCAATCAATGACGGCAGGGTTGTCGGTGGAGACACGACCGCTGGATGACACCGGGAGCACTGGCCTCTGGCTGCGAATACTGCTGCCTCGACCCCTTCCTCTGCTGCCACGTCTGCTCGCTCCTAAAACATTGCCTCCTCTGCCACTCCTCTGCATGTTGTCTGACATACTATTTAATTCAACGATTAGGTGTCCCTGAGTAACAATTCTCTGGCACTCAGTAACAATTCTGTCTGTCCCTGAGTATGAATTCTGTGGCCCTGAGTAACAATTGTGTGTCTGTGCAAGTAACAATTCTGTGTCTGTGCAAGTAACAATTTTGTGTCTGTGAGAGTAACAATTCTCTGGCACTCAGTAACAATTCTGTCTGTCCCTGAGTAACAATTCTCTGGCACTCAGTAACAATTCTGTCTGTCCCTGAGTATGAATTCTGTGGCCCTGAGTAACAATTCTGTCTCTGTGCGAGTAACAATTCTGTGTCTGTGCAAGTAACAATTTTGTGTCTGTGAGAGTAACAATTCTCTGGCACTCAGTAACAATTCTGTCTGTCCCTGAGTAACAATTCTCTGGCACTCAGTAACAATTCTGTCTGTCCCTGAGTAACAATTCTCTGGCACTCAGTAACAATTCTGTCTGTCCCTGAGTAACAATTCTCTGGCACTCAGTAACAATTGTGTGTCTGTGCAAGTAACAATTCTGTGTCTGTGCAAGTAACAATTTTGTGTCTGTGAGAGTAACAATTCTCTGGCACTCAGTAACAATTCTGTCTGTCCCTGAGTAACAATTCTCTGGCACTCAGTAACAATTCTGTCTGTCCCTGAGTATGAATTCTGTGGCCCTGAGTAACAATTCTGTCTCTGTGCGAGTAACAATTCTGTGTCTGTGCAAGTAACAATTTTGTGTCTGTGAGAGTAACAATTCTCTGGCACTCAGTAACAATTCTGTCTGTCCCTGAGTAACAATTCTATGGCACTCAGTAACAATTCTGTCTTCCCTGAGTAACAATTCTCTGGCACTCAGTAACAATTCTGTCTGTCCCTGAGTATGAATTCTGTGGCCCTGAGTAACAATTCTGTCTCTGTGCGAGTAACAATTCTGTGTCTGTGCAAGTAACAATTTTGTGTCTGTGAGAGTAACAATTCTCTGGCACTCAGTAACAATTCTGTCTGTCCCTGAGTAACAATTCTCTGGCACTCAGTAACAATTCTGTCTGTCCCTGAGTATGAATTCTGTGGCCCTGAGTAACAATTGTGTGTCTGTGCAAGTAACAATTCTGTGTCTGTGCAAGTAACAATTTTGTGTCTGTGAGAGTAACAATTCTCTGGCACTCAGTAACAATTCTGTCTGTCCCTGAGTAACAATTCTATGGCACTCAGTAACAATTCTGTCTTCCCTGAGTAACAATTCTCTGGCACTCAGTAACAATTCTGTCTGTCCCTGAGTATGAATTCTGTGGCCCTGAGTAACAATTCTGTCTCTGTGCGAGTAACAATTCTGTGTCTGTGCAAGTAACAATTTTGTGTCTGTGAGAGTAACAATTCTCTGGCACTCAGTAACAATTCTGTCTGTCCCTGAGTAACAATTCTCTGGCACTCAGTAACAATTCTGTCTGTCCCTGAGTATGAATTCTGTGGCCCTGAGTAACAATTGTGTGTCTGTGCAAGTAACAATTCTGTGTCTGTGCAAGTAACAATTTTGTGTCTGTGAGAGTAACAATTCTCTGGCACTCAGTAACAATTCTGTCTGTCCCTGAGTAACAATTCTCTGGCACTCAGTAACAATTCTGTCTGTCCCTGAGTATGAATTCTGTGGCCCTGAGTAACAATTCTGTCTCTGTGCGAGTAACAATTCTGTGTCTGTGCAAGTAACAATTTTGTGTCTGTGAGAGTAACAATTCTCTGGCACTCAGTAACAATTCTGTCTGTCCCTGAGTAACAATTCTCTGGCACTCAGTAACAATTCTGTCTGTCCCTGAGTAACAATTCTCTGGCACTCAGTAACAATTCTGTCTGTCCCTGAGTAACAATTCTCTGGCACTCAGTAACAATTGTGTGTCTGTGCAAGTAACAATTCTGTGTCTGTGCAAGTAACAATTTTGTGTCTGTGAGAGTAACAATTCTCTGGCACTCAGTAACAATTCTGTCTGTCCCTGAGTAACAATTCTCTGGCACTCAGTAACAATTCTGTCTGTCCCTGAGTATGAATTCTGTGGCCCTGAGTAACAATTCTGTCTCTGTGCGAGTAACAATTCTGTGTCTGTGCAAGTAACAATTTTGTGTCTGTGAGAGTAACAATTCTCTGGCACTCAGTAACAATTCTGTCTGTCCCTGAGTAACAATTCTCTGGCACTCAGTAACAATTCTGTCTGTCCCTGAGTAACAATTCTCTGGCACTCAGTAACAATTCTGTCTGTCCCTGAGTAACAATTCTCTGGCACTCAGTAACAATTGTGTGTCTGTGCAAGTAACAATTCTGTGTCTGTGCAAGTAACAATTTTGTGTCTGTGAGAGTAACAATTCTCTGGCACTCAGTAACAATTCTGTCTGTCCCTGAGTAACAATTCTCTGGCACTCAGTAACAATTCTGTCTGTCCCTGAGTATGAATTCTGTGGCCCTGAGTAACAATTCTGTCTCTGTGCGAGTAACAATTCTGTGTCTGTGCAAGTAACAATTTTGTGTCTGTGAGAGTAACAATTCTCTGGCACTCAGTAACAATTCTGTCTGTCCCTGAGTAACAATTCTATGGCACTCAGTAACAATTCTGTCTTCCCTGAGTAACAATTCTCTGGCACTCAGTAACAATTCTGTCTGTCCCTGAGTATGAATTCTGTGGCCCTGAGTAACAATTCTGTCTCTGTGCGAGTAACAATTCTGTGTCTGTGCAAGTAACAATTTTGTGTCTGTGAGAGTAACAATTCTCTGGCACTCAGTAACAATTCTGTCTGTCCCTGAGTAACAATTCTCTGGCACTCAGTAACAATTCTGTCTGTCCCTGAGTATGAATTCTGTGGCCCTGAGTAACAATTGTGTGTCTGTGCAAGTAACAATTCTGTGTCTGTGCAAGTAACAATTTTGTGTCTGTGAGAGTAACAATTCTCTGGCACTCAGTAACAATTCTGTCTGTCCCTGAGTAACAATTCTCTGGCACTCAGTAACAATTCTGTCTGTCCCTGAGTAACAATTCTGTCTGTCCCTGAGTATGAATTCTGTGGCCCTGAGTAAGAATTCTCTGGCACTCAGTAACAATTCTGTCTGTCCCTGAGTATGAATTCTGTGGCCCTGAGTAACAATTGTGTGTCTGTGCAAGTAACAATTCTGTGTCTGTGCAAGTAACAATTTTGTGTCTGTGAGAGTAACAATTCTCTGGCACTCAGTAACAATTCTGTCTGTCCCTGAGTAACAATTCTCTGGCACTCAGTAACAATTCTGTCTGTCCCTGAGTATGAATTCTGTGGCCCTGAGTAAGAATTCTCTGGCACTCAGTAACAATTCTGTCTGTCCCTGAGTATGAATTCTGTGGCCCTGAGTAACAATTGTGTGTCTGTGCAAGTAACAATTCTGTGTCTGTGCAAGTAACAATTTTGTGTCTGTGAGAGTAACAATTCTCTGGCACTCAGTAACAATTCTGTCTGTCCCTGAGTAACAATTCTCTGGCACTCAGTAACAATTCTGTCTGTCCCTGAGTAACAATTCTCTGGCACTCAGTAACAATTCTGTCTGTCCCTGAGTAACAATTCTCTGGCACTCAGTAACAATTCTGTCTGTCCCTGAGTAACAATTCTGTCTGTCCCTGAGAATGAATTCTGTGGCCCTGAGTAAGAATTCTCTGGCACTCAGTAACAATTCTGTCTGTCCCTGAGTAACAATTCTCTGGCACTCAGTAACAATTCTGTCTGTCCCTGAGTAAAAATTCTGTGGCCCTAATAACGTTTCTGTGGCCCTAAGTAACAATTCTCTGGCACTGAGTAACAATTCTGTCTGTCCCTGAGTATGAATTCTGTGGCCCTAACTAGCGTTTCTTTGTCCCTAAATAACGATTCTGTGGCCCTCATTAACAAGTCTGTGTCCCTGAGTAATGGTTCTCTGTCCCTAAGTAACTTCTCTCTGTCCCCAATTCTCGTTTCTGTGGCCCTAACTCTGTCCCTGTCCCTAGTACAGAGCGGTCTGCCTCTGTTCAATGACTGCAGGCAAATGAAGATTTCCAAAATGGCCGCTATATATACCTCGACCATTACACAGTGCTGGCTGGCTGGCTGCTGATTGGCTGATGCGATCACATGTCGTTGAGGAATGCATTATGGGGCAGCGCGCCTTGTCTGCGCGCCTTCCCCGACATCCCCGCTCCGTCGCCGCACATGTCAGCCGCCATTTTCGGAAAAATTTCGATTCGCGCGTCCGAATTAGGCTGTTTTTCGGATTCGGCACGAATCGAAATTTTTCCGAAATTCGACTCGAATTCCACTTCGGATACTTCGATTCGCTCATCTCTAGTAACAATGCTGGTGAATGTGGCTGTGATGTTCCTGCTGTGACTATCTCTTTGCTGCACTGGGTTGCCTCTTGTCTAGACTGGGCTGTCTCTTTGCTGGATTATATATTGAGAACAGTCATGACCCATAGTACCACGTCCCTAATAAATAGTAATGGAGAAAAAGATATTGAGTGGACTTTTTAGGCACAAAGACTCAGTACACAAAAAAATAAAATCAATGTTCCTTTATTCACATTGTCCTGCCTTCTCTGCAGTTATGAAAGGGTTGCAGAGGGTTACAGGCAGTATAACCTTTGATATCCACACAGTAAGGAGTCGATGATTGATAACCGATGATCTTTTACTGATAACATGTGAACATAGTACATGAAATGTGAATGAATGTAAATGCGGTAAAACTGAAATACAAACAGAATAAACAAACATGAGTACATATCTAACTTCCTAGCTATGTGCATAACATTCCACAGTACATAGGAAGGGTACTTACAGACTTTGGGGGTCTAATCAAGCCCATATATGAAGAGAGAACAGCATCCCACATCTACTTGCATAGTAGAATTTCTTCAGTCTGAAGAGATGAGGTCACTTCCTCCCAAGTTAGCAGACAGGACGTCCCTAGCCTTAAAGGGGACAGACACTGCTGAATGCTAAAGAATGCCTTGTGTAATACAAGGCAGCACACTCCCCACCTGGCATAATAATGATATGCCACTATTAAACTCCTGGAAGGAGTAAAACGACTTCCGTGATGGGTCTAAGGTACACCTTAGGGGTGCCCTGTTTTACTACTCTGACCTCTACTTTCCTAACTCTGCTATCACTACTAGCATCAGTCCCCACAATGAGTCCAATTGGCCACTCGTTCCTGTGGGCCTGAGAGTCTTTTAATAGAACAACATCTCCAACTTGTAAGTTGGGCTTGTCAGCTTGCCATTTGTTGCGTGGTTGGAGGGTCGTCAGGTACTCCTGCCTCCATCTCTTCCAGAAGATATCGGCAAGGCTTTGAACTTGTTTCCATTGCTTGGTGTACAAGTCTTTAAGATCAAAGTCCCCGTTGGGAGCTGTCACCATCTCCATCTTCTGAGTCAGCAACGTTGCCGGTGTCAAGACGGTTGGCATCTCTGGGTCAGTAGACACTGGGACCAAAGGTCTGGCGTTCATGATAGCCATGACTTCAGCCATCAGCGTGGTTAAGACTTCGTGTGTGAGACGAGTAGATCCAATCTTTAGAAGCATTGCATCTAGAATGCGACGAGCTACTCCAATCATCCTCTCCCAAGCTCCTCCCATATGTGAGGCATGAGGAGGATTGAAGATCCAAGTGCATCTTTGATTTTGAAGATAGTTACTTGTCTCTGAGTCTGTTGCAACGATCTTCAATTCCTTGCAGGCTCCAATAAAGTTTGTGCCACAATCAGAACGAATCTGTTTTGCTGGTCCTCGAATGGAGAAAAATCTTCTCAAGGCATTGATGAAGCTTGAGGTAGATAGAGACTCAATTACCTCAATGTGAACTGCTCTGGTACTCATACATGAGAAAAGAACAGCCCAGCGTTTGCTCTCTGCACTGCCTCCTCTGGTCTTGCGAGAAGAAATGTTCCAAGGACCAAAAACGTCTAGACCTACATTTGTGAATGGAGGATCTGAAGCCAGCCTGTCTGGAGGTAAGTCTGACATCTTCTGGACTTCAAGTTTTCCTCTGATTTTCTTGCAAGTTACACATTTGTTAATCACACTGGAGACTAGTCTTTTACCTCCTAGGATCCACAATCCAGCTGAGCGGACTGCTCCTTCAGTGAGGTGGCGACCTTGATGTGCAACTTGCTCGTGGTGGTGTCTTGTCAGAAGAACGGCAACGTGATGATTCTTGGGTATGACAATGGGATGTTTTTCTAGAATAGTCGTATCAGCTGCGGGTAGACGACCTCCAAGTCTCATCACTCCATCTTCATCAAGGACAGGGTTCAACTTTTTGAGTGGGCTGTGTTTAGAAAGTTCTTCTTTCTTGAGAAGACCTTGAATTTCTTCCTTGAAGGCTTCCTGCTGAACACATCTGATAATGGTGACATTGGCTTGCTCAAGATAGTCATTGTTACCCTGGTCAACACTGGCTGTTTTGCTGAAGGATCTGGCCAAGCAGATGAGTTTCCCTATGGCACGGATGAGTGACTTCCAGCTGGAAAACCTTTCGAACCTACATGAGCCAAGACCTTCTCTGGTGGTTAGAGTCTTGTAAACTGCAACTAGAGGTCTTACCTCTTTGTCTTGGTCTGGTTCTACAAGCTGAAAAGTTCCTTTCTGATCAGTCTCTTCAGTTTCTGGTCCAGTCAAGAAGGATGGACCTGTGAACCAGTTAGTCTGTTTGAGGACAGCAGCTGGTACCAGTCTAGTCCCATGGTCAGCAGGGTTCTTGTCTGTACTGATGTGATGCCACTGTTCTGGACTTGTACACTTTCTGATACGTGTTACTCTGTTTGACACGTATGTGTAGAATCTTCTTGAAGCGTTGTGGATATAACCTAAAACAATCTTGCTGTCTGTGTAGAAGTTCACTGCATGGATCTCGATGTCCAGTTCTGCAATGAGTAAGTCTGCTATCTCCACAGCTAGGACAGCACCACAAAGTTCTAAGCGTGGGACCGTGTGAGCAGGTCTTGGAGCCAGTTTGGACTTTCCCAAGATGAATCCTGCATGGCTTTGTCCCTGAGTGTCTATGACTCTAAGGTAGGCTACAGCTGCTATAGCCACGGTGGATGCATCTGAAAACACGTGTATCTCTCTTCGTTTTGTAACAGACAAAGAAACAGAGACGTATGGTCTTTGGATGCTAAATCGCTCAAGCTCCAGCAAAGAGTCTTTCCACAACTTCCACTGCATTTCTTTCTTTCCAGGTAGAGGTGTGTCCCAATCACTTTGTTCTAGCTCAGTTGTAATCTCTCTCAAAAGAGCTTTGCCTTGCATGGTGATGGGTGCTACGAACCCCAAGGGATCGTAAAGACTGTTGACCGTAGACAAGACACCTCGCTTTGTGAAAGGCTTCTCTTCCCTGGATACTCGGAAGGTGAAGCTGTCAGTTTTCAAGTCCCAACTAAGCCCTAAGCTTCTTTGAAGGGGTGGTGAATCTGTACCTAGATCTAAGTCTTTGAGGTCTTTTGCACGGTCTTCTGCTGGGAATGCTTCCATGACTTTGCTGTTGTTGGAAGCCACTTTGTGCAGTCTTATGTTAGATTCTGCTAGCAAGTCTCTAGTGCTTTTCAAAATGTCAATGGCTTCTCCACTACTGGAGAAGGAAGCAAGTCCATCGTCTACATAAAAGTTTTTCATAACAAATTGTATGGCTTCAGGGTTGTGTCTGTCACCTTGCTGCGCTGCTCATCTCAAGTTGTAGATAGCGACAGCTGGTGAGGGACTGTTCCCAAACACATGTACTTTCATCCTATACACTATGATACCTTTGTTGAGGTCGTTGTCTTCATACCATAGGAACCTCAGGTAGTCTCTGTGGTCTTCACGGACAAGGAAACAGTAGAACATCTGCTGTACATCTGCTGTTACTGCAACAAGTTCTCTTCGGAATCTGATAAGGACTCCAAGAAGTGTGTTGTTCAGGTCTGGTCCGCTGAGAAGTACATCATTAAGGGAAATGCCTTCATGCTTTGCACTGGAATCAAATACGACACGTATCTGACCTGGTTTTTGAGGATGGTACACTCCGAATATTGGCAAGTACCAGCGTTCTTGTGTTTCATGCAGTGCTGGTGCTTTTTCAGCTTGATCTTTGTCAAAAATTTTCCGCATGAATTCTTGGAAGTGTTCTTTCATGTCTGGCTTTCTTTCAAGAGTGCGCTGCAATAGCGCAAGGCGTTTCTCTGCTTGCACTCTGTTGTTGGGAAGACAATGCCGTGGTGTACGGAATGGTAGTGGGGCTACCTAACTGCCTGCTTTGTCTTTGAAGACTTCTCTGTCCATGATCTCAAGGAAGAGGTTATCTTCAACAGATGGTGCTAGTTTGTCATCATCTTGAGTTCTCTCAAACACTTGGTGGCCTAGCTGATCTGAATCTTCAGCTGAGGCTGTATCTTCCAGGAACCTCTGGATGTTCTGGGGATGTGTTGGGTTAGATTGTTTCTCTTTAATCTGCATGCTGTTGTTACATGGGCAAAGACATGATGTGCGACCGTTCTGCAGCAGATTTGTTCTGTAGACATTCACCTTTGCGGGTTTGTGAAGTCCGTCCAGACATACATTTCCAACGATAACCCATCCAAGATCAAGACGTTGAGCAAATGGTGCATTGTGCGGCCCATTGTATTGTTCTCTGACCTTGTGCACTCTCAGTATGTCTCTTCCTAGTAGAAGGACGATTGCAGCATCTGGGTTGAGTGTTGGGATCTTGTCTGCTATTCGCATGAGATGAGGGTAGTGACGTGCCACTTCAGGTGTGGGAATCTCTGACCTGTCATCTGGTATCATGTCACATTCTATGAGGGTAGGAAGAGTCAGCTGCGTTTTTCCATCTAATGACTCGATGGTGTAGTTGTTTGCTCTTCTCCCTGATGTCTCTATAACTCCAGAACATGTCTTCAAGGTGTATGGAGTTGAACTTCCTTTGTCACCGAAGAGGTCAAAGAACTCTGTCTTTGCTAGAGACCTGTTGCTTTGTTCGTCTAGGACTGTATACATCTTCACTGCCTTTTCTCTGAGACCGTTGGGATACACTTTGACTAAGCATATCTTGGAGCATGATCTAGAGAGTCCTGGTTCTGTACAGATCTCAGTGCACTTTGAAGTTATCGCTGGTGTTGCACTTTCTTTTTGCTCCCCACCATGATCTTCTTGAGTTGCTGGAACTTCTGATCTCCATGGTGGTGGTCCTGGGTGCAGTGCTGACAGATGTCGGTCATTGTTGCATTCTGTGCATCGTATTTCTCTCTTACAGTCTTTTGCAAGATGTTGCATTGAGGCACAGCATCTGAAACAAATGTGATTGTCTTTAAGGTAAGCCTTGCGCTCCTCTAATGTCTTACTTCTGAAACTGCGACATTTTCTTAGTGGATGAGGCTTGTTGTGTATTGGGCACTGTTTGTCTGGATCTTCAACTTCCTTGCTTGTGTTGTCTTCCTGATTGGCTGCAGCCTCAGGCAGGACTTCTGTCTTCCGCACAGACACTGTTGCTCTGCGTTCTTTGTAGTGTACTGGCGGCTGCTTCTCTGTCCTTGGGGAGCTTGCAACTCTCTTGTTCAGGAAGGCGAAGCTTGGGTCATTACGTGTCTTAGCTTGGTCTACAGCGAATTCAGCAAGGAAGACAAACGGTGGAAATGCAACTCGATAGTCTTTCTTGTATCTGGATGCTTGAGAGACCCACCTTTCTTGCAGGTTGAAAGGGAGCTTCTCGATTATGGACTCTACTCCACGTGCTGTGTCTAAGTATAAGAGACCTGGCAGAGTTCCACTAGTCTTTGCTGCTTCTATCTCTAGGAGTAGGTCTCCGAGCTCTCTCAGTTTCTGATTGTCTTTGTTTGTCATTTTCGGGCAAGTTTCAATTTTCTTTAAAAGTGCTTCTTCTATTACTTCAGGTGACCCATAGCAGTCTTCCATTCTCTGCCAGACCATCGCAAGTCCTGCTGTTGCATCATGGACATGCACTGACCTGATTCTTTTGGCCTGCTCTGAGGACTCTGGTCCTAGGTATTTGGCGAGTAGGTCAAGCTTCTCTCTGTCAGCTCTAAGTTTTGGGTGCTGCTTAAGAAGGATGACCTCCAGGCCCAGTAGTTTTCAGGACGATCATCAAACTTCAAGAGACCAGTGCTCACCATCTCACGGCGCATCAGGTATTTCAACACGTCTGTAACCCTTGCTGTGTCAGGTGCGTTTGTTCTGGGTACAAACACGGGACTGCTGGCTGATAGTGACTGATGGGTTCGTTGAGGTACTTGACTAAGTCTATTTTGGTCAGATGATTGCTCTCCTCTATTGTAGTCTAGATCTGGTTTTGCACGAGGAGAGGTTATATCGCCATCTACTTGGTTTCTTAGCGTGTTGGCGGTTTGATATCTGAGCCCGTGATTGGTTGACTTATCACGTGGCGGTTCAGGTTCAGTCTTGTAGTGATGCGTAACATCAAAGCTGTCTGCTCCCAACTGGGTCCTTGATGGTTTCGGTGCGTCACTAGGCTGTTTATCAGGGTATAGGGTTGCTTGTGATTGCACATACTCACGGGTGCGTTGGAATGTACTGAGAGGTGTTATCAGGGTTTCCAGTACATCGCTCTCTACAAACTGAATATCTGCAGCTCTCGCGAGAACTTCGGCTTCAGCTATGGCTGCTGCAGCTATTTTCTGTTGCTGAAGTATGTGTAAAGAGGCTTGTACTTCTGCCTTTCTCCTAAGCGTTTCTGCTTCGCTCCTTTTCATTTCAGCTTCCCCTTCGGCTTGTCTCTTTTTTATTTCAGCCTGACTCTTCTGCTGCTCTTCATCTAGGTAGCCTTGCTCTTTCATAAGCTCTGCTTCCTGTATGGCATAGGAGGCCATGGCGCATGCGACCTCGGCCTTGGCTTGTGCCCTGGCGGCGATAGCGCTGACTGAAGACAAGTTTGTGACGCTAGAATGTCTGGAACTTGCATGCTTACTCCTGGCTGCCCCAGCACTGACTGACGATAGGTCTGTGACGTTTGAATGCCTGGAACTTGAACGCTTAGATCTGGCGGTTTCTGCTTTGGATGACGACAGATCCGATTTGTTATAAGTTCTCGGCGTGCTGCATTGTGACTAGAGATGAGCGAATCGAACATGGCGAAGTGGAATTCGTTTCGAAGTTCAGGAAAAATTCGATTCGCGCCGAATCCGAAAACTAGCAAACTTCGGATGCACGAATCGAATTTTCCCAAAAATGGCGGCGACATGTGTGGCGACGGAGCGGGGACAAGGCGCGCTGACCCATAATGCATTCATTCATGACATGTGATCGCATTAGCCAATCAGCAGCCAGCCAGCCAGCACTGTGTAATGGTGGAGCTATAAATTGCGGCCATCTTACAATTCTCCATTAGCCTCCGGTCATTCAAGAGAGACAGACCTGTCTGTATTAGGGACAGAGTTAGGGCCAGAGAGACTTTAGGGCCACAGAATCGTTACTTAGGGACACAGAATCGTTACTCAGGGACACAGAATTGTTACTCAGGGACACAGAATTGTTACTCAGGGACACAATCGTTACTCAGGGACAGACACAGAATTGTTACTCAGGTACATAGAATTGTTACTCAGGGACACAGAATTGTTACTCAGGGACAGACACAGAATTGTTACTCAGGGACACAGAATTGTTACTCAGGGACAGACAGAATTGTTACTCAGGGACAGACACAGAATTGTTACTCAGGGACACAGAATTGTTACTCAGGGACACAGAATTGTTACTGAGGGACACAGAATTGTTACTGAGGGACACAGAATCGTTACTGAGGGACACAGAATCGTTACTGAGGGACACAGAATCGTTACTGAGGGACACAGAATTGTTACTGAGGGACAGAATTGTTACTCAGGGACACAGAATTGTTACTCAGGGACACAGAATTGTTACTGAGGGACACAGAATCGTTACTGAGGGACACAGAATTGTTACTCAGGGACACAGAATCGTTGAATTAAAGAGTATGTCAGACAACACGCAGAGGAGTGGTAGAGGAGGCAATGTTTCAGGAGCGAGCAGACGTGGCAGCAGAGGAAGGGGTCGAGGCAGCACTAGTCGCAGCCAGAGGCCAGTGCTCCCGGTGTCATCCAGCGGTCGTGTCTCCACCGGCAACCCTGCCGTCATCGATTGGTTGGCTCGGTCGTCTTCCTCTTCCCAGGTCACCTCTGACACCTACAGCCAACGGTCGGTGGGTACGTCAGACACAACCGTTAGTTGGCATGGCCCGGGAGCAAGCCCACTGAAATCACGTGTCCTCTACCTGCCCCTGTCATTTGGTGTTCCCTCACCAAGCGAAGTATCGCATGCTGTGGGCTCAGCCCCACTGTACAGTGAGGAAGAGCTAACAGAGGGCGGTCAGGAACGGGGGGAGACATCCGCCTCTTCAGCAGCCAGGCGAAGAAGTACTGGCAAGGAGAGTGGCTCGGTAGCCGGTCTAGAGACAAGTCTGTCTCCTGACCCACACGAAGCCGAGGGGGCTAGTAGTGAGGCGGAGACCCTAATTGATGATGATGAGGCTGATCGCACTTGGCAGCCTCGTCGTCATCTGCCAGGCCCGTAATCTGCCATGGGCCCCCGTACCGACTCCTCATGCTGCTGCCAGGCCCGTAATCTGTCATGGGCCCCTGTACCGCCTCCTCATGCTGCTGCCAGGTCCAGAGTGTGTCATGGGTCCCTGTACGGCCTCCCATTGCTGCTGTCTCCATCGCCACACTCTGCCATGTGCCACTTTCAGGTCTCCTCACACTGCTGGTGGGTTCCATTTTGTCATAGGGTGCTGGCAGATTACGGGCCTCCCATTGCTGCTGCCAGGCCCATAATCTGCCATGGGCCCCCGTACCGACTCCTCATGCTGCTGCCAGGCTCGTAATCTGTCATGGGCCCCTGTACCGCCTCCTCATGCTGCTGCCAGGTCCAGAGTGTGTCATGGGTCCCTGTACGGCCTCCCATTGCTGCTGCCAGGCCCGTAATCTGCCATGGGCCCCCGTACCGACTCCTCATGCTGCTGCCAGGCCCGTAATCTGTCATGGGCCCCTGTACCGCCTCCTCATGCTGCTGCCAGGTCCAGAGTGTGTCATGGGTCCCTGTACGGCCTCCCATTGCTGCTGTCTCCATCGCCACACTCTGCCATGTGCCACTTTCAGCTCTCCTCACACTGCTGGTGGGTTCCATTTTGTCATAGGGTGCTGGCAGATTACGGGCCTCCCATTGCTGCTGCCAGGCCCATAATCTGCCATGGGCCCCCGTACCGACTCCTCATGCTGCTGCCAGGCTCGTAATCTGTCATGGGCCCCTGTACCGCCTCCTCATGCTGCTGCCAGGTCCAGAGTGTGTCATGGGTCCCTGTACGGCCTCCCATTGCTGCTGCCAGGCCCGTAATCTGCCATGGGCCCCCGTACCGACTCCTCATGCTGCTGCCAGGCCCGTAATCTGCCATGGGCCCCCGTACCGACTCCTCATGCTGCTGCCAGGCCCGTAATCTGTCATGGGCCCCTGTACCGCCTCCTCATGCTGCTGCCAGGTCCAGAGTGTGTCATGGGTCCCTGTACGGCCTCCCATTGCTGCTGTCTCCATCGCCACACTGCCATGTGCCACTTTCAGGTCTCCTCACACTGCTGGTGGGTTCCATTTTGTCATAGGGTGCTGGCAGATTACGGGCCTCCCATTGCTGCTGCCAGGCCCATAATCTGCCATGGGCCCCCGTACCGACTCCTCATGCTGCTGCCAGGCTCGTAATCTGTCATGGGCCCCTGTACCGCCTCCTCATGCTGCTGCCAGGTCCAGAGTGTGTCATGGGTCCCTGTACGGCCTCCCATTGCTGCTGCCAGGCCCGTAATCTGCCATGGGCCCCCGTACCGACTCCTCATGCTGCTGCCAGGCCCGTAATCTGTCATGGGCCCCTGTACCGCCTCCTCATGGTGCTGCCAGGTCCAGAGTGTGTCATGGGTCCCTGTACGGCCTCCCATTGCTGCTGTCTCCATCGCCACACTCTGCCATGTGCCACTTTCAGCTCTCCTCACACTGCTGGTGGGTTCCATTTTGTCATAGGGTGCTGGCAGATTATGGGCCTCCCATTGCTGCTGCCAGGCCCGTAATCTGCCATGGGCCCCCGTACCGACTCCTCATGCTGCTGCCAGGTCCAGAGTGTGTCATGGGTCCCTGTACGGCCTCCCATTGCTGCTGTCTCCATCGCCACACTCTGCCATGTGCCACTTTCAAGTCTCCTCACACTGCTGGTGGGTTCCATTTTGTCATAGGGTGCTGGCAGATTACGGGCCTCCCATTGCTGCTGCCAGGCCCGTAATCTGCCATGGGCCCCCGTGCCAACTCCTCATGCTGTGACGTTGCAACAAGGTGGAATTCAACCCTACATATGTTAGACCGCCTTTACGAACAGTGAAAGGCCATCACCGATTTCCTGATGTTACAAGCGGATAAAGGTACTCCCCTGTGTAACTTAGATGTCAGCCATTGGCAGCTCATGCGTGACACCTGCCGCTTGCTCAGGCCCTTTGAGGAGGCCACGCTATTCGTGAGTCGGCAGGACTATGGGATGAATGACGTCATTCCTCTGTTGCACGTCCTGGAACAAATGCTGTTAACAATGGCTGGTCAGGGTGCGGTAGACGTGGCGCACAGATCTCAACGCCACATGACCCCTGTGGGGGCAGGACAGGAAGAAGAGGAGGAGGTAGAGGAGGACATTGGTGCTCAGGAATTATTGAGTGAAATGGGTGGTTTTTCCACTCAGCGGACAGGAGTGGAGGAGCAGGAGCATCTGGTAGAGGAGGAGGAGACAGAGGACCCAGACGCACCGTGGCAGTATGCTGTGGAGATGGAGGCAGGGAGTCCCTCGCATTCCTTGGCACAAATGGCCCATAGCATGCTCGGTTGCTTGCGTAGCGACAGCCGAATAATAACCATCAGACAGAGGGATGACTTTTGGCTGTCCACCTTGTTGGACCCTCACTACCGTTCAAAAATGGTGGCCTTTTTCACACCTGCTGAGAGGGAGGCCAAAATAACGTACTATAAAAACCACCTATGTAGTCAGTTGGTCCCTGCCTTTCTGCGCCAACGTCCATCCTCAGACACTGTGGGCCCTGTGCGCTCGCGTTCCGCTGCCATGGCAGCAGGGGAGGGGTGGGGTGGTAGGAGCAGTGGCAGCTCCACCAGCAGCGGCTGCCTCAGTCTGCAGTCGATGATGAGTAGCTTTCTTCACCAGCGCAGTGAGGAAACTACTAACCAGCCGCAGCAGCAGCAGCATCAGGTGGACCTGGAGCAGGACCTCAAACAACAGGCTTGGGCCTACTTGGACAGCACCCTGCCAACCGAGGTAGACAATCCCCTTGACTACTGGGCAACGAAACTTGACCTTTGGCCCCAACTAGCTGAATTTGCCCTTGAAAGGCTGTCATGCCCGGACAGTAGCGTGGCATCGGGGCGCGTGTTTAGTGCGGCAGGAGGTATTGTAACTCCGCGGAGGACACGACTGTCCACCCAAAGTGTGGAGAGACTCACGTTTGTGAAAATGAATCAGGCGTGGATTAGTCTGGATTTCAAACCACCAGTTCCTGACACAACTGACTAAATCCGCCATGAATCATGCCCCAAACATGTTATTATTTTTAACATAGACCTCTGTATGGCTTTCAATTTAAGCTGCTTACGCTTCGCCACTCTGCCATGGGCCCCCGTACCGCCTCCTCTTGCTGCTGCCAGGCCCGTAATCTGTCATGGGCCCCTGTACCGACTCCTCATGCTGCTGCCAGGCCCGTAATCTGTCATGGGCCCCTGTACCGCCTCCTCATGCTGCTGCTAGGTCCAGAGTGTGTCATGGGTCCCTGTATGGCCTCCCATTGCTGCTGTCTCCATCGCCACACTCTGCCATGTGCCACTTTCAGGTCTCCTCACACTGCTGGTGGGTTCCATTTTGTCATAGGGTGCTGGCAGATTACGGGCCTCCCATTGCTGCTGCCAGGCCCGTAATCTGCCATGGGCCCCCGTACCGACTCCTCATGCTGCTGCCAGGCCCGTAATCTGTCATGGGCCCCTGTACCGCCTCCTCATGCTGCTGCCAGGTCCAAAGTGTGTCATGGGTCCCTGTACGGCCTCCCATTGCTGCTGTCTCCATCGCCACACTCTGCCATGTGCCACTTTCAGGTCTCCTCACACTGCTGGTGGGTTCCATTTTGTCATAGGGTGCTGGCAGATTACGGGCCTCCCATTGCTGCTGCCAGGCCCGTAATCTGCCATGGGCCCCCGTACCGACTCCTCATGCTGCTGCCAGGCCCGTAATCTGTCATGGGCCCCTGTACCACCTCCTCATGCTGCTGCCAGGTCCAGAGTGTGTCATGGGTCCCTGTACGGCCTCTCATTGCTGCTGTCTCCATCGCCACACTCTGCCATGTGCCACTTTCAGGTCTCCTCACACTGCTGGTGGGTTCCATTTTGTCATAGGGTGCTGTATGGCCTCCCATTGCTGCTGCCAGGCCCGTAATCTGCCATGGGCCCCCGTACCGACTCCTCATGCTGCTGCCAGGCCCGTAATCTGTCATGGGCCCCTGTACCGCCTCCTCATGCTGCTGCTAGGTCCAGAGTGTGTCATGGGTCCCTGTATGGCCTCCCATTGCTGCTGTCTCCATCGCCACACTCTGCCATGTGCCACTTTCAGGTCTCCTCACACTGCTGGTGGGTTCCATTTTGTCATAGGGTGCTGGCAGATTACGGGCCTCCCATTGCTGCTGCCAGGCCTGTAATCTGCCATGGGCCCCCGTACCGACTCCTCATGCTGCTGCCAGGCCCGTAATCTGTCATGGGCCCCTGTACCGCCTCCTCATGCTGCTGCCAGGTCCAGAGTGTGTTATGGGTCCCTGTACGGCCTCCCATTGCTGCTGCCAGGCCCGTAATCTGCCATGGGCCCCCGTACCAACTCCTCATGCTGCTGCCAGGCCCGTAATCTGTCATGGGCCCCTGTACCGCCTCCTCATGCTGCTGCCAGGTCCAGAGTGTGTCATGGGTCCCTGTACGGCCTCTCATTGCTGCTGTCTCCATCGCCACACTCTGCCATGTGCCACTTTCAGGTCTCCTCACACTGCTGGTGGGTTCCATTTTGTCATAGGGTGCTGTATGGCCTTCCATTGCTGCCTCCAGGCCCTTAATCTGTCATGGGCCCCCGTACCGACTCCACATGCTGCTGCCAGGCCCGTAATCTGTCATGGGCCCCTGTACCGCCTCCTCATGCTGCTGCCAGGTCCAGAGTGTGTCATGGGTCCCTGTATGGCCTCCCATTGCTGCTGTCTCCATCGCCACACTCTGCCATGTGCCACTTTCAGGTCTCCTCACACTGCTGGTGGGTTCCATTTTGTCATAGGGTGCTGGCAGATTACGGGCCTCCCATTGCTGCTGCCAGGCCCGTAATCTGCCATGGGCCCCCGTACCGCCTCCTCATGCTGCTGCCAGGTCCAGAGTGTGTCATGGGTCCCTGTACGGCCTCCCATTGCTGCTGTCTCCATCGCCACACTCTGCCATGTGCCACTTTCAGGTCTCCTCACACTGCTGGTGGGTTCCATTTTGTCATAGGGTGCTGTATGGCCTCCCATTGCTGCTGCCTCCACCGCCACACTGTGGCTCCACACTCTGGTTTTGGCCCCGTGACTGCCCAAATGAGTGAAGTGTGCGGTGATTCTAAGATCGACGGCACTCATCTGCATGTCATACTGACTGACAGTATTATTTCTCTTCCCCAGCAGACTCCAAGGGCATTTAAATTAAAGGTACAGTGTTCTGCACTAATATAAAGGCTCTTTGAAGCCTAGAAACACCCTTTTTATAAGTTAAATTCGCAGCGAATATATTCGACTCGAATCAAATTTATTCCGCGAATTCGCCGAATCAAATTGTTGAATAATTCGCTCATCTCTAATTGTGACCTAGTTTCTAGCGTACTTTGCATATTTTCTTCCTGTTTGCACGAGAATTTAGGAAGGGTTAATTTAGTGATATCTTTCATGAAGCTGAGTTAGTTTCACTTTGCTATGCCTTAGACTGGCTGTGCTGTGGGGATTTCACACACACGTGCTGCTGTATTAACAGTTAAGAGTCTTTTCTGTGTTGTGGGGCTTGCTGTAGCGTTTTCACACAATGTGCTCTGAAGTAACCGTGTAAGTCTTTTTACTGTCCTGCCTTCTCTGCAGTTATGAAAGGGTTACAGAGGGTTACAGGCAGTATAACCTTTGATATCCACACAGTAAGGAGTCGATGATTGATAACCGATGATTTTTTACTGATAACATGTGAACATAGTACATGAAATGTGAATGAATGTAAATACGGTAAAACTGAAATACAAACAGAATAAACAAACATGAGTACATATCTAACTTCCTAGCTATGTGCATAACATTCCACAGTACATAGGAAGGGTACTTACAGACTTTGGGGGTCTAATCAAGCCCATATATGAAGAGAGAACAGCATCCCACATCTACTTGCATAGTAGAATTTCTTCAGTCTGAAGAGATGAGGTCACTTCCTCCCAAGTTAGCAGACAGGACGTCCCTAGCCTTAAAGGGGACAGACACTGCTGAATGCTAAAGAATGCCTTGTGTAATACAAGGCAGCACACACATATCACCTCTAAAATATGTCTTGTATATAGTTAAAATTACATTGCACACTTAAACCACAGCTGATTTCCCCCAAACAACCAACCATAACAAATTGATTCCAACAAAGGTGTTGAATACAAATGGTGAAGACAGTATATTCCTTTCAAAAGCTGTGCAGCAAACGTCCGACATATTTTGTGACAGAAGTCGCTTTTTCAGGGTCTAGCAGAGCATCTGAGAATGATAGACAAACTTGAACAATATGTATATATATATATATATATATATATATATAAATTTATATATATAAATTTAGACAGACATACAACATAAGAAACACTTGTAGACACTTACATAGTTAGCCAGTGTGCATTGTGTGACAATAGACTCCCCAACACAAGCAAAACCAGGTCTCTCCAGGCCAACAAAGAAGGTTGGCACCCACTGTTGGGTGTGGGGGTGCATAAACCAGACTATGGGCAGGCAAGAAACCCCACAAGATTCTCCAGATGATCAGCAGGTAAAGATTGTCGAACAGAAGTGCAGGTTGGCGGTCTACAACCTCCAAAAAACGGTGGCAACCCTAGGAGGCATATACACATTTAAACCCCCCTAGGACCCCAGATGATCATCCCAGACCAGAGGAGGGAGATTTGAGACCAGACCCCATCACAGCTAACCCTTAAAGGGGACCTCTGATTGACGTCTAAACACCCAGATCCACAGAGGAGGTGATTCCACACCAGGCTGTATTCTACAAAAGATAAGACCTCTGGCTAATTTATATCACAAATGCGCATTAAGATTGCGCTTCTGGTGAGTGTGCAATCTTACCATTTATCGCATGTCACCGGAGTACTATCTTCTCACACTGGGATTGTTACTCATCTGGATACATCCATTTTGAACTACTGATATTATTACCATTTTTTGGTATATAGTCCCTTATTTGGGATACATAACAACTTTCGCACTTCATTTTTCCTACACAGATCTTGTTTATTGGTGTAACCATTTAATTGCTTAAGTCATCACTTTATCTTGGGTTGTCACCTTTTACTATTATATTTTATTTATTGGTAGTGACATTTACGTCCTGGTTTTATACTGCTTTTACCATATTGCAGTTGTGCTTTTACTGTTCACATATTGAATTTTATTGCTTTTAGCGCTGCACTTTCTATTTTATTTTTTTATGGTCTACAACCTCCGTATAATAGTCCAGCCATATCCAGGATGATAATGCAAAATGCCAATATGGGCCTAAAAAAGTCCATGATATATAAATTAACTAGTATCCTGCTATAACGCTGGTATTGCGAAATGGGCCCAATTCCATAAGAATTTACCTCTATACTTGAAAAGATGTATCAATCATGAGACCGATATGTATGCAATCCTTCACTAGGGAGTAAAAGGCAAACGGCTCTACCTTAGCCCACAATAGATTGTCTACATTAATAGGTAAAGAGACTAGTTGGTCTAAAAGAAAATAGGGGAAAAACAAGAAAAAAGCATGACTACCCTCTATGTTAATAATTATAGTATTTATCACCCCAAAGGGATGTAATCTACCTGTAACCACACAGAAGCCCAAAGTCTGTGGGATCATGATGAGGTCCGCTCAGCAGTGCAGGAACCCGAAGAGGCAGTACACCACCCCATGCCCCTTATATACACCCCGACCAGGACGCGCCAATGCCAGTTGGCGTGTGACACAATCCTGGCCTGGCCAGGAGAGTCCACGCTCGCTCAGAGCCCAGCCTGACAGTTCACGACCGCAAGACCACCTGTGCATGCGCAGATAGGGAGAAGAAAGGATCCGGGAGATCCAATGCTCCAATCTGCAGGCGAAGCAGGAGCACAATGGCCACAGGGAGGATGGACGTGGGACAGCCAGCCCAGGAAACAACCGTGGCCTTCCAGCCACACACCCGACCATAGAAGGGGCCCCCACCAATGGGACCCAGGGACACTTGGGACCCCAGAGAGCCCACTGTGACAACAACGCACACCTTGTACAATATATAAAAACATTTACAATAGCAAAAGACTAGGTATACATATACACAGTGTACATCTGACAAAATGGCCACAGAGTATATCAAGGACATTGTAAGGCACAGATCCAATGACAATTACATCAAAAAACAACTCAATAGCTTATAGAGCAGACTAGGAGAACAGAAATAATATATGTTACTATCCTAAGGATATCTCTCACTACTTACTGAATTAAACGCATTCCATCATTATATCTAGCCCCATCTTTAACATCCCAAGATCCAAGATTGATCACGAGTAATCTTTATGGATCTATGCCCTCAGCTCATAAAAAAGATTTGTATCATAGAATTTCATTGAGGCCTGGTGGATTTAGTGCATTAAGGTGTTCGATCCACATTGTTTCTCTGCAAAGGATTTTTTTGTCCCAATTGCCTCCACGTGGGTCTTTCGTAACTATCTCCAATACAGTGAATCTGGCATGCGTAGTATCAAATTTGTGATAAAATCCCAAATGATGGCTAATGGGGGTAAGCATTTGGCATTGAATGAGTAATAAACATGGTCATGTATTCTCTGGTTATACTGACATATGGTTTTACCCACATAGTAGGCCCCACAAGTGCATGCCATGAGATATATTACTCCCCTCGTTGTACAATTAGCATGAAATTTGGGAATCAACATCTCTCAATTAGGTAAAGTAAATTATACACCAGTCTGTACCCAAGACAATATGTACACTTACCACAGGTAAATATGCCATTTGGAAGTGTAGAACAATCAGTTCTTGGTACGTAGTGGCTTGATGCTACTTTATCCTTGATAGAAATTGCTTTGTGGGCTGTCTCTTTACTGGATTAGGATGTGTCTTTGCTGGACAGGGCTTTCTCCTTGCTGGATATTTGGGATGTCTCTTTGCTGAATATTTGGGAATGTCTCTTTGCAGGATATTTGGAGATGTCTGCTGAATGTATGGAAATATCTCTTTGCTAAAAATATGAGGATGTCTCTTTGCTTGATATTTGGGGCTGTCTCTTTGCTGAATATATGGGGATTTCTCTTTGCTGAATATTTGGAAATGTATATTTGCTGAATATATGGGGAGGTCTCTTTGCTGGACATTTGGGGATGTCTCTTTGCTGAATATCTGGGGATGTTTCTTTGAATCTATGGGAATGTCTCTGTGCTGAATATTTGGGGATGTCTCTTTGCTGAATATATGGGAATGTCTCTCTGCTGAATATTTTGGGATGTCTCTTTGCTAAATATATGGGGATATCTCTTTGTTGGATATATGGGGATGCCTCTTTGCTGAATGTATGTAAAGTTCTCTTTGCTGAATATTTAGGGATGTCTCCTTGCTGAATTTATGGGGATGTTTCTCTGCTGGTTATTTGGGATGTCTCTTTGCTGAATATATAGTGATGTCTCTTTGCTGGATAATTTAGGATGTCTCTTTGCTGAATATTTAGGAATGTCTCTTTGCTGAATATCTGGGAATGTCTCTTTGCTCAATAATGGGGATGCTACTGATGAGAGAATCAAGGAGAGAAACAGAAAAAATACATATGACAAGAATGCTGAAATCACCTGGAAGTGCCTCTGAGCTTACTTTGGTAAGTGCTGGATATTTCTAATTTTTTGAACATTTTACTACATTGCTTTTTTGTAACAATTACCATACAAATCACTTGTATAGCCCCACAAATTATACTTGGTTCCCTGTTCTCTAAAGGGAGTGGCTCTAGGGGTGGGTAGGGGCGTGGCTTAGGAGGAAGGTGGGTTCCTACATCTTTTTTCTGAAAAAAAAAATCTCTGGTTCTTCCTCTTTGATTTTTTGGTCGTTACTTGATGATTTGTGAAGTGCTGGCAAAATTGTTTTGGAGCAAGCGCCCTGAGGGTCCTTTGAGTCATCTATGTGGGTCTAGAATAAGTGTGCCGTGGGTCCTGAGAGCCATCTGTGTTGGCTTAAGTGTTGTCTAACCTCCATTACTAAGAGGCCAGACCACATGGTAAGGAGTTTGGCTATTTTTTGGTGGTGGTGAAGGACCTATACCACTATCATGCTGACACAGGAGAGGAGTAACCTTCTGGAAAGTGATACGCTTTGCATGGAGTATTGGGACTTGATTTAATACACATTTATTATAGTTCTATTGTAGGATAGACAATATTATTATTTGAAGTGTTCACATTTGGATGTTCATGTAGTTCACTTTTTAAAGGGATAGTGGTAAAAAATATTGCACACTTATTTTTTGCATTTGGAAGGATAGCGCTTTACATGCATGATATATCAATTTTGAAAAAATTTTTTTGAAAAATTATTTTTTACACCAAATTTTCATTAGCGAAGAGCTTATTTTGGTTTTCATTTTGCAATAAATACAGTAAGGTATAAAAAGGTAAATAAGATGATTTATACTTATTATTTTTGGGTTGGATGGAGGTGGATCCATCAGAATATATGACTGATAACATAAAGAATGAATCCGAAATAAATTTCATTCCATTTGTTACTTTTGGATGCATGCGACCCCAGTTAATATCGTCCAGTCAGGTTATTTCATTTCTCTTCATGGGTTTGACTAGCAGAGATGATTCAGAGTGCATACGTAATCTCCTGAAATAATGAATTAACATGTTAAAATAAATATAGCTAATCTTCCAAAATAATTTCATAAAATATGAATCAATTTGGAACAATGAATATATGAAATGAATCCAAATATACGAAACAAATTCCGAAAACAAATCAATTTAATATAAAAACTATGATTAAACAAAATAATTTATTTAACAAATGAATCCAAAATAAAACACATTTTCCATCTTGCACATCTCTAATGGGGGTGAAGTATGAACGCCATTACAGTCCATGTTTGTTGAATGTTTTGGATTTTACATTAATCTTTGTTGGATTGCTTGGTCAAATAAGTGACTAATATGATCTATAATTTATGGACTAAGGAAATATTGTATTCATGAGACTTTATAATTCAACACAGGAATTCAGTATACACATATATGCAATTATGGCATATACACAGTTTACAGCAATTTAAAAAATATTATAAAGTGCAATTCCTACTGGATATTGGTGGATATACCTCATAAAAAGCTGGGGCATTACGGCGCTTGCTGTCCAGTTATGACTCTTGCTCTATAGCATGTGTCCCAGACACTTACAGAAGGATATGATATATTCTGACCTATGGGATGGACTGTTCCACTGTGTATTTTGTTGACCTTACATGTGGATTATGCACATAGAATAATGTGCCTGTTGATGCCTGTTAAGCATGGCTATGCTGCGTTTTTGGCTCTGCTTTGCATTTTTTTTCATCCCTGCATGTGCAAAGGCATATGCTTTGTTGCTACCATTGCTTCTTCATGTGTTGAGCCTTTGTTTTGTATATTTCTTCTTTGACTTATCTGCCACAGCCTACTTAGGAGGTACCCAATGACTGTTTATTTCATTCCACAACTTATATATACTTTTTATAGATTACCCTGGGTAATTATGCCTTTGTAAATAATTTTTGACCTTTGTGGTATTTTTAATTCCCAAATTAACAGTCAACAACAAAATAATTTTTATAGCAATGTCCTTTTTTTGGGAATAGAGTGGACGGCACGAAACAACATTTCTTCATTTGATCAAAATGTTTATTGTACACATATTAAGAACATATATAGCACAATGTCCAATATTTCCAAAATAGGGTTCACAGATCTTTTTTCATTTCAACATCCACATGTCAGCTCAATGTTTTTTTAGTGTTTAAACATCTTTTTCAGGAGCTCATGTGAACAATATCCATATAAAATAACCCAATATCATAAAATCGCAGGGTTGTTTACAGGTAGCTGGAGTAGGGATTCTCCATTCCAGAAAGGAGCATCCGAAAAGTGGCAGGATAGCAATCTGGGTATATCTAATCTCAAAAGATATCACTGTCTTGGATCTCAGGTAGGTTCAATCATCCAAAGCGGGGCCCACTAGCAGTCTCAAATGTTTTACCAAAGCATAATTAATACACTGCTCAAAAACATTAAAGGAACACTTTTTAATTACAGTACAGCATCAAGTCAATTAAACTCCTGGGACATTAATCTGGTCAGTTAAGTAGCAGAGAGGGTTGTTAATCCGTTTCAGCTGCTTTGGCATTAATGAAATTAACAACAGGTGCACTAGATGGGCAACAATGAGACGACCCCCAAAACAAGAATGGTTTTACAGGTGGAGGCCACTGACATATTTTTCCCTACTCATTTTTTCTGAATGTTTTTCACTAGTTTTGCATTTGGCTAGGGTCAGTGTCACTACTGGTAGCATGAGGCGATACCTGGACCTTGCCAAAAGGTTTGCTGTGTCTCTCAGCACAGTTCAAGAGTTTGGAGCAGATTCCAGGAGACAGGAAGTTTCTCTAGGAGAGCTGGACAGGACCGTAGAAGGTGCAAAAAAATGTGCATTTATAGTTTTTTTTTAATAAAAGGTGAACTTAACCTTTAAACCTTTTCTTTGCACACAAGATTGTTTGCACATGCTTACATTGATCAATAATCCATAGGTAACATGAAAAGTGAAACAGATTTGTGTTAAAATATCAGGGATGTGTATAATTTTGATGGTTCTCTTATTTTCAAATTGTAATGATTAATTCTGGGTTGGACTATATTGTTACCTCAAGTACCTTTGTGTTTTGGACTGTTACTCAAGCACCAAGATAAAGTGATATTTTTTACTTAAATGTTACCTCTGGCAGTGTTATATCCTTCATTGAACTCTGTCCCAAGTATAGCACCCTGGAGAAGCTCCTTAGCCACTTACAAACAGCAGCTCAAAAGATGCCCATCTGCTTTGGAATACTGCTATAGCTGGGAGGGGCTGCACCTAAATGGGGAAAAGATGTCCAAAAGGTTGGAGAAACATTTAAATTAGGTGGTGGTGGTCAGAGGAAGCTATGGCAAAGGTCAGAGGGTGCTCAAGAGCATGCAAGAGATTCCGGAAGACAGGAAGTCACTTTAGGAGAGCTGGACAGGGCCGTATAAGCTCCTTAACCCATCAGCAGGACTGGTATCTGCTCCTTTGTGCAAGGAGAAACAGAATGAGCACTGCCAGAGCCCTAGCAGGCCACTGGTGTGAATGTCTCTGACCAAACAATCAGAAACAGACTTCATGAGGGTGGCCTGAATGCCCAACATCCTCTAGTGGTCCCTGTGCTCACTGCCCGGCACCCTAGAGCTTGATTGGCATTTACAATTGAACACAAGAATTGGCAAGTCCGTCACTGGCACCCTGTGCTTTTCACAGATGAGAGCAGGTTCACCCTGAGCACATGTGACAGACGTGAAAGGGTCTGGAGAAGCCGTTGAGAACATTATGCTGCCTGTAACATCAGTCAGGAGGTCAGTGATGCCCTGGTCCAGATCTGGGAGGAAATACCCCAGGACCAGGGGCGGACTGACAACTCATGGGGCCCCCAGGCAATAGGGGATCATGGGGCCCCTGTGTCCTTGCCCAAACTCAAAAAAGGTACCAGGGGCATCTCATGGGGCCCCCTACTGACCCCGGGCCCTCGGGCAGTGCCCAAGTTTCCAAATGGTCAGTCCGCCCCTGCCCAGGACACCATCCATCGTCTCATTAGGAGCATGCCCCGACGTTGTCAGGCATGTATACAGGCACGTGGGGCCATACAAAATACTGAGTACCATTTTCAGTTGCTGCAATGAAAATTCAGCAAAATGTACTAACCTGCTGCATATTTTTTTCATTTGATTTTCAGGGTGTCTTTGAATTCAGTCCTCTG
Organism: Staurois parvus; assembly: GCF_062004578.1. Classification (NCBI taxonomy): domain Eukaryota; kingdom Metazoa; phylum Chordata; class Amphibia; order Anura; family Ranidae; genus Staurois; species Staurois parvus. Next base: position 1,676,996 of record NW_028318030.1, read on the forward strand.
TAGATTGATAATTTTCAATTCCATCAAACGATGGGGCATCCTTACATTTCTAACACATTACCCAGTCCATATCAGTATAGATATGCAGCATGATATTTTTCCCCATTGAGATCTGATGTGTTTTCAAAGTGTTTCTTTAATTTTTTTTGAGCAGTGTATGTATGGTTCAGATAGTCAAAAATATTCCTGTAAATTGGCTCACCAACAATAAGAGATGCTACAATTAGAAAACAATTTATTCACACAGAGGATCTTATTCCTTTTTGATTACAGAGTGATTTCACACATACAAAAGAAAGAATACAAATCAATTATACCAGGTTTGTCAAAAACAGTCCCTCCAGTATCTTCCATCAGTTTGACAGGAGATGCAAGAGGGACCCTTTTTTTACACTTATTTGGCTTTATGCTATTTGGATTACATACTATATCTTCTGGCTAAATATCTGAATATGTTGATATTTAAGTAATTTTTAATTTTTGTTTACTTTTTGGTATTTAGACATTTATTTATTTATACATAATTTATATATAGTTTAGGTACTTTTCTGAGGATCACCCGAAGTTTTATTTATTATATACCCCATTTGAATTTTCTAAAACTATTAAAAATTTAGTGAGACGCTTTCTAAAGCTTGTCTACCAAAGGAGTGTAGAATTTGCAGGTTTTCTCAGTAAAACATTAGAAGTGCACTAGGTCATTATAATGAGGCCTGGGCCTCTTATTTAGGAATCAGTATGGGGAGGACATGATAAAACAGAGAGCAATTTCTTCCCACTCAAAAAAGGTGGGTATCTGGAATAAAGTTTGTTGAAATCCTTTCAATGTACACTGATCACTTAGAGGGGATTGCTTTTTTTTTTCTCAACAAAATGGGAATTACAATTTAAAAAAAATAAGCCAAATAACAAAATAACCTGCCTAGTGCTCATCCTTTAAAAACACAAGACCAGCACTTAAAACAACACATATATTTAACCTCTTATTTTAAGCCAGACTTAAATTAAATTGAATAGGAAATTAGTGTGGGGTGTAACTGATCCCATGAGATAACAAATTTAGTTATCACTCTATTAATCAAACATAGACAGGAAAAGGGGAGGAGCTTAGGAAAAACAAAAATGAATACCGTATTTTCCGGCGTATAAGACGACATTTTAACCCCTGGAAATCGTCTACAAAGTCGGGGGTCGTCTTATACGCCGGGTGCTGTGCTGAAACCTTACCGTACTTCCGGGTTGACGCTACTGCGCATGTCTTCGGCAGCAATAGACGATCGCGGATCACCGTAGCTCGCAGAACTGCATGAGACGTCGGATGCAGCAGTGCTCGATTGAGCTTGACTGAAACTGTGATATGCAGAGAAGGGATACACAGTGATTCTGCGCATGTCACAGTTTCAGTCACGATCAATCGAGCACTGAACGGCTGCATCCGACGTCTCATGCAGTCGGATGCATGGAATGCAGTCGGATGCGAGGAATGGTGATCAGTGATCGTCTACTGCTGCCCTAGACATGTGCAGAAGTGTCAGCTCGGAAGTACCGGTATGGTACTGCTGCATCCGACCTTGTCCCCTTAACTGCTAGAAAATACTGGTACATTGCTTGCCGTGATTGGTTGGAAGAGGGGGGTAGTCTTATACGGCGAGTATAGCCCAAACCCTATATTTTAACAGGAAAAGTAGGGGGGGTCGTCTTATACGCCCAGTCGTCTTATACGCCGGAAAATACGGTAATTATTGACCAAGATTTCATTTGTGCTGAGGGGTTCAGTGATGGTGGCACAAACAAAAGCCATAGAACTCTACATTCAAAATGCCAAAACAGAGAACCTGACACCTTTATATCAGAATATTCATGTTAACAATCTGTCAGCACTTGATTTGCTTCTATTATTTATAATGAAAATTAGTACATCTGTTGTGAGAAAGGGGTGGTGTTTATCTCATCCACTTTTCTAGTAAGCAAGAAAGCATAGCCTGGCATCCCACCATATCATCTATGTTTGGCTCCTAGTATTCCAGGTAGTGAGCTGTGGCTAAATAATAAAAAAACATGACATAAGCGGTCTTCTCAGGTCTTTATTTACACAGGCAGTATATGCAAACCCTTCAAGAGCCTCCCTAGTTACCCCCTGCCCTTTGGCTCTGTTGCACCAAACAGCCACTATGTAGGAGCCATGAATTATTAAATCTGTATTTCGTGGTAATACATAATTTCTTATCAATTATTCATGCTAATGTGTGTGTAGTTTACTTAATTGTGTTATTGACGATCAAAAGTAATTTCCTGAAAGTCCTCAAGGACAGAAAATTTAATCAGCGTAACGGCTGCTCAGATGTGCGGACGTTAAGTATTCTTAATTTGCTGAGCAGTTCACTTATTTACGCTACTTTCCCAGGAAATATGAGTTTAATCAAACTATGGAAGGGAAGAGAGTGTGTGCACATTTAAAGATCAACGTAGAAGACCCGTGGAAGTTTAACCATTTAATTGCAATAGAGATTTAAGCATTTTAATTGAGTAGTTCTGATTATTCACAGAGGTACAGAAATTATGTGAATCAAAAGCAAATGTTTATTGGAATGTAATGTTATTGTTATTTCTAATCATAATATGTTTTTGTATAAAACAACTTTAAGAATGCATATGCACAGCAGTATATCTGCTGCTGCATTATGATGGGGAAAAGCTGCGCATGCTTGGTCTTTTGTATGAAAACTTAATCTGACTGGTTGCTAGGAGAAACAGGACATTTTACCTTTAGCACATTTTATACATCAGAGCCTCTATGAGTAAAAGCTAGAGTAAGGGATGGACTTCAGTATGTGTTCAGCATGAGTTTGCAGACCAAACTAACCTGTTTGTATTTTGCGACCCGGGAAACTAATTCAACTGTTAACCATCATAGCAGCCAATTATCAATAATGTATATCCTGACCCCTGAACCTGGCTTAGAATGGGGTTTCTTTTGTGATACCATCACTATAAAATAACAGGGTTACCAGAAGCCATATAATAAAGTATAGGGGTGCTGCTGATAACGTGTATAGGGGCAGATTGGTGAAAGGCTTTTCACAAAAAAAAAAGAAAATAAGGAGGAGTTCAATAAAAATCTGGAAAAATCATAGCAGAAAAAATTATAAAAACATCAAAATCTCAAGGTGCTGCATGTGGCAAATAAGTTCCATATAAAAAAAATACAGATCATAATGGCAACATCATAATGTAAAGTCACTGTCACAGTGTGGCACTTCAGCTACATCAATATACAAGTAAAGTTTCAGAGGGACTTATTCTCTTAGAGGGCTTTGGGTCTGATATGGATTTTAAGAGGAACACCATGGCATAAAACATCCATACCAGACCCTCATCCAAACTTAACCACCTCCTTGGACATTTATATTTTTTAATAAAGAACTTGTGTTCTTTATTAAAAAATGTCTTGTGGTTTTTTTTTACTTTTGCCTTTTTTTTTGATGAATTAAATATTCATTCACAAAGGGGGGGGGGGGGCTGGGATCTGGGGGCCAGAGTTATGGGGATATGGGGAAGAGGCCCTTATCCTCATCAACACGGGGAAAAGTTCCTTTGCCAGGGGGGTCCCCCTGGCAAACTGTGTCCCCATGTGGCCTGGTATAGTTCGGGGAGGGGGGTTGAGGGTGCTTGCTTTCTTGGCCTTGCAGGCTACATACTCATATAAGGGTCTGGTAAAGTTTTTCAGGGGAACCTGTGTAATTTTTTTTTCTTTTTGGCGTTGGGTTCCCATTAAAATCCAAACTAGACCAAAAGGGCCTGGTAGGAATTTTGGGGGAATCCCACACGTTTTTTTTTGGCATGGAGTCCCCTTAAAATTCATAACAGACCAGAGGAGCTTGGTATGTACATGGGTTCCCCCTTCAAATCCATACCAGACCCAAAGGGTTTGAGGGGGACCACCCCAGATTTTTTTTATGCTGTCCCTCGCTGATAACAGGGATGACTCATCGTTGTTAGGAAGGCAGAAGGTGGCGGCTCCTTAACAACTGATGACTCATCCCTGCTGCTGACAACAGGGATGAGTCACCGGTTGTTAGGATGCTGGCTCCTAACAACCAGCACAAAACCCTCCAAATCATTGGATTCAGGTATTCCAATCACCTCCATGGCCACAGGTGTATAAAATAAAGTACCTAGGCATGTAAACTGCTTCTACTAACATTTGTGAAAGAATGGGTCGCTCTCATGAGCTCAGCGAATTCAGTCATGGTACCGGGATAGGAACTTGATTGGCCTGCACAGAGTCCTGACCTCAACCCAACAGAATACCTTTGGGATGAATTAGAGCGGGGTGAATTAGAGCAGAGATTGCAAGCCAGGCCTTCCCGTCCAACATCCGTGCCTGACCTCACAAATGCACTTCTGGAAGAATGATCAAACATTTCCATAGACACCCTTCTAAATCTTGTGGACAGCCTTCCTAGAAAAGCTGAAGTCGTTATAGCTGCAAAGGGTGGGCTAACTCAACACTGAACCCTATGGAATAAAACTGGGCTGTTATTTAAGTTCATGTGTGAAAAGGCAGGCGTCCCAATACTTTTGGCAATATAGTGTATATTGAAGGCCCTTTATGTAGAAAAATGCTGTAAATCTATTGGAATTGGGGGTGGAGGGCATTTTTACATGCTAATGCAGCTGAGTGCTGATGTGTGTCCTGCAGCTTCTTTACAATCCCTCCACATGCACTGTCTACAGTCTACCAGGCTGACTGAATTTTTTACAGCTTGTCCTGAGTCCTTCTGCATTTCATTGCTCAGGAGCTGAATGTGTATTTTCACAAGGTATATTTCCTTACTGTTGTTGACTGCATTTTTTTTTCAAAGATGAAGTTTAATATCACACATAAACACATTCTCTGAAACCTTCTTCCCAAGTCATGGGGAAGCAAGAGATCTCAAATAATTTAAGAAACAGATCCTGCTCAGATTAGAATTAAACAAGGCAAGTTGAGGGGCTCCAGGGTACTTGTTTGATGCAGAGTAAAGTGGCTTTTCACTTTCCTCATTTCTTTGTAAAATCCATTTTGGGACCTGGAGCCTGGAGATTTCAAAGTGATTTAGGAGGGATTAACTCTCTAATCCTGGGACCAGGTTTTGGGAATGGCCAGGAGACTAATTGTACAGGTGTGTGCAGGGCTTTAAATAATAACCTGACTAGGGTTCTGGGCTCCACCCCGGCAGACAGGAGATCATTGCCCAGGAGTCAGGAGAGCTCCACCTAGGAGAGGTGGAAGCCAAAGAAGCAAGGGGCTGCTAGCTGTGTGCTAAAAGCCATTTTGGAAGGAGTCTGTAGGAGACAGCAGTGAGCCTAAAGTGGAAGGCCAGAGCGGCAGAAATCTGTGTACAAGCCAAGAGGCTGATTGTTTGTTTCATTTGTTTGATGGTGGATACCCCTGCGTGGGAAGCATGTTGTGGAACTTTCTTTTAAATAAAATTGGGCTAAAAGGCGTTTAAAAAAGAATAAAGCGAGTGGATTTGTGCTGGAAAAACTCTATCATTTGATGCTAGGTCTCACAATATATATATATAATGATGCGACCCAGTGCACATGTTGCTCCATGTCTACGTTCCTTGAAGAGCAGCATGAGGAAAGGAGATCCGTAAACCGGCAATGCTCACATGCACATTTATACTGATAATCAGGGCCCTGATCATCACTGCCCTGGTTATCAATGTAGCCCCATCAGTGCATCCTAGCATTGCAGCCTATCAGTGCCCATCAGTACCACCTCATCAGTGCAGCCTAGCAGTGCCCATCAGTGAAGAAAAAACTATTTCTAAAAGAAATCAGGAAAAAAAATTTTTTCAACATTGTTGGTCTTTTTTTGCTTGTGTTGCATGACTGCACAATTGTCATTCAAAGTGCAACAACTCTGAAAGCTGAAAATTGGCAAATTAAGTGAAAGTGCCCGGGTAGACAAGTGGTTACATTGTGCAGGATGTTTTTCATTGTCATAGCTGTAAGGATGTGGAACTCACTTCCACAATCAGTGGTGTCAACAGGAAGTATTGACAGCTTCAAAAATTCTTGGATGGGCATCTTAGTGAACACAGTATACAGGGATATGGGACATCATTTTTCACATGAACACAGACATCTACACTGATTGAACTGGATGGACTGGTGTATTTATTCAACCTTACCAACAGTTTTGTGACAAGGTCATCCAGTGCGAAGGGCGAGGATGGGAAACTGTGCCCTCTCCCCACCTATCACCCTCACAACCTCAGCCATCTGTTGAATGGAGAAGGGGATGGGGCTAATATTTTGATGCATGCCAAAATGTTTGTAATGTTTGCGACATGCAATTAGGTAATACCAATATTTGTGGTACACTGTAGCAAACTTAAAGGTTTGAAATTGGCGCACAAAAAAGGGGCTAACAGTGGCAAATTGTTTCTGGGTTGGTGGGCTGAAAAAAAAAAATAACTGTGTTAGTGGCGTCACTGAAATGAAAAAAAAATGTAGCTGTGTTGGTAGTGTGGCTGGAATGAATAAATATAAACTATTAAAAGGCAGCACTGTGCTACAGTGTGTGATTTATCCCAATATTAGTGCTAAAGATTTCAGGAAGATGTGTAAACTTCAATTTTATTCCACATACATTTTATTCCACATACCTAAAAAACAATCTGCCTGCATGGGGCAGCACAGTGGCTAAATGATTAGCACTTCTGCCTGACAGTACTAGGGTCGTTGGTTTGAATCCCAGCCACGGCACCACCTGCCTGGAGTTTGCATGTTCTCCCTGTGCCTGCGTGGGCTTCCTCCGGGTACTCCAGTTTCCTCCCACATGCCAAAAGACATGCTGGTAGGTTAATTGGATCCTGTCTAAATTGGCCCTAAAATGTGTATGTATGAATGTAAATTAGGGACCTTAGATTGTACACCCCTTGAGGGTTAGGGACTGATGTGAATGTACAATATATATGTGTAAAGTGCTGTGTAAATTGACAGCACTATATAGGTACCTGAAATAAATAAATATGTCAAAGTGCCATTGTGCAAACCATTCTAATCCAATAATAAATATAAAAATGTGTGCAAAAATATATACATACAAAATATATGTGCAATAAAAATATATACTGTAAACATAAATGATATGTGCAATAAATGTAATAAAGAAAATTAAAAAGTCAATGCAAATTCATGTACTGTATATTTAAACATTCCCAGTGTGATAAATCAGACCCACTTTGCTAAATAAAGATAACATTGTTTCTTTCTTATTAATTTTTCTTTCTTCCACCACACCAATGTGAAATCCACCACCAAAAAATACTAGATAAACTCACCAGAGGTAAATGCTGGTGCATTATGAACCAGCTCACAGTGCATTCCCCTGGGAATAACGATCTGCAGACTCAGCAAGATCCTCTGTACACTCTCAGGGCCACCAATTTATATATTGAGGAGGAGAGAAAAGCATGCATAGTACAAGATCCTTAAAAATGTATTTTATTTATAAAATCAATAAACTCACATTACGGTGTGTCTCCACTGACACAAGTACATAGGCATAAACATGAAACCTGGCTCGCCCCAACTGCGATTCCTGGCTTTGAGCGCAAAACAGTGGCGTGTGTGCTAATGTCACATCCAATCTCTTTCCTACGTGTTTCATCATCCGACGTCCTCTACAGCCACTGCAGTGTAGCATACTACCATCCAGTTCAATGGTCCCTGGTCTGTTTCTACTGTTCACAGCTTGACATTTCACCTCTGAAGTTCTTCCCAAAGACTGTAATGTAAGTCTTCCAGTGATGGTTTAATAAACTTTGACTTTTATATTGACCCAGCACCCTGGCTATTTGTGTGCAGCCCTATGGACAGGTGAATTTAAATTAACTTGTGTTACTTTACACCTGCCTACTGCCTGGTCTGTCCAGGTCTGGATAAAAAAGGCTGCATCCATTTCCATTCTTCCAGACCTTAACATAATGGATTTGCAGTTGAGCCACAGTTTAATCACCCCCCTGATTGCCCAGCTGAACACAAAACATACAGCTGCTACCTGTTGTACACATGCTGCAGTCACGATGCTGTGATTCACAGAAAAAAAAAATGTAGCTTTTGGTTAGCATTGCTGCCACCGAACATGACTAATTCAGTTCAATGGGGCCACCCTGCAACTGCCCCGCACATGACTGTGGCACAGTATTATGGTAATTATTGGGCTAAATCAGTTGGTGAGGAGGCTACCTTACTCTGAAGGATAAGAATGGCCTACCAAACAAAAAAAGTAGATTGTTAATCCCCTCACATGTTAACAGAACATTTACTGCACACTGAGGCTCAGCCTATATAGGTCAAAGAGCTTGCCGCAATCGTGTCCAATGGTCTCTTAGGAAGGGCCTAAGTATCCCCCACCCATTTACTTCTGACGTGTCACCACCATTTCTGACCCTGCCGTAACCGCACGACAGACAAACACCAAATGGGGTTGACACATGCAGTAAAACTGGCACAATTGGCAAACTACACCCGGGAGCAAAGTTATTGGGAGGGTACAAAGAAGCCCGGAAGTACTGTAAGTCTCCTGCTCCACTTAAATAGATTGAGAGTGCAAGGGCTATGCTTGCCAGGTGCAATAAAAGTGATAAAAAATGTAAAGGTGCATTGTAAAAATAAAAAAAAAAAATTAATTAAAAAATTAATTAAATAAACAACAAATATGAAGTTTGGGTTGTATAGCTCAAGTGTAGCGCCCACTAGCAAGTACAGTCCACACCAAATATTTCCATTGATTGGCTTGTTGGCCCACTTTTATTTAAAAGAAGGTTCACACAAAGGTCCTTAAACACAATCCATGGTTTCCCACGCAGGGGGTCTTCACCATTAGCACAAATAACATGAAACCTCCTGGCTCACTTTTTTAAAGGAGTAGTATACAGCCTCCTGGCTTACACATACCACAGTGCTGCTCAGGCCTCCCACTCTAGACCCACATCTGCCTCCCACAGACCATTTCCCTGTCAACACTATCCACACATGTATAGCAGACCCTTGCTGCTCTGGCCCTCAGCCTTGGGTATCTGTCTTTCCAGGACAGACATGCATCCCTCTGGCTGCTCACTTGCACACCTGGACTCAGGGCCGGTGCTTCTACTAGGCAAACTAGGCAGCCACCTAGGACGCACTGCCACCTAGGGGCGCCTGAGTGCAGAAAAGGCTGGCACTCTCTCTGTGTGGCCTATGGACCTCTTGTATGAATTCTCCAATTCTCTGCAGAGCCCCCTTCTATTGATGATGGTATCTTTACTCTGCACAATTGTCTCACAGCCGGTCCACACACATGACTATTTAGTGCATATATATATATATATATATATATATATATATATATATATATATATATATATATATACACTGTGGCAGTACGGTATCCTGCCACGGTGGAAATCATGATGGAGACCCAGGATTCTCAACCATACAGGTTGAGGGGCTCCAGGCAGATCTCATAATGCAGAGGAAACTGGTTTATCAGTTTCCTCTTTGGTTTGTAAAGCCTGTTTTGGGACCTGTAGCCTGGAGATTTCTAAGAGATTTGGGAGGGATGAAATCTCCAATCCTGGGCCCATATTGTGGGAGCAGCCAGTGCGCTGATTGCACAGGTGTGTGCAGGCCTTTTTGTGGAGGCCAGGCCATGATTCTGGGCTCCACCCCGGCAGGAGTCAGGAGGGCTCCACCCTGGCAGACGGGAGGTCTCTGCCTTGGAGTCAGGAGGAAGCCAGACTAGCTGTGTGCTAGTGGCCATAATTTGTGGAAGGAGTCTGTAGGAGACCAATATAAAGCTGTGTAGCTGAAAGAGCCAGAAGGCTGAATTTGTTTGATCGTGGATACCCCTGTGTGGGAAGCATTTGTGTTTTTGGAACTTTTCCTTTAAATAAAATTGGGCAAAAGGGCCCTTAAAAAGAAGCGAGTTGCGGTATGCTTTGAAGAAGCTCTACCACTAGAAGCGAGTTCCCACAACACATATACACAGTATATGAATGTCAGTATTCCATCTAACAGTGAAGTGTTAGCTCCCCAAGGACCCTGGGCGCTTAGCAGTCTCTGATTGGAGGATCAGTCCGTACATCTCTGGTATACATGCTGGCACACATGATCCTCCAGCTGTAACACAGAATCGACTAGTGACTGAATGGGACATGTTTAGCACTGGCTCCGCCTTCTTCTATACAGCTTTTTTGGGTGGGACATCATAAATGATGCTTCAGCTGAGGGGAGGGGCGGCAGAGGTGAGGAAGAAAGGACAGAGGAAGATTACGGTTGTCTGTGGCCAGTGTAGCAGCTGAGCTTCAGCTCCTTCCAGTATTCCTCTCAGACCCAGTCCCTTACTGTAAGCTGGCTGGCAGCTGCTGATCACTGTGGAGTTTTGTAACTCTGTCTCTATTTTTTTTAATTTCTCTGTCTGATTGCTTAATACAGTTAATATATATTTGGTTAATATATATTTAGTCTTTAATATTGGTGCTGGTGGTATGTTATGGCACTTATTTCTGCAAATTAAAAGAAATTTAACAGTTTTATGTTTTGCTGATTTAATATTTTCTACTGTTTTTAAAATGTTTTATTTATTTGTTTTTGAGGGGGGCGCAAGTAGCTGGCCTTGCCTAAAGCACAAAATAGTCTAGCACCAGCCCTGCCTGGACTCATTGGGAGGGTGTATCCCAGAACAATGGCCATGTCACTATTAATAGCTCAGTACACACCTGACAAGTCAGTGTGGTGGTGGTTCTGAAAACCTGGACCCAGGACTGGAGATTTCATCACTAAGAAATCTCCAGGCACCAGGTCCCAAAAATTTACTTTCTAAACAATGGAGGAACTGAAAAAACTGTTTCTTCCTAATCAAGCAAACCCCATGGAGCCCCTCAACTTTCCAGGTTGAGAATTCTGGGGTGCCATCACCTTGGTGGGGCATCACACTGTCACACAAAATAAAATAAAAAAAAAATAAACATTTTAAGCCCCCCTATCCCCCTGTGCTTGTGTGCAAAGGCGAACACATGCATGTGGACACATGCATTGGTCCCACATGCATACGTAAACAGCGATTGTACCCCACATGTGAGCTATCACTGTGACCGTCAGAGTGAGAGAAACAATTATAGTACTAGAACTCCTGTGTAAATCTAAAGTAGCGACCTTTAAAGGCTTTTAAATATGCCCTCTATGGACAATTCACTATGCTGTAGTTTGTCGTCATTTCATGGGGGTGTGCAGTTTTAAAATGTGACATATTTGGTATCTGTTTATTCAGCATAACATCACCTTTTTTGTTTACCAAAAAATGGGTATTATAATATTGCAACACCCACCATTTTATTCTCTAGTGCCTCTACTTAAAAATGTATATAATGGTAAGAGGGTTCTAAGTCATTTTCTAGCAAAAAATGATGATTTTTACATGCAGAGGAATGTCATAATTGGCTTGGACTCAAATAGTTACCAAAAATAAAGTGCCTCTCTTCCTACTTAAGGAACCCACACCATAGTGTTCCTTCACTGCATGCTCATTAAGCGACTTACCTTTTGACCCTCTATTTAAGAGAAGTCAATATGAACTTGTGTACAAGGGATCCTCTGGGGTAAAGTATAGCACTCCTCATATACAGGTCTATAATATTAACCCTCCAGAGCTCCAAAATGTCCATGGAAAGAAACAAATCCAAGGATCCCATATAGTGTCAAATCATAAGGATAAAAATATATTAAAACAGCTAATTTACTCACAAGTGTATGAATAAACAATGACTATAGAGACACAAGTTGGTTCTGGGAATCAAATGGGTCACGTCTGGACTCTAGGGTGCGTGATGATGATGTCATGAACGTGGCTTCGCCCTATGTGTTTTGTCATATACAGTTGCAAGAAAAAGCATGTGAACCCCTTGGGATTTCGTGGAGTTTTGCATGAATTGGGCATAAAATGTGCTCTGAACGTCATCTAAGTCACAACAATAGAAGAACACAGTCTGCTGAACATAATACTACACAAACATTAGATGTTGCCATGGTTTAATTGCACATAACATGTAAACATTCACAGTGCAGGGAGGAAAAAGTATGTGAGGCACTAGCTTAATGACTTCTCCCAGAGCTAATTGGAGCCAGGAGTGAGCCAACCTTGACTCCAATCAGTGGGATGATGTGTTGCTGACAGCTGTCCTGCCCTTACAAAACACACACCTGTTATGGGTTTACTGGTTTCAAGAAGCACTGTGTCAGGGCTCCCAGGTATGACCAGAGATGTGTGACTGACGCAGGGAAACGCAGACTTCAGATATGGGATAAACAATATAATTTATTAACACTAACAATACAAACATAAACGCAGTGCAATACTAAACATAATACAGTGCAAACAAACCAAACCAACCACCCACAGATAACAGTACATACAAGCAAGCGTCGTCAGGCAGGCCGGGTCAATATCAATTGGGCAGGTAGGTACAGGGGGAGCAAGCGGAGAATGGTCGGGGTCACAGGCCAGGTTCAGCAGGTAGCAAGCAGCGTAGTACAGAGGGTCAAGCAGAGGGATGGTCAGGGTCACAAGCCAGGGATCAGAACAGGTAGCAAGCAGCGTAGTACAGAGGGTCAGCAAAGGAACAGAAACAGGCTGCAGGACAGATACAGGGCCCAGGACAAACACACACCAAGGCAGAGTCTGTGGGTCTGGCCATCCCTTAAATACCCCAGCATAATCAGTTCCAGGTGTTAGCTGGCTGCAAAGTTGAGTCTCTGATTGCTGGGAGCACCCGCTGGCCAGCCCTGGTACTGCAGATCAAAAGGCAGGTGAGTCCCACCATTGCTGGCCAGTCCATTCCTGACAGTACCCCCCCCTCAAGGAGCGGCCTCAGGACGCTCCAAACAGTCCTAGCTGGGAAAAATGTTCCACCGCCCGGGTCTGGTAACTGGCGGGATATCAAAGACTGGCACACCTGGCAGGACTCCGGGCAGCGGTACACCAGGCAGAGGCACATCGGGCTGGACACCGGGCAGAGGCACATTGGGCTGGACTCCGGGCAGAGGCACATTGGGCTGGACTCCGGGCAGAGGCACATTGGGCAGAGGCACACCGGGCTGGACTCCGGGCAGAGGCACACCGGGCAGAGGCACATCGGGCAGAGGCACCTCGGGCTGGACTCCGGGCAGAGGCACATCGGGCTGGACTCCGGGCAGAGGCACATCGGGCTGGACTCCGGGCAGAGGCACATCGGGCTGGACTCCGGGCAGAGGCACATCGGGCTGGACTCCGGGCAGAGGCACATCGGGCTGGACTCCGGGCAGAGGCACATCGGGCAGGACTCCGGGCAGAGGCACATCGGGCAGGACTCCGGGCAGAGGCACATCGGGCAGGACTCCGGGCAGAGGCACATCGGGCAGGACTCCGGGCAGAGGCACATCGGGCAGGACTCCGGGCAGAGGCACATCGGGCTGGACTCCGGGCAGAGGCACATCGGGCTGGACTCCGGGCAGAGGCACATCGGGCTGGACTCCGGGCAGAGGCACATCGGGCTGGACTCCGGGCAGAGGCACATCGGGCTGGACTCCGGGCAGAGGCACATCGGGCTGGACTCCGGGCAGAGGCACATCGGGCTGGACTCCGGGCAGAGGCACATCGGGCTGGACTCCGGGCAGAGGCACATCGGGCTGGACTCCGGGCAGAGGCACATCGGGCTGGACTCCGGGCAGAGGCACATCGGGCTGGACTCCGGGCAGAGGCACATCGGGCTGGACTCCGGGCAGAGGCACATCGGGCAGGACTCCGGGCAGAGGCACATCGGGCAGGACTCCGGGCAGAGGCACATCGGGCAGGACTCCGGGCAGAGGCACATCGGGCAGGACTCCGGGCAGAGGCACATCGGGCAGGACTCCGGGCAGAGGCACATCGGGCAGGACTCCGGGCAGAGGCACATCGGGCTGGACTCCGGGCAGAGGCACATCGGGCTGGACTCCGGGCAGAGGCACATCGGGCTGGACTCCGGGCAGAGGCACATCGGATTACCAGGCAAAGCAGCAGGCAGCGGGTCACCGGGCGGAGCAGCAGGCACCGGGCCCCCGGGCGGAGCAGCAGGCACCGGGCCCCCGGGCGGAGCAGCAGGCACCGGGCCCCCGGGCGGAGCAGCAGGCACCGGGCCCCCGGGCGGAGCAGCAGGCATCGGGCCCCTGGGTGGGGCGACCGGCATCGGGCCCCCAGGCGGGGCGACCGGCATCGGGCCCCCAGGCGGAGCGGCGGGCGCCGGGCCCCCAGGAGGGGCGACAGGCATCGGGCCCCCAGGAGGGGCGACAGGCATCGGGCCCCCAGGCGGGGCGACAGGTCTCGGGCCCTCAGGCGGAGCGGCGGGCGCCGGACCCCCAGGTGGAGTGACAGGTCTCGGGCCCTCAGGCGGAGCGGCGGGTGCCGGACCCCCAGGTGGAGCGACAGGTCTCGGGCCCCCAGGCGGAGCGACAGGTCTCGGGCCCCCAGGCGGAGCGGCGGGCGCCGGACCCCCAGGCGGAGCGACAGGTCTCGGGCCCCCAGGTGGAGCGACAGGTCTCGGGCCCTCAGGCGGAGCGGCGGGCGCCGGACCCCCAGATGGAGCGACAGGTCTCGGACCCTCAGGCGGAGCGGCGGGCGCCGGACCCCCAGGTGGAGCGACAGGTCTCGGGCCCTCAGGCGGAGCGGCGGGCGCCGGACCCCCAGGTGGAGCGACAGGTCTCGGGCCCTCAGGCGGAGCGGCGGGCGCCGGATCCCCAGGTGGAGCGACAGGTCTCGGGCCCCCAGGCGGAGCGACAGGTCTCGGGCCCTCAGGCGGAGCGGCGGGCGCCGGACCCCCAGGTGGAGCGACAGGTCTCGGGCCCCCAGGCGGAGCGACAGGTCTCGGGCCCCCAGGCGGAGCGGCGGGCGCCGGACCCCCAGATGGAGCGACAGGTCTCGGGCCCTCAGGCGGAGCGGCGGGTGCCGGACCCCCAGGTGGAGCGACAGGTCTCGGGCCCCCAGGCGGAGCAGCAGGCACCGGGCCCCCGGGCGGAGCAGCAGGCACCGGGCCCCCGGGCGGAGCAGCAGGCATCGGGCCCCTGGGTGGGGCGACCGGCATCGGGCCCCCAGGCGGGGCGACCGGCATCGGGCCCCCAGGCGGAGCGGCGGGCGCCGGGCCCCCAGGAGGGGCGACAGGCATCGGGCCCCCAGGAGGGGCGACAGGCATCGGGCCCCCAGGCGGGGCGACAGGTCTCGGGCCCTCAGGCGGAGCGGCGGGCGCCGGACCCCCAGGTGGAGCGACAGGTCTCGGGCCCTCAGGCGGAGCGGCGGGTGCCGGACCCCCAGGTGGAGCGACAGGTCTCGGGCCCCCAGGCGGAGCGACAGGTCTCGGGCCCCCAGGCGGAGCGGCGGGCGCCGGACCCCCAGGCGGAGCGACAGGTCTCGGGCCCCCAGGTGGAGCGACAGGTCTCGGGCCCTCAGGCGGAGCGGCGGGCGCCGGACCCCCAGATGGAGCGACAGGTCTCGGACCCTCAGGCGGAGCGGCGGGCGCCGGACCCCCAGGTGGAGCGACAGGTCTCGGGCCCTCAGGCGGAGCGGCGGGCGCCGGACCCCCAGGTGGAGCGACAGGTCTCGGGCCCTCAGGCGGAGCGGCGGGCGCCGGATCCCCAGGTGGAGCGACAGGTCTCGGGCCCCCAGGCGGAGCGACAGGTCTCGGGCCCTCAGGCGGAGCGGCGGGCGCCGGACCCCCAGGTGGAGCGACAGGTCTCGGGCCCCCAGGCGGAGCGACAGGTCTCGGGCCCCCAGGCGGAGCGGCGGGCGCCGGACCCCCAGATGGAGCGACAGGTCTCGGGCCCTCAGGCGGAGCGGCGGGTGCCGGACCCCCAGGTGGAGCGACAGGTCTCGGGCCCTCAGGCGGAGCGGCGGGCGCCGGACCCCCAGGTGGAGCGACAGGTCTCGGGCCCTCAGGCGGAGCAGCGGGCGCCGGACCCCCAGGTGGAGCGACAGGTCTCGGGCCCTCAGGCGGAGCGGCGGGCGCCGGACCCCCAGGTGGAGCGACAGGTCTCGGGCCCTCAGGCGGAGCGGCGGGTGCCGGACCCCCAGGTGGAGCGACAGGTCTCGGGCCCTCAGGCGGAGCGGCGGGCGCCGGACCCCCAGGTGGAGCGACAGGTCTCGGGCCCTCAGGCAGAGCGGCGGGCGCCGAGTCATCTGGCACGACAGTGGGCTCCGAGTCAACTGGCATGACCGCTGGCACTGGGTCAGACATTGGATCGTCTGGCTGGACAGCGGGCATCGGGTCACCCGGCATCAGGTCATTTGGCTCGACCGCGGGCACCGCATCATCTGGCAAGGCAGTGGGCTCCGAGTCAACTGGTATGACCGCGGGCATTGGGTCAGACATTGAATCGTCTGACTGGACAGCGGGCATCGGGTCACCAGGCATCAGGTCATTTGGCTTAACAGCGGGCACCGCGTCATCTGGCAAGGCAGTGGGCTCCGAGTCAACTGGTATGACCGCGGGCACTGGGTCAGACATTGGATCGTCTGACTGGACAGCGGGCATCGGGTCACCAGGCATCAGGTCATTTGGCTCAACAGCGGGCACCGCGTCATCTGGCAAGGCAGTGGGCTCCGAATCAACAGGCACGACAGTGGGCACCGGGTCATCAGGTACCGGATTGTCTGGCTCGACAGCGGGCACTGGGTCACCAGGCATCAGGTCATTTGGCTTGCCAGCGGGCACCGCGTCATCTGGCAAGGCAGTGGGCACCGGGTCACCAGGCATTTTATCGTCTGGCTCGACAGCAGGCATCGGGTCACCAGGTATGACAGCGGGCACTGGGTCACCAGGCATCAGGTCATTTGGCTCGCCAGCGGGCACCGCGTCATCTGGCAAGGCAGTGGGCACCGAGTCACCAGGTACGACAGCGGGCTCTGAGTCAATTGGCACGACAGCGAGCACCGGATCAGGTACCGGATCATCTGGATCAACAGCGGGCATCGAGTCAACTGGCCTAATAGGATCATCAGGCTGGATCAGTTCATCATGCTGGGTAGAGGCATCAGGCTGAATGCCGGCGTCCGGCTGAGTAGAGGCTTCAGGCCGAGTAGAGGCTTCAGGCCGAGTAGAGGCTTCAGGCTGAACCACGGAAGGCAGGTTCACCAGTTTGGATACTGGCAGGATGGTATTGGTTGGAAAGAATTTTCGCTTTTTTCTGGTTTTAACTACTGGAGCACTGCAAGTAAACGCAGGTCTGCAAACGAATGGAGCAGCTGGAGACAGAGAAGAACTGGAGGATGGAACAGGAGAGGGAGCAGTTGCTACAGAGGGCTTTTTTACAGGGTTAAAGGCAGGATAGGTGCAGCGAGTGGGAACAGGGTACTGACATGCGGTAGATAGCCAAGTATACTGGGCTGTAACTGGAGGAGCTGTTGGGAATACAGGAGAAGAGTTAGAAGCAGGACTGGGTTTTTGTAAGCTGACTGAGGCTGGGTGCAACAAGTCTGTCCATGTCTGCAGTAGGGGTTGAACAAAGCTGAGCTTACACAAAGCCTGTCTGGTCAATGACTGCACTGCGTTTATACAAACTCTTAGTGTCTGTGGTGAACATGTGGAATAACGCTCCAGAAAGTAACCCACATCATCCTCTAATAACCACACCAGGGACTCTACCTGGTCTGCACTAAATGGTGGCAAAAATTCATCCCTGCATTCGGGGGAACCAGATGAAACCAACTCTGCACAAACCTCAATCAAAGGCTGCAGCTCAGAGAACTCTGTGCCCTGATCTACTAGAACATGAGCGAGCCGTATACATTCTAGCAGTTCATCCCGGGGATACTCCTTCAGAGTTTGATAAGCATACTCCCTGTCATCAAACACTAGCAGAGATAAATACTCAACCTCATCCAGATCCATCCTTCCCATCAACAAACCAAGATGGCTTCCCTGTGCAGCCACTTCTGGTCAGGATTGGCCTTGGTGTAATGTCAGGGCTCCCAGGTATGACCAGAGATGTGTGACTGACGCAGGGAAACGCAGACTTCAGATATGGGATAAACAATATAATTTATTAACACTAACAATACAAACATAAACGCAGTGCAATACTAAACATAATACAGTGCAAACAAACCAAACCAACCACCCACAGATAACAGTACATACAAGCAAGCGTCGTCAGGCAGGCCAGGTCAATATCAATAGGGCAGGTAGGTACAGGGGGAGCAAGCGGAGAATGGTCGGGGTCACAGGCCAGGTTCAGCAGGTAGCAAGCAGCGTAGTACAGAGGGTCAAGCAGAGGGATGGTCAGGGTCACAAGCCAGGGATCAGAACAGGTAGCAAGCAGCGTAGTACAGAGGGTCAGCAAAGGAACAGAAACAGGCTGCAGGACAGATACAGGGCCCAGGACAAACACACACCAAGGCAGAGTCTGTGGGTCTGGCCATCCCTTAAATACCCCAGCATAATCAGTTCCAGGTGTTAGCTGGCTGCAAAGTTGAGTCTCTGATTGCTGGGAGCACCCGCTGGCCAGCCCTGGTACTGCAGATCAAAAGGCAGGTGAGTCCCACCATTGCTGGCCAGTCCATTCCTGACACACTGTCTGATGTGAACCATGCCTCGCAGAAAAGAGCTCTCAGAAGACCTACGATCAAGAATTGTTGACTTGCATGAAGCTGGAAAGGGTTACAAAAGTATCTCCAAAAGCCTTGATGTTCATGTGTCCACGGTAAGACAGACTGTCTACAAATGGAGAAAGTTTAGCACTGTTGCTACTCTCCCTAGGCGTGGTTGTCCTGTAAAAATGACTGCAAGAGCACAGCACAGAATGCTGCATGAGGCAAAGAAGAATCCCAGAGTGTCAGCTTAAGACCTACAGAAATCTCTGGCACATGCTAACATTTTTGTTGACACATCTACAATAAGGAAAACATTAAACAAGAATGGAGTACATGGGAGGACACCACGGAGGAAGCCATTGCTGTCCAAAAAGAATATTGCAACACGTTTGAAGTTTGCAAAAGAGCACCTGGATGCTCCACAGCACTACTGGCAAAATATACTGAGGACAGATGAAACCAAGATTGAGTTGTTTGTGAAGAACACACAACACTATGTGTGGAGAAAAAAAGGCACGGCACACCAACATCAAAACCTCATCCCCACTGTAAAACATGGCGGAGGGAGCATCATGGTTTGGGGCTGCCTCAGGGCCTGGACGGATTGTTGGCATTGATGGGAAAATGAATTCCAGAGTTTATCTAGACATTTTGCAGGAAAACGTACGACCATCTGTCCGCCAACTGAAGCTCCGCAGAGGATGGGTGATGCAACAGGACAATGACCCAAAGCATACAAGTAATTCAACAAAACAATGTCTGCAACAGCACAGAATACGCCTTCTGGAGTGGCCCAGTCAGAGTCCTGACCTCGACCCGATTGAAATGTTGTGGCATGACCTTAAGAGAGCGATTCACACCAGACATCCCAAGAATATTGCTACACTGAAACAGTTTTGTGAAGAGGAGTGGTCCAAAATTACTCCAGATCGTTGTGCAGGTCTGATCTGCAACTACAGGAAACGTTTGGTTGAGGTTATTGCTGCCAAAGGAGGGTCAACCAGTTATTAAGTCCAAAGGTTCACATACTTTTTCCTCCCTGCACTGTGAATGTTTACATGTTATGTACAATTAAACCATGGCAACATCTAATGTTTGTGTAGTATTATGTTCAGCAGACTGTGTTCTTCTATTGTTGTGACTTAGATGACGTTCAGAGCACATTTTATGCCCAATTCATGCAAAACTCCACGTAATCCCAAGGGGTTCACATACTTTTTCTTGCAACTGTATATATTTTTTTAAAGCACACACCATAGTGAATAAAATAGTGGGTGCTGCAATATTTTAATGTCATATAGTACTCGCGCAGCGATTTTTCAAAAGCAAATTTTTTTAATAAAAATCTTTTACTTTTTTTTACTTTTAATGCACAAAAACACAATATATTGGCCAATTATTTGGTACATTATAAAAGATGATGGTATGCCCAGTAAATAGATACCAAAGATGACATGCATTAAAATTTACATACCGGCACAGGGTCAATGCTCGCACACGAAGGGGGGGCGAGGATGCTTTTTTTAAGTTATTTTCATTTTTTTAATTATTTTTACACTGTCCCTTTCATTTTTTTATCACTTTTAATGCTATGACAGGGAATGCAAATATTCCCTATAACTACAATGGGCATTGTCATATATTCTTTTTTGTGAAATCTGGGGTCTATCAGACTCTAGATATCTCCTCTGCCCTTATATTATCTAATCTCACCAAGATCGGTGTGATCAGATGCTTTCCCAATTTACAAATGCTGCTGTTTATATCCTGCGAAACTGAAGTGATGAAATGCTCATAGCTTCCAATTTCTTACAGATGATTGGCACCATTCCAGTCTCCAATCAGCTCTATGGTCAGCTGGCAGAAACTCCAGCTGCATTCTCAGATTCCCCCGATGGCAAGGGACTTCCCGAGAAGGCCGTTGAAGGCAGCAGGGGAGGGGGGACATTGTCTCCCACTGCTTGTAAAAGCAAACCTGCAGCTAATTAGCCACTAGAATTGCTTTTACAAAAAAGCTGATCACCTGCTGAAATAAACGATACCAGGATGATGCCTGCAGCTGTAGGCATCATCTTGGTATAAACAGTCAAAGCTCAGTGATGTACCAGTACGTCACTGGTCCTTGTTGGGTATATACAGTATGCTATGTTCTTTTTTTCTTTTTGCATGCAGCCTGTGAGCTGAATGAAAAAAGAGAAAAAATCTCTGCCAGAAAAAGTGTGTGGTATGCCCACCATTAGAATATACCACCCTGCATCCACCTACTTCTAATGGTGGGCACACATTAGGTCACACGGTGCCAAATGCACCAATTCCAAGATTGTACAAATGTCTAAATAGTGACACCCTTGAATAAAAATTGTCCACATATAAGTGGTACCCCATATGAAAAAAGGATGACACCAAGCCCCAAACTATCTTGCCACTGCTCCCCATGTAGTCTGGGCATCCAGGGGGCTCCATCTTTTCCCTCGTAAATTTAAAACTTATATGTATAGCCTGTTGCCCTCTCACAGGACTTCTACATGGTGACCCCATATCTAGCACGCTTGCAGGGGAGAAATTGTTTGAATGCAAGCTGGCCAGAAAAATCAATGAGGGACTCCTCAACACAGATTTTTTGCTGGGGAGTATAGACATCTGCAAATTTTTGGGTAAAGTGATTTACGAGGGGCCGAATTTTGTGGAGCCGGTCAAATTCAGGGTCACCCCGAGAACGACAGTGTGTTGTCGTTGAAATGCATAAAATACTTTATACTCTCATATCTAAAAAAAATTTAAATTCTGAAACCGTAATGGGTTTCCATGGGAAAGGTCTGGCAAGGTTTGAATTTGGGTTGGCAACGATAAATTGCTGTGCATATAAATTGCTTTGATCCACAATCAATGCATACAGATCTTCCGTGAAAAACAGCTCCAAAAAATCAAAGGGAGTAGTTACATTTATTATTATACAGGATTTATTTAGCGCCAACAGTTTGCGCAGCGCTTTACAATATAAGGGAGACAGTACAATTACAATACATTTCAGTACAGAAGGAATAGGAGGGCCCTGCTCGTGGAGCTTACACTCTAAAAGAAGGGGGAGGTGATACAAAAGGTGATGCGGGGGATGATCTGGTGGAGGTGATTCAAGTACAGTTCTTAGGTGGAGGTGGGGTAGGCTTCCCTGAAGAGGTGAGTTTTCAAAGATCGCCTAAAGGCAGACAGGGTGGGGACTCACTGGACATGCTGTAGTAGGGAGTTCCAGAGGATGGGAGAGGCTCTGGAGAAGTCCTGGAGGCAAGCGTGGGAGGAGGTGATGAGGGAGCTAGAGAGGAAGATATCATGGGAGGAGCGGAGTGGGTGATTTGGGTGGTATCTGTGGATGAAGTTGCTAGGGGCAGTGTTGTGGATGGTTTTGTAAGCTGTGGTTAGTATTTTGAATTTTATACGTTGGATTAGTGGAAGCCAATGAAGGGATTGGCAGAGAGGAGCAGCAGTCGCTGATCGGTTGGTAAGGTGTATGAGTCTAGCAGCAGCATTCATAATAGACTGAAGGGGGATAGCCTGTGTAATGGTAGACCGGTGAGGAGGGAGTTGCAGTAATCAAGGCGGGATATAACCAATGCGTGGATAAGTTTGTTTTGTGGTGTCATTGGTCACAAAGGGGCAGATTTTGGAAATGTTCCGGAGGTTGAGGCAGCAGGATTTAGCCATTGAGTGGATGTGGGGCCCAAAGGAGAGGCCAGAGTCTAAGATTATGCCTAGCACCCTGGCATGAGGGGGGGGACCAATGGTTGTGCTGTTGATCTTAATGGTAAGGTCGAGAGTGGGGGACCAGGGAGGAGGAAAGATTTTGCTGTTTCCACCTGAATTCCAGGTTGGGCAGTGAATGGGGGAAGTACGGGTACTACAGAATTTGTGGGCTGCCAACTGGGATTTGCAAGCACATCTGGAAGGATACTAGGGACTCTACGGGCCTGTGTGTGAATTCTTGGTGGCTGTGGGACACTACTTGAGCTCGCCACCGCATCAGCTTGTACTGCACTTATGGGACTTGCCACATCACCAAGTGATACTGCAGTGCTGGTATGTGAAAGACCGGGATGTACTAGGCTGCTGGTGCTCGTCAGTTCTCCAAAAGACACTAGTACTGGCACTCTGCTGCATATGAGAGTCATCAAAATTTACCAGCAAGTGCTAACAGAGATCAGGCCTGATTCTGCGAACTCTGCGGTTTTGTGTGCAATGTGTCAAGTCACAGTGACCTACTGACACTGCACTTGCTGGGGGAGAAGGGGGGGGGTAAGTGTAGGGGCTAAATGCAAATGCTGGCAGGTGCCAGGGCTGATCCCGCTAACGCTGAGTTTTTGGGGACACTATACTAATGTGAACACTGGTATAGTGCTGATCTGATCAAAGATATTGTTCCGTTCAGACAGTATACTAGCAATGGAGGTTATTGTGTATGAGCGTGTTCCCGGCAATAAGGGGTTAAATGTGATTACTGGTGTACTGAAGGGCAATCTGACACTATCTGGGAGGGACGTGGAAACCACAGGATTGCGAACCACATATATATATGTGATTTTGCACACCCGTTTCGCCCTGTAGCAGGATTTCTGCTATAGGGTGGTCAGAAAAGTTAAAGAAGTGGTCTGTGTTACGGCGCTGCGTTACTTTGACTGACAATTGTGCTGTCATGCAATGCTGCACCCAAATGAAATTTACATCCTTTTTTTCCCACAAACTGAACTTTCTTTCGATGGTATCACTAGGGTCCCTGTTATGGCAAGCTGCATAATTGTTAGGCACCGCCTGGCAGGACCTCTAGCACTCCACAGAACAGGATTCCCCAGAGCGCGGAATCTAAGCCCCAGTCTGCTTGTTCACCAGGGCCCCTGATGGTGGGGATGGACTTGGAGCAGACTGAGACCAGGTCGCGGCCCCTGAGTACACACACCTGTGGTAGAGGGATCTACCAGAGGTGTGTACATGTGGAGAGCCTGACGTGAAGAGGCGGACAGGCCTGAGCAGTGGTGACCCGATCTGTGCAGGGTGGATGATAGCAGGACAGTAAGCGTGGTCAGACGGGCTGGTTCGGTAACAGTGGGATCAGCGTGATACAAGGCAGCAGGCAAAGAACAGTCAGGTCACTCGCCGGATTCGGTAACAGGAGTTCAGATCAGTAGAAGTGTTCAGAAGAGTAGTCAAACGAGCCAGGGGTCAGAGCAGGAGAAGTCAGCAAAGTCAGGATCAAACAGGGTCAGCAACGAATCAATCAGCAGGGAAATACACGGCCAGGAACAGGGTAAGAAGACCATACGGCAACTCGTGTCTGTGCAGGGCCGGTTTAAATAGAGCACTCTGCGCTGTCATTGGTGCCAAGCGCGGCCGCGAACGCAAGTTCGTATGCGCGTCTGCTACCGTCGCCCAAGTCCTAGCGCCGGCTGGTTAGGGTGCATTGGCGTTGCGCGCCTGCGCAGACTAATACACCGTCGTGCTTGCTGACAATAATGTTTAGGGATGCTCTATCTCTTAAACCCCTTTTTACATTCGCCTCTCATTCACACCCTAATAAACATTTTAATACCTGTGCTTCCACCAATGTTGTGTACCTTCTGTCATGTCCTTGTGGCTTGCAGTATGTGGGGAGGACTTCAAGATCTCTCAGCGTACAACTGAACGAACATATTAGCAACATTAAAAATGGGTACAGGGATATAAGAAAAATGTAGGTAGTCAGACATAAGAGAATCACCTTCACCACACTAGTAACGTAGTGAGATACGGTAGCGAATGAAGCAGTCTTTTATTCAGAGGCCAGGTTGCGGGGGACAGCCAGGATGATAATAATGTGCACTATGCCTTATTCCATCACTGGGGAATACATGGCATTTTTGGGGCATTTTCAGCCTGTTATAGAAGGAGAGAGCATACCGGGAAAGTGTCTCTTATGCAGTTGCAACATCTTTGTATTTTAGGAAGCCATGTCTTTCTGTGACCCTGTAGATGATGTAAGTTGTAAATGTCTGATTGGAATATGTAGATGTTAATTAGATGGGCACTTTATTTTATACCAGTGATCCTGTGGTTGCCAGGTAGTTTGTCATCCTTTTGGTCATTTAAATCTACATCTGCCATGAATTGATTGTGTATGTAAATATTAGGTTTTGAAACAGACCGTGTCTTCTTTGGATTTCCACTGAGGAGTCTTTATGGACTGAAGATAAGACATACACATCCCAATTATCCTTCCATTTAAAATGTCTTCATTACACAAACATTTGACCTTTTTAGCTTTGTGATCACCAGTCTTTGTGGAAAGTCCTTGCAATTTACTTTGTACTACAAGCAAGATGTTGGAAAAGTGACAGGCTGGTATAAAAATAGACCACAGACAAGTGGTATGCCTAATAGAAAAGGGGTGACATACGATTTCTCTGCTGCACCCATATAGGTTAAGCATTTCTGGGGGTTCCATGTGGCTCTCTTTCACTTTGTAAATACAGAAGTCATATGTGTACCCTGTGGCTCTCTCACAAAGTTTATGTAACTTCACCCCCATATCTGGCACTTTTACTGTGGATATATTGCTTGATGCCAAGCCTGCCTGTAAAATAGAAAAATAATTCATCAATGCAGATATGTTTGTCAGGAGTACAAATATTTTGACAATTTTGGGGAAAATAATTGATAAGTGGCCTCGTTTTGTAAAGCTTGTGCTTCTTGGGGTGACAGCTGGGGGGCTATAGGAAATTGTCATTAAAATGCGTGAATCTCAAACATTTTATAGCGTGTCCTGGTCAAAATGGAAGAATACAATGGTGTATTCTGAAGGGGGTGTGTGAACCAATAGGACTGCAGTTAATTTTTTTTTGTGAGTCTAGTATTTAGCCATTTAAATATAAGACACTTTCACCCCCTTCCTGTCCTGGCCAATTTTCAGCTTTCATAATTTTCACACTTTAAATGACAATTGTACAGTCATGCAACACTGTACTTTCTTTTGGTGGTATTGAATCACAGCTGTGTTTTTTTATTTTTTGCTAAATAAATGACAAAAGACCAACATTTTGTTTAAAAAAGCACTTTTCTTTGTTTCTGTTATAAAATTTTGCAAATAAATCTTTTTTCATAAATGTAGGCCAAAATGTATACTGCTACATTTTTTTGTTGAAAATAACCCAAATCAGTGTATATTATTTAGTCTGTAGGATAGTTATAGATTCCACAAACTAATATATATATATATATATATATATTGTGGGGGATTAGACTCACATTGGTGGCATGTGAAATCAAGGTCAGTCTTTATTTTTCAAATAATAACAAAAACAGCTTTCTGACAGCAAAAAGAAATAAAAATGTCAAAGCAGTGGGATAATAGTACTTCACACAAACATAATCTTTGTGGCTTACCGCCATCCACAAAGTAGGTCATTCGACCTCACTGTCACTCCAGGGCTGTGTGCTCACCCTCCTCTGAGGGTCAAACAGCGCTTAGCCATTCTGTAGTTTAAGAGCAGACACTGTTCCTCAGCCATGTGTCTTCCTACACACAGCTCACAAAACCCGCCCTGCTAGGTGAGGGCTACGCCCTTAACATACCTCTCCTGCCAGATGAGGCCATTAACCCTTCGTCTCCCGGCATGAGAGGTTGGAGACTCAGATCTCCCATTAACTCTTAAAGTCTCCAGACTCCAGGGACCCACAGCAAACTAAAAAACACAGGAGAAATTGCTAACCACGGTGCATCTTTGGAGACTTTTCCCATATATATATATATATATATATATATATATATATATATAAATGCCTCTTGACAGCATTTCCCTGAAATATCTCAGCTATGGCTGAGAACCTCTCAAAAAGAACAAAAATAACGCCCCTCCATGACTCATCCTTGGTGCCTTCTACATTCCCCCCACTTTGCCTTTGCAGGGCCACCGTATTACAACCTATAATGAATTCTGGAGAGAGCATCAGCATTAAAGTGGTGTTTCCTTGGGCTGTGTTCAACCACAAACTTATATTCCTGAAGTGCCAGGAACCATCGTGTCACTCTTGCATTCGTGTGCTTATTCTGTCTCATCCAGGTCAATGGTCTGATACCAGATGGAACTTTCTCCCAAGCGGAAAATAGCGCAAGGAGTCTATGGCTCACATAATCGCCAGGTACTCTCGTTCCACCATGGCATAGTTCCTTTTGGCCTGTGATAATTTCCTGTCCAGGAAAGCCACTGGGTGTTCTTCACCATTGACCTCTTCAGACAGAACAACCTTTAGTCCCTCACTGGAGACATCCATTTGGACAATAAACTCTTTTGAGAAATCAGGGGCAATGAGCACAGGATATTGACATAACATAACTGTCAGGAATGGACTCGCCAATGGTGGTGGGACTCACCTGCCTTGTGGGCTGCAGTACCAAGGCTGGCCAGCGGGTGCTCTCAGCAGCCAGAATCTCACTCCTGCAATCAGGCCATCACCTGAGGCTGATTGCAGGAGGTGTATTTAAGCAGGACCAGGCCTGTGATCAGTGCCTTGGTGTATGTTTCCCATGAGCCCCTGCATCCTGTCTGCTTTCTGCCTGATCCTCCTTTGATCCTGACCCTGACAAACTCCGCCTGTCCTGACCTCGGCTATTCCTGACCACTCTTCCGCTCGCTCCTGGTACCCTGTTTGCCCGTTAGCTACCGACCCAGCCCGCCTGACTACGTTGTGCTCCATATATATTTACATATATATATCAGTTTGGGTTTGTTTCACCTTGTTGTATGTATTTGTGTTAGTTTTGGGTTTGGTTTGTTGCACTGCGTTTGTTTGTGTTGTCCTTAATAAATTATCTTGTTTACACGCTATACCTGAAGTCTGTGTTTCCCTGTGTCAGTCCACACACCTCTGGTCATTCCTGGAGCCCTGACATTACACCAAGGCCATTCCTGACCAGAAGTGGCTGCACAGGGAAGCCATCTTGGCTTGTTGTGAAGGATGCATCCGGAGGAGGTTATATACTTGTATCTGCTAGTCTTAGATGATAGAATATGCCTATCAGACTTTGCAGGAGTATGCCAGGGATCAGCTGCTAGAGTGCATACGGGTTGTTCATTCCCTAGTAGATCAGGGCACGGAGTTCTCTGATTTGCAACCATTGATTCAGGCTTGTGTTGAGTTGGCTTCATCTAATACCCCTGAAAGCAGGAATGACTTTCTTCCACCATTCAGTACGGATCAAATAGAATCACTGGTATGGTTGTTGGAGGATGATCCGGATTGCTTCTGGGAGCATTATTCAGCATGTTCACCACGTGTGCTAGTGGACTGTATAAACGCAGTGCAGTCTTTGGTCAGACAGGCTATGTGTAAGCTGAGTTTTGTTCAACCAATACTACAGTCCTGGTCAGACTTGTTACACCCAGCCTCAGGCAGCTTGCAACAAACCAGTCCTGCTTCCAATCATTCCTCTGCTCAAAGCTCTACTCCTGCATTCCCGACAGCACCCCCAGTGACAGCCCAATATACCCTGTTATCTACCACGTCAGTACCCTGTTCCCACTCACTGCACCTATCCTGCCTTTAACCCTGTAAAAAAGGCCTCTGTAGCAACTATGCCCTCCTCTGTTCCATCCTCCAGCTCTTCTCTGTCTCCAGCTACTCCCTCCATTTACAGACCTGCATTTACTTGCAGTGCCCCAGTAACTAAACCCAAGAAGAAGCGAAAATTCTTTCCAACCAGTACCATCCTACCAGTATCCAAACCGGTCAGCCTGCCGTCTGTGAACCCGCCTTCCGTTGTTCAGCCTGATACCCTAATGCCTGATGACCCAGTGTACGCTACCCAGCCTGATGACCCGATCCGGCCTGATGATCCTACCCAGCCTGATGATCCTATCCAGCTTGATGATCTGGTGCCCGCTACCCAGCCTGATGGCCCGATCCAGCCTGATGATCCTACCCAGCCTGATGATCCTATCCAGCTTGATGATCTAGTGCCCGCTACACAGCCTGATGGCCCGATCCAGCCTGATGACCTGATCCGGCCTGATGACCCGATCCAGCCTGAGGATCCTATCCAGCTTGATGATCTGGTGTACGCTACCCAGCCTGATGACCCGATCCAGCCTGATGACCCGATCCAGCCTGATGACCCGATCCAGCCTGATGACCCGATCCAGCCTGATGATCTGGTGCCCGCTACCCAGCCTGATGGCCCGATCCAGCCAGATGACTCTGTGCCCGCTGTTGTGCCAGATGACTCGTTGCCCGCTGTCGTGCCAGATGACTCGGTGTCCGCTGTCGTGCCAGGTGACTCGGTGCCCGCTATCGTGCCAGATGACTCGGTGCCCGCTGTCGTGCCAGGTGACTCGGTGCCCGCTGTCGTGCCAGGTGACTCGGTACCCGCTGTCGAGCTTGGTGACTCGGTGCCCGCTGTCGTGCCAGGTGACTCGGTGCCCGCTGTCGTGCCAGGTGACTTGGTGCCCGCTGTCGTGCTAGGTGACTCGGTGCCCGCTGTCGAGCCAGGTGACTCGGTGCCCGCTGCCTCGCCTGATGGCCCGGTGCCCGCTGCCCAGCCTGATGTGCCTCTGTCCGCTGCCCAGCCTGATGTGCCTCTGTCCACTGCCCAGCCTGTTACCTGACCCGGGCGGTGGAACATTTTGCCCACTAAGGACTGTTTAGAGCGTTCTGAGGCCGCTCCTTGGGGGGGGCGGGTACTGTCAGGAATGGACTCGCCCATGGTGGTGGGACTCGCATGCCTTGTGGGCTGCAGTACCAAGGCTGGCCAGCGGGTGCTCTCGGCAGCCAGAATCTTACTCCTGCAATCAGGCCATCACCTGAGGCTGATTGCAGGAGGTGTATTTAAGCAGGACCATGCCTGTGATCAGTGCCTTGGTGTATGTTTCCCATGAGCCCCTGTACCTGCATTCTGTCTGCTTCCTGCCTGATCCTGCTTTGATCCTGACCCTGAATGAACTCCGCCTGTCCTGACCTCGGCTATTCCTGACCACTCTTCTGCTCGCTCCTGGTACCCTGTTTGCCCGTTAGCTAACGACCCGGCCCGCCTGACTACGTTGTGCTCCATACATATATACATATATATATATATATAATCAGTTTAGGTTTGGGTTTGTTTCACCTTGTTGTATGTATTTGTGTTAGTTTTGGGTTTGGTTTGTTGCACTGCATTTATGTTTGTGTTGTCCTTAATAAATTATCTTGTTTACACGCTACACCTGAAGTCTGTGTTTCCCTGTGTCAGTCCACACACCTCTGGTTATTCCCAGAGCCCTGACAATAACTTTCAGCTCCTGAAAGGCTTTTTCTGCCCTGTCATTCCACTGAACCATGACTGACTTTTTCTCTTTTGTCAGGTTTAGGTGGGTGACAGACACTGTGGGGAAAAAAAGGATATCCTCTGGACAGCCCCGCAGTCAATGGGCTCCTCCCACAAGGGACATTGGGCCTGTATATGGCCCTGGTTATAACACTGCCAGCACACCACCTGTTCACTCCTGGGTGTGGGAGCAGAGCTCTGGGATGCTGGGGCAGTAGCACCTTGGCTCTCCTGCATGCTGACTCCGGGGTTCTTCCCATCGCTCTTTCCCTGATGCATGACCAGGTGTGTCCTCTGCGTTGGCTCGCTCCCCCAGGATTTTCACACTCCACAGGTCTCAGCTGTCACCAGGTACCCCTCCACCATCTACACCAGCTGTTCAGGGGACTGTGGGTCTCTGAGGCTGACCCACTATTGCAACTCCTCTGGGAGCACTCTCAGGAATCGGTCCTAATCAACCCACTCCACAATCTGGGGTGCAATTAATTTCTCTGGCTGCAGCCATTTCTTTGCCAGCTGCATCAGTTCCTGCATCGGCCCCCTGGGTGACTGGAACCTGAAAGTATGCATCCTGTGTGCCATACAGTGGTGGTCACCCCAAGGCGTGCAATGATCTCCTCTTTCAGCTTCTCATATGTACTGACCTCTGCAGCCAGCAAATCAAAGTAAGCCTTTTGGGGGTCCCCAGTAAGAAGGGCAATGATGCCAACCCACTGGTCATTAGGCCACCCCTTTCATTTGTCAGTCCTCTCAAAAGTTACCAGAAATGCCTCCACATCATCATGAGTTGTCAACTTCTGTAGGAAGTGGCTTGTCTTTGAGGTCATTGGGTTGATGGGGACAACTTTTACTTGTTTGGCTAAAGCATCTATCTGTGCTTGCACCGCTTCCTTGTGTGCCTCAAGCTGGGCAGCCAGGTGCATATTGGTTTCCTGCTGCATCTCCATGGCTTGCTGTTGTAGTGCTATAGCCTGTTCGTGTTGACTTTAAGTCTCTACACTGGTTTGCTGCTGCACTGCTATAGCTTGCTTCCTTTGCACACTGGCAGCAACCAACTGTTTTAAATAAAAATGCAATTGGCGCAAGAGAATTTGTAGTGGATATCACTCAGTAAATCTTAAACAAAATAATCCAGTAAACAGAAATTAAGATATATAATTATATATGCTAGTAATAAAAGGACAACAAGTAAATGATGCAGCTTTAGTGGTGAGAAAAGGTAAGGGGGGAGGGGAGGGAGGGAAAGGAGGGGAAAAAAGACTTGTAATGCAAACAGTACTGGATTGGGATAGATGGTATATATATATATATATATATATATATATAATGTATACATATATATACAAAGCTGCAATGTAGACACCGTCGTGAGGCTTGCACTTTCTAGAGTAAACCGGACTCTGTGGTAAAATAGAGAAAAAAGAGAAGTGCGCCAGCTAAGTGCAGTAGGAATAGAACAGTTTATTGCACACAAGATTATAAAAACTCACAAGAAGTGGGTAGATATCAGGCATCAATATATAAGGAGGAGGATGTCATCTGTGCTGCACCTCACAAATGGATGGCTGCAATGCCAAGGTGTTGTGCGGCTGGCGCTCTAGGCGGGTCCCACAGGAGGAAGCGAGGGTGGCAGGCGAAGTAACCGGGAGTCGCGGCGCAGGTTGCCTAGAAACGCGTCACCACCCCCTTGGAGGATTCCTAGCAACGTCCTGAAGTCATTTCCTGCCCGGCGGCCATCTTGGATGTGCCTCAAGCTGGCTCCTATACCCACGCTGATGTGAGATCAGCAGTGCCTGCCCTGGATCCCGGTTCTTATCTGCGCCGCGACTCCCGGTTACTGCGCCTGCCACCCTCGCTTCCTCCTGTGGGACCCGCCTAGAGCGCCAGCCGCGCAACACCTTGGCATTGCAGCCATCCATTTGTGAGGTGCAGCACAGATGACATCCTCCTCCTTATATATTGATGCCTGATATCTACCCACTTCTTGTGAGTTTTTATAATCTTGTGTGCAATAAACTGTTATATTCCTACTGCACTTAGTCTGGTGCACTTCTCTTTCTTCTCTATGTAACCAACTGTTTTATCAGCTCCTCCATCTTGTGGTCTACGGGTTCACCGATTGTGCAGCTTTAACCCCAGGACTTAAAACAGCACTTTTTCTTTTAACTGTCCAGTTCGTTCACAGCTCAGCAATATCTGGTAGGGTGTACTGCCCACATCCGAGCCACCAACTGTGATATTCTGGGGGATTACGCTCACACTGAGGACATGTGAAATCAAGGTCAGTCTTTATTTTTCAAATAATAACAAAAACAGCTTTCTGGCAGCAAAAAAAGAGACTCATTCCTCCCATTACTCTTAAAGTCTCCAGTCTCCAAGGGCCCACATCAAACTAAAAAACACAGGAGAAACTGCTAACCACGACGCATCCTTGGTGTCTTCTAATATATATATATATATATATATATATATATATATATATATATATATATATATAAATCAATGAATCCTGATGTACTGACAGCTGATCTCGTTTCTTGAGGCCCGAAAATGCCAGGACAGTACAAATATCCTCCAAATTGCCTCTTTTTGGAAAGTAGACATTCTAACGTATTTAGTAGAGATGAGCGAAGTATTCAAAAATTCGATTCGGCTGATTCGGCGAATACGAGGAATAAATTCAATTCGATGCGAATATATTCGCTGCGTATTTAACTTATAAAAAGGGTGTTTCTAGGCTTCAGAGAGCCTTTATATTAGTGCAGAACACTGTACCCTTAATTTAAATGCCCTTGGAGTCTGCTGGGAAAGAGAAATAATACTGTCAGTCAGTATGACATGCAGATGAGTGCCGTCGATCTTAGAATCACCGCACACTTCACTCATTTGGGCAGTCACGGGGCCAAAACCAGAGTGTGGAGCCACAGTGTGGCGGAGGAGGCAGCAGCAATGGGAGGCCATACAGCACCCTATGACAAAATGGAACCCACCAGCAGTGTGAGGAGACCTGAAAGTGGCACATGGCACAGTGTTGCAATGGAGACAGCAGCAATGGGAGGCCGTACAGGGACCCATGAGACACTCTGGACCTGGCAGCAGCATGAGGAGGCGGTACAGGGGCCCATGGCAGATTACGGGCCTGGCAGCAGCATGAGGAGGCGGTACAGGGGCCCATGACAGATTACGGGCCTGGCAGCAGCAATGGGAGGCCCGTAATCTGCCAGCACCCTATGACAAAATGGAACCCACCAGCAGTGTGAGGAGACCTGAAAGTGGCACATGGCAGAGTGTGGCGATGGAGACAGCAGCAATGGGAGGCCGTACAGGGACCCATGACAGATTACGGGCCTGGCAGCAGCATGAGGAGGCGGTACAGGGGCCCATGACAGATTACGGGCCTGGCAGCAGCAATGGGAGGCCCGTAATCTGCCAGCACCCTATGACAAAATGGAACCCACCAGCAGTGTGAGGAGACCTGAAAGTGGCACATGGCAGAATGTGGCGATGGAGACAGCAGCAATGGGAGGCCGTACAGGGACCCATGAGACACTCTGGACCTGGCAGCAGCAAGAGGAGGCGGTACAGGGGCCCATGGCAGAGTGGCGAAGCGTAAGCAGCTTAAATTGAAGGCCATACAGAGGCCTATGTTAAAAATAATAACATGTTTGGGGCATGATTCATGGCGGATTTAGTCAGTTGTGTCAGGAACTGGTGGTTTGAAATCCAGACTAATCCACGCCTGATTCATTTTCACAAACATGAGTCTCTCCACACTTTGGGTGGACAGTCGTGTCCTCCGCGGAGTTACAATACCTCCTGCCGCACTAAACACGCGCTCCGATGCCACGCTACTGGCCGGGCATGAAAGCCTTTCAAGGGCAAATTCAGCTAGTTGGGGCCAAAGGTCAAGTTTCGTTGCCCAGTATTCAAGGGGATTGTCTACCTCGGTTGGCAGGGTGCTGTCCAAGTAGGCCCAAGCCTGTTGTTTGAGGTCCTGCTCCAGGTCCACCTGATGCTGCTGCTGCTGCGGCTGGTTAGTAGTTTCCTCACTGCGCTGGTGAAGAAAGCTACTCATCATCGACTGCAGACTGAGGCAGCCGCTGCTGGTGGAGCTGCCACTGCTCCTACCACCCCACCCCTCCCCTGCTGCCATGGCAGCGGAACGCGAGCACACAGGGCCCACAGTGTCTGAGGATGGACGTTGGCGCAGAAAGGCAGAGACCAACTGACTACATAGGTGGTTTTTATAGTACGTTATTTTGGCCTCCCTCTCAGCAGGTGTGAAAAAGGCCACCATTTTTGAACGGTAGCGAGGGTCCAACAAGGTGGACAGCCAAAAGTCATCCCTCTGTCTGATGGTTATTATTCGGCTGTCGCTACGCAAGCAACCGAGCATGCTATGGGCCATTTGTGCCAAGGAATGCGAGGGACTCCCTGCCTCCATCTCCACAGCATACTGCCACGGTGCGTCTGGGTCCTCTGTCTCCTCCTCCTCCTCCTCTACCAGATGCTCCTGCTCCTCCACTCCTGTCCGCTGAGTGGAAAAACCACCCATTTCACTCAATAATTCCTGAGCACCAATGTCCTCCTCTACCTCCTCCTCTTCTTCCTGTCCTGCCCCCACAGGGGTCATGTGGCGTTGAGATCTGTGCGCCACGTCTACCGCACCCTGACCAGCCATTGTTAACAGCATTTGTTCCAGGACGTGCAACAGAGGATTGACGTCGTTCATCCCATAGTCCTGCCGACTCACGAATAGCGTGGCCTCCTCAAAGGGCCTGAGCAAGCGGCAGGTGTCACGCATGAGCTGCCAATGGCTGACATCTAAGTTACAGAGGGGAGTACCTTTATCCGCTTGTAACATCAGGAAATCGGTGATGGCCTTTCGCTGTTCGTAAAGGCGGTCTAACATATGTAGGGTTGAATTCCACCTTGTTGCAACGTCACAGCATGAGGAGTCGGTACGGGGGCCCATGGCAGATTACGGGCCTGGCAGCAGCAATGGGAGGCCTGTAATCTGCCAGCACCCTATGACAAAATGGAACCCACCAGCAGTGTGAGGAGACCTGAAAGTGGCACATGACACAGTGTGGCAATGGAGACAGCAGCAATAGGAGGCCGTACAGGGACCCATGAGACACTCTGGACCTGGCAGCAGCATGAGGAGGCGGTACGGGGGCCCATGGCAGATTACGGGCCTGGCAGCAGCAATGGGAGGCTCATAATCTGCCAGCACCCTATGACAAAATGGAACCCACCAGCAGTGTGAGGAGACCTGAAAGTGGCACATGGCAGAGTGTGGCGATGGAGACAGCAGCAATGGGAGGCCGTACAGGGACCCATGACAGATTACGGGCCTGGCAGCAGCATGAGGAGGCGGTACAGGGGCCCATGGCAGATTACGGGCCTGGCAGCAGCAATGGGAGGCCCGTAATCTGCCAGCATCCTATGACAAAATGGAACCCACCAGCAGTGTGAGGAGACCTGAAAGTGGCACATGACACAGTGTGGCGATGGAGACAGCAGCAATAGGAGGCCGTACAGGGACCCATGAGACACTCTGGACCTGGCAGCAGCATGAGGAGGCGGTACGGGGGCCCATGGCAGATTACGGGCCTGGCAGCAGAAATGGGAGGCCCGTAATCTGCCAGCACCCTATGACAAAATGGAACCCACCAGCAGTGTGAGGAGACCTGAAAGTGGCACATGGCAGAGTGTGGCGATGGAGACAGCAGCAATGGGAGGCCGTACAGGGACCAATGACAGATTACGGGCCTGGCAGCAGCATGAGGAGGCGGTACGGGGGCCCATGGCAGATTACGGGCCTGGCAGCAGCAATGGGAGGCCCGTAATCTGCCAGCACCCTATGACAAAATGGAACCCACCAGCAGTGTGAGGAGACCTGAAAGTGGCACATGGCACAGTGTGGCGATGGAGACAGCAGCAATAGGAGGCCGTACAGGGACCCATGAGACACTCTGGACCTAGCAGCAGCATGAGGAGGCGGTACGGGGGCCCATGGCAGATTACGGGCCTGGCAGCAGCAATGGGAGGCCCGTAATCTGCCAGCACCCTATGACAAAATGGAACCCACCAGCAGTGTGAGGAGACCTGAAAGTGGCACATGGCAGAGTGTGGCGATGGAGACAGCAGCAATGGGAGGCCGTACAGGGACCCATGACAGATTACGGGCCTGGCAGCAGCATGAGGAGGCGGTCCAGGGGCCCATGGCAGATTACGGGCCTGGCAGCAGCAATGGGAGGCCCGTAATCTGCCAGCACCCTATGACAAAATGGAACCCACCAGCAGTGTGAGGAGACCTGAAAGTGGCATATGGCACAGTGTGGCGATGGAGACAGCAGCAATAGGAGGCCGTACAGGGACCCATGAGACACTCTGGACCTGGCAGCAGCATGAGGAGGCGGTACTGGGGCCCATGGCAGATTACGGGCCTGGCAGCAGCAATGGGAGGCCCGTAATCTGCCAGCACCCTATGACAAAATGGAACCCACCAGCAGTGTGAGGAGACCTGAAAGTGGCACATGGCAGAGTGTGGCGATGGAGAAAGCAGCAATAGGAGTCCGTACAGGGACCCATGAGACACTCTGGACCTGGCAGCAGCATGAGGAGGCGGTACGGGGGCCCATGGCAGATTACGGGCCTGGCAGCAGCAATGGGAGGCCCGTAATCTGCCAGCACCCTATGACAAAATGGAACCCACCAGCAGTGTGAGGAGACCTGAAAGTGGCACATGGCAGAGTGTGGCGATGGAGACAGCAGCAATGGGAGGCCGTACAGGGACCAATGACAGATTACGGGCCTGGCAGCAGCATGAGGAGGCGGTACGGGGGCCCATGGCAGATTACGGGCCTGGCAGCAGCAATGGGAGGCCCGTAATCTGCCAGCACCCTATGACAAAATGGAACCCACCAGCAGTGTGAGGAGACCTGAAAGTGGCACATGGCACAGTGTGGCGATGGAGACAGCAGCAATAGGAGGCCGTACAGGGACCCATGAGACACTCTGGACCTAGCAGCAGCATGAGGAGGCGGTACG
This sequence comes from Staurois parvus, assembly GCF_062004578.1. Lineage (NCBI taxonomy): Eukaryota > Metazoa > Chordata > Amphibia > Anura > Ranidae > Staurois > Staurois parvus. The sequence continues at coordinate 1,714,000 of NW_028318030.1, forward strand.
GGGGCCCATGGCAGATTACGGGCCTGGCAGCAGCAATGGGAGGCCCGTAATCTGCCAGCACCCTATGACAAAATGGAACCCACCAGCAGTGTGAGGAGACCTGAAAGTGGCACATGGCAGAGTGTGGCGATGGAGACAGCAGCAATGGGAGGCCGTACAGGGACCCATGACAGATTACGGGCCTGGCAGCAGCATGAGGAGGCGGTACAGGGGCCCATGGCAGATTACGGGCCTGGCAGCAGCAATGGGAGGCCCGTAATCTGCCAGCACCCTATGACAAAATGGAACCCACCAGCAGTGTGAGGAGACCTGAAAGTGGCATATGGCACAGTGTGGCGATGGAGACAGCAGCAATAGGAGGCCGTACAGGGACCCATGAGACACTCTGGACCTGGCAGCAGCATGAGGAGGCGGTACGGGGGCCCATGGCAGATTACGGGCCTGGCAGCAGCAATGGGAGGCCCATAATCTGCCAGCACCCTATGACAAAATGGAACCCACCAGCAGTGTGAGGAGACCTGAAAGTGGCACATGACACAGTGTGGCGATGGAGAAAGCAGCAATAGGAGTCCGTACAGGGACCCATGAGACACTCTGGACCTGGCAGCAGCATGAGGAGGCGGTACGGGGGCCCATGGCAGATTACGGGCCTGGCAGCAGCAATGGGAGGCCTGTAATCTGCCAGCACCTTATGACAAAATGGAACCCACCAGCAGTGTGAGGAGACCTAAAAGTGGCACATGACACAGTGTGGCGATGGAGAAAGCAGCAATAGGGGTCCGTACAGGGACCCATGAGACACTCTGGACCTGGCAGCAGCATGAGGAGGCGGTACGGGGGCCCATGGCAGATTACGGGCCTGGCAGCAGCAATGGGAGGCCCGTAATCTGCCAGCACCCTATGACAAAATGGAACCCACCAGCAGTGTGAGGAGACCTGAAAGTGGCACATGGCAGAGTGTGGCGATGAAGACAGCAGCAATGGGAGGCCATACAGGGACCCATGAGACACTCTGGACCTGGCAGCAGCATGAGGAGGCGGTACTGGGGCCCATGGCAGATTACGGGCCTGGCAGCAGCAATGGGAGGCCCGTAATCTGCCAGCACCCTATGACAAAATGGAACCCACCAGCAGTGTGAGGAGACCTGAAAGTGGCACATGGCAGAGTGTGGCGATGGAGACAGCAGCAATGGGAGGCCGTACAGGGACCCATGACAGATTACGGGCCCGGCAGCAGCATGAGGAGGCGGTACAGGGGCCCATGGCAGATTACGGGCCTGGCAGCAGCAATGGGAGGCCCGTAATCTGCCAGCACCCTATGACAAAATGGAACCCACCAGCAGTGTGAGGAGACCTGAAAGTGGCATATGGCACAGTGTGGCGATGGAGACAGCAGCAATAGGAGGCCGTACAGGGACCCATGAGACACTCTGGACCTGGCAGCAGCATGAGGAGGCGGTACGGGGGCCCATGGCAGATTACGGGCCTGGCAGCAGCAATGGGAGGCCCGTAATCTGCCAGCACCCTATGACAAAATGGAACCCACCAGCAGTGTGAGGAGACCTGAAAGTGGCACATGGCAGAGTGTGGCGATGGAGACAGCAGCAATAGGAGTCCGTACAGGGACCCATGAGACACTCTGGACCTGGCAGCAGCATGAGGAGGCGGTACGGGGGCCCATGGCAGATTACGGGCCTGGCAGCAGCAATGGGAGGCCCATAATCTGCCAGCACCCTATGACAAAATGGAACCCACCAGCAGTGTGAGGAGACCTGAAAGTGGCACATGGCAGAGTGTGGCGATGGAGACAGCAGCAATGGGAGGCCGTACAGGGACCCATGACAGATTACGGGCCTGGCAGCAGCATGAGGAGGCGGTACGGGGGCCCATGGCAGATTACGGGCCTGGCAGCAGCAATGGGAGGCCCGTAATCTGCCAGCACCCTATGACAAAATGGAACCCACCAGCAGTGTGAGGAGACCTGAAAGTGGCACATGGCAGAGTGTGGCGATGGAGACAGCAGCAATAGGAGTCCGTACAGGGACCCATGAGACACTCTGGACCTGGCAGCAGCATGAGGAGGCGGTACGGGGGCCCATGGCAGATTACGGGCCTGGCAGCAGCAATGGGAGGCCCGTAATCTGCCAGCACCCTATGACAAAATGGAACCCACCAGCAGTGTGAGGAGACCTGAAAGTGGCACATGACACAGTGTGGCGATGGAGACAGCAGCAATAGGAGTCCGTACAGGGACCCATGAGACACTCTGGACCTGGCAGCAGCATGAGGAGGCGGTACGGGGGCCCATGGCAGATTACGGGCCTGGCAGCAGCAATGGGAGGCCCGTAATCTGCCAGCACCCTATGACAAAATGGAACCCACCAGCAGTGTGAGGAGACCTGAAAGTGGCACATGGCAGAGTGTGGCGATGGAGACAGCAGCAATGGGAGGCCATACAGGGACCCATGAGACACTCTGGACCTGGCAGCAGCAAGAGGAGGCGGTACAGGGGCCCATGGCAGAGTGGCGAAGCGTAAGCAGCTTAAATTGAAGGCCATACAGAGGCCTATGTTAAAAATAATAACATGTTTGGGGCATGATTCATGGCCGCTTTAGTCAGTTGTGTCAGGAACTGGTGTTTTGAAATCCAGACTAATCCACGCCTGATTCATTTTCACAAACGTGAGTCTCTCCACACTTTGGGTGGACAGTCGTGTCCTCCGCGGAGTTACAATACCTCCTGCCGCACTAAACACGTGCTCCGATGCCACGCTACTGGCTGGGCATGACAGCCTTTCAAGGGCAAATTCAGCTAGTTGGGGCCAAAGGTCAAGTTTCGTTGCCCAGTAGTCAAGGGGATTGTCTACCTCGGTTGGCAGGGTGCTGTCCAAGTAGGCCCAAGCCTGTTGTTTGAGGTCCTGCTCCAGGTCCACCTGATGCTGCTGCTGCTGCGGCTGGTTAGTAGTTTCCTCACTGCGCTGGTGAAGAAAGCTACTCATCATCGACTGCAGACTGATGCAGCCGCTGCTGGTGGAGCTGCCACTGCTCCTACCACCCCACCCCTCCCCTGCTGCCATGGCAGCGGAACGCGAGCGCACAGGGCCCACAGTGTCTGAGGATGGACGTTGGCGCAGAAAGGCAGAGACCAACTGACTACATAGGTGGTTTTTATAGTACGTTATTTTGGCCTCCCTCTCAGCAGGTGTGAAAAAGGCCACCATTTTTGAACGGTAGCGAGGGTCCAACAAGGTGGACAGCCAAAAGTCATCCCTCTGTCTGATGGTTATTATTCGGCTGTCGCTACGCAATCAACCGAGCATGCTATGGGCCATTTGTGCCAAGGAATGCGAGGGACTCCCTGCCTCCATCTCCACAGCATACTGCCACGGTGCGTCTGGGTCCTCTGTCTCCTCCTCCTCTGCCAGATGCTCCTGCTCCTCCACTCCTGTCCGCTGAGTGGAAAAACCACCCATTTCACTCAATAATTCCTGAGCACCAATGTCCTCCTCTACCTCCTCCTCTTCTTCCTGTCCTGCCCCCACAGGGGTCATGTGGCGTTGAGATCTGTGCGCCACGTCTACCGCACCCTGACCAGTCATTGTTAACAGCATTTGTTCCAGGACGTGCAACAGAGGATTGACGTCGTTCATCCCATAGTCCTGCCGACTCACGAATAGCGTGGCCTCCTCAAAGGGCCTGAGCAAGCGGCAGGTGTCACGCATGAGCTGCCAATGGCTGACATCTAAGTTACACAGGGGAGTACCTTTATCCGCTTGTAACATCAGGAAATCGGTGATGGCCTTTCGCTGTTCGTAAAGGCGGTCTAACATATGTAGGGTTGAATTCCACCTTGTTGCAACGTCGCAGATCAGGCGATGCTGTGGAATTCCGTTCTGCCGCTGCAGCTCAAGGAGGGTGTGCTTTGCGGTGTAGGAATGGCTGAAATGCATGCAAAGTTTACGTGACATTTTAAGGATGTCTTGCAGTGGGATGGTGGATTTTAGGAACCGCTTGACAACCAGATTGAACACGTGAGCCATGCATGGCGCATGGCACAACCTTCCTTGACGCAGAGCAGACACCATGTTCTTTCCGTTGTCGGTCAACATGGTTCCGATTTTCAGTTTGCGCGGAGACAGCCATCTGTCGATTTCTCTGTTCATTACACTCAGAAGTTCCTCCCCTGTGTGACTACGTTCGCCAAGGCATACCAGGTGCAGCACAGCGTGACACCGTTGCGCCCTGCACATGTGATATGCCGGTCGCGTAATGGGACTTGGCACGGGGGTGGCGGCTGAGGACACGGCGGAAGAAGAGGTGGTAGAGGCGGACATCTTTGCTGGACCAAGGACGTGCAAACGTGGAGGCAAAAGCGGCGTGACCTGTCCAAGTTGCTGGTGCGGCTGTGCCGGCACCACGTTCACCCAGTGGGCCGTAAATGACATGTACTGTCCCTGACCGTAGTTACAGCTCCACACGTCGGCGCTGCCGTGCACTTTGGCAGAGACCGACATGCTCAAAGACTGGCCCACCATCTCTTCTACATGTGAATGCAGGGCTGGCACTGCCTTTTTGGCGAAGAAATGCCGGCTTGGCACTCTCCACCGCAGCGCGGCACAAGCCATCATTTCTCGGAAAGGTGCTGAGTAGAGATGAGCGAATCGAAGTAGGCGAAGTGGAATTCGAGTCGAATATTGGAAAATTTTCGCGCGTCCGAAGTAGGCTATTTTTCGGATTCGGCGCGAATTGAAATTTTTCCTAAAATGGCGGCGGACATGTGCGGCGACGGAGCGGGGATGTCTGGGAAGGCGCGCAGACAAGGCGCGCTGACCCATAATGCATTCCTTAATGACATGTGATCGCATTAGCCAATCAGCAACCAGGCAGCCAGCACTGTGTAATGGTCGAGCTATAAATAGCGGCCATTTTAGAATTCTTCATTTGCCTCCAGTCATTCAAGAGAGGCAGACCGCTCTGTATTAGGGACAGAGTTAGGGCCACAGAAACGTTACTTGGGGACAGAGAAACGTTACTTAGGGACAGAGAAGCATTACTCAGGGACACAGAATTGTTAATGAGGGCCACAGAATCGTTACTTAGGGCCAAAGAAACGCTAGTTAGGGCCACAGAATTGTTACTCAGGGACAGACAGAATTGTTACTGAGTGCCAGAGAATTGTTACTTAGGGCCACAGAAACGTTAGTTAGGGCCACAGAATTGTTACTCAGGGACGACACAGAATTGTTACTGAGGGCCACAGAACTGTTACTTAGGGCCACAGAAACGTTATTAGGGCCACAGAATTGTTACTCAGGGACAGACAGAATTGTTACTGAGTGCCAGAGAATTGTTACTTAGGGCCACAGAAACGTTAGTTAGGGCCACAGAATTGTTACTCAGGGACAGACAGAATTGTTACTGAGGGCCACAGAACTGTTACTTAGGGCCACAGAAACGTTAGTTAGGGCCACAGAATTGTTACTCAGGGACAGACACAGAATTGTTACTGAGGGCCACAGAATTGTTACTTAGGGCCACAGAAACGTTACTCAGGGACACAGAATTGTTACTGAGGGCCACAGAACTGTTACTTAGGGCCACAGAAACGTTAGTTAGGGCCACAGAATTGTTACTCGGACAGACACAGAATCGTTACTGAGGGCCACAGAATTGTTACTGAGGGCCACAGAACCGTTACTTAGGGCCACAGAATTGTTACTCAGGGACACAGAATTGTTACTGAGGGCCACAGAACCGTTACTTAGGGCCACAGAATTGTTACTCAGGGACAGACACAGAATTGTTACTCAGGGACACAGAATTGTTACTGAGGGCCACAGAACCGTTACTTAGGGCCACAGAATTGTTACTCAGGGACAGACACAGAATTGTTACTGAGGGCCACAGAATTGCTACTTAGGGCCACAGAAACGTTACTCAGGGACACAGAATTGTTACTGAGGGCCACAGAACTGTTACTTAGGGCCACAGAAACGTTAGTTAGGGCCACAGAATTGTTACTCAGGGACAGACACAGAATTGTTACTGAGGGACACAGAATTGTTACTGAGGGCCACAGAACTGTTACTTAGGGCCACAGAATTGTTACTCAGGGACACAGAATTGTTACTGAGGGCCACAGAACCGTTACTTAGGGCCACAGAATTGTTACTCAGGGACAGACACAGAATTGTTACTGAGGGACACAGAATTGTTACTGAGGGCCACAGAACCGTTACTTAGGGCCACAGAATTGTTACTCAGGGACAGACACAGAATTGTTACTGAGGGACACAGAATTGTTACTGAGGGCCACAGAAACGTTACTTAGGGCCACAGAATTGTTACTCAGGGACAGACACATAATTGTTACTCAGGGACACAGAATTGTTACTTAGGGCCACAGAACCGTTACTTAGGGCCACAGAAACGTTACTCAGGGACACAGAATTGTTACTGAGGGCCACAGAACCGTTACTTAGGGCCACAGAATTGTTACTCAGGGACAGACACAGAATTGTTACTGAGGGACACAGAATTGTTACTGAGGGCCACAGAACCGTTACTTAGGGCCACAGAAACGTTACTCAGGGACACAGAATTGTTACTGAGGGCCACAGAACCGTTACTTAGGGCCACAGAATTGTTACTCAGGGACAGACACAGAATTGTTACTCAGGGACACAGAATTGTTACTGAGGGCCACAGAACCGTTACTTAGGGCCACAGAATTGTTACTCAGGGACACAGAATTGTTACTGAGGGACACAGAACCGTTACTTAGGGCCACAGAATTGTTACTCAGGGACAGACACAGAATTGTTACTCAGGGACACAGAATTGTTACTGAGGGCCACAGAACCGTTACTTAGGGCCACAGAATTGTTACTCAGGTACAGACACAGAATTGTTACTCAGGGACACAGAATTGTTACTGAGGGCCACAGAATTGTTACTCAGGGACACAGAATTGTTACTCAGGGACACAGAATTGTTACTGAGGGCCACAGAACCGTTACTTAGGGCCACAGAATTGTTACTCAGGGACAGACACAGAATTGTTACTCAGGGACACAGAATTGTTACTGAGGGCCACAGAACCGTTACTTAGGGCCACAGAATTGTTACTCAGGGACACAGAATTGTTACTGAGGGACACAGAACCGTTACTTAGGGCCACAGAATTGTTACTCAGGGACAGACACAGAATTGTTACTCAGGGACACAGAATTGTTACTGAGGGCCACAGAACCGTTACTTAGGACCACAGAAACGTTACTCAGGGACACAGAATTGTTACTGAGGGCCACAGAACCGTTACTTAGGGCCACAGAATTGTTACTCAGGGACAGACACATAATTGTTACTCAGGGACACAGAATTGTTACTGAGGGCCACAGAACCGTTACTTAGGGCCACAGAATTGTTACTCAGGGACACAGAATTGTTACTGAGGGACACAGAACCGTTACTTAGGGCCACAGAATTGTTACTCAGGGACAGACACAGAATTGTTACTCAGGGACACAGAATTGTTACTGAGGGCCACAGAACCGTTACTTAGGGCCACAGAAACGTTACTCAGGGACAGACACAGATTTCTTACTCAGGGACAAACACAGAATTGTTACTCAGGGACACAGAATTGTTACTGAGGGACACAGAATTGTTACTGAGGGACACAGAATTGTTACTCAGGGACACAGAATTGTTACTGAGGGACACAGAATTGTTACTGAGGGACACAGAATTGTTACTCAGGGACAGACACAGAATTGTTACTGAGGGCCACAGAACCGTTACTTAGGGCCACAGAAACGTTATTCAGGGACAGACACAGAATTGTTACTCAGGGACAGACACAGAATTGTTACTCAGGGACACAGAATTGTTACTGAGGGACACAGAATTGTTACTGAGGGACACAGAATTGTTACTCAGGGACACAGAATTGTTACTGAGGGACACAGAATTGTTACTGAGGGACACAGAATTGTTACTCAGGGACAGACACAGAAATGTTACTGAGGGCCACAGAACTGTTACTTAGGGCCACAGAACTGTTACTTAGGGCCACAGAAACGTTACTCAGGGACACAGAATTGTTACTCAGGGACACAGAATCGTTTAATTAAAGAGTATGTCAGACAACATGCAGAGGAGTGGCAGAGGAGGCAATGTTTTAGGAGCGAGCAGACGTGGCAGCAGAGGAAGGGGTCGAGGCAGCACTATTCGCAGCCAGAGGCTAGTGCTCCCGGTGTCATCCAGTACAGTGAGGAAGAGCTAACAGAGGGCGGTCAGGAACGGGGGGAGACATCCGCCTCTTCAGCAGCCAGGCGAAGATGTAGTGGCGAGGAGAGTGGCTCGGTAGCCGGTGTAGAGACGGGTCTGTCTCCTGACCCACACGCAGCCGAGGGGGCTAGTAGTGAGGCGGAGACCCTAATTGATGATGATGAGGCTGATCGCACTTGGCAGCCTCGTCGTCATCAGGCTATTGCTTCCGCATCATCAGGAGAAGAGGGTGGCAGCTTGGCAGCGAGCAAAACAGTCGGTGGGTTGTCTCCATCGCCACACTCTGCCATGTGCCACTTTCAGGTCTCCTCACACACTGCTGGTGTGTTGAATTTTTTGACATAGGGTGCTGGCAGATTACGGGCCTCCCATAGCTGCTGCCAGGCCCCTAATCTGCCATGGGCCCCTATACCGCCTCCTCATGCTGCTGCCAGGTCCACAGTCTCTCATGCCATGTGCCACTTTCAGGTCTCCTCACACTGCTGGTGTGTTGAATTTTTTGACATAGGGTGCTGGCAGATCACGGGCCTCCCATAGCTGCTGCCAGGCCCCTAATCTGCCATGGGCCCCTATACCGCCTCCTCATGCTGCTGCCAGGTCCACAGTCTCTCATGCCATGTGCCACTTTCAGGTCTCCTCACACACTGCTGGTGTGTTGAATTTTTTGACATAGGGTGCTGGCAGATTACGGGCCTCCCATAGCTGCTGCCAGGACCCTAATCTGCCATGGGCCCCTATATACCGCCTCCTCATGCTGCTGCCAAGTCCAGAGTCTGTCATGGGTCCCTGTATGACCTCCCATTGCTGCTTTCTCCATCGCCACACTCTGCCATGTGCCACTTTCAGGTCTCCTCACACACTGCTGGTGTGTTGAATTTTTTGACATAGGGTGCTGGCAGATTACGGGCCTCCTATAGCTGCTGCCAGGCCCCTAATCTGCCATAGGCCCCTATATAACGCCTCCTCATGCTGCTGCCAGGTCCAGAGTCTCTCATGGGTCCCTGTACGGCCTCCCATTGCTGCTGTCTCCATCGCCACACTCTGCCATGTGCCACTTTCAGGTCTCCTCACACACTGCTGGTGTGTTGAATTTTTTGACATAGGGTGCTGGCAGATTACGGGCCTCCCATAGCTGCTGCCAGGCCCCTAATCTGCCATAGGCCCCTATATACCGCCTCCTCATGCTGCTGCCAGGTCCAGAGTCTCTCATGGGTCCCTGTACGGCCTCCCATTGCTGCTGTCTCCATCGCCACACTCTGCCATGTGCCACTTTCAGGTCTCCTCACACACTGCTGGTGTGTTGAATTTTTTGACATAGGGTGCTGGCAGATTACGGGTCTCCTATAGCTGCTGCCAGGCCCCTAATCTGCCATAGGCCCCTATATACCGCCTCCTCATGCTGCTGCCAGGTCCAGAGTCTCTCATGGGTCCCTGTACGGCCTCCCATTGCTGCTGTCTCCATCGCCACACTCTGCCATGTGCCACTTTCAGGTCTCCTCACACACTGCTGGTGTTTTGAATTTTTTGACATAGGGTGCTGGCAGATTACAGGCCTCCCATAGCTGCTGCCAGGCCCCTAATCTGCCATGGGCCCCTATATACCGCCTCCTCATGCTGCTGCCAGGTCCAGAGTCTCTCATGGGTCCCTGTACGGCCTCCCATTGCTGCTGTCTCCATCGCCACACTCTGCCATGTGCCACTTTCAGGTCTCCTCACACACTGCTGGTGTGTTGAATTTTTTGACATAGGGTGCTGGCAGATTACGGGCCTCCTATAGCTGCTGCCAGGCCCCTAATCTGCCATAGGCCCCTATATACCGCCTCCTCATGCTGCTGCCAGGTCCAGAGTCTCTCATGGGTCCCTGTACGGCCTCCCATTGCTGCTGTCTCCATCGCCACACTCTGCCATGTGCCACTTTCAGGTCTCCTCACACACTGCTGGTGTGTTGAATTTTTTGACATAGGGTGCTGGCACATTACGGGCCTCCCATAGCTGCTGCCAGGCCCCTAATCTGCCATGGGCCCCTATATACCGCCTCCTCATGCTGCTGCCAAGTCCAGAGTCTGTCATGGGTACCTGTACGGCCTCCCATTGCTGCTGTCTCCATCGCCACACTCTGCCATGTGCCACTTTCAGGTCTCCTCACACTGCTGGTGTGTTGAATTTTTTGACATAGGGTGCTGGCAGATTACGGGCCTCCTATAGCTGCTGCCAGGCCCCTAATCTGCCATAGGCCCCTATATACCGCCTCCTCATGCTGCTGCCAGGTCCAGAGTCTCTCATGGGTCCCTGTACGGCCTCCCATTGCTGCTGTCTCCATCGCCACACTCTGCCATGTGCCACTTTCAGGTCTCCTCACACACTGCTGGTGTGTTGAATTTTTTGACATAGGGTGCTGGCAGATTACGGGCCTCCCATAGCTGCTGCCAGGCCCCTAATCTGCCATGGGCCCCTATATACCGCCTCCTCATGCTGCTGCCAAGTCCAGAGTCTGTCATGGGTCCCTGTACGGCCTCCCATTGCTGCTGTCTCCATCGCCACACTCTGCCATGTGCCACTTTCAGGTCTCCTCACACACTGCTGGTGTGTTGAATTTTTTGACATAGGGTGCTGGCAGATTACGGGCCTCCTATAGCTGCTGCCAGGCCCCTAATCTGCCATAGGCCCCTATATACCGCCTCCTCATGCTGCTGCCAGGTCCAGAGTCTCTCATGGGTCCCTGTACGGCCTCCCATTGCTGCTGTCTCCATCGCCACACTCTGCCATGTGCCACTTTCAGGTCTCCTCACACACTGCTGGTGTTTTGAATTTTTTGACATAGGGTGCTGGCAGATTACGGGCCTCCCATAGCTGCTGCCAGGCCCCTAATCTGCCATGGGCCCCTGTACCGCCTCCTCATGCTGCTGCCAGGTCCACAGTGTCTCATGCCATGTGCCACTTTCAGGTCTCCTCACACTGCTGGTGTGTTGAATTTTTTGACATAGGGTGCTGGCAGATTACGGGCCTCCCATAGCTGCTGCCAGGCCCCTAATCTGCCATGGGCCCCTGTACCGCCTCCTCATGCTGCTGCCAGGTCCACAGTCTCTCATGCCATGTGCCACTTTCAGGTCTCCTCACACTGCTGGTGTGTTGAATTTTTTGACATAGGGTGCTGGCAGATTACGGGCCTCCCATAGCTGCTGCCAGGCCCCTAATCTGCCATAGGCCCTTATATACCGCCTCCTCATGCTGCTGCCAGGTCCAGAGTCTCTCATGGGTCCCTGTACGGCCTCCCATTGCTGCTGTCTCCATTACCACACTCTGCCATGTGCCACTTTCAGGTCTCCTCACACACTGCTGGTGTGTTGAATTTTTTGACATAGGGTGCTGGCATATTACGGGCCTCCTATAGCTGCTGCCAGGCCCCTAATCTGCCATAGGCCCCTATATACCGCCTCCTCATGCTGCTGCCAGGTCCAGAGTCTCTCATGGGTCCCTGTACGGCCTCCTATTGCTGCTGTCTTCATCGCCACACTCTGCCATGTGCCACTTTCAGGTCTCCTCACACACTGCTGGTGTGTTGAATTTTTTGACATAGGGTGCTGGCAGATTACGGGCCTCCCATAGCTGCTGCCAGGCCCCTAATCTGCCATGGGCCCCTATATACCGCCTCCTCATGCTGCTGCCAAGTCCAGAGTCTGTCATGGGTCCCTGTACGGCCTCCCATTGCTGCTGTCTCCATCGCCACACTCTGCCATGTGCCACTTTCAGGTCTCCTCACACACTGCTGGTGTGTTGAATTTTTTGACATAGGGTGCTGGCAGAAAATACGGGCCTCCCATAGCTGCTGCCAGGCCCCTAATCTGCCATGGGCCCCTGTACCGCCTCCTCATGCTGCTGCCAGGTCCACAGTGTCTCATGCCATGTGCCACTTTCAGGTCTCCTCACACACTGCTGGTGTGTTGAATTTTTTAACATAGGGTGCTGGCAGATTACGGGCCTCCCATTGCTGCTGCCAGGCCCGTAATCTGCCATGGGCCCCCGTACCGCCTCCTCATGCTGCTGCCAGGTCCAGAGTCTCTCATGGGTCCCTGTACGGCCTCCCATTGCTGCTGTCTCCATCGCCACACTCTGCTATGTGCCACTTTCAGGTCTCCTCACACTGCTGGTGTGTTCCATTTTTTGTCATAGGGTGCTGGCAGATTACGGGCCTCCCATTGCTGCTGCCAGGCCCGTAATCTGCCATGGGCCCCTGTACCACCTCTTCATGCTGCTGCCAGGTCCAGAGTGTGTCATGGGTCCTTGTACGGCCTCCCATTGCTGGTGCCAGGAGGCAGCAGGGTCGCAGCAGTGTCAGTGGAGGCAAACGGCCACGGAGTAGAGCACCAGCTCCACTGCAGCCTACCACCACGGCCAGTAGTGGTGCCGGTGTGCACGGAGGAAGTAGCAGTCAGCCAGTGAGGAGTAGCGGGGGCAAAGTTTCCTACTCGGCGGTGTGGCAATTTTTCGTCAAGCCGCCCGAGGAAGTAAACGTAGCCGTATGTCGACTATGTGGCCAGAAAGTCAAGCGTGGCCAGGGGGCCCATGTTGGGACTACAGCGTTGCGTCAGCATATGCAGCGTCGCCATTCGGTGGCCTGGGAAAACCGTGATAAAGATACGGCGGTTCTGCCTGCCCCAGCCCAGGGTTCCATTTTGTCATAGGGTGCTGGCAGATTACGGGCATCCCATTGCTGCTGCCAGGCCTTAATCTGCCATGGGCCCCTGTACCGCCTCCTCATACTGCTGCCAGGTCCAGAGTCTCTCATGGGTCCCTGTACGGCCTCCCATTGCTGCTGTCTCCATCGCCACACTCTGCCATGTGCCACTTTCAGGTCTCCTCACACACTGCTGGTGTGTTGAATTTTTTGACATAGGGTGCTGGCAGATTACGGGCCTCCCATAGCTGCTGCCAGGCCCCTAATCTGCCATGGGCCCCTATACCGCCTCCTCATGCTGCTGCAAGGTCCACAGTCTCTCATGCCATGTGCCACTTTCAGGTCTCCTCACACACTGCTGGTGTGTTGAATTTTTTGACATAGGGTGCTGGCAGATTATGGGCCTCGTATAGCTGCTGCCAGGCCCCTAATCTGCCATGGGCGCCTATATAACGCCTCCTCATGCTGCTGCCAGGTCCAGAGTCTCTCATGGGTCCCTGTACGGCCTCCCATTGCTGCTGTCTCCATCGCCACACTCTGCCATGTGCCACTTTCAGGTCTCCTCACACACTGCTGGTGTGTTGAATTTTTTGACATAGGGTGCTGGCAGATTACGGGCCTCCCATAGCTGCTGCCAGGCCCCTAATCTGCCATAGGCCCCTATATACCGCCTCCTCATGCTGCTGCCAGGTCCAGAGTCTCTAATGGGTCCCTGTACGGCCTCCCATTGCTGCTGTCTCCATCGCCACACTCTGCCATGTGCCACTTTCAGGTCTCCTCACACACTGCTGGTGTGTTGAATTTTTTGACATAGGGTGCTGGCAGATTACGGGTCTCCTATAGCTGCTGCCAGGCCCCTAATCTGCCATAGGCCCCTATATACCGCCTCCTCATGCTGCTGCCAGGTCCAGAGTCTCTCATGGGTCCCTGTACGGCCTCCCATTGCTGCTGTCTCCATCGCCACACTCTGCCATGTGCCACTTTCAGGTCTCCTCACACACTGCTGGTGTTTTGAATTTTTTGACATAGGGTGCTGGCAGATTACGGGCCTCCCATAGCTGCTGCCAGGCCCCTAATCTGCCATGGGCCCCTATATACCGCCTCCTCATGCTGCTGCCAGGTCCAGAGTCTCTCATGGGTCCCTGTACGGCCTCCCATTGCTGCTGTCTCCATCGCCACACTCTGCCATGTGCCACTTTCAGGTCTCCTCACACACTGCTGGTGTGTTGAATTTTTTGACATAGGGTGCTGGCAGATTACGGGCCTCCTATAGCTGCTGCCAGGCCCCTAATCTGCCATAGGCCCCTATATACCGCCTCCTCATGCTGCTGCCAGGTCCAGAGTCTCTCATGGGTCCCTGTACGGCCTCCCATTGCTGCTGTCTCCATCGCCACACTCTGCCATGTGCCACTTTCAGGTCTCCTCACACACTGCTGGTGTGTTGAATTTTTTGACATAGGGTGCTGGCACATTACGGGCCTCCCATAGCTGCTGCCAGGCCCCTAATCTGCCATGGGCCCCTATATACCGCCTCCTCATGCTGCTGCCAAGTCCAGAGTCTGTCATGGGTACCTGTACGGCCTCCCATTGCTGCTGTCTCCATCGCCACACTCTGCCATGTGCCACTTTCAGGTCTCCTCACACTGCTGGTGTGTTGAATTTTTTGACATAGGGTGCTGGCAGATTACGGGCCTCCTATAGCTGCTGCCAGGCCCCTAATCTGCCATAGGCCCCTATATACCGCCTCCTCATGCTGCTGCCAGGTCCAGAGTCTCTCATGGGTCCCTGTACGGCCTCCCATTGCTGCTGTCTCCATCGCCACACTCTGCCATGTGCCACTTTCAGGTCTCCTCACACACTGCTGGTGTGTTGAATTTTTTGACATAGGGTGCTGGCACATTACGGGCCTCCCATAGCTGCTGCCAGGCCCCTAATCTGCCATGGGCCCCTATATACCGCCTCCTCATGCTGCTGCCAAGTCCAGAGTCTGTCATGGGTCCCTGTACGGCCTCCCATTGCTGCTGTCTCCATCGCCACACTCTGCCATGTGCCACTTTCAGGTCTCCTCACACACTGCTGGTGTGTTGAATTTTTTGACATAGGGTGCTGGCAGATTACGGGCCTCCTATAGCTGCTGCCAGGCCCCTAATCTGCCATAGGCCCCTATATACCGCCTCCTCATGCTGCTGCCAGGTCCAGAGTCTCTCATGGGTCCCTGTACGGCCTCCCATTGCTGCTGTCTCCATCGCCACACTCTGCCATGTGCCACTTTCAGGTCTCCTCACACACTGCTGGTGTTTTGAATTTTTTGACATAGGGTGCTGGCAGATTACGGGCCTCCCATAGCTGCTGCCAGGCCCCTAATCTGCCATGGGCCCCTGTACCGCCTCCTCATGCTGCTGCCAGGTCCACAGTGTCTCATGCCATGTGCCACTTTCAGGTCTCCTCACACTGCTGGTGTGTTGAATTTTTTGACATAGGGTGCTGGCAGATTACGGGCCTCCCATAGCTGCTGCCAGGCCCCTAATCTGCCATAGGCCCCTATATACCGCCTCCTCATGCTGCTGCCAGGTCCAGAGTCTCTCATGGGTCCCTGTACGGCCTCCCATTGCTGCTGTCTCCATTACCACACTCTGCCATGTGCCACTTTCAGGTCTCCTCACACACTGCTGGTGTGTTGAATTTTTTGACATAGGGTGCTGGCATATTACGGGCCTCCTATAGCTGCTGCCAGGCCCCTAATCTGCCATAGGCCCCTATATACCGCCTCCTCATGCTGCTGCCAGGTCCAGAGTCTCTCATGGGTCCCTGTACGGCCTCCTATTGCTGCTGTCTTCATCGCCACACTCTGCCATGTGCCACTTTCAGGTCTCCTCACACACTGCTGGTGTGTTGAATTTTTTGACATAGGGTGCTGGCAGATTACGGGCCTCCCATAGCTGCTGCCAGGCCCCTAATCTGCTGGGGGCCCCTATATACCGCCTCCTCATGCTGCTGCCAAGTCCAGAGTCTGTCATGGGTCCCTGTACGGCCTCCCATTGCTGCTGTCTCCATCGCCACACTCTGCCATGTGCCACTTTCAGGTCTCCTCACACACTGCTGGTGTGTTGAATTTTTTGACATAGGGTGCTGGCAGAAAATACGGGCCTCCCATAGCTGCTGCCAGGCCCCTAATCTGCCATGGGCCCCTGTACCGCCTCCTCATGCTGCTGCCAGGTCCACAGTGTCTCATGCCATGTGCCACTTTCAGGTCTCCTCACACACTGCTGGTGTGTTGAATTTTTTAACATAGGGTGCTGGCAGATTACGGGCCTCCCATTGCTGCTGCCAGGCCCGTAATCTGCCATGGGCCCCCGTACCGCCTCCTCATGCTGCTGCCAGGTCCAGAGTCTCTCATGGGTCCCTGTACGGCCTCCCATTGCTGCTGTCTCCATCGCCACACTCTGCTATGTGCCACTTTCAGGTCTCCTCACACTGCTGGTGTGTTCCATTTTTTGTCATAGGGTGCTGGCAGATTACGGGCCTCCCATTGCTGCTGCCAGGCCCGTAATCTGCCATGGGCCCCTGTACCACCTCTTCATGCTGCTGCCAGGTCCAGAGTGTGTCATGGGTCCCTGTACGGCCTCCCATTGCTGGTGCCAGGAGGCAGCAGGGTCGCAGCAGTGTCAGTGGAGGCAAACGGCCACGGAGTAGAGCACCAGCTCCACTGCAGCCTACCACCACGGCCAGTAGTGGTGCCAGTGTGCATGGAGGAAGTAGCAGTCAGCCAGTGAGGAGTAGCGGGGGCAAAGTTTCCTACTCGGCGGTGTGGCAATTTTTCGTCAAGCCGCCCGAGGAAGTAAACGTAGCCGTATGTCGACTATGTGGCCAGAAAGTCAAGCGTGGCCAGGGGGCCCATGTTGGGACTACAGCGTTGCGTCAGCATATGCAGCGTCGCCATTCGGTGGCCTGGGAAAACCGTGATAAAGATACGGCGGTTCTGCCTGCCCCAGCCCAGGGTTCCATTTTGTCATAGGGTGCTGGCAGATTACGGGCATCCCATTGCTGCTGCCAGGCCTTAATCTGCCATGGGCCCCTGTACCGCCTCCTCATACTGCTGCCAGGTCCAGAGTCTCTCATGGGTCCCTGTACGGCCTCCCATTGCTGCTGTCTCCATCGCCACACTCTGCCATGTGCCACTTTCAGGTCTCCTCACACACTGCTGGTGTGTTGAATTTTTTGACATAGGGTGCTGGCAGATTACGGGCCTCCCATAGCTGCTGCCAGGCCCCTAATCTGCCATGGGCCCCTATACCGCCTCCTCATGCTGCTGCCAGGTCCACAGTCTCTCATGCCATGTGCCACTTTCAGGTCTCCTCACACACTGCTGGTGTGTTGAATTTTTTGACATAGGGTGCTGGCAGATTATGGGCCTCGTATAGCTGCTGCCAGGCCCCTAATCTGCCATGGGCCCCTATATACCGCCTCCTCATGCTGCTGCCAGGTCCAGAGTCTCTCATGGGTCCCTGTACGGCCTCCCATTGCTGCTGTCTCCATCCCCACACTCTGCCATGTGCCACTTTCAGGTCTCCTCACACACTGCTGGTGTGTTCTATTTTTTGACATAGGGTGCTGGCAGATTACGGGCCTCCCATAGCTGCTGCCAGGCCCCTAATCTGCCATGGGCCCCTATATACCGCCTCCTCATGCTGCTGCCAAGTCCAGAGTCTGTCATGGGTCCCTGTACGGCCTCCCATTGCTGCTGTCTCCATCGCCACACTCTGCCATGTGCCACTTTCAGGTCTCCTCACACTGCTGGTGTGTTCCATTTTTTGACATAGGGTGCTGGCAGATTACGGGCCTCCCATAGCTGCTGCCAGGCCCCTAATCTGCCATGGGCCCCTATACCGCCTCCTCATGCTGCTGCCAAGTCCAGAGTCTCTCATGGGTCCCTGTACGGCCTCCCATTGCTGCTGTCTCCATCGCCACACTCTGCCATGTGCCACTTTCAGGTCTCCTCACACTGCTGGTGTGTTCTATTTTTTGACATAGGGTGCTGGCAGATTACGGGCCTCCCATAGCTGCTGCCAGGCCCCTAATCTGCCATGGGCCCCTATATACCGCCTCCTCATGCTGCTGCCAAGTCCAGAGTCTGTCATGGGTCCCTGTACGGCCTCCCATTGCTGCTGTCTCCATCGCCACACTCTGCCATGTGCCTCTTTCAGGTCTCCTCACACTGCTGGTGTGTTGAATTTTTTGACATAGGGTGCTGGCAGATTACGGGACTCCCATAGCTGCTGCCAGGCCCCTAATCTGCCATGGGCCCCTATACCGCCTCCTCATGCTGCTGCCAAGTCCAGAGTCTGTCATGGGTCCCTGTACGGCCTCCCATTGCTGCTGTCTCCATCGCCACACTCTGCTATGTGCCACTTTCAGGTCTCCTCACACTGCTGGTGTGTTCCATTTTTTGTCATAGGGTGCTGGCAGATTACGGGCCTCCCATTGCTGCTGCCAGGCCCCTAATCTGCCATGGGCCCCTATACCGCCTCCTCATGCTGCTGCCAGGTCCACAGTCTCTCATGCCATGTGCCACTTTCAGGTCTCCTCACACACTGCTGGTGTGTTGAATTTTTTGACATAGGGTGCTGGCAGATTATGGGCCTCCCATAGCTGCTGCCAGGCCCCTAATCTGCCATGGGCCCCTATATACCGCCTCCTCATGCTGCTGCCAGGTCCAGAGTCTCTCATGGGTCCCTGTACGGCCTCCCATTGCTGCTGTCTCCATCCCCACACTCTGCCATGTGCCACTTTCAGGTCTCCTCACACACTGCTGGTGTGTTCTATTTTTTGACATAGGGTGCTGGCAGATTACGGGCCTCCCATAGCTGCTGCCAGGCCCCTAATCTGCCATGGGCCCCTATATACCGCCTCCTCATGCTGCTGCCAAGTCCAGAGTCTGTCATGGGTCCCTGTACGGCCTCCCATTGCTGCTGTCTCCATCGCCACACTCTGCCATGTGCCACTTTCAGGTCTCCTCACACTGCTGGTGTGTTCCATTTTTTGACATAGGGTGCTGGCAGATTACGGGCCTCCCATAGCTGCTGCCAGGCCCCTAATCTGCCATGGGCCCCTATACCGCCTCCTCATGCTGCTGCCAAGTCCAGAGTCTGTCATGGGTCCCTGTACGGCCTCCCATTGCTGCTGTCTCCATCGCCACACTCTGCCATGTGCCACTTTCAGGTCTCCTCACACTGCTGGTGTGTTCTATTTTTTGACATAGGGTGCTGGCAGATTACGGGCCTCCCATAGCTGCTGCCAGGCCCCTAATCTGCCATGGGCCCCTATATACCGCCTCCTCATGCTGCTGCCAAGTCCAGAGTCTGTCATGGGTCCCTGTACGGCCTCCCATTGCTGCTGTCTCCATCGCCACACTCTGCCATGTGCCTCTTTCAGGTCTCCTCACACTGCTGGTGTGTTGAATTTTTTGACATAGGGTGCTGGCAGATTACGGGACTCCCATAGCTGCTGCCAGGCCCCTAATCTGCCATGGGCCCCTATACCGCCTCCTCATGCTGCTGCCAAGTCCAGAGTCTGTCATGGGTCCCTGTACGGCCTCCCATTGCTGCTGTCTCCATCGCCACACTCTGCTATGTGCCACTTTCAGGTCTCCTCACACTGCTGGTGTGTTCCATTTTTTGTCATAGGGTGCTGGCAGATTACGGGCCTCCCATTGCTGCTGCCAGGCCCGTAATCTGCCATGGGCCCCTGTACCACCTCCTCATGCTGCTGCCAGGTCCACAGTGTCTCATGCCATGTGCCACTTTCAGGTCTCCTCACACACTGCTGGTGTGTTGAATTTTTTGACAAAGGGTGCTGGCAGATTACGGGCCTCCCATAGCTGCTGCCAGGCCCCTAATCTGCCATGGGCCCCTATACCGCCTCCTCATGCTGCTGCCAAGTCCAGAGTCTGTCATGGGTCCCTGTACGGCCTCCCATTGCTGCTGTCTCCATCGCCACACTCTGCCATGTGCCACTTTCAGGTCTCCTCACACTGCTGGTGTGTTGAATTTTTTGACATAGGGTGCTGGCAGATTACGGGCCTCCCATAGCTGCTGCCAGGCCCCTAATCTGCCATGGGCCCCTATACCGCCTCCTCATGCTGCTGCCAGGTCCAGAGTCTCTCATGGGTCCCTGTACGGCCTCCCATTGCTGCTGTCTCCATCGCCACACTCTGCCATGTGCCACTTTCAGGTCTCCTCACACACTGCTGGTGTGTTGAATTTTTTGTCATAGGGTGCTGGCAGATTACGGGCCTCCTATAGCTGCTGCCAGGCCCCTAATCTGCCATGGGCCCCTATACCGCCTCCTCATGCTGCTGCCAGGTCCAGAGTCTCTCATGGGTCCCTGTACGGCCTCCCATTGCTGCTGTCTCCATCGCCACACTCTGCCATGTGCCACTTTCAGGTCTCCTCACACACTGCTGGTGTGTTCCATTTTTTGTCATAGGGTGCTGACAGATTACGGGCCTCCCATTGCTGCTGCCAGGCCTGTAATCTGCCATGGGCCCCGTACCGCCTGGTCACGCTGCTGCTGTGTCCACAGTGTGACATGGGTCCCTGTACCGCCTCCCATTGCTCCCACTCTGCCATGTGCCACTTTGAGGTCTCCTCACACTCCTGCTGTTTTCCATTTTGTCATAGGTTGCTGGCAGATTACAGGCCTCCCATAGGTGCTGCCAGGCCCCAAATCTGCCATGGGCCCCCGTACCGCCTCGTCACGCTGCTGCTGGGTCCACAGTGTGACATGGGTCCCTGTACCGCCTCCCATTGCTCCCACTCTGCCATGTGCCACTTTGAGGTCTCCTCACACTCCTGCTGTTTTCCATTTTGTCATAGGTTGCTGGCAGATTACAGGCCTCCCATAGGTGCTGCCAGGCCCCAAATCTGCCATGGGCCCCCGTACCGCCTCGTCACGCTGCTGCTGGGTCCACAGTGTGACATGGGTCCCTGTACCGCCTCCCATTGCTCCCACTCTGCCATGTGCCACTTTGAGGTCTCCTCACACTCCTGCTGGTTTCCATTTTGTCATAGGTTGCTGTATGGCCTCCCATTGCTGCTGCCTCCACCGCCACACTGTGGCTCCAAACACTGGTTTTGGCCCCGTGACTGGCCAAATGAGTGAAGTGTGCGGTGATTCTAAGATCGACGGCACTCATCTGCATGTCATACTGACTGACAGTATTATTTCTCTTCCCCAGCAGATTCCAAGGGCATTTAAATTAAAGGTACAGTGTTCTGCACTAATATTAAGTCTCTCTGAAGCCTAGAAACACCCTTTTTTAAGTTAAATTCACAGCGAATATATTCGACTCGAAACGAATATTGTCCACAAATTCGCCGAATCAGTCGAATCGAATTTTTGAATACTTCGCTCATCTCTAGTGCTGAGTCCACCACTTGGAAAGGGAGGGACTGCAGCACCAGCAACTTGGACAGGAGGACGTTCAGCTTCTGCACCATCGGGTGCGTGCTCGCAAACTGTTGTCTCTTGGAAACGGATTCCAAGAAAGACTGCTGACGGAATCCGTGAAGAGGAGTAGCAGGAGAAGGAGCATCTGAACGAGCGGAAGATGGCAAAGAGGGACAACTCCCCTCAGCAGAGGTGTTGGAGCCTTGACTGGCTGATAGAGGGCGATTGACGTCGGGTGACGGAGCAAGTAACGGAGCGGGTGATGGAGCGGGGGCAGGGGCAGGCAGAACCGCCGTATCTTTATCACGGTTTTCCCAGGCCACCGAATGGCGACGCTGCATATGCTGACGCAACGCTGTAGTCCCAACATGGGCCCCCTGGCCACGCTTGACTTTCTGGCCACATAGTCGACATACGGCTACGTTTACTTCCTCGGGCGGCTTGACGAAAAATTGCCACACCGCCGAGTAGGAAACTTTGCCCCCGCTACTCCTCACTGGCAGACTGCTACTTCCTCCGTGCACACCGGCACCACTACTGGCCGTGGTAGTAGGCTGCAGTGGAGCTGGTGCTGTACTCCGTGGCCGTTTGCCTCCACTGACACTGCTGCGACCCTGCTGCCTCCTGGGCAACCCACCGACTGTTTTGCTCGCTGCCAAGCTGGCACCCTCTTCTCCTGATGATGCGGAAGCAATAGCCTGATGACGACGAGGCTGCCAAGTGCGATCAGCCTCATCATCATCAATTAGGGTCTCCGTCTCACTACTAGCCCCCTCGGCTGCGTGTGGGTCAGGTGACAGACCTGTCTCTAGACCAGCTACCGAGCCACTCTCCTCGCCAGTACTTCTTCGCCTGGCTGCTGAAGAGGCGGATGTCTCCCCCCGTTCCTGACCGCCCTCTGTTAGCTCTTCCTCACTGTACAGTGGGGCTGAGCCCACAGCATGCGATACTTCGCTTGGTGAGGGAACACCAAAGGACAGGGGCAGGTAGAGGACACGTGATTTCAGTGGGCTTGCTCCCGGGCCATGCCAACTAACGGTTGTGTCTGACGTACCCACCGACCGTTGGCTGTAGGTGTCAGAGGTGACCTGGGAAGAGGAAGACGACCGAGCCAACCAATCGATGATGGCAGGGTTGTCGGTGGAGACACGACCGCTGGATGACACCGGGAGCACTGGCCTCTGGCTGCGACTAGTGCTGCCTCGACCCCTTCCTCTGCTGCCACGTCTGCTTGCTCCTAAAACATGACCTCCTCTGACACTCCTCTGCGTGTTGTCTGACATACTCTTTAATTCAACGATTCTGTGTCCCTGAGTAACGATTCTGTGTCCCTGAGTAACAGTTCTGTGTCTGTCCCTGAGTAACAAATCTGTGTCCCTCAGTAACAGTTCTGTGTCCCTGAGTAACAATTCTGTGTCCCTGAGTAACAATTCTGTGTCCCTCAGTAACAGTTCTGTGTCCCTGAGTAACAATTCTGTGTCCCTCAGTAACAATTCTGTGTCCCTCAGTAACAATTCTGTGTCCCTCAGTAACAATTCTGTGTCTGTCCCTGAGTAACAATTCTGTGTCCCTCAGTAACAATTCTGTGTCCCTCAGTAACAATTCTGTGTCCCTCAGTAACAATTCTGTGTCTGTCCCTGAATAACAATTCTGTGTCCCTCAGTAACAATTCTGTGTCTGTCCCTGAGTAACAATTCTGTGTCCCTGAGTAACAGTTCTGTGTCCCTGAGTAACAATTCTGTGTCCCTGAGTAACAATTATGTGTCCCTGAGTAACAATTCTGTGTCCTTGAGTAACAATTCTGTGTCCCTCAGTAACAATTCTGTGTCTGTCCCTGAGTAACAATTCTGTGTCCCTCAGTAACAATTCTGTGTCCCTCAGTAACAATTCTATGTCCCTCAGTAACAATTCTGTGTCTGTCCCTGAGTAACAATTCTGTGTCCCTCAGTAACAATTCTGTGTCCCTCAGTAACAATTCTGTGTCTGTCCCTGAGTAACAATTCTGTGTCCCTCAGTAACAATTCTGTGTCCCTCAGTAACAATTCTGTGTCTGTCCCTGAGTAACAATTCTGTGTCCCTGAGTAACAGTTCTGTGTCCCTGAGTAACAGTTCTGTGTCCCTCAGTAACAATTCTGTGTCCCTCAGTAACAATTCTGTGTCCCTCAGTAACAATTCTGTGTCTGTCCCTGAGTAACAATTCTGTGTCCCTGAGTAACAATTCTGTGTCCCTCAGTAACAATTCTGTGTCCCTCAGTAACAATTCTGTGTCTGTCCCTGAGTAACAATTCTGTGTCCCTGAGTAACAATTCTGTGTCTGTCCCTGAGTAACAATTCTGTGTCCCTGAGTAACAGTTCTGTGTCCCTGAGTATCAGTTCTGTGTCCCTGAGTAACAGTTCTGTGGCCCTGAGTAACAATTCTGTGTCCCTGAGTAACAATTCGGTGTCCCTCAGTAACAATTCTGTGTCCCTCAGTAACAATTCTGTGTCCCTCAGTAACAATTCTGTGTCTGTCCCTGAGTAACAATTCTGTGTCCCTGAGTAACAATTCTGTGTCCCTCAGTAACAATTCTGTGTCCCTCAGTAACAATTCTGTGTCCCTCAGTAACAATTCTGTGTCTGTCCCTGAGTAACAATTCTGTGTCCCTCAGTAACAATTCTGTGTCCCTCAGTAACAATTCTGTGTCTGTCCCTGAGTAACAATTCTGTGTCTGTCCCTGAGTAACAGTTCTGTGTCCCTGAGTAACAATTCTGTGTCCCTGAGTAACAATTCTGTGTCCCTCAGTAACATTTCTGTGTCCCTCAGTAACAATTCTGTGTCCCTCAGTAACAATTCTGTGTCTGTCCCTGAATAACAATTCTGTGTCCCTCAGTAACAATTCTGTGTCCCTCAGTAACAATTCTGTGTCTGTCCCTGAGTAACAGTTCTGTGTCCCTGAGTAACAGTTCTGTGTCCCTGAGTAACAATTATGTGTCCCTGAGTAACAATTCGGTGTCCCTGAGTAACAATTATGTGTCCCTCAGTAACAATTCTGTGTCCCTCAGTAACAATTCTGTGTCCCTCAGTAACAATTCTGTGTCTGTCCCTGAGTAACAATTCTGTGTCCCTGAGTAAAAGTTCTGTGTCCCTGAGTAACAATTCTGTGTCCCTGAGTAACAATTCTGTGTCCCTGAGTAACAATTCTGTGTCCCTCAGTAACAATTCTGTGTCTGTCCCTGAGTAACAATTCTGTGTCCCTGAGTAACAATTCTGTGTACCTCAGTAACAATTCTGTGTCTGTCCCTGAGTAACAATTCTGTGTCCCTGAGTAACAGTTCTGTGTCCCTGAGTAACAATTCTGTGTCCCTGAGTAACAGTTCTGTGTCCCTGAGTAACAATTCTGTGTCCCTGAGTAACAATTCTGTGTCCCTCAGTAACAATTGTGTCCCTCAGTAACAATTCTGTTTCCCTCAGTAACAATTCTGTGTCCCTCAGTAACAATTCTGTGTCTGTCCCTGAGTAACAATTCTGTGTCCCTGAGTAACAGTTCTGTGTCCCTGAGTAACAATTCTGTGTCCCTGAGTAACAGTTCTGTGTCCCTGAGTAACAATTCTGTGTCCCTGAGTAACAATTCTGTGTCAATGAGTAACAATTCTGTGTCCCTCAGTAACAATTCTGTGTCCCTCAGTAACAATTCTGTGTCTGTCCCTGAGTAACAATTCTGTGTCCCTGAGTAACAATTCTGTGTCCCTGAGTAACAATTCTGTGTCCCTCAGTAACAATTCTGTGTCCCTCAGTAACAATTCTGTGTCTGTCCCTGATTAACAATTCTGTGTCCCTGAGTAACAATTCTGTGTCCCTCAGTAACAATTCTGTGTCTGTCCCTGAGTAACAATTCTGTGTCCCTGAGTAACAGTTCTGTGTCCCTGAGTAACAGTTCTGTGTCCCTGAGTAACAATTCTGTGTCCCTCAGTAACAATTCTGTGTCCCTCAGTAACAATTCTGTGTCCCTCAGTAACAATTCTGTGTCTGTCCCTGAGTAACAATTCTGTGTCCCTGAGTAACAGTTCTGTGTCCCTGAGTAACAGTTCTGTGTCCCTCAGTAACAATTCTGTGTCTGTCCCTGAGTAACAATTCTGTGTCCCTGAGTAACAATTCTGTGTCCCTCAGTAACAATTCTGTGTCCCTCAGTAACAATTCTGTGTCTGTCCCTGAGTAACAATTCTGTGTCCCTCAGTAACAATTCTGTGTCTGTCCCTGAGTAACAATACTGTGTCCCTGAGTAACAGTTCTGTGTCCCTGAGTATCAGTTCTGTGTCCCTGAGTAACAGTTCTGTGTCCCTGAGTAACAATTATGTGTCCCTGAGTAACAATTTGGTGTCCCTCAGTAACAATTCTGTGTCCCTCAGTAACAATTCTGTGTCCCTCAGTAACAATTCTGTGTCTGTCCCTGAGTAACAATTCTGTGTCCCTGAGTAACAATTCTGTGTCCCTCAGTAACAATTCTTTGTCCCTCAGTAACAATTCTGTGTCTGTCCCTGAGTAACAATTCTGTGTCCCTCAGTAACAATTCTGTGTCCCTCAGTAACAATTCTGTGTCTGTCCCTGAGTAACAATTCTGTGTCTGTCCCTGAGTAACAGTTCTGTGTCCCTGAGTAACAATTCTGTGTCCCTGAGTAACAATTCTGTGTCCCTCAGTAACAATTCTGTGTCCCTCAGTAACAATTCTGTGTCTGTCCCTGAGTAAAAATTCTGTGTCCCTGAGTAACAATTCTGTGTCCCTCAGTAACAATTCTGTGTCCCTCAGTAACAATTCTGTGTCCCTCAGTAACAATTCTGTGTCTGTCCCTGAATAACAATTCTGTGTCCCTCAGTAACAATTCTGTGTCCCTCAGTAACAATTCTGTGTCTGTCCCTGAGTAACAGTTCTGTGTCCCTGAGTAACAGTTCTGTGTCCCTGAGTAAAAATTCTGTGTCCCTGAGTAACAATTCGGTGTCCCTGAGTAACAATTCTGTGTCCCTCAGTAACAATTCTGTGTCCCTCAGTAACAATTCTGTGTCTGTCCCTGAGTAACAGTTCTGTGTCCCTGAGTAACAATTCTGTGTCCCTGAGTAATAATTCTGTGTCCCTGAGTAACAATTCTGTGTCCCTCAGTAACAATTCTGTGTCTGTCCCTGAGTAACAATTCTGTGTCCCTCAGTAACAATTCTGTGTCCCTCAGTAACAATTCTGTGTCCCTCAGTAACAATTCTGTGTCTGTCCCTGAGTAACAATTCTGTGTCCCTGAGTAACAGTTCTGTGTCCCTGAGTAACAATTCTGTGTCCCTGAGTAACAATTCTGTGTCCCTCAGTAACAATTGTGTCCCTCAGTAACAATTCTGTGTCCCTCAGTAACAATTCTGTGTACCTCAGTAACAATTCTGTGTCTGTCCCTGAGTAACAATTCTGTGTCCCTCAGTAACAATTCTGTGTCCCTCAGTAACAATTCTATGTCCTTCAGTAACAATTCTGTGTCTGTCCCTGAGTAACAGTTCTGTGTCCCTGAGTAACAGTTCTGTGTCCCTGAGTAACAATTCTGTGTCCCTCAGTAACAATTCTGTGTCCCTCTGTAACAATTCTGTGTCCCTCAGTAACAATTCTGTGTCTGTCCCTGAGTAACAATTCTGTGTCCCTCAGTAACAATTCTGTGTCCCTCAGTAACAATTCTGTGTCCCTCAGTAACAATTCTGTGTCTGTCCCTGAGTAACAGTTCTGTGTCCCTGAGTAACAATTATGTGTCCCTCAGTAACAATTCTGTGTCCCTCAGTAACAATTCTGTGTCTGTCCCTGAGTAACAATTCTGTGTCCCTGAGTAACAGTTCTGTGTCCCTGAGTAACAATTCTGTGTCCCTGAGTAACAGTTCTGTGTCCCTGAGTAACAATTATGTGTCCCTGAGTAACAATTCTGTGTCTCTGAGTAACAATTCTGTGTCTGTCCCTGAGTAACAATTCTGTGTCCCTGAGTAACAATTATGTGTCCCTCAGTAACAATTCTGTGTCCCTCAGTAACAATTCTGTGTCTGTCCCTGAGTAACAATTCTGTGTCCCTCAGTAACAATTCTGTGTCCCTCAGTAACAATTCTGTGTCCCTCAGTAACAATTCAGTGTCTGTCCCTGAGTAACAATTCTGTGTCCCTCAGTAACAATTCTGTGTCTGTCCCTGAGTAACAGTTCTGTGTCCCTCAGTAACAGTTCTGTGTCCCTGAGTAACAATTCTGTGTCCCTGAGTAACAATTCTGTGTCTCTGAGTAACAATTCTGTGTCCCTCAGTAACAATTCTGTGTCTGTCCCTGAGTAACAATTCTGTGTCCCTGAGTAACAATTCTGTGTCCCTCAGTAACAATTCTGTGTCCCTCAGTAACAATTCTGTGTCTGTCCCTGAGTAACAATTCTGTGTCCCTCAGTAACAATTCTGTGTCCCTCAATAACAATTCTGTGTCCCTCAGTAACAATTCTGTGTCTGTCCCTGAGTAACAATTCTGTGTCCCTCAGTAACAATTCTGTGTCCCTCAGTAACAATTCTGTGTCTGTCCCTGAGTAACAGTTCTGTGTCCCTCAGTAACAGTTCTGTGTCCCTGAGTAACAATTCTGTGTCCCTGAGTAACAATTCTGTGTCCCTCAGTAACAATTCTGTGTCCCTCAGTAACAATTCTGTGTCTGTCCCTGAGTAACAATTCTGTGTCCCTCAGTAACAATTCTGTGTCCCTCAGTAACAATTCTGTGTCTGTCCCTGAGTAACAATTCTGTGTCCCTGAGTAACAGTTCTGTGTCCCTGAGTATCAGTTCTGTGTCCCTGAGTAACAGTTCTGTGTCCCTGAGTAACAATTCTGTGTCCCTGAGTAACAATTCGGTGTCCCTGAGTAACAATTCTGTGTCCCTCAGTAACAATTCTGTGTCCCTCAGTAACAATTCTGTGTCCCTCAGTAACAATTCTGTGTCTGTCCCTGAGTAACAATTCTGTGTCCCTCAGTAACAATTCTGTGTCCCTCAGTAACAATTCTGTGTCTGTCCCTGAGTAACAATTCTGTGTCCCTCAGTAACAATTCTGTGTCCCTCAGTAACAATTCTGTTTCTGTCCCTGAGTAACAGTTCTGTATCCCTGAGTAACAGTTCTGTGTCCCTGAGTAACAATTCTGTGTCCCTGAGTAACAATTTTGTGTCCCTCAGTAACAATTCTGTGTCCCTCAGTAACAATTCTGTGTCCCTCAGTAACAATTCTGTGTCCCTCAGTAACAATTCTGTGTCTGTCCCTCAGTAACAATTCTGTGTCCCTCAGTAACAATTCTGTGTCTGTCCCTGAGTAACAATTCTGTGTCCCTCAGTAACAATTCTGTGTCCCTCAGTAACAATTCTGTGTCTGTCCCTGAGTAACAATTCTGTGTCCCTCAGTAACAATTCTGTGTCCCTCAGTAACAATTCTGTTTCTGTCCCTGAGTAACAGTTCTGTATCCCTGAGTAACAGTTCTGTGTCCCTGAGTAACAATTCTGTGTCCCTGAGTAACAATTTTGTGTCCCTCAGTAACAATTCTGTGTCCCTCAGTAACAATTCTGTGTCTGTCCCTGAGTAACAATTCTGTGTCCCTCAGTAACAATTCTGTGTCTGTCCCTGAGTAAAAATTCTGTGTCCCTGAGTAACAATTCTGTGTCCCTCAGTAACAATTCTGTGTCCCTCAGTAACAATTCTGTGTCCCTCAGTAACAATTCTGTGTCTGTCCCTGAATAACAATTCTGTGTCCCTCAGTAACAATTCTGTGTCCCTCAGTAACAATTCTGTGTCTGTCCCTGAGTAACAGTTCTGTGTCCCTGAGTAACAGTTCTGTGTCCCTGAGTAAAAATTCTGTGTCCCTGAGTAACAATTCGGTGTCCCTGAGTAACAATTCTGTGTCCCTCAGTAACAATTCTGTGTCCCTCAGTAACAATTCTGTGTCTGTCCCTGAGTAACAGTTCTGTGTCCCTGAGTAACAATTCTGTGTCCCTGAGTAATAATTCTGTGTCCCTGAGTAACAATTCTGTGTCCCTCAGTAACAATTCTGTGTCTGTCCCTGAGTAACAATTCTGTGTCCCTCAGTAACAATTCTGTGTCCCTCAGTAACAATTCTGTGTCCCTCAGTAACAATTCTGTGTCTGTCCCTGAGTAACAATTCTGTGTCCCTGAGTAACAGTTCTGTGTCCCTGAGTAACAATTCTGTGTCCCTGAGTAACAATTCTGTGTCCCTCAGTAACAATTGTGTCCCTCAGTAACAATTCTGTGTCCCTCAGTAACAATTCTGTGTACCTCAGTAACAATTCTGTGTCTGTCCCTGAGTAACAATTCTGTGTCCCTCAGTAACAATTCTGTGTCCCTCAGTAACAATTCTATGTCCTTCAGTAACAATTCTGTGTCTGTCCCTGAGTAACAGTTCTGTGTCCCTGAGTAACAGTTCTGTGTCCCTGAGTAACAATTCTGTGTCCCTCAGTAACAATTCTGTGTCCCTCTGTAACAATTCTGTGTCCCTCAGTAACAATTCTGTGTCTGTCCCTGAGTAACAATTCTGTGTCCCTCAGTAACAATTCTGTGTCCCTCAGTAACAATTCTGTGTCCCTCAGTAACAATTCTGTGTCTGTCCCTGAGTAACAGTTCTGTGTCCCTGAGTAACAATTATGTGTCCCTCAGTAACAATTCTGTGTCCCTCAGTAACAATTCTGTGTCTGTCCCTGAGTAACAATTCTGTGTCCCTGAGTAACAGTTCTGTGTCCCTGAGTAACAATTCTGTGTCCCTGAGTAACAGTTCTGTGTCCCTGAGTAACAATTATGTGTCCCTGAGTAACAATTCTGTGTCTCTGAGTAACAATTCTGTGTCTGTCCCTGAGTAACAATTCTGTGTCCCTGAGTAACAATTATGTGTCCCTCAGTAACAATTCTGTGTCCCTCAGTAACAATTCTGTGTCTGTCCCTGAGTAACAATTCTGTGTCCCTCAGTAACAATTCTGTGTCCCTCAGTAACAATTCTGTGTCCCTCAGTAACAATTCAGTGTCTGTCCCTGAGTAACAATTCTGTGTCCCTCAGTAACAATTCTGTGTCTGTCCCTGAGTAACAGTTCTGTGTCCCTCAGTAACAGTTCTGTGTCCCTGAGTAACAATTCTGTGTCCCTGAGTAACAATTCTGTGTCTCTGAGTAACAATTCTGTGTCCCTCAGTAACAATTCTGTGTCTGTCCCTGAGTAACAATTCTGTGTCCCTGAGTAACAATTCTGTGTCCCTCAGTAACAATTCTGTGTCCCTCAGTAACAATTCTGTGTCTGTCCCTGAGTAACAATTCTGTGTCCCTCAGTAACAATTCTGTGTCCCTCAATAACAATTCTGTGTCCCTCAGTAACAATTCTGTGTCTGTCCCTGAGTAACAATTCTGTGTCCCTCAGTAACAATTCTGTGTCCCTCAGTAACAATTCTGTGTCTGTCCCTGAGTAACAGTTCTGTGTCCCTCAGTAACAGTTCTGTGTCCCTGAGTAACAATTCTGTGTCCCTGAGTAACAATTCTGTGTCCCTCAGTAACAATTCTGTGTCCCTCAGTAACAATTCTGTGTCTGTCCCTGAGTAACAATTCTGTGTCCCTCAGTAACAATTCTGTGTCCCTCAGTAACAATTCTGTGTCTGTCCCTGAGTAACAATTCTGTGTCCCTGAGTAACAGTTCTGTGTCCCTGAGTATCAGTTCTGTGTCCCTGAGTAACAGTTCTGTGTCCCTGAGTAACAATTCTGTGTCCCTGAGTAACAATTCGGTGTCCCTGAGTAACAATTCTGTGTCCCTCAGTAACAATTCTGTGTCCCTCAGTAACAATTCTGTGTCCCTCAGTAACAATTCTGTGTCTGTCCCTGAGTAACAATTCTGTGTCCCTCAGTAACAATTCTGTGTCCCTCAGTAACAATTCTGTGTCTGTCCCTGAGTAACAATTCTGTGTCCCTCAGTAACAATTCTGTGTCCCTCAGTAACAATTCTGTTTCTGTCCCTGAGTAACAGTTCTGTATCCCTGAGTAACAGTTCTGTGTCCCTGAGTAACAATTCTGTGTCCCTGAGTAACAATTTTGTGTCCCTCAGTAACAATTCTGTGTCCCTCAGTAACAATTCTGTGTCCCTCAGTAACAATTCTGTGTCCCTCAGTAACAATTCTGTGTCTGTCCCTCAGTAACAATTCTGTGTCCCTCAGTAACAATTCTGTGTCTGTCCCTGAGTAACAATTCTGTGTCCCTCAGTAACAATTCTGTGTCCCTCAGTAACAATTCTGTGTCTGTCCCTGAGTAACAATTCTGTGTCCCTCAGTAACAATTCTGTGTCCCTCAGTAACAATTCTGTTTCTGTCCCTGAGTAACAGTTCTGTATCCCTGAGTAACAGTTCTGTGTCCCTGAGTAACAATTCTGTGTCCCTGAGTAACAATTTTGTGTCCCTCAGTAACAATTCTGTGTCCCTCAGTAACAATTCTGTGTCTGTCCCTGAGTAACAATTCTGTGTCCCTCAGTAACAATTCTGTGTCTGTCCCTGAGTAACAATTCTGTGTCCCTGAGTAACAGTTCTGTGTCCCTGAGTAACAATTCTGTGTCCCTGAGTAACAGTTCTGTGTCCCTGAGTAACAATTCTGTGTCCCTGAGTAACAATTCTGTGTCCTTGAGTAACAATTCTGTGTCCCTCAGTAACAATTTTGTGTCCCTCAGTAACAATTCTGTGTCTGTCCCTGAGTAACAATTCTGTGTCCCTGAGTAACAATTCTGTGTCCCTCAGTAACAATTCTGTGTCCCTCAGTAACAATGCTGTGTCTGTCCCTGAGTATCAGTTCTGTGTCCCTGAGTAACAGTTCTGTGTCCCTGAGTAACAATTCTGTGTCCCTGAGTAACAATTCGGTGTCCCTCAGTAACAATTCTGTGTCCCTCAGTAACAATTCTGTGTCCCTCAGTAACAATTCTGTGTCTGTCCCTGAGT
Organism: Staurois parvus; assembly: GCF_062004578.1. Taxonomy (NCBI): domain Eukaryota; kingdom Metazoa; phylum Chordata; class Amphibia; order Anura; family Ranidae; genus Staurois; species Staurois parvus. The sequence goes on from NW_028318030.1 coordinate 1,746,383, forward strand.
AACAATTCTGTGTCCCTGAGTAACAATTCTGTGTCCCTCAGTAACAATTCTGTGTCCCTCAGTAACAATTCTGTGTCTGTCCCTGAGTAACAATTCTGTGTCCCTCAGTAACAATTCTGTGTCCCTCAGTAACAATTCTGTGTCTGTCCCTGAGTAACAATTCTGTGTCCCTCAGTAACAATTCTGTGTCCCTCAGTAACAATTCTGTGTCTGTCCCTGAGTAACAATTCTGTGTCCCTGAGTAACAGTTCTGTGTCCCTGAGTAACAATTCTGTGTCCCTGAGTAACAGTTCTGTGTCCCTGAGTAACAATTCTGTGTCCCTGAGTAACAATTCTGTGTCTCTGAGTAACAATTCTGTGTCCCTCAGTAACAATTCTGTGTCTGTCCCTGAGTAACAATTCTGTGTCCCTGAGTAACAATTATGTGTCCCTCAGTAACAATTCTGTGTCCCTCAGTAACAATTCTGTGTCCCTCAGTAACAATTCTGTGTCCCTCAGTAACAATTCTGTGTCTGTCCCTGAGTAACAATTCTGTGTCCCTCAGTAACAATTCTGTGTCCCTCAGTAACAATTCTGTGTCCCTCAGTAACAATTCTGTGTCTGTCCCTGAGTAACAATTCTGTGTCCCTCAGTAACAATTCTGTGTCTGTCCCTGAGTAACAGTTCTGTGTCCCTCAGTAACAGTTCTGTGTCCCTGAGTAACAATTCTGTGTCCCAGAGTAACAATTCTGTGTCTCTGAGTAACAATTCTGTGTCCCTCAGTAACAATTCTGTGTCTGTCCCTGAGTAACAATTCTGTGTCCCTGAGTAACAATTCTGTGTCCCTCAGTAACAATTCTGTGTCCCTCAGTAACAATTCTGTGTCTGTCCTTGAGTAACAATTCTGTGTCCCTCAGTAACAATTCTGTGTCCCTCAATAACAATTCTGTGTCCCTCAGTAACAATTCTGTGTCTGTCCCTGAGTAACAATTCTGTGTCCCTCAGTAACAATTCTGTGTCCCTCAGTAACAATTCTGTGTCTGTCCCTGAGTAACAGTTCTGTGTCCCTCAGTAACAGTTCTGTGTCCCTGAGTAACAATTCTGTGTCCCTGAGTAACAATTCTGTGTCCCTGAGTAACAATTCGGTGTCCCTCAGTAACAATTCTGTGTCCCTCAGTAACAATTCTGTGTCCCTCAGTAACAATTCTGTGTCTGTCCCTGAGTAACAATTCTGTGTCCCTGAGTAACAATTCTGTGTCCCTCAGTAACAATTCTGTGTCCCTCAGTAACAATTCTGTGTCCCTCAGTAACAATTCTGTGTCTGTCCCTGAGTAACAATTCTGTGTCCCTCAGTAACAATTCTGTGTCCCTCAGTAACAATTCTATGTCCTTCAGTAACAATTCTGTGTCTGTCCCTGAGTAACAGTTCTGTGTCCCTGAGTAACAGTTCTGTGTCCCTGAGTAACAATTCTGTGTCCCTCAGTAACAATTCTGTGTCCCTCAGTAACAATTCTGTGTCCCTCAGTAACAATTCTGTGTCTGTCCCTGAGTAACAATTCTGTGTCTCTCAGTAACAATTCTGTGTCCCTCAGTAACAATTCTGTGTCCCTCAGTAACAATTCTGTGTCTGTCCCTGAGTAACAGTTCTTTGTCCCTGAGTAACAATTCTGTGTCCCTCAGTAACAATTCTGTGTCCCTCAGTAACAATTCTGTGTCTGTCCCTGAGTAACAATTCTGTGTCCCTGAGTAACAGTTCTGTGTCCCTGAGTAACAGTTCTGTGTCCCTGAGTAACAATTCTGTGTCCCTGAGTAACAATTCTGTGTCTGTCCCTGAGTAACAATTCTGTGTCCCTCAGTAACAATTCTGTGTCCCTCAGTAACAATTCTGTGTCTGTCCCTGAGTAACAATTCTGTGTCCCTCAGTAACAATTCTGTGTCCCTCAGTAACAATTCTGTGTCTGTCCCTGAGTAACAATTCTGTGTCCCTGAGTAACAGTTCTGTGTCCCTGAGTATCAGTTCTGTGTCCCTGAGTAACAGTTCTGTGTCCCTGAGTAACAATTCTGTGTCCCTCAGTAACAATTCTGTGTCCCTCAGTAACAATTCTGTGTCTGTCCCTAAGTAACAATTCTGTGTTCCTGAGTAACAGTTCTGTGTCCCTGAGTAACAATTCTGTGTCCCTGAGTAACAGTTCTGTGTCCCTGATTAACAATTCTGTGTTCCTGAGTAACAATTCTGTGTCTCTGAGTAACAATTCTGTGTCCCTCAGTAACAATTCTGTGTCCCTCAGTAACAATTCTGTGTCTGTCCCTGAGTAACAATTCTGTGTCCCTCAGTAACAATTCTGTGTCCCTCAGTAACAATTCTGTGTCCCTCAGTAACAATTCTGTGTCTGTCCCTGAGTAACCATTCTGTGTCCCTCAGTAACAATTCTGTGTCCCTCAGTAACAATTCTGTGTCCCTCAGTAACAGTTCTGTGTCTGTCCCTGAGTAACAATTCTGTGTCCCTCATTAACAGTTCTGTATCCCTGAGTAACAGTTCTGTGTCCCTGAGTAACAATTCTGTGTCCCTGAGTAACAATTCTGTGTCCCTCAGTAACAATTCTGTGTCCCTCAGTAACAATTCTGTGTCTGTCCCTGAGTAACAATTCTGTGTCCCTCAGTAACAATTCTGTGTCCCTCAGTAACAATTCTGTGTCTGTCCCTGAGTAACAATTCTGTGTCCCTGAGTAACAGTTCTGTGTCCCTGAGTAACAGTTCTGTCCCTGAGTAACAATTCTGTGTCCCTCAGTAACAATTCTGTGTCCCTCAGTAACAATTCTGTGTCCCTCAGTAACAATTCTGTGTCTGTCCCTGAGTAACAATTCTGTGTCCCTCAGTAACAATTCTGTGTCCCTCAGTAACAATTCTGTGTCCCTGAGTAACAATTCTGTGTCCCTCAGTAACAATTCTGTGTCCCTCAGTAACAATTCTGTGTCCCTCAGTAACAATTCTGTGTCTGTCCCTGAGTAACAATTCTGTGTCCCTGAGTAACAGTTCTGTGTCCCTGAGTAAGAATTCTGTGCCCCTGAGTAACAATTCTGTGTCCCTAAGTAACGATTCTGTGTCCCTAAAGTATCTGTTTCCCTAACTCTGTCCCTAATACAGAGAGGTCTGTCTCTCTTGAATGACCGGAGGCAAATGGAGAATTGTAAGATGGCCGCAATTTATAGCTCCACCATTACACAGTGCTGGCTGGCTGGCTGCTGATTGGCTAATGCGATCACATGTCATGAATGAATGCATTACGGGTCAGCGCGCCTTGTCTGCGCGCCTTCCCAGAGATCCCCGCTCCGTCGCCACACATGTCGCCGCCATTTTTGGAAAAATTTCGATTCGCGCATCCGAAGTCTGGTAATGTTCGGATTCGGAATCGAATTTTTCCTAATATTCGAAACGAATTCCACTTCGCCAAGTTCGATTCGCTCATCTCTAGTATTTAGTAAGAGGCATGGTGAGTTTGTTTAAGTTGTACTTTTTTGTTACTTTTTTGTAAAATTAAAAGTTGCATGGGAGTAACCGAAGCAGTACATAGGTGGGCTTTTAAATCAGGGTCTTAGAATGTGAGTATGTGGCAGCTGAGATAGTATACTGCCAAGTGTATCAGCTACAATATGGACAAAGCATCAAAATAAACTTACATGTATATACAGAGATTTAAATTTCTCTCACAAATATATCAATATAATATTACAGAACAGTAAAAATATTACAAATGACCCCATTTTAGAAAATAGACACCATAAGGTGATCTAATTTTTATCGACACTTTTTTAGAAATATGCCTGTATTGAGGTGGTTAAAACATAGAGCTTGGTAACAGTGTACTAGATACAGCCCATTGTTAATCTACAAGACATAAAAAGAGGGAGGAGGAGATAAAGGGGTTAATGTACAAGTCACATACAATATAAGTATGGAAATTAGTGGGTTAATGTGCAGGATAGAGGAAGTCAAAACATTATTGTACAGGTCATGTACAAAGACAGGTTTGACATAAGATGTTGGAGGGTGAAAAGACAATCACACAATCAAAAAGGATCAACAGCACAACCATTAGTCCTTCCCTTCATGCCAGGGTGATAGGTGTAATCCTAGACTCTGACCTCTCCTTTGGGCCCCACATCCACTCACTGGCTAAATCCTGCCGCCTTAACCTTCAGAACGTTTACAAAATCTGCCCCTTTCTGACCAATGACACCACAATACAATTTATCCATGCCTTGGTTTTATCCCGCCTTGATTACTGCAACTCCCTCCTCACTTGTCTCCCCCCTTCAGTCTATTATGAATGCTGCTGCTAGACTCTTACACCTTACCAACCGATCAGTGACTGCTGCCCCTTTCTGCCAATCCCTTCATTGGCTTCCACTAACCCAACATATAAGATTCAAAATACTAACCACAGCATACAAAGCCACCCACAACACTGCCCCTAGTTACATCACCAACCTCATCTGCAGTTATCGTCCAAATTGCCCACTCCACTCCTCCCAAGACATCTTGCTCTCTAGCTCCCTCGTCACTTCCTCCCACTCTCACCTCCAGGACTTCTCCAGAGCCTCTCCCATCCTCTGGAACTCCCTACCGCAGTATGTACAGTCAGCCCCCACCCTGTCTGCCTTTAGGTGATCTTTGAAAACTCACTTATTCAGGGAAGCCTACCCCACCTCCACCTAAGAACTGTACTTGAGCTACCTCCATCAGAACTTCACCTACAGCGATTTTGTAATCTCTAGCTTTAGTAAATAAACCCCTATGTGTTCCCACATGTGACAAGTAAATAATAGTATACTGTATTTTACAGTGCCGCACAATATAAATATAAACTATCATACACCATATAACTTCCTTCTCCTGTGCAAATCTCAAGAGAAAAATCACAAGAAAAAAATCCTACAGATATGCACTTATATAGCAACAGGAATCAAATATAAAACCAAAATTTAATATAAGATAAATGTCCTTCAAATATCACTGTGCAAGTCCATTATTATTTAGCCTCCACTTGTGCTGGAATTACTGTAAACTGCTTTGTGAAAGTGCTAATCCAACTCTTAACCCACAAATATTCACTTATATAGCAACACAGATCATGTTATTAAAAAAAAAGTAAATATTGTTTGTGTATGTCCATTATTGTTTTTCATCCACTTGTGCTGAAAATTACTATATCCTTCTTTCTGAATGTGTCAGTCCAACTCTTAACATGCATAACCCATTACCAGTACGCCAATACATTCACCTTCTGGTTAGACCCAATAATCATCATGTCTAATGCGCTTTCCCTTTAAATCAGGTCTGATAAGCCAGGAATGCTGCTCCCCTTCACTTCATATGAGTATCCTTCAGTCTGTCTCCATCCTCCACAATCTCCCAGTAGAAATGTATTGGAAGCTCAAAAACATATAAAATAAGTTCTTTGTAGATTTCAAGTTATTTTTATTAAAAATACAGCCCAAAAATAAAAACTCAAATTATAAAATACACTTGTACTGGTGCATAACAATGTATAGGCAAGTGTATAGGAATGGCTCACAGTAAATGGTGGCCCGTGGACTTCTGATCTACAGCGGTGATGTCAGAGGCTCCTTTCGACGTGTTGTGTCAGAGCGTCATGTGACTTCCTTAGGGGATAACAAGCCAATGTGTCCCAGCCTCTATATGTATTGTGCTAATTTTCACAATAAATATGGCGGCCATTTTGTTGAAAACCGCAGATTATACAACAGTCGGTCATGTTCCAATAGATCTAATGACCAATAGATCTAATGACATCTAGTAATTATTCAATGAATGTTAATGCGGCCACCATTTATTTGAGGCCCACAGATACTGCAATAATAGTTAGCCATATTCCAAAGGACATAGTAATAATGATAATAAGATCCCACAAAGACTGAGATTGAGCTCTGCAGTCACTTTTGCAGCAGTTGTTTTCTTATTCTGAATCACAATCCTGCACAATGTCCTTTTGTGTCTTTCGGTCAGTCGAGCATGTCAACAGCACTTATGCTTATCAGATGACATGTTCCAGGAAACTGTATATGCTTTCATAACCTTTGATACTGTGCTTCACGACAAGTCAAATTAATCAGCAACTTCAGTAACAGAGGCACCAGCTAAGTGGGCACCAACAATTTGCCTTCTTTGCAACTCCGTAAGCTCTCATATGATAAATGTATTACTAGCAGTACATACAGCGAATGACGAAAGTAAGGCTTCCCAACCTGTTAGCTAGGTGTCTCATCACACAATGGAAGCAAAAGAATGTTACATTACTTGCTTTCAACATGAAACATGTCATCAGGTTCATACCTGCAAATCATGTAGTGTTTCAATTTTTTTGTCTAACCCCCTAATTTCCCTTATTGTGTATTATGACCTCTGAAAATGTAAGAGTACACCATAACTGGTGAAGATCTTGGCTCAAATTCTGAAAATCCTTCTGTGCATGCACAACATTCTCAGACAAATCATGTGTGCCAAATTGTACAACAGTGATTTCAAGCATCCATGAGGAAATTCCAGGTATGACAAATGAAAGCTGGACCAATGCAATTATGCAAAAACATGCATTCCTAAAGTTCAGCTTTAAACATGTCACACTTTATTTTTTAGACAACTTCAAAGACATTCTACCTCTGAAGCCTTTCTTATTTTTGGGAACACTACTAAAAAGGCCATCTCTCACCCTCTCAGATCCATGCTGTAGGATCCAAATGGCCCAATACATCCCACTTCATGAGAGGGAAAACAAATTACTACAAAGAAATGCTTCTAAGGTGATTTTAAAAACCCTTTCCAGATGGTTGAAGGAATGCTTCTGCTACCCGTTACAGTTCTGTTACCGATGGCGGTCAGGCAGACAGCAGCAGTAGAAACCACCAGCAGGGAACATCTAACAAAGGCACTGCAAACCTTCTTTAGGCAGTAGCAGATACACAGGCAGTGCTTTTGAACAAACAAATGAAAACTGCCTTAAAGGATAAGTTCACCTTTTAGACAACAATAATAAATACACATTTTTTGCAGGTAAAAAAATGTGCATTTATTATTTTTTCCTGCAGGAGCTTGGAAAGCATTGCACCAGCGATCAGTAGATAACTGATGTTGTGCAAGTCTCCTGCAAACCTGTTAGAATATTTGCTTGCTGTACGGGATGTATGAGCAAGCAGATATTTTGACAGAAAGCTTCAATGAACTACTTCATTTAAACCAGTTAACTGAAAAGCCGACAGCCGCTAAGGTTCATTCATTCACAGAAGTCCATGAATGAATGATGCTGTTTTCAAATTTGACAAATAGTAGAAGGAAACTTCTCCCCATGCTGTCAGAAGGAGGGGTGGCAGTGTCTGCAAGCAGCGCATGGAAGAGCGTCACATGTCAAACAGCAAAGAAAAATTCCCAGTTCAACTTACCAGCCAGTTTGCAACATACCGTAATTGTCCTTTCTAACAGTTCACATTAAAACAAGGGGTTTGGGGGCGTGGCTAGCCGCCGATCAGCATGGCCGCTTAAGACAGGAGCTCCCGCCGGCCGGATCCATCAGCGGCACTTCACAGAGGAGTCGGGTGAGACAGTGCCCCTCCGCTATGGGGAAGCCCGACCGGACGTCCTCCGGCACCCGATCCCGGTCCCCAAGGGGCCCTCACCCTGCAGGGAGACACATTAAGGAGCCCTCTCCCTCTCTCTCTCCATCCCCCTCTCCCCCTCTCTCTGCAGCAGCAGACACAGGCTGCCCTTCTTGTGCTGTGACACATGCTGTGAATGACACAGTGCCACAGCATGACATTTCCTCAGCCTCACATTCCCTCTCACTAAGGGATTTGCAAGCTGTGGCCGCTGACATCAAGGTCACACTGACCTCCACACTGACCACTGCCCTCAGTGACTTGCGCGAGGATATACGCGCTATGGGCTCGAGATTGGACCACGTAGAGTCGGCCGCCAAGCAGCATGAGAACGCCGTACAGCATTTACAGCGACAGTCAGTCGCACACCTCGACTATACGTGAGTTTTACAGGCATATCGAGGACTTAGACAATCGTGGCCGCAGACATAATATTAGAATCCGTGGCATGCCAGAATCCGTGGATCCCACTGACATCCCTAAGGCTGTAGTTACCAACTTTAATGACCTCTTAGGCCACCCGTCAGCAACCCCGATTGATATTGAACGTATGTACAGGGCGATCCGGCCTAGGGGGGGTGAAGCGGACCCACCCAGAGATATTGTCTGCTGCATCGTTAATTTCACGCTTAAAGAGGATATTCTCAGATGTGCTAGGGACATAAGATATCTGACTTATAAAGGGATGGAAATACAACTGTACCAGGACTTATCCAGTATGACCTTACGCCAAAGGCGAGCTCTGCGTCCATTACTAGATGTGCTCCACACCCGCAATCTGTCTTACAGATGGAAATTTCCTTTTTGCCTTTCAGTACAGCTTGCTGGTCGTACCTTTAACCTGCGAAACCCCGAAGATCTGCCATCCTTTTGCTCCTCATTGAGCATTCCACCATTGGACTTGCCAGATTGACTTAGGCTCTTGGGTCTGCAGTCGGTACGGGATCCGGGATCTGAGGGCGGTGCTATGGAATGGCAAGGCCAATCCAATCGTAGAAGTCGGGCAGTCCCCTCAACCCCTCCAAGACGCCCTACAGGAGGTGTTACGGCTGTCCCTAGCCCAACGGCCTCTCCTGCACATAGGAAGTCACGGCTCGAGGCTTAAGCATACCTATTCCTCTTCTACTCCTGTAACTCCTGTGCACCTTTTTCCAGTTGCCTGCAGTTCGCTTCTGTCCGCTGGCTCCACTACTGCTCTTCCACAAGAGTCATGGTTGTTCTTCACCCTCTCACGTGTTGCTCAACTGTCCTCTATTGTACTCCAGTCATCACTCGACCAGGTAGAGGGGAGCCAATGCCGCAGGGGGCTGACTTGCAATCACCGATTGGCGGATCTCTACAGGGACCTTATTGCTTATCCTCGCACCACTGCTAGTTAAGCCCTACCCATCCTTCAGTTGGTCCCTCCTACTAGACCAAGGACCTACTCCTCGGCTCGCTCACCGCGATTGACACCCGGAGTCCGGGCTCTCCCAACCTACTCCGTGATGACCCGCTCAATGAGCTGGTCCCCCACGCTTTGCAACTGAATGTGTGCTTTTTAGTTGACTACGCCTCCATTTGCTTTAATCTTGTAACCCCCAGAACCTCATCCCGCTATACCGGAAGTCGTCTCGCTACTCCGGCAGTAGAGTCCAGATGAACCTTGCTTTTCATGTGCTTGCTCCGACCTGCTCTACACGGATGATGTCCTCCACCAAGACTTCAACTGACTTAGTACAGTATAATATGCATTTGGGATTTTGGGGGGGGCCTGGTTTTTTGCACGGGAGGGGGGGGGGTTGGGTGTGGTGGCATAACTTTGTTTTATAAGAGAATGGTTTAGATATTACGTAATTTTATTTATTCTGACCTGTTGGGAGAACATCACCCCTCTGCGCTTCCTACTGGGCCATCCTGTCCGGAGGTGCCTTAGTCTTCTGGCCTGTGCCTGCCTTTTGACATGGCTGAGAGGGTAAACCGGGAGTTGCTCTCATTGTCGATGCCTGTCTTTTGCATGCTCCCGTGTTCTTCCCGGACGCTCTGGTGCGAGAGAGGTGATGCTTGTCCCTCAGGATGATATTGGGCTCATGGTCAGCATTCGCGTGCCTTTATATGTCATACTTTGCCTCTCTACTTTCTGAAGTATTTTGACTGGCGCTGACCCCAGAGAGATACGAATGTTATAGTTGGTGGTTTGGGATTTAGTGCTGTTTTTCTATGTTTTCGCACTGACCTTTACTAATACTGCCTATGTTTACTTGCTGACATAATGTTTTTGTAAAGGGCTGTTTGTAATACTCGTCTAGGCCTCACACAACTCCGCGTGTCACCTTTTCCTCCTACTGGTCTTGCCTACGTTTGAAAATGCTCTGACTCCTCATGGGTAATTCTCTCCTCCCTACCCCGATACTCCAGACACTTATGCGGTAGAGGAAGTCCCTGTTTGGCTCTGCCTCGCTCATACTGTATCCCTACCCTTGCACACCCATTGGGGTTTTTTTTGTACATTCTGCTACTTCACACCGATGATCCGGGTTCTACTATACATATTCTGCCCCGAGGTTATCCTGCAATTTAGGTCACTGTCGTTTCCCTCCTCTTCAAACACTACTTTCTCGATCAGATTTTTTCTCGTCACCTTGGTGGTCTCCGGTCGGCGGTGGTTCTACTTCTGATTCGTCGTCTACCTCGTTCCCCACACAGTAAGCTCTGAGAGCTTTTACTGAACATTTTCACAGCTAATATCACTGTCTCGACTTTTCTCCTTCGCTCTTTCGTCATCTCATACTTTTCTTTTGTCTTTTCTTTTTCCTCTCCGTGTTCTTCTCTTCTCCCTCTGACTTTTCCCTTCTCTCTTCTTGTTTCTTGTGGAATATGGTCTTTTCCTCCAGCCGTTAGTAGTTTCTCTGTTTTTTTTGCCTTTTCTTTTCTTTCCCCTCCCCCCCCCTTTTTTTTTCTTTTTCTTTTTCTCTTCCCTCTTCCTCCTCCCTATTCCTCACCCCTAGGGCATTGCGTCCTTTGTTTCTTACCTTACTGAGTGGCTAACATGCCGTCCCACACCTCTGTTGTGGGACATCTGTCTCTGAAAATCCTCTCACTTAATACCAAGGGCCTGAACACACCCGAGAAGCGTTCAATGTTGCTCTCGTTCTTGCATAAACAAAAAGCAGATGTAGTCTTCCTTCAAGAGACGCACTTTTGCCAGGACTCTATTCCCAAGCTCCTTAATTTCCATTTTCCCATAGTCCAACATGCCACCAACTCTTTGGCCAAATCGAAGGGGGTGGCTATTTTATTCGCTAGACATCTTTCCTTCACTATGTCCGACTCCCTTGTAGACCCTGAAGGTAGGTACTTGTTTATTCGCCAATAGACCTGTTACATTTGCTAATGTGTATGCCCCTAACTCCAAACAGGTCTCTTTCATGCGCTCCATAACGGCCACCTTAGCCGCTTTCCAGTCCGGAGTACTGATAATGGGGGGTGATCTAAATGTCCCACTAAGCCCTCTGTTAGACTCCTCCTCTGATAGCTCCTTCCTACCGTTTAAGGCCCTTAAACAAATCAACATACAACTTCAACACTTGCAATTGCACGACTCCTGGAGAACTCTCTACCCCAATGTGAAAGATTACACTTTTTATTCAGCACCACATGATAAATACTCCAGGATAGACTACCTATTTCTGTCGCAACCAGACCTCCCACTCCTCCATGCAGCATCAATAGAACCAATGGTTCTTTCTGATCACCACCCTATTACCATGACGTTACGGTTCCCAGACAAATACACACTCTCCAAATTCTGGCGCCTAGACGCCTCACTTTTAGCAGACTCCGCAATCGAACAAGAGATTCGCGCCAATCTAACCGAATACTTTGCCTTCAACTGCTCTCTGGATACCTCCCCCCTTACGCAGTGGGAGGCCCATAAGTGTGTCATTCGGGGTGTCCTCATAGCGGCCACGTCAAAACATAAAAGAGCTAGACAAGAGCGTTTGAGACACCTTACGGATAAGATTCACTCGTTGGAGAGAGCGCATAAGTGGTCTCTGGCTGCATCGACCTTATCTGAACTTTTGAGCACGCGCTCACAACTTCTTGCAGAACTGGGGAAAGTGGTTAAGAAACGGTATGTTCTCTCTCAAAAGCTATACTATGAATTTGCTAACAAGAGCGGAAAATTTTTTGCCAGAGCCCTCCGCGAGAGACGATCTAGTATGACGGTACATAAAATCAGAGGTCCTGATGGTACCATAGCCACATCTAATCCTGATATTGCCTCCCGGTTTGAGCACTTTTATAAATCCTTATACAACCTCCCCCCTGAACATCCCCCTCTGCATACTGACCAATACAGGTCCTCCTTGATTTCTGAATTTCTTCATCTTCATGGCCCGACGGCCCTTTCAGAAAACCTGGCTACCTCTTTGGAAACAGACCTGACTTTGAATGAGCTGCAGTGTGCTTTAAAGCAGATGAAGCCTGGTAAGAGTCCTGGTCCTGATGGCTTCTCAGCAGCTTATTATAAATCTTTCTTAGATATCCTGGGTACCCCTTTTCTTTCTGCGTTCAATACCTTCTCTCATTCCCCCCAGCCACAACATCGACTTTTGGAAGCCCACATAACAGTCATCCCCAAGGGCGACAAAGATAACACACAGGTCTCTAACTACAGACCCATTTCCCTGCTAAACGTGGACATTAAATTATTCGCAAAGATCCTGGCTAATCGACTCCTCCCCTTGCTTCCCTCCCTGATCAATTTGGATCAAGTGGGCTTTATACCGAGTAGGGAAACAAGGGACAACACCATCAAGGCCCTTAACCTCCACTATTGGATGCGTAAATCCAACACCTCTGGTTTTTTCCTTTCTCTGGATGCAGAAAAGGCCTTTGATAGGATTGCCTGGGATTATCTACAGGCGTCCCTGTCAGTGCTGGGTTTGGGCGAGAAGATGCTCAACTTCATCATGACCCTGTACTCTGGCCCTACCGCTCAAGTCCAGGTCAATGGATATTTGTCGAACTCTTTCCACTTAGGTAACGGAACACGTCAGGGTTGTCCCCTCTCCCCACTCTTGTTTGTTCTATCCCTCGAGCCCCTGCTACGTAAAATTTGTTCTAATTCCGACATCAAAGGGATCAAGGTAGAGAGTAAGGAATACATGCTTGCTGCATACGCGGACGACATCCTTCTTTTCCTTGCGGAGCCTCACACCACCTTGCCTAATCTTTTGAAAGATTTTTCTCTTTCAATTCTTGTCAAACTTCAAAATCAACTTCTCCAAGTCCTTCGCCCTTAACATCACCCTACCCTCAGACTCGGTTTCTTTATGCGAATCTCATTTCCCGTTTTGACGGGTAAGGGATTCCATTTCCTATCTTGGTGTGCAGCTTACCCGCAACATCGATGACCTTTATGAGAAAAACTTCCTCCCCGCTCTCTGCTCTCTCCAAGAGGACCTCCAAAAGTGGCATCGTCCATGCTTCTCATGGTTTGGAAGGGCAGAAATAATTAAAATGAATATACTCCCCTGCCTCCTCTATATTTTTCAAACGCTGCCAATCCACCTACCTGTTGCTTTTTTTACATCTTGCAAAAAACTCTGCACCCAATTGCTTTGGAACCATAAGCGTCCGCGCATTGTTTTCTCCCAATTGACTCTTCCTAAATCTAGTGGTGGAATTGGGCTCCCTGACCTTCACTGATTATTACTGGGCATGCCACCTTACCCGTATAGTGGACTGGCATGTTCACTCTACCTCTAAAGATTGGGTCCGCCTAGAAAATTCCTTCTCGCCCTCACCCCTGACATAGATTCCATGGTTCTTGCCGAAGCATACACCTCCGGAGCTCCTCACCCACCCTTTGGTGGGGCCCAGCTTATGTATTTTCCGCCTGACCAGCAAATCTGCATCTATCTCTGAGTCACCGAATCTCCTAACCTCTATTCGTCTCAATCCTGACTTCCCCCCAGGCATGTACACAGCTTTCCCTTCAGCACAATGGCCATATGACCAGGTCTTGGTTAAACACTTTATCCATGAAGGCAAGGTGAAATCGTTCAGCGAATTGTGTGAGAGCCTGGATATCCGTGATTTTCCTTTCTGGGCCTAATGTGGAGATAAGACACTTTCTGCTCTCACACAAATCGTTTCATAACTGGATTCGTCCCCTCACTCCTTTTGAATCTTTATGCGCTAAAGCGGAACCACGCAAACATTTGATCTCGGAGATTTACCCCCTCCTAGTTGAGAGTAGGGCTTACGACTCCTTACCTTCCTGTCGTGCATGGAACAGGGACCTGGAAGATAGCCTGTTGGACTCCGACTGGGACCAAATATTCTCGTACGCTCATATATGCTCCCTCAATGTTTCAACCCAGGAAAACGGCTATAAATTGACTTCAAGATGGTACCGAACTCCGTCGAATCTCTCATTTCAACCCATCTTTCCCTAACAGCTGTTGGAGATGTGGAACATCCGATGGGTCCTTTCTCCACATTTGGTGGTCCTGTCCGAGTATACAACCATTCTGGCAGGAGGTCCACAGGCTTGTAGTGTCTGTGACCACCTTGCCCCTAGCTTTGTCTCCTGCCCAGTTTCGTCTCCATCACTCCCCCCTCCCAAGGGGACAATACTTCAAATCACCAGCCATGCATATGGTCAATGCAGCCAGACTCTGTCTTCCAGTGCTTTGGGGCTCCACTCGCCCTCCCTCCATTCGCAACTGGCTGATCAGGGTGAGTAAAACTGCGGATATGATTGCGACTGCTCTTGACTCTCCCACTAAATTTTCCCACACCTGGGCCTGCTGGACTCATTTTACTACTACTCCTACATACCAGTCCCTCATGAACTAACCCACCTGACTTTACTTAGCTTTCCGGTGAGTCCTGTTCCTTCTCATTAGATCATATGGTAGGCTATCTCCTCTCCTTCAGGGTTTTACCCCCATCCATCTGTTATGGTTCATTGATTATCGCTTAAATCTCCCCATGTAAGTCCCTTGGTATTGAGGATACCACAAATCCTGCCCATTCTTCCCTACCCCTCCCCCCCTCTTTTTTTTTTTCTTTCTCTCTTCTTCTCTCTCTCCTTTCCCTTCTCCCTCTCTCCTCTCTGTCCCTCTTTCTCTCCCTTCTCTTTCTTTCTTATTACATGCCCAGTGTGCTACTGGTTACATATCTAGAGAAATTTAGGGTTGTGCATATCTTACTCTCTTTAACTATTTCTGCGACCTTCACAACGACATAAGCTAGACTATAGGCACTTTCTTTCTAGTATGATTTCTGCTTAGTCTCTATCATTTGGGCCTCATCTTCCCTCCCTCCCGCTGTAGCTCCGCAATGAGAATTACGCATACAGGAGGCTCGATGTGACAGCATTTCCATACAGACTAGTACATTTCCTGAGTATTGCAAACCTGTCCCTGTCGTTGATTGGTTTAACAATGTGGCATATGTCCTTCTCTCTGTAAGAGACTTTCTATTTTTTTCTTGGTTTGTATCGAAAATTGTCATATTTGAGTAGCATTTGCATTCCTTGTGTAATATGTGCTGCTTCTTCAATAAACGTTTCTCTTTTGGAATAAAAAAAAACAAGGGTTTAGTTTGCACATATTTGAAAATACATGCATAAGTTGCAGAGGCAACATCACGGCACCCCAGTATTATCTGCAGTCTTAACTCTTAATTAAATTTTGAGAGCCGCCATAGTAGAAGCACATTTATAAAAATGGATAGATTGAGGGCAGGTATGACTGGAGGGAGCCCACTCCTCCTTAAAGGCACAGGGGTGCTCTGGACACCCAAATAGCACAATGGCAGTGAAGGTGTCCAGTGTACCCCCTTACCAAGTAACCAACAGCACAAACAAATGGCAACAGTTCCAATCTATAACTTTGCAACAAGGAGCACATGGAAGGGTGACGCATGTCAAGCAACAACGAATAAAAATTCCCAGCTCAACTTCCCAACCAGCCTGCAACATACCAAATTGTCCTGTCTAACAGTTCATGTTAAAACTGGGAATTTACACACACATAGACACATGTACATACATACACAGACAGACACATGTACAGTACATCATTGGTCTCAGTGTGGGGGGGAATAGTGCCCCATCATGTGTGTCAGTGGGGGGTGGAATAGTGCCCCATAAATAGTGTAAATTACTATATAAATGATTGTGTAACACGTGAATCCCCTGGGAATATACAGTGCACATAATGAAATGTTACCCGTACACACAATACTGTGAAATAACACAAATAATGTGCAGACCAACTGTAAACAAATGGTTATAAATAGTCCCAAAAACAATATTGTACCGCGCTCCAATATATACAACTATGAGTGATGTTATAAATTTTTTTGTGATATTGTAAATTGCTGAGTGTATCACCAATAATTCGATACTTAACTAAATCAATTATACTTCAATCCATAATTAGTATAAATAATAAATATAAAAAAACCAATTAATTAAAAAATAAAAGTGCAAAAAAAAAAAAAAAAAAAAAATATATATATATATATATATATTTATATATATATATATTGTTGAAAAAAATTGTATATAAAGAATATATATAAGTATGGGAATAACAGTTCAGTTCATAAGAATAGAGATGGTATTGTAGTTCAATCTAATCTGTGTGATGAGTCAGTGTTCACGGAGTGAACCTCTCTCTCCTTTCTCCTCTCCTCTCTCCTCAACACAGCCTTCTCAATAGGACTTTCTCCACTGGCTGCTTGGCTTATTCCTCCATATACGATACATACAGAGAAGGGAAAAGGAACATAGTGTCTTATCCGAGATAATGGTTGTTTATTAAACTTTGATCTCCCACTCACATGGTATAAACAAATGTAGCGCTTTGTATAAAATGTATCCAGATCCTACTACAAACAGCCTTGCAGGTGTGTTTGTCTTCATTGAGTATACTCGCCGTTCCTCTCTGGATGCGTGATGACGTCACCGCCCCTCCCCTATGCGTTACGCTACAGGGACTCGTAGCTTCCTCTGGGGGATGTAGTTTTTCTACATCCCCCAGAGGAAGCTACGAGTCCCTGTAGCGTAACGCGTAGGGGAGGGGCGGTGACGTCATCACGCATCCACAGAGGAACGGCGAGTATACTCAATGAAGACAAACACACCTGCAAGGCTGTTTGTAGTAGGATCTGGATACATTTTATACAAAGCGCTACATTTGTTTATACCATGTGAGTGGGAGATCAAAGTTTAATAAACAACCATTATCTCGGATAAGACACTATGTTCCTTTTCCCTTCTCTGTATGTATCGTATATGGAGGAATAAGCCAAGCAGCCAGTGGAGAAAGTTCTATTGAGAAGGCTGTGTTGAGGAGAGAGGAGAGGAGAAAGGAGAGAGAGGTTCACTCCGTGAACACTGACTCATCACACAGATTAGATTGAACTACAATACCATCTCTATTCTTATGAACTGAACTGTTATTCCCATACTTATATATATTCTTTATATACAATTTTTTTCAACAATATATATATATATATATATTTTTTTTTTTTTGCACTTTTATTTTTTAATTAATTGGTTTTTTTATATTTATTATTTATATTAATCATGGATTGAAGTATAATTGATTTAGTTAAGTATCGAATTATTGGTGATACACTCAGCAATTTACAATATCACAAAAAAATTTATAACATCACTCATAGTTGTATATATTGGAGCGCGGTACAATATTGATATTTAAAGTTAACACCTATACACCTGGAGAGGGTGTAATAAGTACCTGGCGATCTAATATAATATAATATAACATTTTATATAATTTATTTAAGCACGTAATTAGTTAATTAATACTTTAGTTGTTCACATATATATTATTCATATTACTTTTTATGCACGTAATTAATTGTTTTGAGAGTAAGAAAAACTTCTAGTGGCTCACAAGTATTTATTTAATTTGTAGTCCCAAAAACAACAACACATAAAGTGGTACTCCAACTTCCCTCTCATGCAGTTGTAGTTCTGTGTGGGTGATTAACAAGTGACAATCCTCCAATAGCCAGAATGCCCCCTCACCTCCTTACTTAGACCCCAAAGGGCCAGCTCGCTTTGGGGATCAACCGATCCTACAAGGACAAACTCCTCCCAGGGTTCCCCTCAATGGTGGAATGCGTCTCCAAGCTTCAACCAACTAGTAGCCAGCTCCTCCCAGGATCATAGAAAAATACAAAAAAAACCCCTCCATAGTGCAACCTTTCATGATGTTTCTAGGCAGGAAAGCAGTCTGCCATTATTCTTGGCTGTGCTCGAACACATACTTAGTTTAGTGTGTATGGCTAGAGAGTTTTTTCTTCTTTGGTAGGGTGCATGTGATCAGCACAGGACTAATCAGCACTGTCCAGACAGAGGGTCAGGGGTTATGCAGCCTCATAGGACAGTCTGAGCAGAATGAAACGTCCTCCTACAAGTTTTACCAGTGCTCAGCTATACACTGATAGAAGTCACAAGACTGATATATACTGCTGATGAGAAGAGGTATTTAGCAGTTTATGTTTACTAAAATATTTGCATTTTCATGTTGTGTGAACAGTGAGAGACCAGATATAGTGGGTTCAGTAACACTTTAAGTAAAGTATTTTGTGCAAAAGATTGTTTTGCACTAGATTACTTAACTGAATTATTTTTGTTACTCTAATGCAAATGATTATAAATAATTATGCCATGGATTAAATATAACATTTATTATTACAGCAAGGACTGTACTTTAAATAAATAGAAAAATATTATTTTTATGTACTGTCTATAGTAAGGATTCCTTGATATTTTATAGAATCAATAATAGACAGGTTGTTGTTTTTTTTTTTTTTAAACAGAAACTTTAAAAATGTATTTTCTTTTCCTTATGTTGGTATCCACCTGGATCAAGGTTCCAGCATTGTGCAGTTGTTCTTCATCCACAATGTTCATACCAGTCCTCTATTCTTTTTAGCATAAGGGTTACTTTGAGAGTCACCCCTTTTTCAAATCACTGGAGCCCAATGTGCACAGTCACATGATATGCTACTTTTATGATGCAATTGCATTTAACATAGC
The DNA here is from genome assembly GCF_062004578.1 of Staurois parvus. Lineage (NCBI taxonomy): Eukaryota > Metazoa > Chordata > Amphibia > Anura > Ranidae > Staurois > Staurois parvus. The sequence continues at coordinate 1,765,113 of NW_028318030.1, forward strand.
CATCAGTGTTGATAAAACTACAATAGAAAAATCTGTAGCAAAATTATAACAGTTCAATAACCAGTATACTAAAATGGTACAAAATTCTACAGTCAAACAGAGATAAAGAAAAATATTGTTCACATTATTTTTTACTCAATTCCATACTCAACCACCACTAAGCTGCCTGTGTAGATGCAAACGTAAATTATAGCAAGCAAATCTGATTGTGTGTTTCAGTCTGTAAGCTAGGCTAGCAAAGTGGAAGAAGAAGAATAAAATTAATTAATGAATAGCCTGGAGGCACAGAAAAAGCATTAGACCTCACTAGCAATGAAAGACTTTCTTCGAGTTAAGTCATTTTGATTGAATCACCTGTGTTCAAAAATTGATATGTTTAAATAGAAATTACCATAGAAATGCCTTGCTTATTAAATCGGATGTGCTATGTTTTCATAAAGGCCTTCCCTGGGTGCACCTGCAGTGTTATGAATATTTTGTATATCTGCTACAAAATTAAATAAAGGGAAATAAATTATAGTAATTTACATTTTTACTCACAGGCTGAGAGGGCAGCAGCAAAAAAGCAATTAAAAATACTAGATACAGTGCACACAGGAAAAATAAAATAAGAATACAAAAAAATGATATCAAGACCATGACTTTTTTGCTGTTCACTGTATTTGAACATACAGTTTGAATAAGCTTTAATAATAGCAAATGTTCAGGTCTCATAGCAAAAATGTTTATTGGGGAAGTTTGTTATGCAATAAAATTAGATTTTACACAGGTAAAGACATTGAAGACATGTAACATATTTCTTCTTCTTATAAAGGAAAGCCATACGAACAAACAACATGGGTCTAAGCAAGAACATTGAGGAGCACCTTATACTATACTAGTCTATTGACCTGCACAGAATCCTTTCTGTTTCAGGCTCTGGAACAGTAGTTCTTAACCTTTTTTGAGCCACGGTCCCCTTTGAGAATCTGATGAAAGCTATGGACCCCGTCCCTAGAAATATTCATAAAAATACAACTTTGTATGTGATTAATAAGCGGTATGTACTTTATTTTAATGAAATGTGATTGCCTCATAAATATAAGACATACACAAAGTTTGGATAAAGTAAATTAGAATTAGCACTTGCTATTATGGAGTGGTACAAAATGTCAGTTGTGCAGAGAACAATGATACAAATTTCAATGGTAAATATGGGCCAACAACAAGTCAAGAGATGCGTAGGGGTCGGTGCTATAAGCAGTGACAGGGTGCGTTTATTTAAATTTTTTTCAATGGGAAACAATTCATTGGGACAAGGGCAGGGCGGAATTTTTTTTTTTTTTCAATCTGACCCTCACAAGCTCCCTTAATGACCCCCAAGTGATCCATGGACCCCGAGTTAAAAACCTCTGTACTAGAGCATGATAGACTAAAATAGTAGAATGATCAATTAATCCATTAAACTTTTGTTGACTTACGATGCCTAGTCATGTGCTGGAAAACAGGAATACAGTGTTCCAAGGCCAAACAGCTGACAATTTATTGTCATCATTTAATTTCATTAGATTTTATGGGAACAATGTAAATGGGAAATGTATCTGTCTGTCTGGTATTGCTAGTTATGAGTAGGTTGTAGTAGAGGGGCAGTAGAATCAGCTTTTTCCTTTTTGAGTAGTAGACGGGTTACAGTATGTAAAAGCATCTTTTTTGAGCAAAATGCAAAACTGAGACTATAGTTTCTTATAGTAGAGGACTGGATCTAGACCTGTACCTGCATTCTCTGTTAATTTATGTTCCCATATACACACATGCATACATAAAAAAGATCTTGTTAGCCAGTCCTGTTAATCTCCAATAAACACATGTAAAGTTATGGTACCTAAAGATGAGCTCCAGGCTCCCCCCCCCCAAAAAAAAATAAAAGTCAGCAGCTACAAATACTGTAGCTGCTGACTTTTAATATAAGCACGTCGTCACCCAGGCTAGTTCTTCACTAGTCTCCGGGATCCCGGAGTCGGCATTGCAAGTAAGGGAACCTGGAAGTAAAGTCTTGTGGCTTCACAGCCGGTTTCCTAGTGTGCATGAGCGAGTCACGCTGCACCTGGTGATTTGTCCCATAGTCTTCTGGGACATGTGAAGTGCAATTGGTGCCGTTTTATTGCAATTAAAATGGATTATGGCAAAAAATACTATAGATTGCTGTTTAATCCATTGCAAATAAGTTCAGAAAAAATCATCTTATCCATCATGCTTTGCTCTTCTTCTGCCATAAATTATATACATATATTACATTTATATATTACTATTAACATTAGGATGAGTTTTCCTAAGAAGACTGGTACTTAGCCTACCATTACTACTTTCTTTTCTGGAAACTCTAGTTTACATTCTGCCGTGGAGATTCAGTGGAAATTATTAACTAAAAGAATAGAGCATGTTCACTTTGTAAAGTGTATGTTCCCTTTTGCTTTGAGAATAAAGTAAAGCTGTGTTAACTTCAATTATCATGTTCAAGCAAAACACAACAAAAAAAATGCTCCCTTGTGCATGATTGGGTATTTAACAACTTCACCTTATTTACTCTAAGCTAAGTGTACAGTTTGCAACATAGACATTCACTTCAGTTCAAACACCTTTGTTTAATCAGTTTTATTGCCTTCAGTACCTTTACAGTTATGAAGAACAGATTGGTTTAAATGGAAATGATTTTGTTGAAAAAAAATACAGATTTTACTGGTGGGAGGCATGTGATGACACCTGAACAGGCCCAGCCAGTTGCAACAGTTATTCTTTAACCCTTAGAACCTATTACACCTTTAAAACTGGACTTCAGACATGTCTGTCTTTGATCATTTTGAATACAAGATGGACTGATGGGACTAGTAGTTTATGCAAGAAACATATGTTTGTGCTTTCTTTTTGAGCTCACAGAAAGTGACAAAGACACTTCATTTCTGAAAAGACTGAGAGATATTTTCTGTACTGGCCATTTTTAGCATACTGTAAAAGAACAAGGTATCATAGCAATAAGAGAGAAATTCAGTCAACTCAAGTATAGGGAAAAGAGAGGATACATCAGCTCTGTCCAGTGAGACCAGATATACAGTATTTTTATGCATAGAAATACATCAGTTAAGTTCAGATAACCAATCCTCTATAGAGTAACCATAAAAGGTCATTAAGGGTTTTTATCACTTCTGCCCAATACTGTATCTCTTAATATGGGGTCCCGCCAAAGATCCTGGAGGATGCCTCCAGGAGGATACATATACTGCAATGGAACTCATCTCACAGACTGATGCTTTGTAGAAATTCAGAGATGCAGTATACACTTTGGGGCATGAAGAGCTGTGTTAATTTGTGTAAAGGTGATAAAGATACCATTTGTGTATAATGCAAAATATCATCTCACACATTATCTGGAATAGGCCTTAAGACTGATTTCCATCTCCTTCTGCTTAGCAGCAGAAATTTGAGTAGAAATTTGTTTAATTTAACAGCTGAGTGTATGCTTCAGAGATAAGACCATTATTATTGGTCACTTAAACCATGGTATCAAAGAGAGGGGAAGAAGGAATGGATAGAGTATGAGAGTTTTGTGCTTGTAATGTGTGCTGCAAAGTGTTGATATAACAATTTCTGATCTAGTTCAGATTAGGTACAAAGTTGTTGAAAGGATTTAAAACAGCCATTGATGTATAACTGTGACAGGGTGAAGAGTTACAGACCTTAGGGAGAAGCTTATTAGACCATAGGGGTGTGAATTTAATAAATGAAGTGATTCCCAAAGGTAATTCGTAGTTTTCCTGATCTTGCCCATTAATAGCAGTGTGGGTAATTGGGGTGTGCTTCATGAAATGCAGGGGTATCTAAAGCTTGTAAGAGTGAGAGTATGTTGTATGAGGATATAGCAGGGAAAGCGAACTCCCAGTCAACCAAATGTTAGATTTGTCCCACTATGAAATAGACCCACGAGTTTGGGGGTGCCAGCCTGTTGAAGGTCTTACGGTATTGCAATCATATTGAGTAGGTTAGTATGGCCAACCACTGACAAAGGAAGTTTGCACCAGGGGATTAAATCTAGCAAATAAAGAAAGGAGATTTGTGGGGACAAAGTCAAACATTTGTTTAGAGGTGACTGTTCCCAGGTATTTGATGTGAGGAACCAGTTTTCTATAAAGCTGGAGCTAGAGGCATGGGGTTATGGCCATGAACACAGACAAACAAACCGCTATTTCTTCAGAATAACAAAAGATAATACATTTATTGGTCCTTCTTATGCTGTTGAGTGCCCTTGCTGATCTGGACCATTATCACCTTCCAAGCAATGACTTGAGGAATGAATTTAATATATGGATGAGGCCATGTCTGCCTGCCTTTTGTTTCTGAGTTTCATTGTAGCTGGGTATCTGAAGCAGTGGTAATCCATCAGCCAGGGGTTAGCTTTATTAGCCCTAAAAATGCTGTTTGACCATTTGCCACGGATGGCCACGGATTTTTGGTAAGTAGCTGATTTCTCATGCTTGTATCCACAGGTGTATGGAAACTATCTCCAGAATATTGGAGACCATTCCTCTTGCCCGAAACCTGCATCTTTCTTGAATGCAGATGATCTTCAACTCAGAGGAACAAACTATACAACAAAATAAAAATCAAAGTACTCATAGTAAAAAGATGTCACAACCAAAATAGTCCCCAGGTAACTCTCCAGCAAGAACCCATATTACAAATAAGATCTCACCAATAGGAGACATGCTATATATACACCCTGTTTCAAATTATTATGCAAACTCTATTTAAGTGTCACAAAGATTAAATATTTTCTTTTTAAGTTTAACTCATGGATGGCATTGTGTCTCAGGGCTCTTTTGATCACTGAAAACAATCTCGGACACCTGTGATAATTAGATTGGCAGGTGAGCCCAATTTAAGGAAAAACTACAAAAGGAGGATGTTCCACATTATTAAGCAGATCACCATTTTCAAGCAATATGTGGAAGAAAAAGGATCTCTCTGCTGCCGAAAAGAGTGAAATAGTTCAATGCCTTGGACGAGGTATGAAAACATTAGATATTTCACGAAAACCTAAGCGTGATCATCGCACTATTAAGAAATTTGTGGCTGATTCAGAGAACAGACGGGTTTGTGCAGATAAAGGCACATTGATGTAGATTTCTGCCAGATCCATGCATCGGATCAAGAGAGCAGCTGCTAAAATACCATTACATAGCAGCAAACAGATATTTGAAGCTGCTGGTGCCTCTGGAGTCCCACGGACATCAAGGTGTAGAGTCCTCCAGAGTCTTGCAACTGTGCATAAACCTTCTATTCGGCCACCACTAACCAATGCTCACAAGCAGAAACGGCTGCATTGGGCAGAAAAATACATGAAGACTAATTTTCAAACAGTCCTGTTCACTGATAAGTGCCTAAGTGCCATGCAACCCTGGATGGTCCAGATGGATGAAGTAGTGGATGGTTGGTGGACGGCCACCCTGTTCCAACAAGGCTGTGACGTCAGCAAGGCGGCGGTGAAGTCATGTTTTGGACCGGAATCATGGGAACAGAGCTGGTCGGCCCCTTTAGGGTCCCCGAAGGTGTAAAGATGACTTCTGCAAAGTATGTGGAGTTTATGATTGACCACTTTCTTCCCTGGTACAGAAGGAAGAACTATGCTTTCCGTAATAAAATCATCTTCATGCATGACAATGCACCATCTCATGCTGCAAAGAATACCTCTGCATCAATGGCTGCTATGGGGATAAAAGGAGAGAAAGTCATGGTGTGGCCTCTATCCTCCCCTGACCTCAATCCTATTGAGAAGCTTTGGAACATCCTCAAGCAAAAGATCTATGAGGGTGGGAGGCAGTTTACATCCAAACAGCAGCTCTGGGAGGCTATTCTGACATCTTGCAAACAAATTCAAGCAGAAACTGTCCAAAAACTCACAAGTTCAATTAATGCAAGACTTGTGAAGCTGCTATCAAATAAGGGGTCCTATGTTAAAATGTAACGTGACCTGTTAAAATGTTTAAAAAGTTAAAATGTTGTTAAAAGTTTGATTGAAATAGCTTTTGATTTCAGTAAATATGCTGCAAACACAACAAAGAACAATTTTCAGTTCTTTACAACCTATAAAGTGTTTTGAAACTTACTGTGCGTAATAATTTGGAACAGTGGATTGTAAGTTTTTTATGTTTAAAAAAAATACTGTTATCAGGAAATGTATTCAATAAAATTTGAATTGTACTCTTAATAGTTGATAACATGAGAATTATGCTGACTGTTATTTACATCAATTATTTAGATAAATGAGAAAAATATAATTTGCATAATAATTTGGAACAGCGTGTATATACTAGACATCTACAGTGACAGAACACGTCCTTCCGAAAGATACACATTGAGGTAACCTATCCATGATATACCTACTTTTTATTTAATTTGTGGCATGTGGACACCAAGATCATCATCTTCTGTTGCTTCCTTGCTAGAAATGCAATACTAATAAATGCACATGCGCGTATAGTAATGAAAGTACCATACATTTTTTGTGTTAAAGAAATCATTTAAAAAAAAATTACAAAGGACACCAGCTGAAACAGAAACTTTTTTTATTATTCCATTAGCTAACATTGCACAGAAATCAATACTATGTATCCTTCAAAATGCCCCAACACATGGCAAAACAATTTTTATTTAAAATATTTATCAAATATAACTTAATTTAACCTAACAGAGTAGAAATAGTAAACAAATAAATTTAAAGACAATAACTACAACGGTTGGTACATTTTTTGGTCATCCTCCAGTTTTGAATAGAAATAGGAAGCTGGCGTAGTGCTGTTGAATGGCATAGGAGACCATGTAGGTAGAGATGTGTAATGGGTTTCGGAAAAATTTGAATGTTGAGAGGGTATTTGTGGGTGTTGTTGATGACTAATAGGGGGTGTAAGGTTAGATAGAAGTGGGGCAGGGATAGTGTCACATACCTGGCAGAAAATCCTGACATGATCATGAATGCTATGCTTACACCTCTGACTCAGGGCCCCTGATAGAGTGGACAGGAGGCACAGAAGTGGCACAAGCACCTGTTGGTCTTGCTAGCAGCAGGGTTGGACAGGATATCTGGGCCAAGTAGAGGAAGATTGTCAGTGGACCACAACGGAGCAGGTGTCACCAGTGAGCAGACAGCAGGAGCAGACTGGCACTAGCAACAGCAGATGGCAGGGCACAGGCTGGTAGTAGACAGCCAGTGAGCAGGCACCAGTGAGTAGCAGACAGATGCTCTCAGCAGGCAGTACAGCAGTGATTGAAATGGAGACAGAGTCAGACAATCCAGGTCATATATTGGCAGACAAATCAGGTCCAGATGCTTAGGCAGAACCGAAGTCAGGATACAGACCAAATAACAGATCATTGGATCAGCAGCAAAGGACACAGGCAGAATCGCAGTTCAGGGGAAAGCCAGAGTAAGTGCAGGTGGAGTTCAGGAGTCATCAAGACAAGACAGTTTGGTAAATGTAATCAGGTGCAGAGTAGCAGGTTGCAGGTATGCATGGGAATGCTGTACAGCAGTGAACCATAGCACAGACTCAGTTTAAATAGCCTGCTTGATGCCAATATGGGCAACAGATGCACGTGCGTGCACAAGTGCATCTTTCCTAAGTGCAAATGAAGGACCATGAATTAGCCTGCAACTATGCAAAGGATCCCATACAGAAGAGCCATCTTGTCTGCAGGTATGTCCTTCCTGACAGATGGGATATGGAACACAGGGTTGTGAGGAGAGGTACTGTATGCTTTGCAAAGTCATATGAGGGGGAGGGGGAAGGGTGAAATGCTGGAGAGAAATATACAGTACCTGCTGTTGGGAGGATAAATATGTATTCAGTAAAAAAAGAGTTACTGTTCTATAGGGGTTCACTGATGACCTGGGTTTTTTTTTGGTCAAGATCGGAAAGCTCTTTGCATGAATTCTTAATTGAATTGAATAATAATAACAATATTATCTAGTTAAATTACCAATGAAGCAAAGAGCAGATCAATTTTCTCAATGTCAATATTTTTAGACAAGACAATAATTTATTGACTAAGGTTTTAAACCAACTGACTGCAATAGTTATCTGTCCTTATCTAGTGGGCACCATCCATTATGGTTAAAAATATACCCAAAGGCCAGATAATGAGAGTCAGAATAAATTGTAGTCTTTATTCATATTTTATGGCCCAATTCCATGTAAATAAAGAACGATTTGTTCAATTGGGATGCAGGGAGAAAAAACTGGAGAGCACATTACAAGAGGTATTAAATATACCAAGAGAGGATTGTTCACGTGATAAGGTCAAAGAGGAGTCTGATAATAAACAATAATGGTGTTTCATCTCTGATTTTCATTTGCAATATAAAGAGGTAGAGGCCATTTTAAGAAGGCACTGGCATATTCTACTCATGGGCAAAGTGTTGGGGCCAGTGCTTCCTGAGAATCTTCCATTTATCTATAGACTAGCCCCAAATTTTGGTGACAAAGTGGTAAGAAAAGTATTTGATCCCCTTAAAAGACAACAAATATTTTGGGATAGAAAGGGATTTTTTTTCCTGCCATAAATGTAATGCGTGAAAACAGGCTAACAATAGGCTTAGAGGCCTCACTAGTTTTAAATCTAAGGTTAATAAGTGAGAATTTGAAATATCTGAATTTATCACCTGCAACACCACTCATGTGATGTATGCTTTGGAATTTCCATGTGAGCTAGTGTATATGTGGTGCACCAAAAGACCACTTAAGATCACCTGGTTGTGTCCAGGATAACAGGTGCATTTGTCCAAGATTCAGGCTCTATGTGGATTTGTTCCACTAGGGGGAAGTGCTAAGCCCTTCTGCAGTGAGGTAATGAGCCCAGCTGAAGCAAGTGGACTCATTAGGGCCTCTATAAAACTTCCCAGCCTGCATAGGGAGTTGCTCCATCCTGGAACCAGTTCTGTGCCTGAGTAGACTGGGGAGAGTTATATCTGTCTGTGTGGTGAGACAAACGCCCATGTGGCCAACCTATAAAGAAAAGGGAGATGGGGACTGACTGTAGCACAAGGCTGCCCCTAGTTGATAGCGAGGGAAGCTGTGTGTATAATAAGTGGCCAAATTGGCAAGGATTTATTTTCATGTTTCTTTTTGTTTTGATGTTTGTACTCTTGTAAATAGTGTAAATAAATGCACCTTTGTTTTCTCACCTAAACTGCTGTATTGCTGTGCCTGTTTTGTGTTGTGAACTCATCCAGGGGGTCACACACACCCACTGCCGAGCTAACCCCGTTACACATGGTGGGGGACCGCGGGCAGTTTGTGGTAAATAAAGACCAGCATGGAGGAGATAATAAGACAGTTGGCTCTGGCGAAAGCCAATCAACAACAGGCAAATGCCAATCAACAACAGACCAATGTAAATCTCCAGCAGAGCATTGCAGCCCAGCAGCAAGCCCTGGAACAAGCTGAGGCCCACTGCAGGGACGTGCTGGCACAGCAGGAACAGAGACACCAGCAACAAATTGAGGCCATCATTAAGCAGCTCCAGCAGAGGCAGCAGACTGAGGCTGGGAGTGATTCCGGTAATACACCATCATTTTGTGTGTGCCGTTTATTGCCAAAAATGACTGGAGAGGATGATCCTGAGGTGTTTTTAACCACATTTGAATGGACTGCTGAAAGGGAAAAGTGGCTGAAAGGAGCAGTGGGCTGGACTGATAGCCCCATTATTAGCTGGTGAGTCGCAAAAAAGCCCCATTATTAGCTGGTGAGTCGCAAAAAGCTGGAGCCTGATCAAGCAAAAGACTATGATGTGCTGAAAGCAGAAATATTGGCATGATTGGGTGTTACCCTCGCTGTCCGGGCTCAGTGTGTGCATAATTGGACTTTTCGGCTTGGGAAACCCCCCAGGTCGCAGCTGTATGATCTCATTCACCTGGGCAGGAAATGGCTGCAGCAGAGACTTTGACTGCACCAAAATTGTGGTTATGGATTGGCTCCTGAGATCTCTTCCTAATGCCATTCAAAGGTGGGTCAGCCATGGAGACCCAGAGACAGCGGACAAGCTTGTGGATCTAGTTGAGAGATACTTGGCTACAGAGAACCTGACCTCCTCTTCCAGAGACTCACAGACTTTCCACCCTAAGACCAGATCATTCCCCAGCGGCGGGGTGAGGGTGGAGAGAGTGAGAGGGTGGGAAATCTACCCAATGTCTGGCGAGAGCGGCCGGGAAGGTCAAGGCCGCAAGAGGTGGTGAAAAAGGTTATTTGCTACCGCTGCCGGCAAGAGGGACATATTGCAGCTAATTGCCCAGTTGTGGATGAGCCAATGTAATGTGACTTTCTAAGGGACAGACGTCAGTCGCTGTTTGTGACAGTTGCATGCACTGCCAGCTGGGGAACCGAGAAACATTTATGTAAAATGTCTATCAATGGGAGTAATGTTGTTGTGTTCCTGGACTCAGGTAGCCTGGTAACATTGATAAAAGAGGAGTTAGTCACTACAGAGATCTCTGGGCGTAAAAAGGTGGCTGTTATTTGTGTGCATGAGGACACCAGAAAGTATCCAGTAAAAACCATGTCTTTTGGGACCCCCAAAAGTAACATGTCTCATCAGGTAGGGTTGGTGCCTCACTTACCACATGATGCCATTGTCGGGAGGGATTTTCCAAAATTCTGGGAACTCTGGGATTGTCCTGACCCCCCCACTGTCTCCCCTTCAGACCAGGAAGGTGAATCCCAGGAATCCTCTGAGTTTGGTGAGGGTGAGGACTCTCCCGAGTTCCTCTTGTCGGTATTAGCAGGGGAGATGCAAGGAACTAGGGAGGAGCCTACATCTTTAGACGAAAACATGCCGGCTGTTGAGTTTTCTGACTTAGAGATTCATAAGGAAAATTTTGCCACCGAACAGTTATAAGACCCCATACTGATAAAAGCACGGAAAAATGTAGTAAAAATAGATGGCGAACTAGTGAACCCAGATAAGACTTGTGCTTATCCATACTTCCTTGTGGAAAGGGACCTACTGTACTATATTGAGTCGCTCAAGGGGCAGAAGAAACCATTGAGCACCTGGTAGTGCCCAAACCTTACAGGAAGCTGGTGTTAGAGTTGGCCCATGGACACATCCTTGGAGGTCATTTGGGCGCAGAGAACACCCGAGAGAGAGTATTGCAGAGGTTCTATTGGCCTGGGGTCATTAAGGAGATAGAAAATTACTACTCCCCCTGCCCTGTGTGTCAGAAGTCGGCCCCTATGCCCCATTTCCATAATCAACTTGTACCTCTTCCCATCATTGCGGTCCCTTTTGAGAGGATCACAATGGATATGGTAGGTCCGCTGGTGAAGTCCGCTAGGGGTCATCAGTACATGTTGGTCATACTAGACTATGCCACCCGCTATCCAGAAGCGATTCTGCTCCGAAATACATCTGCCAAGACGATAGCTAAGAGGTATTTCTCATTTTCAGCTGAGTGGGTATTTTAAAGGAGCTGCTTATGGACCAGGGTACCCCCTTTATGTTCCTGGTGATGAAAGAGCAGTGCAAGTTGTTCAAAGTAACACAATTGTGCACCTCTGTGAATCATCCCCAAACAGACGGGCTGGTTGAAAGGTTCAACAAAATATATATATGTATGTAATATTTCAGTAGGTTATAAGCAGCATAGAGTCTCTCTCCATTTTAGACAATGTCATGTGAAAAACCCTGCTGGTTTGAAATAAACTAAATTGTTTTATTACTGACTTTTAGTAGTATGCACTTATTTTAATGAGGGTATTTTAATGAAGAAATTGCATATTGTATACTTCATTTATATAAGTTTTTATGCTATGTGAATGTTATTTCTATATAAAATGTGTTTTAGAGGATTTATGTACATGATAAAATTGTAATCTGAGTACAGTCAACAGAGTGTGAATGCACATTTAAGCCCATTTATTAATTCTGGGACTGGTCTCTAAGTACATATGCATTTTGAGGAGTTTTGGATTGTAAAGAGTATGTACTATAAGAGGAATTATAAAGAGTACGTACAATGAGAGTACTATCTTAATTGTACTCTAGATGGCTTTATGGTAAACCTAAACTGGAAGTGCTAAGCTCCAGGAATGGTAAATTCCATCTTGACGTGCCATATAGCCACACCTTTGGAAGAAGTCATGATAATGAAATGCATCAGAGCAGGGCAATACAGTGACTGGAAGTTACATCAGTACGCTGTCTGGAAGTGATGTTGATTGCAGGAACTGTGTGAGTGTGGTGAGATGCTGTTAACACCATCTGTACAGTTCTCTTAATATTGATGGTAAAAAAAAATAACTGAAGTGATCTCACACAAGGGCCAATATTTAAATTTTTATGCATATACCCTGTAAATAGTAACAGTTTGATTTAATTTTAAAAACTGCAATTGAATAAAATTCTGGTAATAAAAATGTGTAACTCTTGTTACTGCTTAATATTTTTTTTCAGGAAAATGTATACATTTTATTTTTATTTTTTTTACATTTATTGTGTTTAAAGGTTACAGATTTTAAACGTTTTTCTTTTCTTTAGGTCAGGTATATACAAAATATTGTATAGTAATAGTTCATATTTACATTCCAGCCAACAGGTAGAACTTAAGGCTCCTTTTTAGTTCAATGAATTTTTATTTGGTTTTCAAAGAGAAGAAACAAACGAAAACACAATAACCTATTCCAGTGATGAAACCAGAATACATTCAGGCTACTCCAATAGCCAACACTCAGCAAATAGAACATTTGAATCTTATAGTAGAAAATGACAAGCAGAGTCAAGGCAAAAAAAAAATGAAAAAACAAAAGGGTTAAAATAAAGAGTTAAAAGCTTCCCTCACATGTATCCAAGCTTTACATCTTCCACGTTACATCCATAGAGAGAATAGAAGATAATTATTGTGTCATTTGGGATCCTAAGATTGATTTGTACCAAACATGGAGGCAATTCTACAACTGAGATATTAAATCTTCCTATACTAGATTCCCACATCAGTTCATATTGATAGTGTGTATGCACTGTGTCAAGAGCTGATAGTACAGTTGGAGCCTGAGAGGTTTTCCACTGTCTAACGATCAACAGTCTTGCTGAGAATAGTATACGAATAACTATAGTTCTGAGATAGTGAGGGATAGATTCTACGGCTAGATTTAATAAGGCTAAGCCCGGGGAGGGCTGGATTTGCAGACCTGTAACATCTGATATAAAAAAATCTGTGACCAATAGCTCTGGATATGCATGCAAGACCATAGTATGTGGAGTAATGTGTCTTTTTTTCTCCACAAGAATGCCAACAGTCTGAAGATAGGTGGGGGGGGGGATTTTAAAATGTGTGTAGGAGTAAGATATCATCTTAACAGGAATTTTTTATAAACTTTCCAAAGGTCAACATTAGTTGTGTTTTTATAAGTGATTCCTATGGCCCTTGACCATTGGGATATGGAATAATGAGATTGTAAGCCCCCCTCCGAATGTAAGAGACTTACAGATTTAGTTAATAGAGATCTCCCTTTTAGGAGATTATAAAATAGTGAAATACCCTTGGGGTGGGGTTGGTCGGAGAAATAGTATAACCAGGCCGTATTATGGATTTCAGTAGGCATAACACCTTTTTGTTTCAGAAAAGTGAAAATTTGTATATACACTATATTGTCAAAAGTATTGGGTCACCTGCCTTTACACACACATGAACTTTAATGGCGTCTTAGTCTGTAGCGTTCAATATTGAGTTGGCCCACCTTTTGCAGCTATAACAGCTTCAACTCTTCTGGGAAGGCTGTCCACAAGGTTTAGGAGTGTGTCTGTGGGAATGTTTGACCATTCTTTCGGAAGCTCATTTGTGAGGTCAGGAACTGATGTCAGATGAGAAGGCCTGGCTTGTAATTTCTGCTTTAATTTATCCCAAAGGTGTTCTGTCAGGTTGAGGTTAGGAATCTAGGCAGGCCAGTCAAGTTCCTTCACCCCAAACTCGCTCATCCATGTCTTTAATGGCCTTGCTTTGTGCACTGTTGAGCAGTCCCTGGAACAGGAAGGGACCATCCCCAAACTGTTCCCACAAAGTTTGGAAATTGTCCAAAATATATTGGTAAGCTGACACCTTAAGAGTTCCCTTCATTGGAACAAAGGGGCCAAGCCCAACCCCTGAAAAACAGTCCCACACCATAATCCCCCCTCCACCAAACTTTACAATTGGCACAAGCAGTCTGGCAACTGCCAAACCTAGACACGTTCAACGAATTGCCAGACAGAGAAGCTGATTCCACACATGGGCGGAGGTTCTGAGGCTATCTAGGCTCTATGCCCGGTTTGGGAAGAGTCACAATCAGTTCTGTCAAATTTTCACTAGGAAAACTTGAGGAAGAGGTGGCAAAGTTAAACACAGGTTCTAAATGATTGTACAAAATATGGCTAAGAGCTGATTGACACGTGTGCGGATTGAAGCTCAGGTTTTACAGTTAATTGATACAGTAGTTGTTCAAAGGGTTAACACAAGATTTACATCAGAGTAAGGACAGGATTAGCTCAGGATTTTATTCTGTTCACTCATATGCGGTTTAGAAACGGTTCCCATAGAAATCAATAGCCTGTAATCCCCACCTGAACTGGACTGCACTGCTCAGAAAAAGGGCGTGACTCTTTTTAAAACCACACTGAATCCGCACTATCAGTGCACTGGACATTTTTGAACAGGCACCATAGGAAGCAATGTTTTTTTTAGATGTCTACGTGAAAAATAAAGACACACAAACATTTGACAAATCTTTTTAAAAAAATAAAAATCCTAAGAAGTCCCTCATTGTAAATCCATCATTAGTCACAATGCCCGCTGTCCACCAAAAAATTAACCCGAGCAACCTGTCACACATTACTGACCCTGATGATACCACTGGCTGAGTGAGCACTCCCTGAGCTGTCATCAGCTATATAAAGGAAGTTGCAGGGATAGTAGTGACATAATTGCCCATATATGGACATGGGCATATTTGAGAAATGTTATTGCCCAAATAGAGCTATGTGGCCATAGCAATAATTTAACCCTTCCAATCCATGCCTATTCAGACTGAACACTGAACTCATCCCTAGTAACATGTATGAAATTAGAATGAGTAGTGCAGAGCTCTTTACCATACACAAACATTTATTAACGCAAATAAATAATATAATATGTCTCCTTTTGTGAAAACATAAATGTACAATTTCTTTTTTTTTTAAACAAATATAAAACAATTATGCGCTCTTTGATGTGAAAAAATAACAAAAAATATAATCCTCCTCAAGTGACAGAAACAACACAGTACCAGGGCACTACTCTTTTACACCCTTGTGCTCTTCATGTTTTCCCTCACCTATTTGGATGAATCTCAGTGTTATTCTGAGGTCATAACCAGCAGAAGATCAAGCAGGTGTATATTCAAGCAGGTGTATATTGGCAGGTTTTCTGTTTTCTAGCCAACTCCTCACTCCTGTAGTACCTATCCTCTGCTCTAGACAATCTGGACAAAATATTGCTCATAGAAAGATACAAAGACATTTATTTAATACATTTATTCAGGGATTTTTTCTCAGAGAATAGGTGCAGCAACTCCCCCTTCTGAATCACTTCTTGTTATCGCCCCCACCCATTTTAAGCACAGTCCCTTGGTTTGACTCCCTACTTACCTCCCAGTACAGATCTTTAAAGTGAATACAGAGCCAATTATCATTTTGTGGTGCCAAGTAAGTTGTATGGAAGGTGTTAATGATAACAAGAAAAGCAGTAAAATAGATACTCCACAGCCAGCAACAATAGATCCCCCTCTAGCAACAATATATTCCCCAGCAACAATGGACCCTGGAAACAAAATACCACAGCAACAATATACAGGTCTTTCAACACCCAGCATCAACAGATTCTCCAGCAGCCAATAACAATAGACCCCACCCTCAACAGTAGATGCCTTCCAGCAAAAATAGACCCCCCCACTAGCAACAACAGAGCTTCCCAGTAACAATAGACCACCATGCAAAAATAGATCCCCTCTCATAAAAATAGATCCCCCAGCAGCCAGCATCAATAGACTTTCCAGCACACCCCAAAATCCCTTGCCATTATATACATTCAGTTCTGGAGGTGCCGGAACTGCATTCCCCCTGAAAAAAAGCCATGCATTTATTTCAAATCAATAAAGTTAAGCACTCACACAGATAAAAATAAAAAAACAGCATCCAGATATATATGCAATCACTGTAATGTTACTGGCCACTGATCTCTGTGTATCCTGTGGCCTCTTAGCCTATTGTCATAAGCCATGCCCAGCTGACATATTGCATCCTTATTAGACTTCCTAAGAGGTAGGAGGGGGCATAGACGCACCATGCACTAAATAAAATCTCACAGCGGCTGCCATAACAATAAGTAAACAAATGTGCCTCTCTGGCACCCGGGCCTACTCAGGCTAGCATTAAAATACTAGAATCTCCTATGTTGCTATATGAATACCACACTACCAACATCTTTATACAACAAAAATGCAATATGTCAATACATATTAAACCAGGTATTTTTTTTGCATTGTACTATGGTAGTTATTTGATGTATCAAATAACTACCATAGTACAATGCAAAAAAAATACCTGGTTTATGTTTAAAAAATGTGAATGTAGAATACACAAAACAGGTGGTTAATAAAATATATAAGCAATCCATATCCTGTATATATAAATAATATTACAAAATGTAAAAAATATATAATAAAATAATTGAAAAATATACACTAAAATTGTAGACCTGATCACTAATTTTATTATGTTCCTCAGCAGTAAATAAAGATTTTATCTAAATACCTTTTTACAAATCACAAATAAAACAATTTAAGTCAAATTTTATATTAAGGCCTACTAGGGGTCAGTTGACAATCCACCACAATTCTCTTGTACTTATGATGCATTTTCCACCTCTCCAGTGTCTTTTCACCTTTTCCAAACCCCAAAAGTGTAAACTGCTTGGATCACGGTTATGATGCTTTTTTAAATATTTGGAAAATCTATTTTTATTATTATAAATATGCTTCCTCATGTGTGTGGCCAACATTCTAGATGTACGACCAAAATACTGTAATCCACAGGGGCACTCAAGCTTATATATAAGCCCTTCTGAGGAGCATGAAACAAAATCCTTCAACTCATACTTCTTTCCTGTGGTGGAAACAACAAATTCCTTCCTTCTCTTATTGTGCCCCTCCTACCTCTGAGAAAGTCCAGTCAGCATGCAACATGTCAGGTAAATGTGGCTTATTACATCATCACACTAGGAAGAAAGGCACAGGGTACACATAGATTGGTGGACAGTAACATTACAATGATTGCATATATATCTGGATGCTGGGTTTTGTTCTTAACTAATGTACGTGCACAGTGAGCACTATGGAGTCTCTTTGTATCTCTCTAAGCTCTATGAACAATACTGTGTCCTGAGCAGTGGATGGAAACTTCAGGAGCAAGGAGTTGGCTACCAAAGAGGATACCTGTCATTATACACCTGGTTATAACCTCCTAAAAACACTGATCCATCCAAGTAGTTGAGGGCAAACCTAAAGAGCACAAGGGTGTAGTATACTGTATAATTATTCACTCTTATATGATTATTATATATTGATTACATATGTACAGTATATGGTCACTGGAGCACCTTTGTGTTTTCTTTAATTGATAGATGCCGAATCGCACATGGATGTAGCAATTATGATATTGTTTTTCTCATCAGAGAGGGAATAATTGTCTTATATTGGTTTCACAATTTATTGTGTTTAGTATTTATTTTTTTCACTTTTTCACTGAATCACATGACAATGGAAATACCATTGCTTCCAATGGTGCCTGTTCACATCAATTCAGTGCAGCTATGATGTGACTTTGGGAAAGGGTTCTGTGCTACTTTGGTGCAATTTACAGTATGATTTAGCCCCAAAGAATATGCAAAGCACAATCAAAACAAAACCAAAGTCGCATTACATAATCGCACTGCAAATCAAAGCAAAATCGCCTCACATTAGCATGAACCTAGCCTAAGTCTGAGTAAGTGCTACTTGCAACAATGTTTTTATATATCTCTATCTCTGAACTCCTGATGAACTCTCCTGATGAAGCAAAATGTGTTGAGAATTACAGTGCCTCCAGAAAGTATTCACAGCGCTTAACTTTTGCCACATTTTGTTATGTTACAGCTTTATTCCAAAATGGATTAAATTTATTTTTTTTCCTCAACATTCTACAAACAATACCCCATAATGACAACGTGAAAGAAGTTCGTTTTGAAACCTTTGCAATTTATTACAAATAAAAACTGAAAACAAAAACACATATACATAAGTATTCACAGCCTTTGCCATGACACTAAAAAATTAGCTCTGGTGCATCTGTTCTCACTGATCATCCTTGAGATGTTCCCACAACTTGATTGGAGTCCACCTGTGGGAAATTCAGTTGATTGGACATGATTAGGAAAGGCATAAACCTCTCTATATAAGGTCCCACAGTTAACAGTGCATGTCAGAGCACAAACAAGCCATGAAGTCCAAGTAATTGTCCGTAGACCTCCAAGACAGGATTGTATCAAGGCACAGATCTGGGCAAGGGTACAGAAAGATTTCTGCAGCATTGAAGGTCCCAATGAGCACAGTGTTCTCCATCATCCGTAAATGGAAGAAATTTGGAACCACCAGGAATCATAGAGCTGGCCACCCAGCCAAAATGAGCGATCGAGGTAGAAGGGCCTTAGCCAGAGAGGTAACCAAGCATCCAATGGTCACTCTGAAAGAGCTCCAGCATTTCTCTGTGGAGAGAGGATAACCTTCCAGAAGAACAACCATCTCTGCAGCATTCCACCAATCAGGCCTGTATGGTAGAGTGGCCAGATGGAAGCCACTCCTCAATAAAAGGCAAATGGCAGCCCACCTGGAGTTTTCCAAAAGGCACCTGAGGGACTCTAAGACCATGAAAAACAAAACTCTCTGGTCTGATCAAACAAAGATCGAACTCTGTGGCCTGAATGCCAAGTATCATGTCTGAAGGAAACCAGGCACAGCTCACCACCCGGCCAATACCATCCCTACAGTGAAATATGGTGGTGGCAGCATCATGCTGTGGGGATGTTTTTCAGCAGCAGGAACTGGGAGACTAGTCAGGATTGAAGGAAAGATGAATGCAGCAATGTACAGAGACATCTTTGATGAAAACCTGTTCCAGAGTGCTCTTAGACTGGGGCGAATGTTCATCTTTCAACAGGACAATGACTCTAAGCACACATCCCACATAACAAAGGAGTGGCTATGGGCCAACTCTGTGAATGTCCTGGAGTGGCCCAGCCAGAGTCCGGACTTGAACCCGATTGAAAATCTCTGGAGAGATCTGAAAATGGCTGTGCACCAACGCTCCCAATCCAACCTGATGGAGCTTGAGAGGTACTGCAAAGAAGAATGGGAGAAATTGTCCAAAATAGGTGTGCCAAGATTGTAGCATCATAGTTAAAATGACTTGAGTCTGTAAATGGTGCTAAAGATGCTTCAACAAAGTCTTGAGCAAAGGCTGTGAATACTTATGTACATGTTTTTTGTTCATTTTTTATTTGTAATAAATTGCAAAGATTTCAAAACTAACTTCTTCCACGTCATTATGGGGAATTGTAGGATGTTGAGGAAAAAAAGGAATTTAATCCATTTTGGAATAAGGCTGTAACATAAAAAAAGTGGCAAAAGTTAAGCACTGTGAATACTTTCTGGATGCACTGTAAGCTACTGTAGTGTCACCAAACTGCAGGAAACAATTTTTTATAAAAACAAGCATATACGGTAAAAATGTATCCCTGTTAATGTAATAGGGGAAATAGACAAAAATATCTCAAATATCTAATGTGTCACATATCAAGGGTCTTTTTATGTGATACCTTCTTATATTTATATAGATGGATATCAAACTATATTACATTTGTTTAATTATGTATGAAATTGAATAAATATAGTAAATTTTTAACAAAAATTACTGTTTAATGTTGCTACTTTAAAAGCCCTGATAAGCTGCTTTGTTTACATTTCTGAAAAGTTTATGTAGAGATGTGGTGCAGCCGAATGTCCTACAATCCAATCACTGTTCTGTTTATTGTAAGCAACAGGACAAGAGATGAGGTTAGGTCTTCCAGTCAGGACATCTGGTCTGGTGACAGTTGTCTAGAAGGGGATTCCCCTTAAGCACGATCAGAAAATCATATGAAAAATACCACTTTCTAAGCAATCGTACAATAATCTGATTGTTGGAACACAGCTTTTGTCCGAAATTATTTGAAGGGGCAAGCATGAAAATTTTGCTCATACGATACCAGACCGCACGGTTTTCATTTAATCAGTACAATTTTCATCCAAAAATACAATAAAAATACATGACATCACTTCCAAATTGTCTCTCTGTCATACAAGAATTTTTGCAACTTTAGCAACCTCTTCACTTTCGATATGAGACTAGCATTCATCCAGTATTCTCATCGTGTGCAGGGCATTACACTGGGGAGGTTTGTTCTCACTTCCTGTTGCTTTTCCAGGACAGGATTTGAAATGGAAATTACATTGGGACACAAATGGCAAAAATAACCTGAGGGGGTCCTGCAGATGTAGCAATTAGAGGGTTGAGACAACCCATTTAACACTGACAGGGGTTACGATGGTCAACTTTTATTCATTTATGTAAAACCTTAATCTCAAAAAGAAAATAAATCTATTTGTTTTAACTGCTTAAAAAGTGTTGGTTGGAGTTTGGCTTCAATTTGTGTAGTGTATATAAATCTGCTAGTGCATTTAACATCTCCTGAGACTAACACTGCTGGTGTCTCTGTTGCTCGTTTATTCCAGAGTGTAAGTACTTTTATACAGAAGGTGTATTATTGGCCGGATCACCAGGTGAAAACAGAGGGAATAAAGCATTAAAAAGAAAAACTAATGCAGCCACCACATCTAATATTTCATAAGCTGCAATATACTACATTTTTGGTTTGGAGTTTAAAACCACTTTAAGGTACTGTATTTCATAAAACAATGTATTTGCTACTTAGATGTGGTTATCTTTCCGAATTGGACTGAACATTTCCTCAGTTAAAGTGTTACCAGCATTTGAGTGGACACAAGGAAACAAAAAAATCTGGTACACAGAACCATTCGAAGAACAAAATGATCAAAATGATCATATATCACAACAATGCAGTTAGGTAAACATGCACAAATCACTATCCCACACAATTATTTACAGGGGTCATTTTTTAATGAGAGATGTTATATTGTATGGTGCCAAACAATAAATGTATTTAAAAGATAAAAAGATATATTTTTAGAATCTGAAAACAGAGTTAAAACAGGATGAATCGTCTCATAAAAAGGTCTGATAGCAGGGATATATGCAGTGGATACTGGTTTTAGGTTAATTATGCAAAAAGAAGTCGCTGCAGAACTAAGCATTAAGATTAGAGAAAAAAAAGTACCATTTAAGGACTAAATATTAACAAAGCAACAAGACAGGTTTCCCAAAAAACATGGTGTTTTGAAAGAGAATTTTCTTTTCATTATGATTGCAATTCTTAGGTGAAAAGAGGTTTTTATTGTTTAATTAGAGAATGAATAAATAAATTCTTCAAAGTAACCTTTGATGATTAGAGCTCTAAGTTTCTGCTCAAGCTAACAGCTCCCCCTAGTGTGTACAATTAGTAAAAAAAAAAAATTACCTTGCATTTGGGCCACTAAATCATAGATGGCAATTCTCAAACTCTCTGGCAGGAAAAAAAAAGCTGCAGTTTCTACTGGAAAGAAAAATTAGTTTTGGATAAATAAGAAATCAAAACACACAAAATAGTGCGTATAAACAGAGCCAATAGCTATAACCATCAAAAAATACCCAAATAGAGGCATTAATAGTTCATATGTTAATTCCTGCAGGAAAAACACACCCTGTGCTATGATAACCAGTAAAGAATTGTGCCAGTCTATTTGTGGAAAAGTGTAAGCTGAACTCCAGGCAGATGTATTAAAAACACCAATGGATGAGATTGCCTAAGTATTAAAAAGTTTTTTTTTTTTTTTAATACAGCTAGTATAAATACATAACGTTAATTTATTTTTTGTTTCTTCCTTTTACAGCAGCACTCAAACTAATAGCTTGTCTAGACACCCCTCCAAAAAGTGATCTGTGGTAATATTTTATCTCCTTATTGCCTATTTTAACCGTAGAAATGCAGACGCACCACACCCGCTGCAATGCACACTGTATCAGAGTGGTTATGGCACTGTCCTATTCACTTGAATGGGTTACGTTCAGCAACAATGCCACCCACAAATGTGACATGGTATTTAATTTTTGCTGTGATCATGGCACACCTACAGCCTTGTGTGGCTGCGTCTCCTTGTTCGGATATGCAGTCGGGGGAGGTGAAAACGTAACTCGTTTGCCTGCTTTTACCATCCTTCAGTCAATATTAATTAAGTGTGCTTTATTCACATGTGCTGACAAAGAACATGCTGATGAGGAGAGAACAGAACTTATCAGTCTGTTGAGACTTCTCCTCTGTCACAAGCTGGGCCAGGGCGGTTACCCAGCTGTGTACTAGAGCTGTGTTAATTTCAGATCTGGATGGACAGAAATACAAATCTTTTGGCAGCTTTTTGTCTTGGATGGAGTGGAGGGATTACAATGCTTGTCAGATTTTATTGCTGCCTTTGGAGATTCAGTCTCTCTATTTGTCCTGTTTACCATTACCATTGAAAGAGAAAGTAAAAGGCAATCACCAATTTTGGATTGGCATCAAAACACCAATAGAAGGTAAAAGTTCCAAAGGGGGCAATAGTTCTGGTAACACACCAGGATTCCCTCACTTTGGAGGGATTTCCTCTCACTTCCTGTTGTGGCTATGGGAGAGGAAGTGAATGGAAATCTCCCCTATGAAACACAGATGGCAAAAAAATAAAATAAAATAGGGGTTATAACCCTTCCTTGAAAGAAAAAACTTTTGCCTTTAGTTATACTTTAACTATATATTTAACAGTTTGCCAGGAGTTCAGCTTTACGTATTTCCATGTTCTTTTGATATAGACAAATAATATATCCACATAAACACTTCTTTAAGCTTTTACTGTGGAAGGTTCAAATGTGCAAGTCATTAAATGTTCTTTAGGCCTTAGCCCAACGGTGCTACTGAAACAAACTTACAGATCTTCACAGTAGCATTACAAATATAGGCATAGATATATATTTAGTAAGGATTTTTACAGTCTAGGATCAAACACATCTGGTTCTGCTCCAGGAAGAGGAAGAAAGCTCCATGCCCTTTCTTTTTAATGCAAACAGCCTTTGGCATGGGCAGTTCATTATACATTTTTTTCTGTGTCATTCAGTTCTTGCACCTGAGGGCTTCTTTCTTGGCCATCCTCATGCGTGGCTGTTGTTGAGCTACCGGTGCCATTAACTGGTGAGGAAATGAGTTGTGCTGATTGGAGTACAGCCTCAGAATGCTCTCTTGCCTTCATTCGAAGAGCTGCAACACTTGCCGTGCGGTGACTCTGGCAGTTATAAGGAGGTAGAAAAGAGAGAGCCAGGGGATCGGACACACAGCAGGAGCAAAGAGGGCCACCTGAAGGAGTATATGAAAGATTAGCATCTTCTCACTTTGCTTTTATCAAAATGATACATGCTTATTACACCTATTATTTAGGTAACTTTATGCTTTCATGTAGTGATAATCATTATTTAATACTTATGCAATATCATCATATTAAAAATTAATGCATGTACAAAATGCTGTAGCCCTTACATTTGGCCGAAGTAATCTTTTAAATGTATTTTTTTAATAGAAGAAGTTGTGGCAAATATGTAGAGTGTACTTTTTCCACATGATAAATCTGAATATTTGTTAATTTAGATCATAAAAATAAATTAATACACAATTTCAGTTTAATGTGTTATATTACATGTATAAAGTACTGTATTAAGTATATTACCTGTATTATATACTGTAATATGTATTCTGTATTATTATATACCTGTATTATATTATCTGTAAGCACTATATGAATCAAGCTCAATGTTTGCCTGTTCAAATATGTTGAAAAAGTCAACAATTTATATAGAGTGTAGTGAAAGTGGTAGTAAACTCTTTTTGTAGATGTTTACCTACAGGTAAGCTTATAATAAAGCTTGCCTGTAGGTAAAATAAACATTGTGCACCGCTTCAGAGATATTTGCTCTTTTTGAGAGCTGTGCTCATACCTGTTGCACATGCGTGGGAGTGACGTCATCTCGACTCGGCCAGTCAGACAGCCAGAGCTTGTGAACTCGGAAGGAAGACTGGTTGAAGATGGAAGCCTCTGCAGCAGTGACAGTGTACTGCTGGAGGGCTTTGTTTTAAGGTAAGTCCTTCATAATGTGTTAGTATGCGATGCATACTAGCACATTATGACATTACCTTGCAAGGTATTTTTTTTCTCTTTTTAGGTACGGTTTACTGCACTTTAATTTTTCACATTGCTGTATGTTACAGAAGATATCTGTATGTTGTTCCTGTTTGCAGGTTCTCCTGTCTCCTCTCCAGGGATCAGCCGAACTGTCTTGGGTTTGGTTCAAGCAAAGTTCAAAGAAGTTCGGATGACAAACCTGATTATACATTGAAACCAATGTGAGTTGAATTTTTCATATTAAAAATTCCCTCTAGGCAAGGGAGTGTCAAAACATAGCACATAGGGGTGAGCACTGTCCTGGGGAACATGCAGCAATGCAGAAAAAAAAATGGTTAAAAATCCCATTCAGCCAGGAGCAGTGATTTAAAATCATTTACATTCGGACCAAACACTGAGTTCATCTGTGCTCTTCACAAAATATTATTAATAGGTTATTAATAGGTTAACTGGCTTTAACACAAACTTAACCCCATAATAAGTGTACTCTTGTGTGATTGTAAGCTTTACCATGACCAGGATTGATTTAAAAGTGCAATACAGTTTGTACATCACTGCATAACATACAGTATGTAATAATATATGAATGTGGAGAATCAATAAATGTGTAGATCTCATCAGCAGACAATATTGACAGATAAAAATTAGGTCATAATCATTTAAAGTGGTGGTAAAACCCTTACATATAACCAGTGAAGAGGCTAGCCTCAGGTTATATAGAGAGATGAAACAAATCCTCCTGCATACTGCATGTTGTACCTGTTTATCTGCGGCCATCTGTTCTCTACAGTTGTTTAAAGTACAGAATTTATACAGCTTGTCTGAGCATTTAGAAAGCAGGGTAGTGGGGAGCTGAAGGTACACCCTTCAGAGCTCAGTGAGAAGAGCTCTGAGAGCTGATTGGAGGGAAGGGACACACCCTCTCCACACAGCTCACAGAAACAGAGGCTGTCAATTACATGCTGTGTGCTGGAGCTCCCACCCCATCATCTTTTTTTCTCTTGGTGTCAGGAAAACTTTTTCAGAAGATACTCATACACATAACAGAGAAACAAAACTGCAGACAGAAATTAAAGTTTAGTGCTTTGGACTGAGACAAGTACACACTATAAAAGATTATGATATGTTCATATTTCATGGATCTAAAAAGAACAAACAGAGGGTGCACCGGCCTAGTGCATTACCTTAAAACACATTTTTATTGATATAAAGATGATAAGTAATATACTCACAAAGGACGAGTAAGTCAATAGCTCATTGTCCTGTCCCCAGAATACATTCTCTTCTGAGGACTTCTAGATCAAGATTGACCTGTATAATTATTATGTTGTTTTGCATTTGATTGTAGTCATGTTTATTTACAGATTAGCTATCTGTTCTCTCATGCCACCTACTGGCTAAACTTCAGAGCTGTGTTATTTTAGCTAGCCAGGATATGATGTAAATGGTCATCCCACAATATAGGAAGTGAACTAGAGGAAGTAAAACACCTCATAGGAATCCATGATGCTCTATATGAGAGAAGCAACCAGATTCTATCTTTTTCCATCTGATGGCATCGGAGGTAATTAATGTCTCTTTTTCTCTGTTACAGGTAGCTAGGATTGTATAGAAGAGGATCTTAGCTATATTGAGTGTCATTTTATCTGTGATGCTTATCGTATAGCAATTGTATGTTATCTTTCTTGTTATAGTTTTAACATTTATCTGCAACGTGCCAATAAAGTTCAGACAAGTTAAAACCATCTTATTATTGTGTGTGCAGAGAAGGTTATCTGCTTGAATAGCTTCCCATAGACTCCGGGAGTATGGGGAGCGAGTTCAAGACACTCATCAAAAAAAAAAAAGAACAGCACTGTCCAGTAAACATTGCATTGCATCTCACAATAGGAACCCTGGACCTCCAACAGGCATTTCGAGGACTTGCCTCTTCCTCAGAGCCAACAGAACCTCTCTCTGGTATCCAGTCAGATACCAAGAGAGTAAAACTCCAACTAGTGCAGAGTGAGAAAAGGATTGGCTATACAGAAGACCTACAGTCTGCAGAGAGCCTGCAATCGACTTTACAGTCACTTCCATACAGCCAAGCAACACAGTGAGACTGCAGCCACACGCATATGGCTCCCACAAGTTGCTACACAGTTAATCAGCCATATCACGCAGCCACTCATCCTCACGCAAAACAAGATCACAAGTTTTCGGTTCTGGCAAGTCGGTGTCAGCCAGTGATGCGTCTGCCATCACCAAAAGCTGAAGCAGCAAAGACACGTGCTGCCTTCACCGCACAAGAAAGCCAGTTGAAGTTAGAAAAAAGCAGGCCTAGAAACCTCTTTGAAGCTTGAACAAGCATGCCTAGAAGCCTCTTTGAACCTCAAACAAGCACACCTAGAAGTGAAGCTGGAAAAGCTCACTGCAGAAAAGAAAGCTGCAGCTGCCATGGTTGAAGCAGAAAACCTAGAAGCAGCCATAAACCTCAGTAGTGAACGCACCGACCGCAGCAATGTTCTTGGTACCAATCAAGAGAGCCAGATCCCGCGCAACACACTTCAGAGTACTTGGACCAACACTTCAGACCAATCAGTGACACTCCCTTCCCACAGGAAACAGACAATATCCTCAGGGAAACAAGCCAGACACTGCAAGTAATAGAGCATAAAAACAACCAAATTCCTCAGTGCTGCATACGAGAGAACTCTCGTCAGAATGTAACAGATCAAGCCTACTTCTGTGCACGCCATGACTCTCAACCTCCATACCAGTGTCAGAACAACCCTTCTACCCCAAACCGGTATGAGGCAGGTCGACCCAAAGCAGAACCTCTCGACACGTACGATCGCACACCACACTCCCGTTGCAGCAGCAAATTGCCATCATGCTCTAATGCTAACCAAGCTGTAATGGACTTTGCTAAGTTCTTTGCCAGACGTGACCTAATCGCCAAGGGACTTGTAAAGTTTAATGATAAGTCATAAAATTACAGAGCTTGGCTGTCATCCTTTCAAAATGCTCTAAAGGATCTAAATGTGTCCCACTCCGAGGAGATAGACCTCCTAGTCCAATGGCTTGGGAAAGACTCTGCTGAACACGCTAGTAGGATCAGGAACATTAGCATAAAAAATCCAGGGACTGGCCTCAAAAAGATCTGGAGCAGATTAGAAGAGTGCTATGGCTCAACAAAGGTGATAGAAAATGCACTGTTTAAGGAGATTGTTGACTTTCCCAGAAAACCAAGCAAGAGCTATCATAAACTCAGAGAACTAGCTGACTTGTTAGAGGAACTACTATTTGCCAAAGCTGAAGGAGACCTGCCAGGCCTTGCCGCCTTGGATGCAGCCAGGAGGATTAAACCCTTAGTTTTGAAGCTTCCTTATGACTTACAACTGAAGTGGGTAAAATATGGTTCCAAGCATAAGAAAAGGTTCCAGCTACCATTCCCACCATTTGAAGTGTTTAAAGACTTTGTTTCAGAGCAAGCGGAGATTTTGAATGACCCCAGCTTTGATTTTACACTGCCACAAGCCATGCCTCCTAGCCTCAAACAACACAGGATGCCGGTGACAGTACACAAGACTAACGTTTCTCCTACAGATCTTTCCAACAAGTCATCCAACTTCACTCGCCCAGAGGACAAAGTCAGAGATCCTAGCAAGCAGTGTCCTCTACACAGGAAGCCGCATCCTCTCCTGAAATGCAGATCCTTCAGGGAGATCGCAAAGCTTTCCTAAGAGAGAACCACATCTGCTTCAAGTACTGCTCTTCCACGTCACACTTCGCCAGAGACTGCAAGGTTAGTGTATCATGCACTGAGTGTGACAGCAAAAACCACAACTCAGCACTTCATCCTAGCCATGTCTCTCGAAGACAGACTCTTCCTGCAAATGATGGAAAAAGAGATAGCCAAGGGAGAGTCAAATGATTGGGTTGCACCTCTCCCGTTTAGGCCCCATAGACAACGTCTGCCTAACAACAGGGAACAAGTCCTTAAGCATTCTGTCCCCCTCAAACGCAATTTTCTGAAAAAAACAGAAATGAAGGACCACTTCGTTACTTTCATGGGCAAGGTATTTGAAAACAACCACACAGAGTTAGCTCCTGCTCTTAAAGACAACGAGGAGTGTTGGTATTTACCCATATTCAGGGTGTACCTCACTAAGAAACCAGGACAGATTAGAGTGGTGTTCGACTTTAGCTCTAAAGAAAAAGGAGTGTCATTAAATGATGTCCTTCTCTCAGACCCAGATCTGAACAACAGACTCATAGGAGTACTCCTCCATTTCCGCAAAGACTATGTTGCATTCATAGCGGACATCCAGCAGATGTTCCACTGTTTTCTGGTAAAAAAAGGAACATAGGAATTTTTTGAGATTTTTCTGGTACAGAGACAATGACCCTTCCAACGAGATTGTGGAATACTGCATGAAAGTCCACATGTTTGGGAATAGCACTTGCCCTGTGGTTGCCATCTACTGAGTCAGACGTTCGGCTCATGAAGGTGAGTCAACTTACGGGTCAGATGTCAAACACTTAATAGAACAGGACTTCTATGTAGATGACTGCCTAAAATCTCTACCTACCAATGAAGCAGCTGTTAGTCTCCTCAAGAGAAAACAGGAGATGCTAGCCTGTTCTAACTTGAGGCTTCACAAGATCGTTTCTAACAGCATAAAATTGATGGAGGCCTTCCCCTCTCAAGATCGCTCCAGTGAGCTCAAAGACTTAGACTTAAGTTCTGATTCTCTCCCAATGCAACGTAGCCTTGGACTGCTCTGGGACTTAAAATCAGACTCCTTCACCTTCCATGTTAGTCAAGAAAAAAAAACCCTTTACTCGCAGAAGATTTCTGTCAGCCATAAGCAGTTTGTATGATCCTCTGGGATTTGCAGCTCCAGTTACCATTGAAGGTAAGGCACTTCTAAGAGACTTGACTCAAGAGACAGTGAATTGGGATGACCCACTTCCCCCTGAAAAAAAGAGATCAGTTGTCAGAGTGGAGAAATTCCTTAACAGCCTTGTCTAACCTCCAGGTTCCTCGCTCATATGCTCCTGTGCCGAGTACAGAGGTCCAAAGCCAAAGACTTTGTGTTTTTTGTGATGCTTCTGTCAAGGCAATTGCCGCGGTAGCTTACCTTAAGACTAAGGACATCACAGGACATTACCATATAGGTTTTGTTATGAGAAAAGCAAAACTTGCCCCACTCCCAGAACACACAATATCTAGGCTAGACCTTTGTGCTGCAGTATTAGCTGTAGAGCTTACTGACATGATAACTAGAGAGATGGGCCTAGAAATCAAAGACACTGAGTTCTACGCTGATAGTAACGTAGTCCTGAGGTACATCTACAACAAAACCAGATGCTTCTATGTCTATGTCAGTAACAGGGTGTTGAAGATTAGGAGATCCACACATCCAAAACAGTGGCACTTTGTATCAACCAACCACAATCCTGCAGACTTAGCAACCAGAGCCGTTCTAGCCAACCGTCTAAAGGATACAATGTGGTTCACAGGCCCTGTATTTCTTTACAACTCAGAACACAGCACTTCTGATTCTGACGCCTTCTGCTTGATAGATGCAAATGAGGATGCAGAGGTCCGTCCACAAGTGTCTACATTAGCCACAGTGACTTTACTCCAGCAACTCAGATCTCATTGGTTTAGCAGGTTTTATACATGGAGATCACTTATTAGAGCCATCTCTTGCTTATCACATATAGCTCATTCCTTTAAAAAAGAAACTGACTGCAAAGGCTGGCACCACTGTAAAGGTGCTTACACAGTTGCCAATCTAGAGCAATCAAAACATCTGATCATCCATACTGTGCAACAAGAGACCTTTGTTAAGGAAATTGACTGTATTAACAGCAAAAAGCCAACCTCTAAAGACAGTGTCCTAAGGAAACTCGATCCATTTCTTGATAGCAATGGCCTGTTAAGGATAGGGGGTCGCCTAAAGAGAGCAAGTTTAGAGTACAATGAGAAACACCCTCTGATTCTGCCAGCTCACCATCATGTCACTGCTCTGCTTGTAAAACACCAAGGCCGGTTATTCGCTGAAGGAGCTTTGAGAGCTGCCGGACTATGGGTAGTAGGAGCAAAAAGAGGTGTGAACAGGTGTATCTTTAATTGTGTCACCTGCCGCAAGCTTCATGGACTTGTACAAACCCAAAAGATGGCTGACCTTCCATCTGACAAACTTACTATTGATCCTCCCTTTACAAATGTGGGCCTTGATGTGTTTGGTCCTTGGTCTGTTACTACTCGACAAACCAGAGGAGGCCATGCCAGCAGCAAACGCTGGGCAGTTATAGTTACTTGTTTGACCATTTGAGCTGTTCACATAGAGCGGATTGAATCGATGGACACTTCCAGCTTTTTCAACGCTCTCAGGCGTTTTATTGCCATCAGAGGTCCTGTTAAACACATCCGCTCCGACAGAGGCACTAGTTTCGTTGGAGCAGTCAAAGAACTTCAGATCCTTTCCAATCTTGACAATAATAGCGTGGAAAGATATCTCAATGAACAAAGATGTGCCTGGACATTCAATCCTCCTCATTCTTCCCACATGGGCGGTGTTTGGGAAAGGATGATAGGCGTAGCCCGCAAGATTCTTGACTCTATTTTCTTACAAATGGGAAATGCTAGACTCTCTCATGAGTGCTTGATAACCTTTATGGCTGAAAGTCTCAGCCATTATAAATGCAAGACCGTTGGTTCCAGTTTCAACCGATCCGAAGGACCCAATGCTGTTGATCCCGGCTACTCTACTTACTCAGAAAACTGGCAGGGTCAGTGCCCCACATGGAGAGTTTACTACAAAAGATCTCTTCAAATGCCAATGGAGACGGGTGCAATGCCTTGCTAACACCTTCTGGGATAGGTGGAAGTAACAGTACCTTCAAATCCTACAACCCAGAAAAAAGTGGCAAGTTGCCAAACCTGACCTGAAACAAGGCAATGTGGTACTTGTTAAAGACTGCCAAACACGCAGGAATGACTGGCCTTTGAGACTTATCACCCAGATGTTCCTAAGCAAAGATGGTCATGTTAGGAAGGTCGAAGTTAAGACTTCCAAACAGGGCGAAGTTAGACTGTTCCTCAGACCAATATCAGACTTGATATTGCTGGTGCCCAATGACGATGTCAGTGGCGTTGGATAACGCCAGATGGGGAGTACCCTGTCCCCAGAATACATTCTCTTCTGAGGACTTCTAGATCAAGATTGACCTGTATAATTATTATGTTGTTTTGCATTTGATTGTAGTCATGTTTATTTACAGATTAGTTATCTGTTCTCTCATGCCACCTACTGGCTAAACTTCAGAGCTGTGTTATTTTAGCTAGCCAGGATGTGATGTAAATAGTCATCGCTTCTCCCACAATACAGGAACTGAACTACAGGAAGTAAAACACCTCATAGGAATCCATGATTCTCTACATGAGAGAAGCAACCAGATTCTATCTTTTTCCATCTGACGGCATTGGAGGTAATTGATGTCCCTTTTCTCTGTTACAGGTAGCTAGGATTGTATAGAAGAAGATCTTAGCTATATTGAGTGTCATTTTATCTGTGATGTTTATCGTATAGTGATTGTATGTTATCTTTCTTGTTATAGTTTTACCAGTCATCTGCAACGTGCCAATAAAGTACGGACAAGTTAAAACCGTCTATTATTGTGTGCGCAGAGAAGGTTATCTGCTTGAATAGCTTCCCATAGACTCCTAGAGTATGGAAAGCGAGTTCAAATGATGCACTGTGTAGAAGTCCACACAGGGTTTCAAATTAGATTTTTAAGTGTTATTTTATAGTAAGGGGCTATTGAAAACCTCTATGTTTTTATTATATTTAAATAAAACTACGTACAAGGATTTAATATTTTTTAATATGGTAACTACAGTGAGGAACAGAAGTATTTGAACACCCTGCGATTTTGCAAGTTCTCCCACTTAGAAATCATGTATGGGTCTGAAATTCACATTGTAGGTGCATTCCCACTCTGAGAGACAGAATTTAAAAAAAAATTCAGGAAATCACATTTTATGATTTTTAAAGAATTTATTTGTCTTGCACTGCTGAACATAAGTATTTGAACACCTAAGAAACAGCAAGAATTCTGGCTCTCAAAGACCTGTTACTGTGCCTTTAAAAAGTCCACCTCTACTCCACTCATTAATCTAACTTAGTAGCACCTGTCTGAGCGCTTTAAAGACACCTGTCCACCCCACAGTCAGTCAGACGCCAACTACTACCATGGGCAAGACCAAAGAGCTTTCAAAAGACACCAGAGACAAAATTGTGGACCTCCACAAGGCTGGAAAGGGCTACGGGGCAATTGCCAAGCAGCTTGGTGAAAATAGATCAACTGTTGGAGCAATTGTTAGAAAATGGAAGAGTCTAAAGACAACTGTCAGTCTCCCTCGGACTGGGGCTCCATGCAAGATCTCACCTCGTGGGGTATCACTGATACTGATGATAAGAAAGGTGATGAATCAGCCCAGAACTACAAGGGAGGAGCTGGTCAATGACATGAAGAGAGCTGGGACCACAGTTTCAAAGGTTACTGTCGGTAGAACACTACGCCGTCATGATTTCAAATCATGCATTGCACGAAAGGTTCCCCTGCTCAAGTCATCACATGTCCAGGCCCGTCTGATGTTTGCCAATGACCATCTGGATGATCCAGAGGAGGCATGGGAGAAAGTCATGTGGTCAGATGAGACCAAAGTAGAACTTTTTGGTCTAAACTTCACTCGTGTTGTCAGGAATGGACTCGCCAATGGTGGTGGGACTCACCTGCTTTGTGGGCTAAAGTACCAAGGCTGGCCAGCGGGTGCTCTCAGCAGCCAGAATCTCACTCCTGCAATCAAGCCATCACCTGAGGCTGATTGCAGGAGGTGTATTTAAGCAGGACCAGGCCTGTGATCAGTGCCTTGGTGTTTGTTTCCCATGAGTCCCTGTACCTTGTATCCTGTGTTCCTGTTCTTCTGCCTATCTGACTTGTTGCCGCCCTGCCTGATCCTGACCTCTGCTGACTTCTCCTGCTCTGACCCCTGGCTCGTTTGACTACTCTACTGGACATCCCTATTCTGATCTGAACCCCCGTAATAGAACCTGGCGAGTGACCTGACTACCCTTTGCCTGCTGCCTTGCACATATTAGTATTAGTTAAGGTTTGGTTTTGTTTGCACTGCGTTTGTTTATTATGTGCAGCTAATAATAAATTTTATTATTATTACACCATACTTGAAGCCTGCTGTTTCCCTGTGTCAGTCCACACATCTCTGGTCATACCTGGAGCCCTGACACGTGTTTGGAGGAAAAAGAAGGATGAGTTGCATCCCAAGAACACCATCCCTACTGTGAAGCATGGGGGTGGTAACATCATGCTTTGGGGGTGCTTTTCTGCAAAGGGGAGAGGA
The DNA here is from genome assembly GCF_062004578.1 of Staurois parvus. Classification (NCBI taxonomy): domain Eukaryota; kingdom Metazoa; phylum Chordata; class Amphibia; order Anura; family Ranidae; genus Staurois; species Staurois parvus. The sequence continues at coordinate 1,799,010 of NW_028318030.1, forward strand.
CGACTGCACTGTATTAAGGAGAGGATGAATGGGGCCATTTATTGTGATATTTTGAGCAACAACCTACTTCCCTCAGTCAGAGCATTGAAGATGGGTCGTGGCTGGGTCTTCCAACATGACAATGACCCGAAACACACAGCCAGGATAACCAAGGAGTGGCTCCGTAAGAAGCATATCAAGGTTCTGGAGTGGCCTAGCCAGTCTCCAGACCTAAATCCATTAGAACATCTTTGGAGGGAGCTGAAACTCTGTGTTGCTCAGCAACAGCCCCGAAACCTGACAGGTCTAGAGGAGATCTGTGTGGAGGAGTGGGCCAAAATCCCTGTTGCAGTGTGTGCAAAACTGGTCAAGAACTACAGGAAACGTTTGACCTCTGTAATTGCAAACAAAGGCTTCTGTACCAAATATTAACACTGATTTTCTCAGGTGTTCAAATACTTATGTTCAGCAGTGCAAGACAAATAAATTCTTTAAAAATCATAAAATGTGATTTCCTGAATTTTTTTTTAAATTCTGTCTCTCAGAGTGGGAATGCACCTACAATGTGAATTTCAGACCCCTCCATGATTTCTAAGTGTGAGAACTTGCAAAATCGCAGGGTGTTCAAATACTTCTGTTCCTCACTGTATGTCTCTGAGTTTTGAATACTCTAGCCTTTTAAAATACCAGCTAGGTTTGAATGTTTATTATAGTATTTACAGTACATTTGGGTGGTCAATATATCTAAATTAATATATTATATAGAGTTTTCATCAGTTACTGATTATCTGTTGGGATTGAATATCTAACTCATCTTTGTTGATAAACCTGTCTCAGAGCTTTAAAAATCTTTTGAAGTGACCATATTTGGGCAGTAATGCCACTGCTATCCCCATCATGTAAGCAATTACCTGGTGACAGTGGACGTTGCTAAGGATGCAGTGAATGGCAGCACCCACTGCTTCCTTAGGAACCATTGACAGCAGGAAGCTGTTATATATAAAAGCGGTAGAAATGCTGAGACTGAATGGGCAAATATTCAGGTGTTTATATGGATGCCTGAACAGCCAATGCTTGACCTGAAAACCCAAAATGAAAGCACTCTAAAATATATACTATAACAAAAATAAAATGAAAACTAACCTTTTACTAAGTGAAAACCATACTGGGATAATTACAAGCAATTTATTGGATTCTCAATTCTTCCTTTTTGTATTTGTGTTTAGTAAATCATACTCAATTCCGCCTGTGTTTGTGCTCAATAAACCATACACAATAAAGTACCTCCTATACATATATACCCCATAAAAAAGGGAAAGAAGTGTTCCCATAGTACTACTATAATTTATAGTGTTCAAGTGCCTTGGGATTCACCTTCTGTGTACCAAATACAATATAATATAATACAATAATAATATATATTGGTTACCAATCATATGCCAATCTCCCCTAGTGAAATTGCACTCACCAGATTATGCATTGCCTTAATTCAATAAGAGGATCTCAATGCATCTTTGGTTATTAATTTCTGTCCTCTGGGGTGTGCGCCCTTACATTGAATAATATCATTTAATAGCTTTGCAGATGTTCTCCACACCACCAGCTACTTCCAAGATGGCAGTACTCTCCAAATGGCAGAAGTGATGTGACAATGTGGCAATGTGTTTTGTCTGTAGGAAGTCTTCAGGTATCTCTCTGATCTCTGAAGACGTCCTACAGACAAAACACGTTGGAAGTTTGATCGCATGAAACAGAAGGGAAGACCATTTCCTGTACTGTAAGCGAAGAAAATTATTTCACTGGTAAATCAAAAATTCTATGTTCTTAATTGTGTTACGACACTTTTGCAATGGCTTCCAGGAACTTCCAAAATCCCAACCTGTACTTCTAATGTTACTCTAAGAATCCTTTCCAGTACTTCCAATGGTACTTACAGAATCCCTGCCAAGATTTCCAGAAGTCTGATATTACTTCCAATAGTACTTACAAAAAACCTGTTAGGAATTCCTGAGTTTCCTGAAAAGATGCTGAATGTGTCATCTGACCAAAAGGGTATTTAGTGAAATACTAAAGGTTATGTTTTTTAACCTCCCTAGCGGTCTGATTATGTCCATATTTCTGTGCTCAAAGCGGTACATTTTTTTGCATGGAAATATGTATTTTTTATATTGTAGGCCTGTCATTTTTAGGAATAACTCACTGAAATCTGTCCGAACAAGAGTCTAGTAAAAATCCCAGGTATGTTAAAATTTGAAGCACAAAATCATAAATTATAATTTAATAAATAATAATAAAAATAATAATAATATAATACATTTAATTCAATAATATAATCAAACCAAAAACACAGAATTTTTAAATATAGCGCCAAGTTCGCACATCACTGAGCAAGGTCGCAAAATTGTTTTCAGTGTCTGATGACGAATTTCCCCACGAATCATTATCACTCAATTCTGCAAGTAGTTCTAATTTACTATCGCTGTTCTCTAGCTGGTCTAAAACCGATTTTGACCTAAAGGGACGCTTTTTGGATGCCATTTTATTTTAGTGAATGTCACTTTTTGTCATTTTCAAATTTCCCGCCGCTCCGTTCCCGTACGTCCCAACGTCGCAGAGGACGGAAACCCAGAAGACAGATGCCGGCATCCGCCGGAGGACATTACAGGGGACACTGAAAGAGGGACATCGTGGGAGCGCAGGACAAGGTAAGAGAAGAACAGTGCCGCATGGTAAGCCCGAGTGTAGCTCGGGTTACCGCTTGTGGTACTGAAACTTTGCCCCGAGCTACACTCGGGAATACTGCCAGAGAGGCTCCATAAGACATTATCTGATGTGATTCTCACAGCCAATGGGTGCAGAGTCAATCAGCACTGTTCCCCAAACTTCCTGAATACCCAGAAGACACTGAGGGAAGCAGAGCAATAGGCTTCAGAAACATTGAACGGAGGAGGGCATAGGGACATGGATTGCTATGCTGTGTGTGTCTATTGAGGCACACAGCTCAGGGAGCTTGCACAGATGGGTGACTTCTTAGCACACAGCTAACCAAGGGGACACCTGAAAATTGTGACGCTATTACAGCAGCCTTGAAATCCATGGGAACAGGTGGAAAGGGACATTTTAGAAGAAGTGGACCACACTTATTAAATATGTATAAACCTCCTCTTATGAAATAAAAAAGAAGGTTTAGTATTACTGTTAAGCTGCAGCCTTTGAAGTAGCTGGTGCTGTACATTTAAACCAGCTCCCTGTAAGCAAGAAAACGTTATAATACTGAAGCCTGCACCTATGTTGCTGACCTGGATTGCCTGACTATTCTTTTATTATTATTATTTATTTCAGGTACTTATATAGCACCGTCAATTTACGCAGCGCTTTACATATACAGTATCTCACAAAGGTGAGTACACTCCTCACATTTTTGTAAATATTTTATTATATCTTTTCATGTGACAACACTGAAGAAATGACACTTTGCTACAATGTAAAGTAGTGAATGTACAGCTTGTATAACAGTGTAAATGTGCTGTCCCCTCAAAATAACTCAACACACAGCCATACATGTCTAAACCACTGGCAACAGAAGTGAGTACACCCCTAAGTGAAAATGTCCAAATTGTTGTATACCTGGATGACCCTTATTTTCTTCTCCTTTCTGGAAAATCACAGAAATCATGCTAAAAAGGTCTTGAAACATCTCTGCTCCCACACTTTATACATCAAGCCAGAGAAATGTGAGTTCAAGAAGAGCAACATCCAATTCCTTTGGCTGGTCATATCCTCTGAGGGTACCACCATGGACCCCAAAAAGATTTCCGCAGTCTCTACGTAGCTCTTACCAATAAAAATGGTGTCCAGGGTTTCTTTGGGTTCACCACAGCATGTTTTTTTTTTTTAATTCTTTATTTATAACAAATAAACAGCAGATGGCAGGTAACACTAATGTATAAGTACAATCAACATAAAATATAAAAAAAAAAAATTATCAGCAGGTCAATTATGTACAGTATTCAAAAGAGTACAGATAAACATGTTCCAGTTCCAAATGCGTAAACCAGTACTCATAGAGAATCCACCTCACTGTTAGCCCATTGTATTTATATATATATATATATATATATATATATATATATATATATGATATAAAAAGATTGAGAGTAGAGAGACAATAAAAGAATGAGCAATGGAATTAGACACAGTAAAGGGAGGGGGAGGGGGAGGGAGAGAGAGAGAAGAGAGAAAAAAAAAGGGGGGGAGGGCAAAGGGGGATGGGGAGACCACTAAATGCCAGGTAGAAGATGATCACTCCTCCCCCTCTTCAAGGAGAGACTTCCCCTCATCCGAATAGATAAACAAGTTCCATAGAGTCCAAGTTTTATAATATACGTCATGTTTATGTTGGTGCGTAAGCATCAGATCTTCCATGTGGTTCATTTCCTCCACTTTACGTAGCACCACAGCATGTTTTTTTTTTTAAATCCAAACAACTTTTATTGCCAAGGTAATAAAAATAAATGGAACAGTATTTACAGAATCTACAATGACATTACTGCATCAACAGGACTAAAGCATGTTTATATGGAATTTTTCCTCTGTCATTACTCCTTTCACCCAGGGCTGCCTTGGAGAAGTGGCATTATTTGTTAGAAGGAGCAGCACATCCTATCCTGATTAACACTAACCATAAGAATCTAGAGTATCTGAGTTCTGCCAAGTGTCACAGACCATGCCATGGTCTCCTTTCTTCTCCAGGTTTTATTTAATCTGACTTACATATTGGGTCCCAAGAAAATGGAGCCTGCTGCTCTGTCAGAACTGTTTCTGGATGTCCTTACTCCTGTTTATCCCTTCTCTATTCTGGATGAAAGAAATTTCCTGATGTTTCAACCCAACGTAATGGCTAAAAAGTTGGTGTCTAAATTGTACCTATTTGTTCCCAAACAGTTCTCCTCAGGAAACTTGTAAGAAACTAAGAATACATTCCTTGTTATTATCAGGGTAAAATCCTCAGGTGAATGAGCAAACAGAGAAAATCAGACCCTGGAACAATACCTCAGTTGTTTTTCATCAGTTTTTCGACAGTTGGGCCTCATTCTTTCCAGAATTTACATATAACAGCGTTTCACACTTGGCTAGCTCGCAGTGACTTTTTGTTTTTCAATTTCACCCTGCTTCTCTCCCCATTTGTTCTATGAAATCTCCAGTTCATGAGTTCAAAACAGGATTACCTCTCTAGATTTGCAGAATCTAGATTTCTCTAGATTTGCAGTCAGAGAAACTCCGGCTTATAAAGTACAAAAACTAAGCAAGGAGCATACTGTAAAAAGAGAGAAGGGATTGTCCTTCCTCTAAACCAAATGATTTGGTGTGTCTTTCCACTGCAAATTTCAGGCTGGGATGTCCCTTGAAGAAAATGGGCCTTAGGTTAATTGGCCCATTTCATGTCCAAACAGTCATTAACACGGTGATGGTCAGACTCACACTGCCAGATTCATTCGTACCCCTCATATTCAATGTGTCCTATCTAAGGCCAGTGTCACCAGATCCTTTTCCCAGCAGGTCCTCTACTTTGCCTCTACCTATCTTGGTGGATGACACTGAGGAGTATGAGGTTGAAGCAATTGTGAATTCCAAATGAGTGTGTGTTCAGTGTGTAAATAAATGGAATGCATTTGACACAATAAAATTCATGGCTGTCAGCAAACCATGCCCATGTGCTTAGGTTAATCAGTGCTTCATTGTGCACATCCTTAGAAGCTTGGCCCTGGGGTCATCTAGAGGCTGTTGAGGTCAAGGGCATGTTACAATACTTTTCCTGTCTGTACTTCCAATGATGCTCATGGAATCCCTGCAAGAATTTCTAGAATTCTTTCCAGCACTTCCAATGGTGCTCACAGAATCCTTACTAGGATTTCCAATGGTACTCACTGAATTCATACCAGAACTTCTATAACCAAAGGGGTATTTAATCTCCAGTCTTTGAAACAGCTGGTGATGTGTCTTAAAACCAGGTACTTGTGAACACTGAAGCCGAGGTCCCTCACTTGTTCCAGACAATGCTTTGGTCTCCTATCTCCACACTGTGGCCACCCTGCTTCTGTATCCCCCTCATGGGTGAGCCTAAGGGCCATGACCTGGTGTCAGTTCACTGCAAAATAGCCCAGGGTCCACTAGGGCTCCTGACTTATCACCATCAGGAACTCTTCTTCTGACCACCTGCCATTTACACTTTGTGTCTTGGGAGAGCCCACATCAACTACCAGGAGAAACAGCTGTAACAACAGGACACAAGATCTTGTTCTTAGCCCTGGGACATCCAAAAGCAGTCCATCTGAGGGTTGGGCAATACAGCAAGCAATGTTAACAGGTACACATAACAAACACATAAAGAAAGACTCAACAGAGCTCAGAGAACAGTCTGAAGCACCTTGCACTAAACTGGCATCAATTGGGACCTGAAAAAACATATTAACAGAAGGAGCAGCCTTGCAAATCTTAGAAACTGATGCCTGATGCTGAAAAGCCCATGAATCATTCCAGGTGTGATACTAGACTTTGTGACAAAATGGCTTCCTACCCATCAATAGTGTAGGGATGGCCTATGATAACCTTCCCCTGTCCCTCGAGACCTGGATATCCAGCAACCAAGACACAGGATGTTGGACTGACCCTTGGGAAACAAGGTCCAGTTGATCCAAAAGGGACCTCGGTGAGTCCAGCAGATGGAGATGAACTTGGGGTATGTCAGTACCACATTCTCCCCAGTCTGTTGCAATGAAAATCACAGCAATGCCTCCCATCTCAATCATTTGCAGAAGGTGAGATATGTGCTTTAGAGGAGAAAAGGCATAGGTCAGGTTGAACCCACCCCATGGAGTTGCCAGGGCATTCCCTGCAAAGGCCTGAGAATTCCTTGAGCTTGATGTCAAACCTTTCCAATTTTTTGTTCAGTAGGTATGGCAGAAGATCCATTTTTGGTGTCACTCATTTGTGGCAAAGAGTTTGGAACACCTCCATGTGGAGCACTCATTCCCTTGCTTCCACATACTGACTGCTGAGAAAGTTCACCTTCCACTTTTCAACTTCTGGGATGTGGATGGCACACAGGGCCAGAATATGCAGATCTTTCCAAGTGAGAATCAAGTCCACTTCTCTTTCAGCATCGCAATGTCTGGGCGCCTTCTTGATGGATGACAAAGGCCACTGCCATGGCATTGTCTGACTGGATTCTGGTTGGGTGACTTTGCAGCTTAGAGCTCCAGCAATGAAGGAACAACTAAATTGTTCTGAGTGCCAGAATGCTGATAGGAAGTTGAGCTTCCTCGATGACCAATTCCCCTTCATTGAGGGGGCATTCAGGACTCCTCCCCATCCCAATAGGCTGAGATCCATTGTGAATAATTTCCATGTCTTTTGGAAAGGGTTTTCCCTGACTCTAGCACTGTGTTGGAAATCCACTACATCAGGGAGGATCTGGCTGTTTAGTTCAGATGCTTCGGATGGTCCAAAAACCAAGTCTATTTGTATTATGATGCCAGAATGTTGAGTTGCAATAGTCTGAAGTAAAACATGACTTATGACACTTCCTCAAATGAGGTTCAAGACTCTCATGCAAGCACAAATTGTTTGACTGGAGGGCCAGGGAATCAACTCAACCTTGCAGGAACAAGTTGAGAATTTTCAGATCCTGAATGAGCCAAGTGCTTCTACTTACCTTGGGAACTGTGAACAAGATCTGTGGTAATAACTCCCTGGGAAAGGAGCTGCTGAAGATCCATCTGTCTTTGCAGGAATGGAGGCTAATTCAAAGGAATGAAGCAGGGAGGAGACGGAAACTTAAACTTTATTTCATAGTCCCTGGAAATGACACTATGGACCAAAACATCTGACATTTCTTAGAACCAGAAGTCCAAAAAGGCTGACAGATATCCCCCACTCTGAAAATGGAGGATGCCCCTTAACTAGGTAAAGGGCTTGGAGCCAAAATTGGTTGGCTTTCAGATCTACATCTTCCAATGAGTGGAGGTTTGCTCCAGACTTACAGCCTCAGGCCAGAAAGGGATGACATGAACTAGTCTCAAGAGATGAAAGTCTACCTGTAAGGGCACGGGCCTTTATTCTCTGCATGATCTCTTTAATGCACTTGTCTAAGGATGTACCAAACAGGCATTGTCTCTCAAAGGGCATCAAATTGCTTCTTGCACAGTAGTTCTCCCATCCAGAATTTGAACAAAAGGATAATTTTATATAAATATAGAGGAGGCCCATCCTGGAGCTAAAGATACTATATATGCATCTGCCACTACACAGTAGTGTAAAGCTATAGGTAAAATTTCTAGGTACTGGTGAATGGAGGGATCTGTTAAAATGGAGCTAGGGCCTTGGGCCATGGCTGCCAGGGTCTGGATGGCAGTCAAGGAGGCAACCACTGGTTGCATGGCAGGGCCCGCCAAAGAAAGCAAGGCCTTTCAAATGGCTTGTAACTGCTTGTTCTCTGGGTCCTTGAACAGGAGATTATTCTCTACAAGGAGTTATCAAGAGTTAAGTCAAGAATTGGCTGGGCAAACTACAGGAACTATCCAATTCTGCATAAAACTCTTCAAAAGGATATTGCTGAACAAAAATCATTTTGCAGGGTGAGGCTAGTCATTGCACAAAACCTAGCGATTTTGGGCAACTTCAGGAATCTCATGCTGGAGACCTTACAATAAGCAGACATAGGCTGCTCTAATGCTGAACATGAATGTACTGCATTGAAAAGGGTAGTAATGATATTCTTAAGTTTTTATCTCAGCTGAAGGTGTCTCACCCTGATCCAATTCCAAAGCAGTAGGGGGGGGAATCTTTGTCACTCTCTTCCTCAGACGTAAAAGTAAAATCATAGACAGACTCAGGAGGAGGGGCTACTTTGTGACCACTGCAATCTATGACCTTCAAGAAGACATGGTGGCAGAAAATTACTTTCTAGATAAGTAGGAGGAAGGGAGCTGAAGGGCCAGTGGAGCTCCCAGAGAAAAGCATGGTATCATATTGGGGACAGTTGTCAGAACAAAGGGTACTATGACCCTTATAGGAGAGATTATCATCCCCTTACCCCCAAGCCGTTAGCTGCACCTGAGCCAGAGAGGCCATCCGACACATTTCCCTGTACTTATGATCTGCTATGTGTGGTTCAAGATGTCCCATAAGAGGGTACACATGACCTTTGCTGCTGCAGAGAGGAAAGAGCGAAGCTTTCTGTGACACTGTAGGTTGCTGAACCCAGGACGTATCCAGAGATCACTGTACTGTGTTATTTTGGAGCTGGGAGTCCAGGTGCTGACTGAGACGTTCACGAAGAAGAAGCAAAATGGAATAAGCATAAGCAGAGCCTATGAAACTGAGGCCACCAAGTACAGTAGCAATCCAAGCAAATTATTTGCATGGGAAAGAGCCAAGAAAATGGCACCTGTTGAAAAAAAACTATTCAATATAAAGGAGAAGTATAGGCAAAGCTATTTTGACTATACTTCTCCTGTAGGTCACAAGAATGCAGTTTGTTCTGCACTCCTGTGACCAGTTTTCACCTGACAACAGGCTCTGCAAAGATCCTGACCATATGATCGGAATCCACCCAGAAGCCAGGACCAGCTTCTGGCTCAGCCTCTCAGTGATCTGCCAAAAGCCTGGGCCAGCCTGCTCCCACCCTTCCACAGTACAGGGCTCCAAAGAGTGGAGTAGAGAGCTGTTGACTGACAATTATGGAGGGGGAGAACTGAGCAATCAGCATTGTTTGATCACTCAGTCCTCACTGCAGAGCCAGAGCGGACAGATGCAGCATAGGATCAATCCACCTAGCTGAGTATAAATGTTTTGGTCCATACTTCTGTTTTTTTAAAACAGGTCACCTTTTCAAAGTGATTACTCAACAAAATAAAGAGTGAAGACATAGATGGATGAGTGAGTTTGCTTTAGATATTAAAAATAATTTAAATAGTGTTTTCAGCTTGTGGTGCTCAAATAAAGTTTAGGCCTGCTTTAACATGAATCTACAGTACATTAATGACCTAAACATTGTCAAATGTCCTAGGTTCTACACAGGATTTATTTCCATTTGTGTGTAGTATACACAGACCTTTTAATAAGTGTATTTGATTAGACAAAACTATGTGCCCCTTTTATAAATTTGACGATGAGCACAGCACATCAAATACTGATTATCTATTAATATTTAGAAAATATTATGAAGTACTATAGCTTACATTCTTCTCTTAGCCTATTTTACCAGAAAATAGTTTGAAATGCTGGCAAATACATTCAAATCTGGTTGTAAGGGATCAGAATGTACAAATCACATCTGTACTAGGCTTTGCCATTTTTTAAATATTTTCCTGCAGTTGTATCCTGGATTTCAATCAAATTAAGTATATACAGTATATACAAGATATTCCGGTTTACCTCCTTTCCTCCAAAAAAAACAAAAAAACTTTTACAATCATTGGGTTATGTCTAAGGGCCAAGCTACATGGACAGTAACCTTACAATACACAGCAGTTTAACCACTTTCACTGTGTTGCATGTGAGATGATTGCTTTTGGGATGTTCAGTTCATAAGCACAGGATTTAAATTGTCTATATACTGTGTAAATAAGTATGTCTTTTTCCGACTTTGCTAAGACATTAAATCACAAGCACATAAGAGATTGCTATGAAATGCTCTTCCACTGTGTAATGTACTAGCGTCAAAAACAATGGCAGGTAAAAGTGAACTGTGCATTTCAACGTACGTATCTTTAACATACAATCATAAAAGCTAGCCGTTTTCTGTAATTGAATATGGAAATTGAGCTGGTTCAGAAATAGAACTGCAGCACATTAAGAATGCTATGCTTCAGGGAGTAATAAAAATAACTTATGAATCCTCAAATAACTCTGCATACAATGTTAGCACTATACACATTAATAAAGGTCTACAATTTAATGTTCATGTTTTGCATTAGAACTTGATTGACGGTGGTATGAAGACAAAACAAGATACTGATCTGATTAAAATGTTACAGAATTAACTATATTAAAATGCATAATACTGTGTTTTTATAAATTCATCAATAAATATCAAATAAAAAATTAGAACTATATTCTTGAAACTTCCATTATCTAAAAGGTATTTGCTTGTCAGCAATAACCAGTGTTGTAAGTATTCACATATACTATTCTTGTAGGGGATAGTGAGCACTGCATACTTATGCAGGTCTTCTGGCAGCGAAAGAGTTTTATCTCCATTAGCTGCCGATATAGTGCTGAATCAGAGCATCACACGATGAGATCATCTGAACAGATTAATACTTAATGTAATAATCCAGCCTCCCTGTGGTGGGGTGAAAGGGAATCAATTCTGTAAGTCTGACAGGAAGACCCCCCCCCCCACCCCACTCCAAATCTCACATCCCCAGGTCTGATCAAAGCTCTGTACACAAGGCAAACAAATCGACCTCTGGAAATAAAAATTAACTATTATATCTCCAGACAAAGCACTGGTCAATCTTTGAAGATCTGCACAGATGTCTCTCTGCACTCTCAGTATATATGACAACTACTGAAGATGCCACTGCCAATAAAGCAATATGAGCTACTATTTAAAGCTATAATTAATGTAGTGCTTTGAGATATATGAGGAGATATCAACATAAAGAGTACTATGAAATAGTTTTCAGCAGCACTACTCTTTTATTCTGTATTAACAAATGAGAAATAATTAAAATTAAGTTGAACAAGGGGACTTTATAATGAAGCAAAAATCAGCACGTCTTTTATTAAAGCTGGAATTCCCTGACTCGAATTTCACAACCTAGAGAAAAAATTGGAAGTGAAAATTTCCCTAGAGTTGGTATGTTATAGATGAACTTTAAACTCACACTCTTTTGTCACTGCAGTGAGTTGCAGGCCGAATCCCCCTGTGTGACAGAGTTTATTCAAGCAAGATTTTGGAGTGGCCTGTTGTCTAAATTGTAATTATTGTCACAGTTCAGACTGGGAGCTAGCAGTGTCACCTCCCCCCCCCCTTCACTTGTTGCCTGATATAATTAGCTACAGAGAAAGTCCCCTCCTGGTCTGGCAGTCTTCTTTTCTATTTAAACCATGCATAGTCTCTGTGATTGAACAGTGGGTCTAATTCCTAGCACAATGCCCAAGTACCTTGTTTTAGAGAGATTATTTATGTAACTTGTTTTATGTTGCTGTGTATCCTTTGACCCAGTTCTCCAGTGACCTCATGTCCTCCAGTGTTAATGGCCTCAGCATCATGCACAACCTTGTGTACTCCCTGAGAGCTTCCAGCATCCCTGCACCTGTGTCTTCTGTGTACTTCTAGTGGGTTCTTAGCATTTCTGTAGTCCTGTCTCCTTATGTTCCCAGCATCACAGAGCTACAAGACACTCTCACCGCTATGTTCCCAGCACCCCATTGCTCCCAAAGTCTTTGGCACTCCTTACTTCCTGTACATCCATTACCCCACTGCTTCCAAGACTGTTACTACCTTGTACTCTCCAGTAACTTCACAACCCAGTATCTCAGGCTTATACGCTTATGCCTTCTGATGGTTGAACACTGGCAAAGATTTCAAAGATACACCCTTTGGGTGTCTCTTAGGACATTCTGTACTTAGGTAATTGACCTCTTCACTGTCTTCTAATATCAAAACAGATGTAGTATACCTAGGTTGACACAACCTCTGTAAAACCTGGGGAGCTGTACCTGGACTCCGTGCTGTGGGGAGAGACTATAATGTTGCTTCACGCACTGGATCCTGCATTGGCTCCCACCTTGGCTTAAATGCTTTACAGGTCTAGGGCTGTGGTCTATCACTACGGAACCTAGATCCTGAAGACCCCTTCAGGGTTTATTCACTGTGCCAGGAGAAGTCTAGACTTTATAAGTAATCCAGTGTTGTGGACAGGTAAGACATGTAAATGCATATGATCATCAATCCATAAGTACTAGTAAACTCATGGAATCCACAATGGTGACCCAGCTTTGCCCAGCGTGGTGACATCACTAAGCTCCATCCACCTAATGTTTTGCATCTCTCCCGGACTTTATCAGAGGCTGGGGGAGTCAGCGATGTATCATAATTTAATAACAATCTCAAGAGGATTACCATAGCAACCCATAAACAAAGCGGCTTCTCTCAATATGCAGTACGGATGTCAGCACCACGGGGTTAACTTCATTAGACAATTGAGCAAAAAGAGTCATGGTGTATCTACGACATCAAGGTGTTTACTCCTAAGGGCCATAACATCAAATATTGATTATTAGCATGCATTAAAAATTTACTCAAGAGATAAAATTATAATTCTATCACTTCACAAAACTCTGGTTTGGCCACTTCTTGAGCATGCTATCCAGTTCTGGTCACCAATCCCCAGAAAGGATGTCCTTGAACTGTAGATAGTCCAGAAAAGGGCAACAAAGCTAATAAGTACAAAACCTTGAATGGGTACTCTAGCATTGGGAGGAAATTTTGTAATCGTAGGTCTCGAAAGAAGGCACACAGACACACAACTCCCTTTCACAGTTGGTGGTGTCAGCGGAGAGTGTAGATAAGTTCTACGAGTGTTTCTTAGCCAACACAATGTACAGGGATATGAAAAATAGTAGTCATGCACACACTCTTAAGTTGAACTACATGGATTAGTGTCTTTATTCAATCTTACTGTCAAAAAGCTAATATTCATTCTTCTGCAGCTATTTTGCAAGCAGCTCATGCTCATTCCCACACAGTCCAGCTCGGGCTAGTATCCAGCTTGCATTGACACGTAGGCACATTTGTTTGCACCAGCGCTCATTGTTGTGCACATCCACGCATATTGGCACCAAGCTGCCTATTTAAAGGAGATCCTGTGTGTGCTAATCTTTGGGTGTTCTTCAGCTTGTGATCTGTGTTCTCGCTTTTGCTGACTGATCTTCTGTTGCTGGTTCCCCCAGCTTGTTCCTGACCTTGCTCTGTGGATTCTGGATACTGACAACGGCCTTCCACTGACTATTCTCTGCCTGCTTCCTCGGCACTGACCTGGTGTGCTACTGGATCTTGCTTTGTCTGCTTATCATAACAATAAATATATATATAAATAAGGCATGTGACACTTATGAATTATGTAGGTATGTAACTATGTACCTTGCAGCAAGTTCCCCTTGCATCACCCTGTACTTGAGCATAACTTGGTTCTCTCTGCCCTGCATTAACCACCCTTTGAACCCATCAGGGATATTCCTTTAGATGATTGCTCCAGTAAAGTAGTCTTTTTGGTTGCTATAATAGTGGTCAGACATGTCTCTGAGCTGGCAGCTCTCTCATACTGTTCTTTATTCTTCATAATACCTAGGCAGTCTTACGCCAAAAGGCCATGTTTTCTTCCTAAGGTGGAATCAGTCTTCCATCTCAACGAGGACATGGTCCCCCCACCTTTATGCCCTTCTCCAAAGCATCAAAAGAAAATCTCTCTTCATTGCGTCAATTTAGTAAGAGCCAGTAAAGTCTACCTCAGAGTAACAGTTTTAATCAGGAAGATGGATTTCCTGTTTGTCCTGTCTTCAGGAGCTTGCAAGGTACACCTTGCTTTCAAGTCTACCATTGCTTCATGGATACGAAATCGGATCACTAGAGCTTACACTCTCCCACCAGAAGTTTTTCAAGATTCTACCAGGTGGACAGCCAGTATTCTGTGGATATAGGTTTTGGGCGCAAGGTTCTTGTGGCAGCACTTTGAAGTTGGATCTTTTTACCCTTCTTGTTATTTGCCTTGTTGGCACATTCCTGTTTTCCTAGTTGTTTCCACAGCCTTCTCATTGCTTGGGGATGTCCCAGGATCTATGCATACTTTGCTTGTCCTGTACTGTAAGATTATGATAAGCAGAATTTTTGCCTACCTGTAAATTCTGTATCTTGGAGTACAGTATATGACACAGTCCTTGGTTGCTCTGCATAGCTGCAAAACTGAGGAGTGGGGTAAGGTTATAGGGGATGCACCCAGGAAGCATGTCCCCAAAAGCTTTGACAGTGTCCAGTAATATTAAGGTACAAGCCTATAACCAGGGTCTATGAATACTTTGGCTGTGTCCTGTAATGTACTTCCAGATGCGGATTGGTCAAATGTGCAACCTGGATACTTGTGTTGTAGGTAAATACACTGCAAAATAGTAGGAGGAGGTTTTTAGACGGTTGTAGATTAAAGGATATTAAATCAAATGGTGCAGCGCTAGCCTGTAAATAAACTATTAAACCAAATATAAACAATATAATTAGATACCTGACAATTAAAACGTGAACTTGAACCACTCAGGGATCTATAGTGAAACCAAAAGGTGATTGAACATAATGGTTTAAAAGTGGAATCAAACAAGTCCAAATGTGACAGAGATAAAGTGTACGAAGTGAACTGATCCACTCAGGGATCCAAAGTGAAAACCAAAAAGTGATTGAACATAGTGACTTAAAAAAATATATATTTTGAAACCAAAAGGTCCAAATGGGACTGAATTAATATGAAAACAACGAAGAAATAATGTGTTACAACTCCCTTAATTTGGGACCAATATCACTCAAAAAAAAACAATCATAGTGACTGATACTTGCCAAAAAATAAAAGACCAAAGTGACAAATAGGTGAATCTCTAATAGGGGATAAATCTCCTCTAGAGAGGTGCGTGCTGTGTTAAACCATCAAAAAAACTCTAGTGACAATATGATAAATAATCATAAGAAACATCACCATCCCTCAATTTGGGATAATGATATAAATAAATACAAAACATAAAATCAAAATATAAATAATAAAAAAATATAACGAACCGTATCAGAAAAAAAAATAAAAATAGAATATACACACATACAGTTGTGTTCAAAATAATAGCAGTGTGTTGAAAAAAGTGAATAAAGCTCAAAATCCTTCTAATAGCTTTTATTTCCATACACACAAATGCATTGGGAACACTACACATTCTATTCCAAATCAAAACATGAAGAAAAATATATCAAATTTGTGTTGTTCCTCTAAAAAAATTGAAGAAAAGTGAATATTAGACTGTTCAAAAAAATAGCAGTGTTTTGTATTCTTCTTTACAAACTCAAACATTCACTATATAAACTAAAAAATGTTTGAAGATTTTGCTTTCCTTTGAATCACTTAATTAATATTTAGTTGTATAACCACTGTTTCTGAGAACTGCTGTACATCTGTGTTGCATGGAGTCAACCAACTTCTGGCACCTGTGAACAGGTATTCTAGCCCGGGATGATTGGACTACAATCTACAGCTCTTCTCTATTTCTTGGTTTTGCCTCAGAAACTGCATTTTTGATGTCACCCGACAAGTTTTCTATTGGATTAAGATCCGGGGATTGGGCTAGCCACTCCATAACGTCAATCTTGTTGGTCTGGAACCAAGATGTTGCACGTTTACTGGTGTGTTTGGGGTCGTTGTCTTGTTGGAACACACATTTCAAGGGCATTTCCTCTTCAGCATAAGGCAGCACGACCTCTTCAAGTATTCTGATGTATTCAAACTGATCCATGATCCCTGGTATGCGATAAATAGGCCCAACACCATAGTATGAGAAACATCCCCATATCATGATGCTTGCGCAACCATGCATCACTGTCTTCACAGTGTACTGTGGCTTGAATTCAGTGTTTGGGGGTCGTCTGACAAACTGTCTCCGGCCACTAGACTCAAAAAGAACAATCTTATTTTCATCAGTCCACAAAATGTTGCGCCATTTCTCTATAGGCCAGTCAATGTGCTCTTTGTAACCTCTTCAGCACGTCTTTTTTTCAACAGTGGGACTTTGCGGGGGCTTCTTGCAGATAGCTTGGCTTCACATAGGTGTCTTCTAATTGTAACAGTACTCACAGGTAACTTTAGACCTTCTTTGATCTTCCTGGAGCTGATTGTTGACTGAGTCCTTGCCATTTTGGCTATTCTTCTATCCATTCGAATGGTAGTTTTTCGCTTTCTTCCATGTCTTTCAGGTTCTGGTTGCCATTTTAAAGCATTTGCGATCATTTTAGCTGAGCAGCCTATTATTTTCTGCACTTCTTTATATGTTTTCCCCTCTCTAATCAACTTTTTAATCAAGGTACGCTGTTCTTCTGAACAATGTCTGGAATGACCCATTTTCCTCCGAATTTTAGAGAGAAATGCACTGTAACCAGCATGTACAACATTTGCTGCCTTCCTTCCTTAAATAAGGGCAATAATTGCCACCTGTTTTTCAAAGATTGAATGACCTCACTAATAGAACTCCACACTGCTATTATTTTGAACATGCCCCTTTCAATTAGTGATTCAATTACACAGAATCAGCAGCATGCATGTCATGACTGTTGGGTCTGTTGGATTTCTATTACTCTACTACACCTGCTAGTAAATTATTTGCCATGTAGAAATATCATTTCTACCAAAAACAGTGATTGATCAGGTTAGTGATGTCTGACTGCTATTATTTTGAACACAACTGTATATATAAAAGTTCAAAGCTGCATAAACACCAGGTGGTCCAACAACTTTCCAAACGTGCAGGTGATATGGTGGGTGTGCATAACAACCAATAGGAAATAATCCTTAAACGGCTGAATTGCCCCCTCACCTCCTTGCAGCGACCTAAACGGGCCAAAACGCTTGTAGGATCACAAAAGGATTCTCCACGGTAAGAATCCCCTCTGCGGATGATATTCTTCCAAAGAGGTGATATCCCCTTCAATAATGTGCTTTTAAGGCAGCACGGTCCCCTCCAGGTATGTATAAATGTGACACAGCCAACTCACATTGAGATCAAGGTAAAGACATAAAAGAGATCACTTTCTTGTCCTTTGGCAGCATAATTCAGGAAAGCAGAACCAAAAATGTACAACTGTGACAACATGATCCGCCCCAAGCGCCACCAGCTGACTCCACACAATTTCACGTGGTTTCAAAATATATTTCTTTTTAAGTCACTATGTTCAATCACTTTTTGGTTTTCACTTTGGATCCCTGAGTGGATCAGTTCACTTCATACACTTTATCTCAGTCACATTTGGATTTGTTTGATTCCACTTTTAAACCATTATGTTCAATCACCTTTTGGTTTCACTATAGATCCCTGAGTGGATCAAGTTCACATTTTAATTGTCACATATGTAAATATATTGTTTATAGTTTGTTTAATAGTGTATTCACAGGCTAGCGCTGCACCATTTGATTTATTATTGTAGAATATTCATATGGTATAATATTTGGTAGCAATTCATTTAGGAGCGCAGGAGGATCATACCATAATAGATTAAAGGATAAGTTCACCTTTGGGAACATGTTCCACCCATTTTTGGGGTGGAACATGTAACATGTTCCTGAAGCTTTCCTCTAATCCCTCCTTCTTCCCTGTGGCAGTGGGCCAGGGATCCTCTTTTCACACCCACTGTCACAATTTGAAAAGAGCACCGCACGGCCACATCATTAATTCATTTAGTTTTGTAAATGAATAGACTTCAAGTACAAACAGCCTATGCAACTGATGACGCAGTGAAGTACAAAGGCACTGTTGAGCATCCTTGTAGTTCATTGATTCTTCCTAGATCAAAGTAACTTCCTGCCTGTATTGGAGGTACGGGCAGACAGCTACACTGACAGTCTGAAGGAGCCTGACATTGCACCAGCATATCACTTTACAGGCTCTTAAAAAAATACTGTACAATTTGTTACCTGCACTTTAAGTAAAAGTACAAATATTTCTTAACTGTAGAATTGTATAAAGGCAGTGGTAACCACAGAACTGAACTTTTCCTAAATAATGAGGAAGAACCCCTTTACTTTTACTTTGTACCATGTATTTTCATGAAAAAGTATTCCGTTCTCTTTGCATTGCTTCTTTTTTGTGTTAAATACTTGGTGATCCTGCCAGTCCCCCTGCTTTGCTATTTCAAACTGACCACGCCAGGGCATGGAAACACATCCCTCCCAGCATAGTCAGTTTTCCTCTTTGCATTCTACATGGGATCACAGCCTGCCTGCTTGCAATCCAACAGTCAAAACAAGTTCTGACACTCCTCTGCATATCTCTTCACTGACAAGATCAGTGTAATGCAGTTTCTCTGCCTTCTACTGACATGTCCCCTGCAAGCCTCCACCCCCAGATTTCTTCTTATTCAGCTGAGAAGAGTGGCCATGTGATCACTTATTAAAAAAAAATATCCACAAACACACACACACAAATGTTTTGTCTTGCATTTCTATTTTATACTTAATGGATTAATTCACAAGATTCACATATAGTTTTACTGTATCTGAGCATCACAAACTAAATTTAATTCATTTTTATTATTCAAAACACACCCATCCATCCATGTCTCCAGGCTTTATTTTGTTTAAAAATCACTTTGGAAAACCCTAGAATTTCGAGCTTTGGCCATCTTGAGTAAGGGATGATGATGCATATGGCATTTACTTCCTGGAATCCATTTTCTCTTCGTTCAGGCATGCAGACAGGAGGGTGTGCTTAGCTGAGAAAGCCCCTCCACCATATGAAAGGAAAAAAATGGCCATGAAGACTCTTTGGAATGCCTGACATAATTTTGGCCTAGGCCAGAAACCATTGTAACATTCAGAAATGTTAAAAACAAGTAAACATAATACCTTCCTATCTATTTAATAAGGCTATTAGCATAACTATTGAAAATTGTTAATGTTGATTGAGAGAGTTTAGTTTTGCTTTAAACTCAAAAATCCCTTTAACATACTTTTCAAAATATCAATGCAACAAAAGGGGTTAGAAAAAAAAGTTTGGTGTAGTATAACACTTTTAATGTACAATTGTAAATGTACAATTCAATAGTCCATATACAGTATCAAACCAAAAAGATGGGCAACTCAGCAAGAAAGACGCAAGGGATTTGGCTTTAAATGACGAATGGTTGGGAGCTATGGTGGTGACTGTGTATATACGTGTATACTATGGCCAGTATAGAACAGGATTTTTAGTTTTTCTGACAATGATTACTGTTCACAAAATGCAGTCTGTTTTGTGCAGCCTGTATAAAGACTATGGTCAATTATTCAAGATCCTAAGGCAGTATACTAGGCTAACTTGTTGTGTTAAAAAAGCCCTGTCACCAGACCTTTTATTCCAACTAATGTTCCAATATCATTATTATTATTAATAATAATAATTGATATATATATATATTATCAATGATAATACTAATTGAATATATATATATATATATATATATATATATATATATATATATATATATATATATATCCCATTTATTCCTCCTACAGGTGGGCAGCACAGTGGCTAAATGGTTAGCACTCCTGCCTGACAGTACTAGGATCATTGGTTCAAATCCCAACCACAGCACCACCTGCCTGTAATCTGCATGTTCTCCCTGTGCCTGCGTGGGTTTCCTCCAGGTACTCTGGTTTTCTCCCACACTCCAAAGACATGCTGGTAGGTTAATTGGATCCTGTCTAAATTAGCCCTAGTATGTTCTAAATTAGCCCTAGTATGTATGAATGTGAGTTAGGGACCTTAGATTGTACGCCCCTTGAGGGTTAGGGACTGATGTGAATGTACAATATATATGTAAAGCGCTGCGTAAATTGACAGTGCTATACAAGTACCTGAAATAAATAAGTAAATAAAAGCTTATATAGTGAGGTGAAAGGATGAAAGAGGGGGTGGAGGAGCTGAACCAGCCCAGAGAGTAATTAGACACTCCCAGAAGAGAAAAGAGCTATGAAGTGTAAATAGAGAGAGTGCTGTCCTATGGCAGGAAAACTGACTTTTCCTGGAGTAGTCCCATTTTCTAGTAAGTTCATAGGCACATGAAAAAGAATAAAAACAAGATCAGGGGAAAAAAAAAAAGGAAGAAAGCATTTAAAATGCTTGAATATCCTGTGCTTTTACCTGCAATGTTTTAGATTGGTGACAGGGTCTCTCTAAGAAATAAGTCCAGGAAATAGTGTATACTGTATGCAAACTAAGGATATTATGTAAATTAATTGCTTGTCAGATACTCAATAAGAGTGATAAAGATAAAAAGCAATCAGCATTACTACTGTATGTCAGGAAATAGTCAAAGGAGTTGATTTACTAAAGGCAAATGGACCGTGCAAATTGCAAGTTCTTAAACAAACAAAATTGGAGCATTAACCAATAAATAAATAATGACACCAACATTTTCCTATATAAACAGTGGTGACATCTACCCAAACAAGTTGTATTATAATCCCAAAAAAAAAAGAATTGAAAGCTTTAACATCAACTCAGACACGAAGTAGTAGGCCACGTAAAATTGAAGAGTGGGGTCAGCACATGCTGAAGCACACAGTGCGCAGAAGTCGGCAACTGTCTGCAGAGTCAATAGCTAAAGACCTCCAAACTTCATGTGGCCTTTAGATTAGCTTAACAACAGTGTGTAGAGAGCTTCATTGAATGGGTTTCCATGGCCGAGCAACTGCATCCAAGCCAAGTGCAATGCAAAGCTTTAGATGCAGCGGTGTAAAGCATGCCTTCACTGAGCTCTAGAGCAGTGGAGACATGTTCTCTGGAGTGGCGATTCATGCTTCTCTGTCTGACAATCCAATGGATGTGTCTGAGTTTGGTGGTTACCAGGAGAACACTACTTGCCTGACTGCATTGTGCCAAGTTTAAAGTTTGGTGGAGGGGAGATTATGGTGTGGGGTTGTTTTTCAGGAGCTGGGCTTGGCTCCTTAGTTCCAGTGAAGAGAACTCTTAAGGCGTCAGCCTACCAAGACATTTTGGACAATTTCATGCTCCAAACTCTGTGGGAATAGTGGGAATGCGCACCAGTGCACAAAGCAAGGTCCATAAAGACATGAATGAGCGAGACTGGGGTTGAGGAACTTGACTGGCCTGCACAGAGACCTGACCTCAACCCGATAAAACACCTTTAAGATGAATTAGTGTGAAGACTGTGAGCCAAGCCTTCCCATCCAACATCAGTGCCAGACCTCACAAATGCACTTCTGGAAGAATGGTCAAACATTTCTATAGACACATGCCTGAACCTTGTGGACAGCCTTCCCAGAAGAGTTGAAGCGTTTATAGCTGCAAAAGGTGGGTCAACTCAATACTGAACCCTACAGACTAAGACTGGGATACCATTAAAGTTCATGTGTGTGTAGGCATCCCAATACTTTTGGCAATATAGTGCATCTCCACTTCCAGCAGCTGCAACCATAGTGTTAGGGACCAGCCGGTGGTAGCCTTTAGCGTTCCACAGACCAGAATTCCCCAGGGCGCAGAATCTAAGTTCCAACCTGCTTGTTCACCAGAGCCCCTGATGGTGGGGATGGACTTGGAGCAAGCCGAGACCAGGTTGCGACCCCTGGGTACAACCAGCTGTGGTAGAGGCACCTGTCGGTGGTACGCAGCAGGTGAGAGTCTGATATGAGGAGATAGAGTAAGCGAGGTCAGACAGGCCGGGTTGGTAACAGCAGAGCAGGTCGGTACAAAACAGCAGGCAGAAGAATAAACGGGTCATGGTCCGGGTTTGGCAACAGGAGATCAAAAGTGCAGGAGCAGGCAGGAGAATGGTCAGGCAAGCCAGGGGTCAGAGCAGGAGAAGTCAGCAGATCAGGATCAGGCAGGGTCAGCAGCAACGTAAACTCACAGGAACACAGGAAAGACCATACGGCACTTGAGCATTGCAAGAGCTCGGTTTAAATAGCCCGCCCGACTCCTGACAGGCGCTCCTGGGTCCTAGTGCTTGCCCGGCGCCATCATTGGTGACAGGCGCGCCTGGGTCTTAGTGCCCACCTGCCTGGACGTTTTGTCAGGACTCTACGCATGTGTGAATTCGATCGCCGCAGCGATCTTCCCATTCCCTGACATTGCCCCCCCCCTTACGGGCAGCCTTCGGATGCCCAATCGGTTTCTCCTTTGAGGCTGGTTGTGAAGGAACTCCCGAATTAACCAAGGGGCATGAACATTTCGAGCAGGTTCCCAAGAGTTTTCCTCTGGCCCATAGCTTTTCCACTTGATGCGATACTGTTTGCCCCCCCCCCTCTGCCTGCAGTCAATAATAGCCTCCACCTCAAATTCCTCTTCCCCATCGATGTCTATGGCCTCTGGGGGTCTAGATCTACGATCTGTAAAAGGATCTGCTACAGTGGGTTTCAGTAGGGACACATGAAACACAGGATGGATTTTGAAGGACTCGAGGAGTGCCAGCTTATATGCTACCTCATTAACCTTACGCTCTACCCGGAAAGGACCCACAAATTTGGGTGCCAACTTTCTCGATAGGCACGCCAGTTTCAGATTGGTAGTGGCCAGCCACACCTGGTCCCCTGGATGTATAACCAATTCCCCCCTTCTCTTTCTATCAAATATCCTTTTACTGTCCTGGGCTTTTGCCATGGTTTCTTGTAATAACTTGTTATTGGTTGTAAAGAAATTCAGGGTCTCTTGAGCTGCTGGGACTGGTTTTTCCAGGATCAAATCAGGTAAGAACGAGGGATGGAAGCCATAGTTGGCGAAGAATGGGGATTGCTTAGTGGCAGAGTGGCAAGCATTATTGTATGCAAATTCAGCTAGGGATAAAAGTGCCAGCCAGTTGTCCTGTTCTAGTGTTTGGTTGGTTCGCTCAGTTTGACCATTTGTTTGCGGGTGGTATGCTGAGGAGAATGAAAGTTCAATTTCCAACCCTTCGCACAAAGCGCTCCAAAACCTTGAAGTGAACTGAACACCCTGATTAGATACAATGTTTTTTGGCACTCCATGTAGCCTTACGATCTCTCTGATAAATACCTGTGCCATTTCTGAAGCAGATGGTGTACCTCTCAATGGAAGGAAGAGAGCCATCTTGAACAACCGATCTACCACTACAAAGATCGCAGTATGGTCTTGTGATGGCGGTAATTCCACCACGAAGTCCATTGCGATCATACTCCAAGGTCTGTCGGGCACCGGCAGTGGTCGCAGCAGGCCCCAAGCCTTGTCTCTGGTGGGCTTGTTCCTGCTGCAGGCGGCACAGGATTTGACATACATTTTGCAATCTTTGGCCATGCTTGGCCACCAAAACATGCGTTGGAGCAAGTCCAATGTCTTGTGTACCCCAAAGTGGCCTGCTAACGGGTGGTCATGGCAATAGCCTAAGACCAGAGCTCGCGTCTCGTCGGGTACCAGGATCTGCTCCCCCCTCCACAAGAGACCTTCCTTGTTCTGCAATGAGACTCCAGGTGGCCTAGGAGTCCCCGTGGAAGCAGCTTGAAGTTTAGTTAGGAGTTCGGAGTGAAGTAGCAAAAAGCAACTCGCCGGCAGAATATTATCAGGTTTGGCTGTCTCCCCAGGGTCCTCAAACATCCGGGAGAGAGCATCCGGTTTAGTATTTTTAGATCCAGGCCGATACGTGATGTGCAGAGTAAACCTTGAGAAGAACAATGCCCATCTGGCCTGACGCGGCCTGAGGCATTTTGCTGCCCTCAGATATTCTAGATTTTTATGGTCAGTATAGACCAGGATGGGATGCAATATCCCTTCCAATAGATATCTCCATTCCTCCAGTTCTGTCTTAATCGCTAACAACTCCCAATCCCCGATATCGTAATTCTTTTCTGATGGGGAGAGTTTTCTGGAACAGAAAGCCACTGGGTGGCTTTCTTTTCCAGCTCCTTCACTCCTATTCTTTGCGACAGAATAGCTCCTACCACATTTTCCGAAGCATCTACCTCCAGAATGTAAGGTAATGAAGCGTCGGGATGACTCAAAATAGGGGCTGTTGTGAATAGTTTTTTCAAGGCTTCAAAGGCGGTCTGTGCCTCAGGTGTCCATCGGAAACGCACCCCCACCTTAGTGAGCTGAGTGATGGGAGTTACCAGGCCCAAGAAATTTTTAATAAATTTCCTGTAAAAATTGGCGAAGCCAATAAATTGCTGGACCCCCTTTTTATCCGTGGGGACTGGCCATTCTAAAACTGCAGATATTTTTTGGGGATCCATCGCAACCCCATCGGTTGAAATGATCAACCCCAAAAAGGGAATGCTGCTTTGCTCAAAGCTGCATTTTTCAGCTTTAGCATACAGCCCATGCTTGCGCAGCCGCTCCAGTACACTCCTGACGTGATCTCTATGTGTCTCCAGGGATGAGGAAAAAATCAGGATGTCATCCAGATACACAATCACATAGATGTCCAGGATGTCCCTAAAAATGTCATTCACAAAGTGTTGGAATGTAGCCGGTACATTACAGAGACCGAATGGCATAACGAGGTACTCAAAGTGCCCAAAGCGAGTGCAGAAGGCGGTCTTCCACTCATCCCCCTCCCGAATGCGCACCAGATTATAGGCTCCCCTGAGGTCTAGTTTGGTAAAGATGGAGGCCGTCTTTAGTCTCTGAAATAATTCAGGGACTAAGGGAAGGGGGTACCGGTTCTTCACGGTGATCTTATTCAGGTCCCTATAGTCTACGCTTGGCCTCAGGGACTGGTCCTTCTACGAAAAAGATTCCCTCCCCGGCTGGTGAAGTGGAGGGGCAAAAAATCCCTTCCGCAGACTGTCATCAATGTATTCTTTTAGGGCACCCAACTCTCGTTCAGACAGCAGGAAGATTCGGCCGAAGGGAATCTCGGATCCCGGGAGCAGGTCAATAGGGCAGTCATAGGCCCAGTGCGGAAAGAGAATCTCTGCACCTCGCGGGCTGAACACGTCAAGGAAATGATGGTATGCGGAGGGCACAGTCTGTGCTAGATCTGTATCTGTATTCACACACAACAAGGTTGGGGGCCCTGGTGACGACTTTAGGAGACAGTGCTCCTGGCAGTATAGTGAGTGAAATTGAACAGATCCAGTCTTCCAGTTAATTTGGGGATCATGAGCCCGTAACCATGGGAGCCCCAAAATCACTGGAAATAGAGGGGACGCAACAGCGTCCAAGCGGAGGAGTTCCTGGTGGTGGCTTGCTACTGTGGTGCACAAAGGAGGGGTCTCTCCATCTACCAACCCTGATTTAATTTGTGAACCATCAGCCAGAAAAATATTCAACCCTCGTTCTTTGGACAATAACAGAATTCGTTGCTGAGCTGCAAAGTTAAGGTCCACAAAGCAACTGCAGGCCCCAGAATCAATAATAGCCATTACCTGCACAGTTCTTCCTGGGAGCTGGAACGAGATGGGCACGACTACACGAGTAGGATCATCTACACAGGTTGAAGACATAGAAAAAATGGTAGAGTACTTACAGAGCTTCTCAGGACAGGAACTCACCATGTGATCCGCTGCTCCGCAGTATAGGCATAGATTATTCACTCTGCGTCTGTGGCATTCCTCAGCCGTGAGAGATGGCCGCATTAACCCAAGTTGCATAGGCTTTGTTCCGTCCGCAGGTTCAGGACTCCGATTGCTGACTGCAGGATGTGATGGGATTGGGACCTGTGGTAACATCCATGTAGGCCTTGACCCTAGACCAGACCTTTCCTGCCTTCGTTCCCATAACCTACGGTCAATCTGAATTGCCAGGGTGATTAATTTCTCCAAAGAATCAGGCACACCTACCCTGGCCAATTCATCCTTTAGGGGCTCTGATAATCCTAGGCAGAACTGATGGCGCAGTGCTGCATCATTCCATTGCATATCTCCAGACCAATGCCTGAATTCTGAGGCATAATCCTCTGCTGCCCGGTGTCCCTGCTGCAGAGAATGTAGGGCTGCTTCGGCTGAAACAGCTCGCTGAGGATCGTCATGTAATTGTGCCATCGCCTTGGAAAATTCTGCCACAGAGTTCACATGCGGATGGCGAGCCTCCAATAGACGATGTGCCCAGGCCTGGGGTTCACCCTGCAGCAAGGATATCATGAATCCCACCTTCACAGATTTGGATGCAAATGTTCGAGGTTGGAGGTCGAAGTAGAGCTGGCAGGAATTCAGGAAGGCCCGAAACTTCCCTCGATCTCCATGGAATCACTCAGGCATTGGGACTCGAGGCTCCGACGGAGGAATGGAGAGCACTGCTCCAGCAGAGGGTCCCGCAGGGCTACTGGTAGGAGGTGAACCGACCGGGTCTGACACCATAACAGTAGGAGCGGCTAGGGCCTGGACGAGTCCCTCCAAGTGTTTATAACCCTCTTCCAGCGTCTTGACAGCTTGGGTAAGCGCGGACAGATGGTGGCACATCTCTTCCCAGGGAGAGGGTCCTCCTCCAGACTCCGTCATGGCCGTATGGTTCTGTTAGGGACCAGCCAGTGGTAGCCTCTAGCGTTCCACAGACCAGAATTCCCCAGGGCGCGGAATCTAAGTTCTGACCTGCTTGTTCACCAGAGCCCATGATGGTGGGGATGGACTTGGAGCAAGCCGAGACCAGGTCGCGACCCCTGGGTGCAACTAGCTGTGGTAGAGGCACCTGTCGGTGGTACGCAGCAGGTGAGAGTCTGATGTGAGGATGTAGAGTAAGCGAGGTCAGACAGGCTGGGTCGGTAACAGCGGAGCAGGCCGGTACAAAACAGCAGGCAGAAGAATAAACGGGTCACGGTCCAGGTTTGGCAACAGGAGATCAAAAGTGCAGGAGCAGGCAGGAGAATGGTCAGGCAAGCCAGGGGTCAGAGCAGGAGAAGTCAGCAGATCAGGATCAGGCAGGGTCAGCAGCAAAGTAAACTCACAGGAACACAGGAAAGACCATACGGCACTTGAGCATTGCAAGAGCTCGGTTTAAATAGCCCGCCCGACTCCTGACAGGCGCTCCTGGGTCCTAATGCTTGCCCGGCACCGTCATTGGTGATAGGCGCGCCTGGGTCCTAGTGCCCGCCTGCCTGGACGTTTTGTCAGGACTCTACGCATGTGCGGATTTGATCGCCGCAGCGATCTTCCTATTCCCTGACACATAGACTCCTCCATCTCTGCCTTTTACACAAGCACTTTCACATAGGGATGAAAACATTCAACATCAATCCGCTCAGAAATGTTATTTCTGCCAGTATTAAGGTGTACTCGCAATTATGAGATGAAAGAGATAAATTCTCATAGTGCAGTAATTTAAAAGAAAAAAAAATATAAAAGCTGGCATAAAAAACTCACATTTGTGCACCACTGCCCTATGCAAGAGACATCAGCATGTAGCAAGCTCCGCCCTGCGTATTTTGTCCAGTAGCATGTCATCAGGTGCCCCTGTTTGTGTAAAAGGCAGAGACGGAGGAGTCTTTGGTTGCAATTGCTGAAAGTGTTGTATCTGAGATTTATATATACAGTGCATACAAAAAGTATTCACAGTGCTTAACTTTTGCCACTTTTTGCTATGTCACAGCCTTATTCCAAAATGGATTAAATTCATTTTTTTCCCTCAACATTTTACAAACAATACTCCATAATGACAATTGAAAGAAGTTCATTTTGAAATCTTTGCAATTTATTACAAATAAAGAAACGGAAAAAAAACCACGTACATAACTATTCACAGCCTTTGCTCAATACTTTGTTGAAGCACTTTTAGCACCAATTACAGCCTCAATTCATTTTGTGTATGATGCTACAAGCTTTGCACACCTATTTTTGGGCAATTTCTCCAATTCTTTTTTGTAGTACGTCTCAAGCTCCATCAGGATGGGGAGTGTCGGTGCACAGCCATTTTCAGATCTCTCCAAAGATGTTCAATCAGGTTAAAGTCTCGGCTCTGGCTGAGCCACTCTAGGACATTCACAGAGTTGGCCCATAGCCACTCCTTTGTTATATGTGCTGTGTGTTTAGGGTTGTTGTCCTGTTGAAAGATGAACCGTCACCCCAGTCTGAGGTCCAGAACGCTCTGAAACAGGTTTTCATCAAGGATGTCTCTGTACATTGCTGCATTCATCTTTCCTACAGACAATTCCTTGGCCTTCATGGCTTGGTTTGTGCTCTGACATGCACTGTTAACTGTGGGACCTTATATAGACAAGTTTATGCCTTTCCTAATCATGTCCAATCATCTGAATTTCCCACAGGTGGACTCCAATCAAGTTGTGGAAACAACTCAAGGATGATCAGTGGGAATAGGATACATCAGAGCTCAATTTTGCGTGTCATGGCAAAGGCTGTGAATACTTATGTAAATATTTTTTTTCGTTGTTTATTTTTAATAAATTGCAAAGATTTCAAAACAAACTTCTCTCACGTTGTCATTATGGGGTATTGTTTGTAGAATGTTGAGGAAAAAAATTATTTAATCCATTTTTGAATAAGGTTGTAACATAAGAAAATGTGGCAAAAGTTAAGCGCTGTGAATACTTTCTGGATGCACTGTGTGGGTATATATATATATATATACAGTATATATATATATACAGTATTTAAAAAAAGACATTATATGAGTCACAAATAAATCTTCATAAAAACAGCGCTTCACATGACATGATCATAACAATAGGTCAACACATTATAATATAAATATGAATAAAAAATATATTAAATAAATTGTGAAGTATCTTCCACCAAGGTGTAATAGAGTGAAAAAGAGGATAAAGTCCACCACATATATCTCTTATAGGGAAAGTCTCTGTAATTCATAAAAATTCACTCCAACACCACCATGTTGTTTAGGTGACAATCACCCTGTCAGACTACACACTCACCAAATACTGGTGTTAATTAGGCACAACAATATCCTCCTCTTGGTCCTGCAATCTCCACAACATATAAAGATCCTATTAGTCCAGTGCATAAATATAAAGCACAAACGCACCACATAGCATAATTCCGTTTATAAATGTTATTGCATAATAACCCCCCATAGAATAACACTCACATAAGAATAAAATCAATTTGCATCAAATATAATGATAGAAGCAATGATCACTGCATGTATTGAACTGCTGACGTGTCACCACACTTCTGTGCACAGCCTGCTGTTCCACTTCCAGGTAGGAGAGACAACGTCACATATATATATATATATATATATACACATACACATATATATATATACACACACACACACACATATATGTATATATATATATATATATATATATATATATATATATACACACACACGTGTATGTATATATATATATATATATATATATATATATATATATATATATATATATATATATATACACACAGTGGGGATCGAAAGTTTGGGCACCCCAGCTAAAAATTTGTATTAATGTGCATAAAGAAGCCAAGGAAAGATGGAAAAATCTCCAAAAGGCATCAAATTACAGATTAGACATTCTTATAATATGTCAACAAAAGTTAGATTTTATTTCCATTATTTACACTTTCAAAATAACAGAAAACAAAAAAATGGCATCTGCAAAAGTTTGGGCACCCTGCAGAATTTATAGCATGCACTGCCCCCTTTGCAAATCTGAAACCTGCCAGTGTCATGGATTGTTCTCATTCATTGTCTGGGAAGACCAAGTTATGTCAATCTCAAAGGTTTTAAATGCTCAGACTCATCTGACCTTGCCCCAACAATCGGCACCATGGGTTCTTCTAAGCAGTTGTCTAGAAAACTAAAACTGAAAATAGTTGACGCTCTCAAAGCTGGAGAAGGCTATAAGAAGATAGCAAATCATTTTCAGATGTCAATATCCTCTGTTCGGAATGTAATTAAGAAATGGCAGTCATCAGGAACAGTGGAAGTTAAAGCAAGATCTGGAAGACCAAGAAATATATCAGACAGAACAGCTCGCAGGATTGTGACTGCACGATCCCTCCAGAAAGACACTGGAGTTGTGGTACACTATTCCACTATAAAGAGATACTTGTACAAAATGGTCTTCATGGAAGAGTCATCAGAAGAAAACCTCTTCTACGTCCTCACCACAAAAATCATCGTTTGAACTTTTGCAAATGAACATATAGACAAGCCTGATGCATTTTGGAAACAAGTTCTGTGGACCGAGGTTAAAATTGAACTTTTTGGCCGGAATGAGCAAAGGTACGTTTGGAGAAGAAGGGGCACAGAATTTAATGAAAAGAACCTCTGTCCAACTGTTAAGCATGGGGTTGGATCAATCATGCTTTGGGGTTGTGTTGCAGCCAGTGGCACAGGGAACATCTCACGAGTAGAAGGAAAAATGGATTCAATAAAATTTCAGCAAATTTTGGATGGTAACTTGATGCCATCTGTGAAAAAGCTGAAGTTAAAGAGAGGATGGCTTCTACAAATGGATAATGATCCTAATCACACCTCGAAATCCACGGGGGATTACATAAAGAGGCGTGAACTGAAGGTTTTGCCACGGCCTTCACAATCTCCTGACCTCAACATAATTGAAAATCTATGGATAGACCTTAAAAGAGCAGTGCGTGACAGACAGTCCAGAAATCTCAAATAACTGGAAGACTTTTGTAAGGAAGAATGGGCAAAGATACCTCAAACAAGAATTGAAAGACTCTTGGCTGGCTACAAAAAGCGTTTACAAGCTGTGATACTTGCCAAAGGGGGCAGTACAAGATATTAACTCTGCAGGGTGCCCAAACTTTTGCAGACGCCATTTTTTTGTTTTCTGTTATTTTGAAAGTGTAGAACAATATCGGACCTCTGAAAAGTATAAGCATGCATATGTACTCAGAACTTGGTTTGGGCCCTTTTGCAGCAATTACTGCCTCAATGCGGCGTGGCATGGAAGCTATCAGCCTGTGGCACTGCTGAGGTGTTATGGAAGACCAGGGTCAATAGTGGCCTTCAGCTCTTCTGCATTGTTTGGTCTCATGTCTCTCATCTTTCTCTTGGCAATGCCCCATAGATTCTCTAGGGGGTTCAGGTCAGGCGAGTTTGCTGGCCAATCAAGCACAGTAATTGAACCAGGTTTTGGTGCTTTTGGCAGTGTGGGCAGGTGCCAAGTCCTGCTGGAAAATGAAGTCAGCATCCCCATAAAGCTCGTCTGTGGAAGGAAGCATGAAGTGCTCCAAAATCTGCTGGTAGACAGCTGCGTTAACCCTGGACTTAATGAAGCACAGTGGACCAACATCAGCAGATGACATGGCTCCCCAAATCAACACAGACTGGAAAAGTCCACATTGGACTTCAAGCATCTTGCAGTGTGTGCCTCTTCATTCTTCCTCCATACTCTGGGTCCTTGGTTTTCAAATGAGATGCAAAAGTTGCTCTTATCAGAAAAGAGGACTTTGGACCACTGAGCAATAGACCAGGTCTGTTTTTCTTTAGCCCAAGTAAGACGCTTCTGGCGTTTGTTGTTCAGGAGCAGCTTGACAAGAGGAATATGACATTTGAAGCCCATGTCCAGGATCCGTCTGTGTGTGGTGGCTCTTGATGCACTGACTCCAGCCTCAGTCCACTCCTTGTGAAAGTCCCCAACACTTTTGATTGGCCTTTTCTTGACAATCCTCTCCAGGCTGCGGTCATCCCTGCTGCTTATTTCTTCCACACTTTTCCCTTCCACATAACTTTCTATTAATGTGCTTTGATACAGCAACATCCAACTTCTTTTGCAATTACCTTTTGAGGCTTTCCCTCCTTATGGAGGGTGTCAGTGATGGTTTTCTGCACAACTGTCAGGTCAGCAGTCTTTCCCATGATTGTGATTCCTACTGAACCAGACTGAGAGACCATTTAAAGGCTCAGGAACCCTTTGCAGGTGTTATGGCTTAATTAGCTGATTAGAGTGGGACACTTTGAGCCTAGAATATTGCACCTTTTCACAATATTCAAATTTTCTGAGATTGTGGATTTGGGGTTTTCATGAGCTGTAAGCCATAATCATCACAATTATGACAAATTACGGCTTGAACTATCTTGCCTTGCATGTAATGAGTCTATCTCGTATATTAGTTTCACCTTTTAAGTTGCATTACTGAAATAAATTAACTTTTATTTTCTAATTTTTTGAGTTTCACCTGTGTATATATATATATATATATATATATATATATGGAGAAGCTCTACTGACTTTTCAAAGGATACTGACTTGTTCTTACATTTATTAGCATTATCTGCATTTACCAACCCTTATTCTCATTTTGTTAGGATCCTTCTGTGATATAACACTATACTGCATGTTTTTAATAATTCTAAAAATGTTGTGTTTAATAAAATGACAAAAGAATAATAGAGCCAAAAATCCATTGCCTGTGGCACAGCACTGAACATTTTAATATATTATAAAAATATTTAATAAAATAAACAGAAACCTTTTGTCTTCAATTTTTTTTAACTAGTTGTTTACAATAAATACTTTCTTGTTAATTAGGCTAGGCTAACAAGATGAAAATAAAAATGACCACATAGCAGGAGAAACAATTTTTGTGCTATGCTTGGTTTCAGTTACCTGTGGATAGTCAGCTGGAGTTTAGAAAGTAGCTGAGAGAAGATAGATCCTGTTGCTCCCAATTAATAAGTGGTCTCTGTTAATTAATAGTCTAGGTATGCTGCCAGCTATTAAAGGATGTGACTGAATTGAATAAATCCACAGGCCCTTGATGCTTTTAGCAGTAAATAATTGCAATGACAGGAAATCTACTTCGTTAGACCGCACAATCAGAAGATCATCCTGTATTTGCCACAAAAATACACCAAGACTTTGACTGGGACAGAAAACCACAGAGCACAGTGCTTCATATGATAGATGTTTTCTGTGATGATGGCACCATAGAATATCAACATGAATGAATGAGAACAGGTGGCACAGCAGCATTGTCAGTCCGGGGAGAAGGGAGTGTTAGAAGTGCTAGCAGATTTAAATACACTAACAAATTGAATCTGAACTCCAGCTAATACTTCATAATCAGCTACAGCACACAGTTTTGCTTTTCTTTTGGGATAAAGGTTTTTAATAAATAAAATATAAAATAAATAAAACATAAATAATAAATGATCATTTTAAGCACCGCTGTCAGTGTTAAATGGTCTGTCTCATTCCTGTAACTGCAAATGAGCTTTTCTGTCGAAAAACAACATATTTACTGGCTGGATCGCTATGCTTGAGAAAGGAGCATGCAGGTCTTCGCTGCACCCTGAGGATACTCAGAAATGCGTTGCACTTGGATGATGTAATACGCCGACGCAGCTGCTCAAGACTCCGCTCCACTGCGGGCCTATCAGATCAGAGGAAGTCTCAGTTGATCCATCCACCCACGACTGACTCCTACCATCTTTCTTACCATCCCACAGTAGCACACCACCTTGACGATGAGGCAGACTGAGCATCCATACTATTGATGAGCCTGGTTTTTAATCACTAACATGTGAGTTGCTTACCTACTTTTTTAATTACTAAAGTTGTACTACAGTCTGCAGTTAGAGGTGCTGTGTTTCTCTCTTGGTTCCTTTTACATTAGAGCCTGCTTCTACTCTACTACAGCCTGTCCTATCAAGATTGTCCTATCTCCTTTCTCATATTTGGATTTCCACAACTGGATTCATTTTAGGACTCTATGGACATTTGGCCTGTGGGTTCCATGCGCCTATTATTTTCCTTGTGCATTCACTGGGAAGATCAGTGTACTGCTGCCTCCCCTCCCCTTTGTGAAATACCTGGTGTTCCTGTCAGTCACTGCTTTCCTAATAAAAACTGACCACACTAGACAAGAGAGCACATCGTGGTCAGTTTTCTGGCTGTGCTGAGAACTCAGTCTGCTCTCCTCCAATGATCCGACTTCTGCTGACAGACTCCCCTCTTTGCACAGTCATTCACTGGGAAGATTAGTGTGCTGCTGCCTTCCCTCCTTGCTCTCTAAGATTCTTATGCAGCTGAGAAAGAGGGTATGTTATTACTTTTAAAAAAGGGGATAAAAAAGTATTTATAATGTTATATGTATACACAAATGTTTTGCCTTTCGTGTCTAGTTTAAACTGAATGGGTTGTTTTACAAGGTCATTAATTTTTTTCATTTGATTTATAATAAAAGAAAATCTCTATTATGAAACAAAATACAAAAAACAAAATACATGTACATAATGTATTTTAGGTTTAGGCTACTACTCCAAATAGTCCTAGACCTAAAGCACTGTTTGTGACAGATTGATTTACAAGTCTACTACTAGTTAATAAACAATAAACAAGATACGTTACAGAATAGCCGGCAACTCATATCCTTATCACATATGCTTTATTGGCGCACAGTAAAGGACATAGAAGCCACTTTGATGAGCAGTAGAGTTGGGTGAGTTGTTGACTACAAACAATAAACACTCTCTGTTTAAGCTGGTAGAACTAGAAGACCATGTTCCAGTTTGGCATTTCCTTATACATTTTATTTTTTTTCTTCTTCAACATGGTGTAATTCTATTTCTAAATATCTCCCACCTTTCAGAGATAGAGGGGCACCATTTTGACTACAGTATGTAGGCCACACTCCCAGTTATGCACAGGTCATGAACAACGAATACAAGAATGATTAAGCTCAAATGCTTTTTTTTTTCTCCACTACTTTTCCTTTATACTACCTAATCAATATATTTAATGCAATAACTGATAAACTAATGAAATAACATAGAGTTTAAAGTCCAGATCTCCTGTTACTTTAAGGTCTCATACAGATGGGGGGAGACTATGGCAGGTGGAAGGTGCCCATGTTACAAACAACAATTGGAATTGGTACCATTTGTTCGAAAATGAAAAATATGCAAAATATATGTGTGCAAAAGGTGTCAAAGAATTAAAATGTTTGTTCACCAATGCCAGAAGTCTGCCAAGCAAAATAGGTGAGTTGGAAGCTTTGGTGTATGAAGAGAACTATGATTTAATTGGTATTGCTGAATCTTGGCTTTATTCTTCACATGGCCATTAATATCCCTGGCTATGTTCTCTTTCGGGGACACAGGGTAAAAAGGAAAGGTGGTGGTGTCTGTCCCTTTGTGAGAAGGGATCTCAGAGTGAGTGTGAAGGAGGCCCTAGTTAATGGAGAGTGCGATGAGGCTGAAGCATTGTGAGTGGAACTGCACATCAGGGTGGTTACTACAAAGGTAATCATTGGAATTTGTTATAGGCCATCCAGTATTAATGAGGAGGTGGATACTCAGCTCCTTACACAAATAGAAAGGGCTGCAAGGGCTGGACAGTGATAATCATGGGGATTTTAACTACCCAGAAATTGACTGGAGTAATGGCACTGCAGGATCAGTTAAAGGGCAAAAATTAATAAACCTACTACAGGACAATTTTATGGTACAGTTTATAGAGGCCCCACCTAGGAATGATGCTCTGCTGGACCTGGTAATCTCAAACCATGCAAAGCTTATTACTAATGTCCATATAAAAGAACATCTGGGTAGCAGTTACCATAACATAATTTCATTTATTGTTGGATGTAAACAACAAGCACGCACAGGAAAAATAAAAACACTCAACTTTAAGAAAGCTAATTTCCAAGACTGAGAACTGCTCTCCATGACAGGCTGGGGGAAATATTGGCATCAATGAACACAACACAGAAATGGGAGTTCTTCAAAAAGACTGTATGTGAACACTCTGCAAAATATATTCCCATGGGCAACAAGTTTAAAACACTAAAAATCAAACCTATGTGGGTTACGGCCAAAGTTAAAAAAGCTCTACATAATAAGAAAAGAGCTTTTATTAAATATAAAAATGAAGGAAGGCTATCATCATTTAAACATTACAAAGAATATAACAGAATATGTAAAAAAGAAATTGAGGCTGCAAAAATTGAAAACAAACAACAGATTGTAAAAGCAGAACAAACCCCAAAAATTCTTCAAATTTTTTATTAAATTTATATTAATAGCAAAAAAGTCCGGTCTGAGCATGTAGGCCCATTACAAAATAATCTAGAGTGACTGACAAAGAGAAGGCAAATTTATTAAATACCTTTTTCAGCTCTGTGTATACAAAGGAGCATGGGTGAGCTCTTGTCCACAATGGGCATGGTATTGACACAGCCCCAGATGATCCACATTGGCTCACAATTGATATGATCCAGAAATATTTAAACAGAATAAAGGTGAATAAAGCACCTGGACCGGATGGCATACACCCATGGGTCCTTAAAGAATTGAGCTTGTGGTGCCTATAATTAAAAAGGGATCAAAATCTTTACCAAGTAATTATAGACCTGTTAGTTTAACTTCTATAGTTGGGAAGATACTGGAGAGTTTAATAAAAGACCACATAGATGAGTTCTTGCTGGAAAAAAATATTTTAAGCAACAGACAGCATGGATTCATGAAAGACAGACGTTGTCAAACAAATCTGATTTCTTTTTATGAGGAGGTGAGCAAAACCTTGGACAGAGGGATGGCGATGGATGTGGTTTACTTGGATTTTGTAAACTCTTTTGACACAGTTCCCCACACACAGCTAACGTGTAAGGTAAAGTCTACAGGCTTGGAAAAATCTGTATGTAAATGGATAGAAAACTGGCTAAAAGATCGTATTCAGAGAGTAGTGGTTAATGATTCATACTCTAAATGGTCTAGGGTTGTTAGTGGTGTACCCCAATGTTCAGTGTTGGGACCCTTCTTTTTTTATATATTTATATCCGATATAGGGTCTGAGATTAAAAATAACATTTCAGTCTTTGCAGAGGACACCAAGCTTTGCAGTGGAATGATGTCCTTACAGGATGTCTCCAACTTACAAGCCAACCTCAATGCACTGTTTAATTGTGCAACTATGTGGCAAATGAGGTTTAATGTTGATAAATGTAAGGTTATGCACTTGGGGAAATACTAGGGGGAGTACAACTGGGGGAATCAATGGTGAGGAGGGATCTGGGAGCTTTGGTAAATCAGAAGCTTAATAATGGCATGCAATGCCAAGCTGCGGTTTCTAAAGTGAGCAAAATCCTCTGTTGTATTAAAAGAGGTATAGACTCCAGAGAGAGAGATATAATTTTACCCCTGTACAAATCATTAGTAAGACCTCATATGGAACATGCAGTCCAGTTTTGGGCACCAATTTACAAAAAGAACATTGGGGAACTGGAGAAAGTGCAGAGAAGGGAAACCAAACTGATAAGAGGCATGGAGGAGCTCAGCTGAGGAAAGATTAGAGGAAGTGAATTTATTCTCTCTTGAGAAGAGGAGATTAAGGGGGATATGATCAACATGTATAAATACATCAGTGGTTCATATAGTGAACTCTGTGTAGAGTTATTCACCCTGAGGTCATCACAGAGGACAAGGGGGCACTCTACGTCTGGAGGAAAAGAGATTTAATGAAAAGCATTCAGCCCAACTCAAGACACTGCCAGAACACAGCTTTGTATACTGTAGTCCTGACCCCTACAATCTATATGTTACTTTGCACAGTACAAAGTCTTGATGGCACTGTTTCCTACATAGTCTCCTGAGCACTGCACCCTATACACAAAGTTGTATGTTAGGTATATCTTGACAACTTTACTCCATATGCTAATACAGTATGTTGAAAAATAAATTTTTTGAAAGATGCACTTTACACACTAGGCTGTATATTACATAGACCCAACCTATGCACTCCATATATTATACTATCTTGTACAAACATATTCCTTACTGCTGAACTTTCTAAACCATTTTGTTCATTACATATTCCTTACTAAAGGTGTTTACAGTTCGTTGTGAAGTGGTCCTCCTATTTTATTAAGTTTTTCTTTAATCACTTCAATACCGAACTGTTTCACCGCCTTCCTGCCCAGGACATTTTTCGATTTCAGTGTTGTCACACTTTGACAATTACTTAATCAGGCAACACTGTAACCAAATACATTTTCTATCATTTTTTAGACAGCTAGAGCTTTATTTTGATAATATTTAACCACATCCCGACCGCCCTATAGCAGACTTACTGCTACAGGGCGGCAGGGGTGCGCAAAGTCACATTATATACATTATTTTGTATTTCCGGATAGGGGGCACGCGTCCTACCCATGCTGTTATTAGTGACCACAGCTGTCAATCACTGGATCCCGGACGGTGATTACCAGGTGGTGCCCAGTAATTACCGAGGATCTCCGACGGGGAGGAGGGCTGCTTTGTTTACTAACAGTCCTCCTCCATGTCTGCTCGGGCTCACTGCTCTGGATGGCTGTGCACAGCACAGCCATCCAGAGCAGTGTGCTTACAGTGAAGCACCAACACACCCTTTGATCACCCCTCATGTTAACCCCTTCCTGCCCAGTGCTATTAATATCGTGTCTGTGCTTTTTTTTATAGCACTGATCACTGTATTAGTGTCACTGGGGATGTCAGTGACACCAAGTCAGCTCCCCCCAGTGTCAGAATGCCTGCCGCAGTCCCGCTATAAGTTTCTGATCGCCGCCATTACTAATAAAATAAATAAAAATTCCAGTAAATATACCGCCATTTGTAAATGCTATAACTTTCACATAAACCAATTAATTTACATGTATTGGGATTTTTTTTTTAGCAAAGACATGTTGCAGAATAGATTTTGTCCTAAATTTATGACGAAATGTGATTTTTTTAAAAAACATTTCTGGACATGCTTAATAGCAAAGTATAGTTTTTTTCTCAAATATTTCAGTCTTTTTTTTTATAGCACAAAAAATAAAGAACACACCAGCAATCAAATACCACAAAAAGAAAGCTCAATTTGTGGGGGAAAAAAAGGATGTAAATTTAATGTGGGTGCAGCATTGTATGACCACGCAATTGTCAGTTAAAGTAACGCAGCGCCTTAAAGCAAAAAATAGCATGGTCAGGAAGGGGGGTAAATCCTCAGGAGGGCAAGTGGTTAATCATCACTTTTTTTTTTTTGTAAATTGAACATTCCTAATGATCTAACTGCCTCATTTCTTGATGCCCTAAAATGCCAGTACAGTACAAATAATCCCCAAATGACTAGACAGTCCACTATACAATTTATTTTTTCACACAGTTTTCATTTTATCAAGTAATTTTCCCTACACAGCATAGGCAAACTTACAATTGCACCCCAAAATCATGTGTGTGACTTTTTCACAGCCTATCCGCATAGAGGGGCCCGAAACCCAAGGACTTCCTTTAGGTTTTCAAGGAGCATAAATTACGTGTACATTTTTCTGACTACTTATCACATTCTTAGAGGCTCTGGAGCACAAAGAACACCCACAAAATTACTGTTTTGGAAAGAAAACATCACAACATACAGTATATTCTAAGAGGCACAATGAATCTTTGGAAAATATAATTTTTTTGCCACAAGTTCTGGAAAAATGAAGAAAGAAAATGAAAATATATTTTTTACACAAAGTTGTCAATTAATAAGATATTTCTAACACACAGCATGAGCATACTTAGAATCACACTCCCAAACATATTCTAGTCCTCCTCTTCCTGAGTATGGGGGACTTTTTTCACAGCCTAACCCCACTGAGTGGCCAAAAATTCATCCCAAAGCTGAACCTTACCCGTAACGACTTGCTAAAAATTAATGTTCTTTAGCAAGAAAAATACAGTGCTGTAAAAAAGTATTTGCCCCTTTCCTGATTTTTTTTTTTGCATATTTGTCAAACTTAAATGATTCAGATCAAATTTTAATAATATACAAAGATAACCCAAGTAAATACAAAATGCAGTTTTTAAATGATGATTTCATTTATTAAGGGAAAAAGCTGTCCAAACCTGCTTGGCCCTATGTGAAAAAGATATTGTCCCCTAAACCTCACAACTGGTTGTGCAGCAACTGCAATCAACTGTTTGCAATAGCAGGCAATGAGTCTTTAACATCGCTGTGGAGGAAGTTTTGACGCACTCTTCTTTGCAGAATTTTTTTAATTCAGCCACACTGTAGGGTTTTTGAGCAGAAATGTCCTGTTTAAGGTCATGCACAGCATCTGAATCGGATTTAAGTCTGGACTTTGCCTAGGCCACTCCACAACCTTAATTTTGTTTTTTCTCGAGCCATTCAGAGGTGGACTTGCTGGTGTGTTGCAGATCACTGTACTGCTACATAGTGCACTTGAGCTTGAGGTCACGAGCTGATGGTTGGACATTCTCCTTCAGAATTTTCTGGTAAAGTGCAGAATCCATGATGCCATCAATTATGTCAAGTTGTCCAGGTCCTAAAGCTTAAAAGCAGCCCCAGACCATCACACTACCACCACCAAGTTGACTGTTGGTATTATGTTCCTTTTAAGAAATTCTGTGTCAGTTTTACGTTAGATACATACCTTCCAAAAAGTTCAACTTTTGTCTCATCAGTCCACAGAATATTTACCCAAAAGTCTTGGGGATAATCATAATCAAGATGTTTTTTGGCAAATATGACATAAGCCTTTGTGTTCTTTTTTGGTCAGTAGTGCCTTTTGCCTTGGAATTCTCCCATGGATGCCATTTTTGCCCATTCTCTTTCTTACTGTTGAATAATGAAATGAACACTGACCTTAACTGAGGTAAGTGAGGCCTGCAGTTCTTTAGATGTTGTTCTGGGTTCTTTTATGAAGTCCTGGATGAGTTGCCATTGTGCTCTTGGAGTAATTTTGGTAGGTCGGCCACTCCTGGGAAGGTTCACCACTGTTCCAAATTTTCTACATTTGTGGATAATGGCTCTCAGTGTGGGAGTGGTCCCAAAGCTTTAGAAATGGCTTTGTAACACTTTCCAGACTGATACATGTCAACTACTTTGTTTCTCATCTGTTCTTGAATTTATTTACATCGCAGCATGATGTGTTGCTTTTTTAGATATTTTAGCTTTCTTCACTTTGTCAGACAGCTTCTATATAAGTGATTTTTTGAAGAAAAAAAAAAAGGGTGGAGGTGGGAGGGTTGTCTATTCACATAGGGTCAAGCAGGTTTGGACAGTTTTTTTCCTTAATAAATCAAATCATTTAAAAACTGCATTTTGTATTTACTTGGGTTGTCTTTGTGTAATATAAAATTTTGTTTGATGATCAAATTAATTTAAGTGTGACAAATATGCAAAAAAATATACAGTATCTCACGGTAGTGAGTACACCCCTCACATTTTTGTAAATATTTTATTATATCTTTTCATGTTACAACTCTGAAGAAATGACACTTTGCTACAATGTAAAGTAGTGAGTGTACAGCTTGTAAAACAGTGTATATTTGCTGACCCATCAAAATAACACAACACACAGCCAAACCGCTGGCAACAAAAGTGTGTACACTCACAATTAGCCATTTTCCCTCCCCGGTGTCATGTGACTCCTTAGTGTTACAAGGTCTCAGGTGTGAGTGTACAGCTTGTATAACAGTGTAAATTTGCTGTCCCCTCAAAATAACTCAACACACAACCATTGATGTCTAACCGTTGGCAACAAAAGTGAGTACATCCCTAAGTGAAAATATCCAAACTGTGCCCAAAGTGTCAATATTGTGTGTGGCCACCATTATTTTCCAGCACTGCCTTAACCCTCTTGGGCACGGAGTTCACCAGAGCTTCACAGGTTGCCACTGGAGTCCTCTTCCACTCCTCCATGATGACATCACGGAACTGGTGGATGTTAGAAACCTTGCGCTCCTCCACCTTCCGTTTGAGGCTGCCCCACAGATTCTCAATAGGGTTTATGTCTGGAGACATGCTTGGCCAGTCCATCAACTTTACCCTCTGCTTCTTTAGCAAGGCAGTGGTCGTCTTAGAGGTGTTTGAGGTCGTTTTTATGTTGGAATACTGCCCTGTGGCCCAGTCTCTGAAGGGAGGGGATCATGCTCTGCTTCAATATGTCACAGTACATGTTGGCATTCATGGTTCCCTCAATGAACTGTAGCTCTCCAGTGCCAACAGCACTCATGCAGCAACAGACCATGACACTCCCCCCACCATTCTTGACTGTAGGCAAGACACACTTGTCTTTGTACTCTTCACCTGGTTGCCACTACACATGCTTGATATCATCTAAACCAAATAGGTTTATCTTAGTCTCATCATACCACAGGACATGGTTCCAGTAATTCATGTTCTTAGTCTGCTTATCTTAAGCAAACTGTTTGCAGGCTTTCTTGTGCATCATCTTTAGAAGAGGCTTCCTTCTGGGATGACAGCCATGCAGACCAATTTGATGCAGTGTGCAGCGTATGGTCTGAGCACTGACAGGCTGACCCCCCACCCCTTCAACCTCTGCAGCAATGCTGGCACCACTTATACAGTTGCAAGAAAAAGTATGTGAACCCCTTGGGATTACGTGGAGTTTTGCATGAATTGGGCATAAAATGTGCTCTGAACGTCATCTAAGTCACAACAATAGAAGAACACAGTCTGCTGAACATAATACTACACAAACATTAGATGTTGCCATGGTTTAATTGCACATAACATGTAAACATTCACAGTGCAGGGAGGAAAAAGTATGTGAGGCCCTAGCTTAATGACTTCTCCCAGAGCTAATTGGAGCCAGGAGTGAGCCAACCTTGACTCCAATCACTGTGATGATATTGGATGTGTTGCTGACAGCTGTCCTGCCCTTATAAAACACACACCTGTTTTGGGTTTACTGGTTTCAAGAAGCACTGTCTGATGTGAACCATGCCTCGCAGAAAACAGCTCTCAGAAGACCTACGATCAAGAATTGTTGACTTTCATGAAGCTGGAAAGGGTTACAAAAGTATCTCCAAAAGCCTTGATGTTCATGTGTCCACGGTAAGACAGACTGTCTACAAATGGAGAAAGTTTAGCACTGTTGCTACTCTCCCTAGGCGTGGTCGTCCTGTAAAAATGACTGCAAGAGCCCAGCGCAGAATGCTGCAGGAGGTAAAGAAGAATCCCAGAGTGTCAGCTAAAGACCTACAGAAATCTCTGGCACATGCTAACATTTTTGTTGACACATCTACAATAAGGAAAACATTAAACAAGAATGGAGTACATGGGAGGACACCACGGAGGAAGCCATTGCTGTCCAAAAGGAATATTGCAGCACGTTTGAAGTTTGTAAAAGAGCACCTGGGTGTTCCACAGCACTACTGGCAAAATATACTGTGGACAGATGAAACCAAGATTGAGTTGTTTGGGAAGAACACACAACACTATGTGTGGAGAAAAAAAGGCACAGCACACCAACATCAAAACCTCATCCCCACTGTGAAACATGGCGGAGGGAGCATCATGGTTTGGGGCTGCTTTGCTGCCTCAGGGCCTGGACGGATTGTTGTCATTGATGGGAAAATGAAATCCAGAGTTTATCAAGACATTTTGCAGGAAAACATACGACCATCTGTCCGCCAACTGAAGCTCCGCAGAGGATGGGTGATGCAACAGGACAATGACCCAAAGCATACAAGTCATTCAACAAAACAATAGCTGCAACAGCACAGAATACGCCTTCTGGAGTGGCCCAGTCAGAGTCCTGACCTCAACCCGATTCAAATGCTGTGGCATGACCTTAAGAGAGCGATTCACACCAGACATCCCAAGAATATTGCTACACTGAAACAGTTTTGTGAAGAGGAGTGGTCCAAAATGACTCCAGATCGTTGTGCAGGT
Source organism: Staurois parvus (assembly GCF_062004578.1). NCBI lineage: Eukaryota > Metazoa > Chordata > Amphibia > Anura > Ranidae > Staurois > Staurois parvus. The sequence goes on from NW_028318030.1 coordinate 1,843,288, forward strand.
CTGATCTGCAACTACAGGAAACGTTTGGTTGAGGTTATTGCTGCCAAAGGAGGGTCAACCAGTTATTAAGTCCAAAGGTTCACATACTTTTTCCTCCCTGCACTGTGAATGTTTACATGTTATGTGCAATTAAACCATGGCAACATCTAATGTTTGTGTAGTATTATGTTCATCAGACTGTGTTCTTCTATTGTTGTGACTTAGATGACGTTCAGAGCACATTTTATGCCCAATTCATGCAAAACTCCACGTAATCCCAAGGGGTTCACATACTTTTTCTTGCAACTGTATGTCCATTTCCCAAAGGCAACCTCTGGATATGATGCTGAGCACGTGCAGTCAACTTCTTTGGTTGAACATGGTGAGGCCTGTTCTGAGTGGAACCTGTCCTGTTAATCCACTGTATAGTCTTGGCCACCATGCTGCAGCTCAGTTTCAGGGTCTTGGCAATCTTCTTATAGCCTAGACCATCTTTATGTAGAGCAACAATTCCTTTTTTCAGATCTTCAGAGAGTTCTTTGTCATGAGGTGCCATGTTGAACGTTCAGTGACCAGTATGAGAGAGTGAGAGCGATAACACCAAATTTAACACACCTGCTCCCCATTCACACCTGAGACCTTGTAACACTAAGGAGTCACATGACACCGGGGAGGGAAAATGGCTAATTGTGAGTGTACACACTTTTGTTGCCAGCGGTTTGGCTGTGTGTTGTGTTATTTTGATGGGTCAGCAAATATACACTGTTTTACAAGCTGTACACTCACTACTTTACATTGTAGCAAAGTGTCATTTCTTCAGTGTTGTCACATGAAAAGATATAATAAAATATTTACAAAAATGTGAGGAGTGTACTCACTTCTGGGAGATACTGTATATATATATATATATATATATATATATATATATATATATATATCTCTATCAGGAAGGTGGCAAATACATTTTCACGGCACTTTATATTCCACATTGATAATTATGCTACCAAAATTTAAGTGTGCTGCCTCAGCATAGTTCCTAAGCATGTGTGCTCAGGATGAGCCAGTGCAATAATATGTTAAGCAGTATAGGTACTTATTTTGAATGTTTTATATAGCTGTACCTGCAAAATGAGCCAGAATGAAGTTATCTAGCAGTACTTAATTTTCTGACTAAAGTTCCCCTTTAAGGCTTTCTAGGGGCATAAATTATATATCTAATTTCCTGACAACCTTTCACATTTTTGGAGACCCTGGAGCACCAGATAATAGAAACCCCATAAATTGGCCACAATTACGAGAGTAAAAATCCCAAAGCATTTTGTTAAGAGGTACAGTATAGTAAGTCTTTTGAATACTTCAGTTTTTTGCCAAACGTTTTTGAAAACTGTGGAAGGAGAATTTTTACACAAAGTTAGAAGTTTTGAAAGATAATTCACAAACACAATGTAGACATACTTAGAATTACACCCCATAACATATTCAGCTACTCCTCCCGAGTATGGTGGTACCATAAGTATGAAACTTTTTCAGTCTTTGAATTGATTATATAGCAGATATTGCATCTTGTGTATCAGAAAATCACCCAGTGTACTGTAATTGTCACTTCTGTACGAGTGGTCAGGGAAAATAGCCTAGCATAGCATCAACTATAGCAGTCACCAGGGCTGCTATTAGAAATCACAGGACCCCATACAGCCTGACAACCTGCCCCCCAAATAAATATTAAAATAATATTTTCAATGAGAATGCACTAAAATCATTATTAGCAGGCAGCTGGGGGAATCAAATCTTGGATAGAGAAGGTGATCAGTAAGGCGGGGGAGGGCAATTAGAGGAACTGATCCTCTGGGTGTCTCCCCCTTCAACAGCTTAAAGCCGATGGGAGGGAGAGAAGAAGAAGCCAGCTTTCAGCTGCTGCAGGGAGAGACACCCAGGGGATCAGTTCCTCTAATTACACCCCCCTTGCTTCACCAATCACCCCCTCCGCTGCTCATTTCCAGGTCCCCTGCTGCCCGGGCCCCCCTGCTGGCCAGGGCTCCGTACAGGTGGACTGATGCTAACCCTTATCAGTGGCACTTGCAGTCCCCATTCCTATAATCCAAACAAGCCTAGCCTACTGGTACATGACTGACCCCAAGAATGACATGTTCATTAGTCAGAAGGTACAGGAGGCTGAACAAAGGGTGAACAAAATAGTTCATGTGGTTCTAGGAGTTCAGTTTTCAACAGGGGATGTTTGTGACTGATGTCTCTCAGCAATGTAGTCAGCAGGATGTGCAGATGGATCTGTTCAGGCAGCAGGCAGCAACATGGTCAATAAACAAGTCAGTACAAGCGACAGGCAGATGCAACACTGCACTGGTGTGGTGGTGATCAGGAACACTTTTGCTGGCTGCGTTGGTCTGGTGACACTGTGATTAGTGTGATGGTGATCAGTGACACTGTGACTGACTGGTCACACTGTCTATGTCCAGTGCTTTGCACCTGCACCCTAATGGATTTCAGTTTGGGAGCAGTGGTCATGTTCCTGCAACTACTGCATCCCAGTAGACATCAATAAGACTGCCTGCACGGGGATGCACTGGGATTGGTGTGGTCACACCTCTGTGTCACCTTGAGACTGCACGCAAGCAGTCGGAATGGCAGGACAGTTGAGGCAGGCTCAGACAAATGGTCAGCTCTTTGTCTATGTTTTAAAAATACATACAAGCATATGTAATTGAATAGTTTTTTTTTTTTTTTTGTGAAAATGATCCTGGGGTTTATATGCATCTGTGAGACTGTTGCTTGTCACACAGTAATCAAGGCACATTTTGTGGACATGAGGGCTGTGATATGGGCAGCACAGGGGCTAAATGGTTAGCACTTCCGCCTGGTAGTACAAGGGTCCTTGGTTCGAATCCCAGCCACAGGGCCTCCTGCCTGGAGTTTGCATGTTCTCCCTGTGCCTGTGTGGGTTTCCTCCAGGAACTCCGGTTTCCTCCCACACTCCAAAGACATGCTGGTAGGTTAATTGGATCTTGTCTAAATTGGCCCTAGTATGTGTATGTATGAATGTGAGTTAAGGACTGTAGATTGTACGCCCCTTGAGGGTTAGGGACTGATGTGAATGTACAATATATAGGTAAAGCGCTGTGTAAATTGACGGCACTATATAAGTATCTAAAATAAATGTGTACAGTGTGATACCCTGGAGAAGTCCTGGCTCTCATCCTACCTGTCACAACGCTCTTTCAGCATTACCTATAATGCTACCACCTCCCCCTCTCTGTTGGGGTCCCTCAAGGCTCTGTCCTCCGCCCTCTTCTCTTCTCCATCTACACCTCCTCCCTTGGCCAACTCATACACTCTCACGGCTTCAACTACCACCTCTATGCCGACGATACACAAATCTATCTCTCACCCCATCGGTCTCCACCCGAATCACACACCTACTGAGCAACATATCAGACTGGATGTCGCTCCACTTCCTTAAACTGAACCTCTCCAAAACCGAGTTTCTTGTCTTCCCCCCAGCCCGGACACCACCCCCCACTGACTTCTCCATCATTTCCGACAACGCCACCATCAAACCCACCCCGCAGGCCAGAGTACTTGGTGTCATTCTGGACTCCAAGTCCAATCTTTAACAAACTCGTGCAGACTCCACCTCCGCAACATCGCCAAAATACACGCGTTCCTAACCCCAGAAACTACTAAACAGCTCATCCACTCCCTCATCATATCACGACTCGACTACTGAAACTCCCTCCTCACTGGCCTGCCTCGCCGCTGGCTATCGATCCTGAATACGGCTGCCAGACTCATTCACCTTTCCAACCGCTCCATCTCCACCACCCCCTCTGCCAATCCCTCCACTGGCTTCCGATTGCGCAACGGATCAAATTCAAAATCCTAACACTGACGTACAAAGCTGTCCACCATACTGCCCTGTACTACATCACTGACCTAATATCTAAGTACCGCCCAGCACGCACACTCCGCTCCTCACAAGACCTCCTTCTCTCTAGTTCCCTGGTCTCCTCCTCCCATGCCCGCCTCCAGGACTTCTCCAGGGTGTCACCCATCCTCTGGAACTCCCTGCCCCAACCCATCAGAATATCACCTACTCTCCTCTCCTTTAGGCGCACCCTGAAAACCCATCTCTTCAGGGAAGCCTACCCCACCCCCTGCTAACCTGCCCACCTCCTCCACTCTTCCTACCACTCCATCCCCCACAGCTATCTCCTCCTGTACCACTATCCCCTCCCTCCTAGATTGTAAGCTCGAAAGAGCAGGGCCCTCGATCCCCTCATGTTTTGCATTGTATTGGTATTGTTCTGTCACATGTTCTGTCCCCCTTTGTAATGTACAGCGCTGAGCGAACCATTGGCGCTTTATAAATACTGTATAATAATAATAATACCCATTCCTTATTAGGCCACTTCCACTGCTAAGCATGATATGGCCATGTCCACCATTCAATATGTGGCTTACGTGCCACAAATTTGCTTTTATTGGTGTGTATCAGGGTGTCCTAGTCTTTCAGAATTTTGGCAACATACCTGTGTCCGAGAGCTTCATACTTGAAAAGTAACAATTATGCACTAATAGTTTTTCCACTTTTTTAAATCAAGATTACTGCTGAAGTACTGACCTTTTAGAGATGCTACATGTGACAGAGCTTGAGCATAGCTGGCAGTGTTTAAGATTGCTCCAGGAAGACAAGAAGGAAAGAATGATGCTGCTGGAGCTACTGTCCTCTCATGACTTAGACACCTATGTGCAAACAGGATACATAAAGATGTGTTAATCTTCAAGGATTCAGATAATCATGTTTATGCCAATAGAACTTCATAATGTTGTTCTGTTACAACTTAAAAAAGCAGAGTTCAATGAATGGGGTACACCTAAGTGAAAATTCACCTTTTCAAAAAGAATCCAAGAACCCTTGTGTGCAAAAAAAGTGACATAGTTGGTAAGGTTGAACCTTATCATACCATCCAGTTCAACCTGAGTGAGTGTATGTGTGTGACACCAACTGTGGAAAGGAAGTTTCACAGCCTCTCTAACAGTAAAGAGCCCCTTATGCAGTTTAAGAAGGAACCAATTCTCATCCAAATTCATTGTGTGACTGCATCCCAACAGGGGTTGAATCAATACCAGAGCATACTGTAAACCTTGTATAGGGAATTCTATTATTTTAGCCAGTAGTTGCTGTCCCACATATACTGTACTATCAGGGTGGTACCTGTTGGTGAGTTTTTGCAAGTCTGATGTAACTGCTCTACTGAATAGGCTTTTCATATGGAAAGTGTATTGATTTGTATGAGACTGAGGTAGAGAAATAAACCAGAGGGTCTGATTTCCAAAGGATTTCACTTAGCTTCTGATTGCACTTGTGATTCTCTTCCGGACGGGTTTACTGATCAAATTGTAGTCCAGTGGAGGCATAGACAAAGGAGGAAACGGGGAGATGGGGTGTTTTTTTGTTACCCCCTTCTCCCTGTAACACAATAAGATTGTGGGCATTATTAAATGGAACATTCCAATCCTATATTCTGACTATAACCTTTGGGAGATAATGGAGAGGGGATGCCATTTTTCCAGCTGACAGGCCCCAACATTGGGATCACATTTGCACACTATCACCTTCAAAATAGTCCTCTTGAACAGCAATACAGCGCTCCCAGCATTCCTGCTCCTTCTGGAATGTGTCCTAGAAGTCTTCTTTTTGAAGCGTGTTACGTACCTTCTGCTATTCATGCTGGATCTCTGCAATGCTGTAAAAATGGCGACAGTTGAGCTGGATCTTCATCTTTGGGAAGAGGGGGAAGTCCGCAGAAGCCAAATCTGGTGAGTAGGGTGGGTGCAGAAGTGAGATCATTGCAGCCTGGAGATGAGTTTGGCAGCAACACGGCACAAGTTCAAATCACACCTGAGGATTGCTTGGACTGTTCCATATGACACACCAACAATGGCAGCAATGTTGTGGATTGTTCTCTGACACTCATCATGCACAAGTTGACGAATGGTTTTGACATTTTTAGGGGTTGAGCTCATTGAAGGTCTTCTTGATCTCTCATCTTCCAGTGATGTTCTTCCGCTCTTGAAGCATGCGTACCACTCAAAACACCTCAAAAGACTAATTGCAGCATTGCCAAATCATACCAAATATCTCTGTGGCAGATTTGTCCAGTTTCTGTCCATGATATGTGGTCAGAATAGCACAGCTCCCGATGTACATGGAACAATGTCTTTTGGCACACTGATTTATGAAGGTTGGTGCTCCCTGTGACTGTGCATGCAGCCTTGTGCTGCCATCTGTTGGCGTGTTACAAAACTAGTCTCAAAACTTTTTGATACCACCTTGCGTGCAGTATGTAATGTATGTTATACAGTGCAATGTTTGTGCACAGCAATACATAGGGTGTACGATATGTCCCATGAGAACTAGGATTAGTGAACATTTTTATGACACCAATAATTCTAATGCAATCCAATTATCATCAGTATCAAGGCATTTGTAGAGAGACACACAAATTATGCATGACAGGCTTCAGTTTCCGAAACCTGTCAGAGGTGATGATTCATACAGACTTCTCCTGGAACAAGAGACCTGGTGGATCCATAAATTAAAAACAAGGGTACCAAAAGGAATTTAAAATGGGACATCAACATATTTTTTTAAATAATCCAAAGTTCCTCTTTTTTTCTTCACTCAGCCCATTCACTCTATTTTTATGGGAATGTATGTTACTGTATGTTTCTTTTTCTGTAGAATTTTCATAATAGACGTTTTCTCTTTTAATTTTGTAAATGTTTGTTTGATAATTTATTACATAGTGAATCTTGTTTTTTTGCTGTACTGTGCCTATTAATCAATATCCATCTAAGCTTAATTATGTATGAAGGGACTTAAATGGGAGCAGCAGTCTGTTGCTGATTTTTTTATGACTAAGGCTGTACCTAGTTGAAACGCGTCAACACTGTTTATACCATGGTGTTTTAATAACAGCTATTTATTAAAGAAGATTTTACAGTCTGTGGATTAGTGCTGGCTTTTGCACTAAGATATTGTGTAACTGCTAGAATCACTTTAAAGATTTGCACATTGCAATTGTAGGCTCTTAGGTTCTTCTTCTCCAGGGAGAATACAATTAATATTTGTAGTTGTTTCTCATAATTGAGGTCCTCCAGCCCCCTTAGTAGATTTTTTGCCCTTCTCTGGACTATCTCCATTTCAAGTAAATCTTTCCTGAGGATTGGTGACCAAAACTGTACCGCACACTCAAGATATGGCCAAAGCAGTGTTTTGTAAAGTGGTAGAATTATCTTTGTTGAGTAAATACCCTTTTTTAGTTAAATAAATGTTTATTCAAGACATATTCAGAGTATTATAAGAAATAGAAAGACATTTCATAGTACACAACTGTAGAAAACATTATATTGTAGACAAAGAGAATACCGAGGAGAGACATTGGAGCAATAAACATTAGAAAGCACAGATGTACCTGTGAGTAGACTGTGGTATATAGAAGCCTATGCTCATAGCAACAAAGTGATTACAATCATGCATAAATTAATCACATTAGGAGAAAAAGGAAGAAGAAAAAAACTAAACTGTACCAGTAAGAAATGTGACGTACAGCCAAGCTGCTACATGCTAGAAATAATCACCTGATTGAAATTATATAGCCATCCAGTAGTAGGCACTATAAAGCTTATCACTGAAAAAAGCCCCATAAAGGGGATCTAAAAAATATAGAATACTGCACAAATTTGCATGCTATCCTTGTGCAGGGGCCATGCTAATATTCTCTGTATCATTCCAATTTTAGTATATGTCCTGCTGAAGTGAGGACGAGTACATACCCTTTCTAATGTATGCTAATAATCTACTAGCTTTGCTTGCTGCAGCTTGGCATTGCTATTGCTGAGTTTGTTATCTACCAGGACCTCCAGATCCTTTTATCATCCTTTTCCTCTTTGGAATTACTCACCAGTTTTCTTTGAGAACTCTAGGGTGTAAACTATCCAGTTCTAGTGATTTTAGTCTTTTTTTGAACATGGATTTCTGTCAGCCCCATCCTTTCAATATAATGTTAACATTACTGTCATTACTTGTTTATATTACCCTTCCTTTTCATTTATATAAACCAGGGGGAAGAATGTATTTAATACAATTGCCTTCTCCCTGTCACTTGTGAACAATTTCCTTTTATCTTCTTTTATGGGGCCAATATGTTCTGACTTCACAATGTGTCTTTCATAATCTATTTTAGCTGCCCTTATCACGCTCTTGCATTTCTTATTGTATTCATTGAGGCTTTGGAATGCCGACGGTGACCCTTCAACATTATATTTTAAAGGATAGTAATTTTTATTAATATGCCTTTTTACATTAGTATTTAGCCAGCTAGGTTAAAATTTTATTCTTTTATACTTGTTGCCTATTGGAATGCACTGATGAATGCCTTTGTTTAACACATCATTAAAGCACTCCCACCTCTCTATAATGCTCTTTTTATGCCAGTATTTGATCTAATTTAGTATCATATCATTTTGTAAAGCACTGCGCAAACTGTTGCTGCTATATAAAACCTGTATAATAATATAAATAATAATGTAGTATGGAACACATAGCTGAGTTGGCTCTTTTAAAACCTAGTGTTCTTGTCCTACCGTCATGTCTCCTTTAACTTTATGGAAAACGCAATTACTCTGTGGTCACTGTTTCCTAAGTTGTCCCTTACTTCCACATCTGCAATCAGTTCTGTGTTGTTTGCAATCAGTAGGTCCAGAAGAGTATTCATTCTGGTTAAGGCTTCCAACATTTGACTCATGAAATTGTCCTGTACTACATTCAAGAACCTACGAACTTTAGTTGAGTGCCTGGTTCTGTCAGTAACATGACAGTCAAAGTCCTCTATTATTATAACATTGCCCTGCCTACCCACCATTTCTAACAGTGAAGTGAGATGGGCCTCTTCCTCATACTTAATGTTAGGGGACCTATAGCCTACACCCACAATTAATTTACTATTTGTTTAATTCCTTTGAAGCTCCACCCACAAATACTCCAGCTCATCAGTGGCCTAATTAGCATCATACTCACTATTAAATCACTCTTGAGTTTAAAAGAAAAAAAAATAATTTTCCAGCATGTTGGATCATCTCATATTGGGGGTGATTCTCATGGTGGCACTCGGAACTCGTGTCACCTTGGGACAGACAGATATTATATCTATCTATAAAATGTATCTTTGGCCGAACTTAGTTTATCCAGGCAGCCTGAAAAGAAGTTGTGTGTCTACTTTGGTTTCACACTGATTTAGATCCTTTTCCCACATGATATATGTCATATTATTTATCCATTACCTTTGCTGTGCATCCAAACTTTCTTTTTTTGCCCTGGCAGGTTCCCCAGCAGAGGGCGAACTAAGGTTTCTGGAGGGGGAAGTCATTTCAGCTGTGCCTTCTTTTGATCCATCCTGGTCACTACCTCTCTCAGTTTTTCTCCACTTAGCCCTGCGATTCTGAAACCACACCTTTTTGAAAAACAGAAAACAGTAATAGAACATGTGTTATATATTAAAGCATAATGGAACACTTATCAACAAGGAAATCAGTTATTTCAATTACAATACCCTTTGAGGTACATCCGCTTAAACTTTTTGCCTATTCATCAACACAGAGGCTTCATTCACACCAACATTTTTGAGCTTTTTGGTTTGTCACGGGTTACCCTACATGTGAAAATCCTGTCAAAGTGAAAGAATTTTTTTTTTAATTGAGCCACTCCAGAACACATTGAACTTTGATACCATGTGTTTTTGTATGCAATTTTCCATCTGCATTATTAAGGTGCATTGGGAGGGATTTTAAGATTTAATAACACTGCTGTGTGCCTGCAAACAGGATGCACATTTTTGGTGCATTGAGGGAATGCATACAATTCTGCACGCATTCCGTTCATCACACATTTGTGAACCTAGCCTGAGGGTCTTTTCACTTTGGGAGTATTTTGTTAAAATATCAAGTAAAACCAGGAGATTTTCATTACGTTCTCCAGGAGGTATTGATTGTTTGAGGAGTCTTTTGAACTTTACTGCTTGAAACCTTACTGCTGAAATTAATGATCTGTTACCACTGCAAAATGTATTGCTTTTTCATTGCTTTAAAAACTACTGGCCTTTTCTCATCCATTGGACACAGTGGATTACAGTTAACGATAATCTGTAACTGGGTATCATGTGGTCGCTGTTTACTGTTATGATCTGTGATTGGCCTACAGCAATCACATGGTATGTGGCTACTTGTACCATGTGATTAGCTGTAACCAATCAGAGATCACAACCAAAAGCAGCACAGTGGCTAAGTGGTTAGCACTTCTGCCTGGCAGTACTAGGATCGTTGGTTCAAATCCCAAACATGGCACCACCTGCCTGGAGTTTGCATTTTTCCCTATGCCTGTGTGGGTTTCCTCCCATTTTCCTCCCTCAAACCACAAGCTTGACACGCTGGTAGGTTAATTGGATCCTGTCTAAATTGTCCCTAGTATGTGTATGTATGAATGGGGGTTAGGGACCTTAGATTGTACACCCCTTGAGGGTTAGGGACTGATGTGAAAGTACAATATATATGTAAAGTGCTGCATAAATTGACGGCGCTAAATAAGTACCTGTAATAAATAAATGAAATAATAAAAAACAAGCTGTTCATCAATGGTTAACCAATTCAGAACAGCTAAAACTATTGCTGATACAGTGATCTTCACTGTATAAGCAATAGCAGTGTAAAAAAAAATCCCTAATCAACCCCCCACCCCTTTAAAGTAGTATAGTGTCACTATGGTGACACTGAGGTACTCTGATGACAGGATGTTAAAAATCATGTTAAAATGTTATGTTTCTCTTCTGCGTTGAGAAAGGATGCACTAAAAAATTGGCCCTAATATGTGTATGTTTGAATGTAAGTTAGGGACCTTAGATTGTACACCCCTTGAGGGTTAGGGACTGATGTGAATGTACAATATATATGTGTAAAGCGCTGCGTAAATTGATGGCGCTATATAAGTACCTGAAATAAATAAATAAAAACTGAAAAAACAATAATCTCTTCATTTTTCAAAGGTATTCACAAAATATCACAACTTCAAAAAACTTGACATGGCTTTTACCATTTATCTCAGACTGTCTACTTTCCAAAAAGGAACCATTTGGGGGGTATCTGTTATGTCCTGGAATTTTAAAGGGCCTCAAGAAATGAGATAGGTCATTAGTACATCTGGATTGATCAATTTTCGAATATAGTGTATATGCACAATAGTTTGCAGATGCTGTAACTTTCACACAAACTAATTAATATACACTTATTGGATTTTTTCCTACCAAAGACACAATACATTTGGCCTAAATTTATAAAACATGTTATTTATTGGATATGTTTTATAACAGAAAGTAGAAAATATTGTATTTTGTTTTTTTGTTATGTGCAGTAATAAATAAAAAAATAAAAAACCCAGTGGTGATCAAATACCAAAAGAAAGCTCTATTTGTGTGAAAAAAAATAATTTAAATTTAATTTGGGTACAGTGTTGCATGACTGCACAATTGCCAGTTAAAGTAGCACAGTGCTGAATAGCAAAAAATGCCCTGGTCATGAAGTGGGTAAAACCTTCCAGAGCTAAAGTGGGCAGTTTTACTCATGTCCTAGAATCAATTGAAAAAAAAGAATATGGATAGTTTTGATTCATGCTAGAGAAAGCTATGGTCAAATAAAATGAAATGATACCTTATATGACTTTAGATAATAAATCTCTACTGTACTGTATATGTATAAATACTGTATATATTGTTAATAGTAAACAGTTACATGGTTGATAAGATTTAATAAAGACACTAGTCCATCCAGTTCAACCTGGGTATGTGTGTGCGTGCATATGTCCCTCCCATTTTCAATATTCTTGTACACTGTGTATACTTATTCCTGTGAGAAACTCATCTAAAAGTTTTTGGGAATTTATATACACACTCCACTGACACCAGCTGTGGAAGGGAGTTCCACATCCTTACGCAGTTTAAGATTGAACCACTACGTGTCCAACTTCATTGTGTGAACACGTGTCTTTTTTACAGACCAAAGATTAAATAACTTTCTCCCAACGATACAGTCATCATTTAAAGATTTGTACATTGCAAACATATCCCCTCTTCCTCAGGGAGAAGAAGTTTAACATTTGTAGTTGTCCCTCGAACATGAGGTCCTCCCACTTTCTTATTAGTTTTGTTTCCCTTCTCTGGACTCTCTCCAGTTCAAGGACATACTTCCTGAGGATCGGTGACCAAAACTGGAGCACATACTCAAGATTTGGCTGAACCAGTAATTTGTAGGTGGCAGAATTATAATTTGGTCTTTTGAGTAAAAACCCTTTTTAATGTATGATAATAGTCTGTTAGCCTTGCTAGTTAAGGCGTAGCATTTCATGCTATTGCTGAGTCTGTCATCTACTAGGACCCCCAGATCTTTTTCCATCATCAATTCCTCAAGAGGTTCTCCCCCTAGCAAGTAACTTGCATGCATATTTAAGCTCCAGATGGAATTGATTTACATTTTTCAATATTACACCTCATCTGCCATATACGCACGTAACTACCCACTCCTCTATTTAAACTAGGTCTTCTTGTAGTAGTAGTTGTAGTTTTTGTTTCCTGCTGTGAAGTTATTGTCCTGTTTAGCTTTGTGTCATTAGAAAATACTGAGATTGAACTACTTATTGCAATCTCTATATCGTTTATGAACAAGTTGAACAGAACATGTCTCAGGACAGAGCCCACACTGCCCACAGCTCTAGACCATTCAGAAAATATGTCATTAATCACCAGCCCCTAGACGCGCTCCTGCAACCAGTTTAACTATCCAAGGAAATACAATATCATCAATGTGTATAAATATAAAATGTATATTTATGTATTTTGTATAATAATAAATAGCCATAGCATTATGACCACCCACCATACGCGGTCAGGGCATGGACACCACTATACCTAGGTTTGCTGTGGTACCTGGTACCAAGCTATCAGCAGCAAATCCTTTAAGTCCTGTAAGTTGCAAGGTGGGGCCTCCATATATCAAACTTGTTTTTCCAGCACATATATATTACATATACACACATGTACAGTACTTTTTGAGGTTGATATACTATTGGAGTTGAGAATGTTCATGTGCAGATGAAGAAAATAAGGATTTGCTTTTCAAATCATGTTTTTTTTTTTGATGATTTATTTTGCACTGAAATGTTAAATTTGTGAAGGACTAGCAACACAATACACCATGCATAGTGTATTCTGGATAACTGTATAAGGTTAATGCATGTAATTATTTATTTACATTTCTTTAGATTTTTCCTCATATTTATATGCTATCCAAGCTATCCAGCAAAAAAGACAGTAACAGGAGTTGGAATAAACTATAAATGATGTGCTAGTGCATTTTTCTTGACTTTTTTTTTTTTTAAAGAATACTATGTGTTAGTGTTATAGTTTGTTCTAAGCCCTGTTACTATCATATTTGCTTGTCATTTTTGTCTGTATGGTACAAAGTCACTTAGTACACTCTATAAAAATTAAAAACACCTGCTCTTTAAAATAATGTGGTTGTACATCAGCTGGTCCAGAAGCCTTATTCACATTTTGTTATTCAAATTTAGATTCTCTAATTGTTACCAGGTCATATCAGTGTTGAATCACTGTGGTGCAACAGTAACAGTAAAACTGTTGTGAACAAGTTAAAGATTGATGGGTCCAAAAATGAACACTTTGGTACACTTCTTCAAACCTCAGACACTTCAGACTATGAATTACTTAATGCAACTCTGAACAAGGACTATTCATCTTGTCATGAGATCTACCCCCTGTGTTACACAGCATAGCCCTGTCTGGTAGGGCAGAAGACCTAATTGCGGCTGTTAACCCCTTACAATTCTTATTTCTTTCCCAGTCAGTGATAGGCAATTAATGGAGATGCAGCAGACTAATAAGCTCTCCTCTGCTCTGCTTCTAGTTAGCACATAAGCACTGCAGCACAACGGACTGGCACCTATCTCCCCCTTTTACCAATCTGAGCTCTGCTTTATAGAGTATGCAGTATATAGGTTATGCTGTCAAGAGAATATATAGAGAACCACATCTCTATATATAATAATTAATTATAAATGCCAAAAAACATCTCACTGGGGCTTTTAGGGTGCTTATATTTTTTTACTCAAGATGCCAAAAACTAAAGCATTACAATATTTATTCATACACATTGTTACAATGTACACATATCTATATGGACATGGATATTGAACAGTAAAAAAAAAAAGAAATACCCTCCTTGGGTAGGCTCTCCTGTAGGTGGACAACCACCTACTATGCACAAAACATTTTTCAGTTAGTCCAGAGGTTCACTTTGCTTGATTTCTACAGAAGTTTTCTTTCTCAATGCATTTCACATATCAGTCTTCATCAGGAGAACAAGGGGAGGAAGATTATCAATATATTTGCATTCACATCTGTTCACTTGGATAAACCAAAATGGGCTTGTGCTCTTATTATCAAGCAATGTCAAATTTCTGTAACCATCCAAAAACAAGGGGATAAACTAGTTACCCCTAATGCATTGTGATTGGATGATGTGATGGAAGTGTGCGAATGTAAGGGGGGTGGGAGGCGCATCCTAAATAATTTATGCAGCTGGCAATGAAAATGGGCAGCAAATATATTCATAATTTCCTATCATTGTTATCCTGATGAAACAGGTTGAGATAGGAGATTTCTGTTGAAACCAAGCAAAGAGAACCTCTGGACTAACTGATACATAGTAAGGGGTTGGCCACCTACAGGGTTGCCTCACCAAGGTGGGGATTTCTGTTTTATTGTTCAATATCCTTATAGTGGATATGTGTATATTTTATTAAAGTGTATAAAATATTGGAATATTTAACTTTTTGTAATCTTGACTAAAGTTATAAGCATCTTAAAAGCCTCAATGAGCAATTTTTGCCATTTACAACTGTTCCATACAGCAGATTGCAAGAGGATGATACCAAAATATTCTCCAGTACGTAAAATGCTTGCATTAAAAATACATTTAATTATATATTAATTAATACAGAACAACATTATTTTTTTAAGTTTATATCTACCTGGAGTTCAACCTGCAATCATATTTAATACTCCAACTAAATTACAAATCCAACCATCTCTCTTGTCCAAGTTTATGTTTTCTTGCAATCTGATAAGACAAAGGTTTGTTTAACATTTGTCTTTCATACATCTTCAGTTATTAATTATATAATTTTCTTTTATGTACTTTTGTATGCGGTTCCTTACCAGCATCTCAAATATATTTTCTACAATGATAGTTAAAGCTAAAATCTAGAATTAAGACAGTTTTTATGGGCAGAGAAATTAATGAAAAGACATGTGGGAATTAACCTTTAATTGCTATTTTAACCTGTGTGTGCCACCTTGTGTACCAAGTTGGTACCAAGACCAAACATTCCAGGGTATGTAAACTTTTGATCAGGGCCATTTGGGTGATTTCCGTTATCATTATGATTAGAGATGAGCGAATCGAACCAGGCGAAGTGGAATTCGATACGAATTTCAGGAAAAATTCGATTCGCATCGAATCCGAATATTAGCCTACTTCGGGTGCGCGAATCGGATTTTTCCCGATCAGCCGGCAAAAGTGTACCTGCAGAGAGCTCCGCTATTTCTGACAGTTCTCTGACAGTTCCTTCACATGTACAGCGGTTGAAACATTGTATCTATTTGTTTCCATTTAGGATACAGATGTTTTTATTCGGAAACAGATACAATGTTTCAACCGCTGTACATGTGAAGGAGCTGTCAGAGAACTGTCAGAAATAGAGGAACTCTGCAGATACACTTTTTGCCGGTTTGGAATTCTTATTTTCATCCTACTTCTTCTTCTTCTTCTTCATCCTCAGAAGAAGAAGAAGAGGATGAGGATGAGGATGAAGAAGAAGAAGAAGAAGTAGGATGAAAATAAGAATAATTCCAAGCCGGCAAAAAGTGTATCTGCAGAGTTCCTCTAAGTGTATCTGCAGAATAGAGGAGCTCTGCAGATACACTTTTTGCCGGCTTGGAATTATTCTTATTTTCATCCTACTTCTTCTTCTTCTTCCTCTTCATCCTCATCCTCATCCTCTTCTTCTGAGGATGAGGATGAAGAAGAAGAAGAATAAGAAGTAGGATGAAAATAAGAATAATTCCAAGCCGGCAAAAAGTGTATCTGCAGAGCTCCTCTAAGTGTATCTGCAGAATAGAGGAGCTCTGCAGATACACTTTTTGCCGGCTTGGAATTATTCTTATTTTCATCCTACTTCTTCTTCTTCTGCTTCTTCCTCTTCCTCTTCTTCTTCTGAGGATGAGGATGAAGAAGAAGAAGAAGAAGAAGAAGAAGTAGGATGAAAATAAGAATAATTCCAAGCCGGCAAAAAGTGTATCTGCAGAGCTCCTCTAAGTGTATCTGCAGAATAGAGGAGCTCTGCAGATACACTTTTTGCCGGCTTGGAATTATTCTTATTTTCATCCTACTTCTTCTTCTTCTTCTTCTTCTTCATCCTCATCCTCAGAAGAAGAAGAAGAAGTAGGATGAAAATAAGAATAATTCCAAGCCGGCAAAAAGTGTATCTGCAGAGCTCCTCTAAGTGTATCTGCAGAATAGAGGAGCTCTGCAGATACACTTTTTGCCGGCTTGGAATTCTTCTTATTTTCATCCTACTTCTTCTTCT
This sequence comes from Staurois parvus, assembly GCF_062004578.1. Taxonomy (NCBI): domain Eukaryota; kingdom Metazoa; phylum Chordata; class Amphibia; order Anura; family Ranidae; genus Staurois; species Staurois parvus. The sequence continues at coordinate 1,860,053 of NW_028318030.1, forward strand.
TCATCCTCAGAAGAAGAAGAAGAGGATGAGGATGAAGAGGAAGAAGAAGAAGAAGAAGAAGAAGGAGGATGAAAATAGAAGAAGGAGGATGAAAATAAGAATAATTCCAAGCCGGCAAAAAGTGTATCTGCAGAGCTCCTCTATTCTGCAGATACACTTAGAGGAGCTCTGCAGATACACTTTTTGCCGGCTTGGAATTCTTCTTATTTTCATCCTACTTCTTCTTCCTCTTCATCCTCATCCTCTTCTTCTTCTTCTTCTTCTGAGGATGAAGAAGAAGAAGAAGAAGAAGAAGAAGAAGTAGAAGTAGGATGAAAATAAGAAGAATTCCAAGCCGGCAAAAAGTGTATCTGCAGAGCTCCGCTAAGTGTATCTGCAGAGCTCCGCTATTTCTGACAGTTCTGTGACATTCACTCCATACAGCGGTTGAAACATTGTATCTATTTGTTTCCATAAATGGAAACAAATAGATACAATGTTTCAACCGCTGTATGGAGGGAATGTCACAGAACTGTCAGAAATAGCCTATTTCTGACAGTTCTGTGACATTCCCTCCATACAGCGGTTGAAACTGCTGTATGGAGGGAATGTCACAGAACTGTCAGAAATAGCCTATTTCTGACAGTTCTGTGACATTCACTCCATACAGCGGTTGAAACATTGTATCTATTTGTTTCCATAAATGGAAACAAATAGATACAATGTTTCAACCGCTGCATGGAGTGAATGTCACAGAACTGTCAGAAATAGGCTATTTCTGACAGTTCTGTGACATTCACTCCATACAGCGGTTTCAACCGCTGTATGGAGGGAATGTCACAGAACTGTCAGAAATAGGCTATTTCTGACAGTTCTGTGACATTCCCTCCATACAGCGGTTGAAACATTGTATCTATTTGTTTCCATAAATGGAAACAAATAGATACAATGTTTCAACCGCTGTATGGAGGGAATGTCACAGAACAGTCAGAAATAGCGGAGCTCTGCAGATACTCTTAGCGGAGCTCTGCAGATAGATACAGCGGTTGAAACATAGGCTATGTTTCAACCGCTGTATCTATCTGCAGAGCTCCGCTAAGTGTATCTGCAGATACACTTAGCGGAGCTCTGCAGATACACTTTTTGCCGGCTTGGAATTCTTCTTATTTTCATCCTACTTCTTCTTCTTCTTCTTCATCCTCATCCTCAGAAGAAGAAGATGAGGATGAGGATGAAGAAGAAGAAGAAGAAGTAGGATGAAAATAAGAAGAATTCCAAGCCGGCAAAAAGTGTATCTGCAGAGCTCCGCTAAGTGTATCTGCAGAGCTCCGCTAAGAAATAGCGGAGCTCTGCAGATACACTTTTTGCCGGCTTGGAATTCTCCTTCTTCTCATCCTTCTCCTTCTTCTCATCCTTCTCCTTCTTCTCATCCTTCTCCTTCTTCTCATCCTTCTCCTTCTTCTCATCCTTCTCCTTCTTCTCATCCTTCTCATCCTTCTTCTCATCCTTCTCCTTCTTCTCATCCGTCTTCTCATCCTTCTCCTTCTTCTCATCCTTCTTCTCATCCTTCTCATTCTTCTTCTCATCCTTCTTCTCATCCTTCTCATTCTTCTTCTCATCCTTCTCCTTCTTCTCATCCTTCTCCTTCTCATCCTTCTTCTCATCCTTCTCCTTCTTCTCATCCTTCTCCTTCTCATCCTTCTTCTCATCCTTCTCTTTCTTCTCATCCTTCTCCTTCTCCTTCTTCTCATCCTTCTCCTGCTTCTCATCCTTCTCCTTCTCCATCTTCTCATCCTTCTCCTTCTTCTCATCCTTCTCCTTCTCCTTCTTCTCATCCTTCTCCTTCTCCTTCTTCTCATCCTTCTCCTTCTCCTTCTTCTCATCCTTCTCCTTCTCCTTCTTCTCATCCTTCTCCTTCTCCTTCTTCTCATCCTTCTCCTTCTCCTTCTCCTTCCTCATCTCCAAGGGCATTTAAATTAAAGGTACAGTGTTCTGCACTAATTTAAAGGCTCTCTGAAGCCTAGAAACCCTTTTTATAAGTTAACTTCGTAGCGAATAAATTCGCATCGAATCGAATTTCTTCCTGAAATTCGGCGAATCAGCCGAATCGAATTTTTGAATAATTCGCTCATCTCTAATTATGATAAAATGAGCTGCATGGTTGAGTGGCTAGAATGAAGCCTTTACTGTGCCAATGCCAAAGAGAAGCCCGGTGAGGCGTGTCAAGGTGTAATCGTTTTTTTTTTGTGGCATTGACACAGTTAAGGCATCTTTCTGGCAATTCGACCATGCAGCTCACACCAAATATTGATTTGATTTGGATTTCTCTTCTGTTCATTTACTTTCCATTTTTCTAATTGTTAAAAATAAACTATGAACAATACTAAAGACTTCTATTTCTGAAAGCATTCTTAATTTACAGCATTTTTTAGCACCTGCCTAAGATATTGCACAGTAATATATATATACAGTTGTGTTCAAAATAAAAGCAGTCAGACATCACTAACCTGATCAATCACTGTTTTTGGTAGAAATGATATTTCTACATGGCAAATAATTTACTAGCAGGTGTAGTAGAGTAATAGAAATCCAACAGACCCAACAGTCATGATATGCATGCTGCTGATTCTGTGTAATTGAATCACTAATTAAAAGGGGCATGTTCAAAATAATAGCAGTGTGGAGTTCTATTAGTGAGGTCATTCATTCTTTGAAAAACAGGTGGCAATTATTGCCCTTATTTAAGGAAGGAAGGCAGCAAATGTTGTACATGCTGGTTACAGTACATTTCTCTCTGAAATTCTGAGGAAAATAGGTCGTTCCAGACATTGTTCAGAAGATTAAAAAGTTGATTGGAGAGGGGAAAACATATAAACAAGTATAGAAAATGATAGGCTGCTCAGCTAAAATGATGGCAAATGCTTTAAAATGGCAACCAAAACCTGAAAGACGTGGAAGAAAGCAAAAAACTACCATTCGAATGGATAGAAGAATAGCCAAAATGGCAAGGACTCAGCCAACAGTCAGCTCCAGGAAGATGGTTGCGCAAGCATCATGATATGGGGATGTTTCTCATACTACGGTGTTGGGCCCTATTTATCGCATACCAGGGATCATGGATCAGTTTGAATACATCAGAATACTTGGAGAGGTCATGCTGCCTTATGCTGAAGAGGAAATGCCCTTGAAATGGGTGTTCCAACAAGACAACGACCCCAAACACACCAGTAAACGTGCAACATCTTGGTTCCAGACCAACAAGATTGACGTTATGGAGTGGCTAGCCCAATCCCCGGATCTTAATCCAATAGAAAACTTGTCGGGTGACATCAAAAATGCAGTTTCTGAGGCAAAACCAAGAAATAGAGAAGAGCTGTAGATTGTAGTCCAATCATCCCGGGCTGGAATACCTGTTCACAGGTGCCAGAAGTTGGTTGACTCCATGCAACACAGATGTACAGCAGTTCTCAGAAACAGTGGTTATACAACTAAATATTATTTAAGTGATTCAAAGGAAAGCAAAATCTTCAAACATTTTTTAGTTTATATAGTGAATGTTTGAGTTTGTAAAGAAGAATACAAACACTGCTATTTTTTTGAACAGTCTAATATTCACTTTTCTTCAATTTTTTTAGAGGAACAACACAAATTTGATATATTTTTCTTCATGTTTTGATTTGGAATAGAATGTGTAGTGTTCCCAATGCATTTGTGTGTATGGAAATAAAAGCTATTAGAAGGATTTTGAGCTTTATTCACTTTTTTCAACACACTGCTATTATTTTGAACACAACTGTATATATATATATATATATACACACTATATTGCCAAACGTATCTCCAAATCATTGGATTGGGGTGTTCCAATCACCTCCGTGGCCACAGGTGTATAAAATCAAGCACCTAGGCATGCAGACTGCTTCTACAAGCATTTGTAAAAGAATGGGTCCCTCTCAGGAGCTCAGTGAATTCAAGCATGGTACTGTGATAGGTTGCCAACTGTGCAAGTCCATCCGTGAAATTTCCTTGTACTAAATATTCCACGGTCAACTGTTAATGGTATTATAACAAAGTGGAAGCTACGTGGAACAACAGCAACTTAGCCATGATTTGGTACGCCACGGAAAATAACATAGGGGAGTCAGCGCATGCTGAAGCACATAGAAGTCGTGAACTGTCTGCATAGTCAATAGCTAAAAACCTCCAAACTTCCTGTGGTCATAGTAATAATGATAACAATAATAAGTGTTTTCAAACAGTCAAAATCAAGAGATCATTTTATAATAATAGGGGATTCTACACTGACTCCCAAAGTAATGGGGGATTCTACACTGACAAGTGATGTAATAGGGAATTTATCCTGACAACCAATGCAAGGGCGATGCCACACTGACCACCAATGCAATGGGAATATTTACACTGACTAACAGTGTAATGAAGGGATTCTGCACTTACCATTGTGTAACAGGAAATTTACACTGACCACCAATGCAATAGGTTTACACCGTTTACTGTTTAAGATTTACACCGATCACTAACATAACACTGTCCACCAATGTAAGGAGACCTTTACTCTGCCCATCAATGTAACAGGGGTGTTTCCAGTGACCTCTAAATCCCCCCTCTCTGATCACCACTGCACCCCCCCCCCGCGCTAATCTCTTCTTTGGAATCCCCCCTTTTGCTTCTCAAATCCCCCTGTAACCTGTTAATGTCCTCTGCTCAGCAAACCCTTCTTTGTTTACACCTACATTCTCCTCTACTCACCTTTGGTTACCAAAACCCCCATCTCTGCTCACCTTTGCACTACAACCCCCTCCCTCTACTCACTTTTGCACCCCAAACCCCCCTTTCCACTGCCACCTTTTAAGAGGGTGTTGGTAGATATCAACAGCCCATGAGCAATCCTCAGCAACTCAGAAAAACGATACATCTTAAAAGTATTGAACTATGTCACCTGGTACCATGAGGCTGTGGTGCTATCTTCTCTGGCAGAAAAGGTCTCACTGCTGGGAATTATAATTCATATGGAATTCCATGCAGAGCTTCCTAATGATTGAGGCCAACGGTTTGTGCAATGCATATTGTGGCTCTTCCTTACAACCCACAAAAGAGCTGCCTGTGCAAATGCTTCAGTGGGACTTTGAATCATATGTGTAGAACCCCTCTAGATAGCCAGGGGGATCTAGTTGCTAATTGTTGGTTAGAAAGGCTGAGCAGCAGTCTGGGAGTAGTCAGCAGGGTCCAATTTGGGTCAGGTCTGAGAGGCTCTGCAGATCAGTTCCTTAATACATCTCCCTGCTTGGAGAAGATTCTAGAAGCTGTGGGCGGGGGTGAGGAAGGGCTTATCTGCATACTTAGGGGATCCTGACCAATCCCCAAACAGGAGGATTGTCATGGGGTCAGGACAGCCCTTAAGTGTGATTAAGAGTGCCTGTTCAGCAGCAGGAGAGTTTGGGTGGAAGATGTGAGGAAGACTGAGATGCAGGAACCTAGGTGGGGGCCCAGTGGGAAGGGGCCTATCTACAGGCTGGGGCTTGGAAAGGAGGATCACTCAGCCTCCCCAGTCCCTGAAAGGAGTACTACCAGCCCAACATAAGGCCTGAAGGCAGCCACCTACCTAAACCAGCTCACAGGCAAAGACTGAGTGAGTAATCCTACACCCCCCAGGCCAGCTAAGGGGAAAAGAGCATTCCGGAGGGAAACCTGACTAACTCCTTAACCAGGACTGTTCATCTTAAAGTGGTAGGCACTGGATCCCCTTGCTGAGGGATAACACAGACAGCTGGGTAGAGAAGAGGATTTATCTGCGGTCTGGGGTGGTACACCAGGAGAGGTTGGAGAGCTCTCCCAGAAGAGTTTTGCTGTGTAAAGACTTGAACATAGTTTTCTAAGGAGTTGACCTTAGTTGCAGTTCCCTTGGGCATCCCATACACCACTCAACCCCATCCAAGTTCAGCACCCCTAATAAAACTTAAAAAACCAAGCCCAAGGACTGTTTGCTGTCTTCAGAATGCAAGTCTATGAAAAATGCATGTTGCCTGGCTGTGAAGGACTATGGGGTGACCAAAATCTTCAGAAACTCCTAAGGGGTTAGTGCTACATATGCACATTTGTGGAGTCTCAGGGAATGTGTTGGGTGCAATATTTGACTCACCTGTTGTTTGCCTGTTTGTTGTGTTCCCCTAGGAGTCCATGGGCTTTTCACTATTTGAACTCCTATGTAGGAAGGTAAGTAAGAGAACCCTTAGACCCTATCTGGCAGACTTTTGTGGACAAGATTACTGGTCCCAAAGTTTCTGAGTTGGATTATTTACTGAGCTTCTGTGATAAAATTAAGATGCCAATTGAAATAGCATGGGAGAACCCAAAACAGACTCAGGGTAAGAAAAACCACTGGGATGACCACTGTGCCAGGAACAAACAATGTGGGTCAAAAGGTGTATAACCTACTTCCTCATGTGGCATAACAAACTACAGCATGGGAGAAGCCATATTCAATCACAAAGCACCTGAATGATCTCACTTATGTGGTAAGTTAGTTAGGCGGTACAAAACGGAAAGTTTTCCATGTAAACATGCAAAGGGCATACTGTGAAAAAACAGCACACATAAGACCAGTCTGCAGTGGGACTGAACAGGAAGACCCTCTGTTAGAATTCTTAGATGACACTCATCAATTTACACCTCTCCTCCACAAAGGAAACTGAGCTGCTGAAAGTGCATGCAACAGACTTTGACATAGTAGACATAGTGCATGCAACAGGTAGCCATAGTGGTGTCTGCCTACAAATTCTTACTTGCACAGCAGACATAAAGAAGACTGAGGAGTTGCTGCCGTTAGGAGTAATTTAGAGGTTCCATGGTGCCTGCAAATTACCTGTTGTTCTGGTCTCCAAAAAGGATCAGACAACTAGATTCTGCCTATACTACAGAAAGCTGAATGCCATTACTACTGCTGATGCCTATCCCATGCCAAGAGTCAATGAGTTGCTGGAAAACTGGTAGCCACTTACTATCTATAATTTATGGACCTGAGCAGATTTTACTTTCAAATTATCCTAGGTCATAAAGCCTGGGAAAAATTGTCTTTCATCACTAAATTTGGATTATCTGAGTTCACAGTAGTGCTATTTGGGATAAAGAATGCTTCTACCACCTTTTAGAGGGCCATGAATGACCTGCTGTAAGTACTGGGAGCATTTACAGTCACCTATACAAATGACATTGCAGTGTTCAGCCCTACCTGGAAAGAACACTTCACACATCTGCCACAAGTTCCTGGATAAATAACAGCCATTCTTACAGTTAAATCCAGCAAGTGCCAGATCAGGATGCCAGCTATCTAGCACCTGAGGCATCAGGTCGAAGGAGACACCCTGAGAAATGAACTAACAAGGCCACCATGACCTGGCCTACCCCTCAACCCAAGAAGCACGTTATGTAATTCTTGGAGATAGCTGGCTACTGTAGGAAATTAGTACTCAACTATACTGCATTGGCTAAAACCCTGACTGACAGATCAAGAAAAACATACCTAACCTGGTGTCCTGAATGCAGAATGTAAGAACATCCAGACCTGGCAGGAAGCACTGGTCAGTGATCCTGTGCTACAAGCGCCTTATTTCAGACATAAGTTTCTGATGCAAACCACTGCTTCTGACTATGGCTTAAGCTGGTCATTCACTGATCAATAATTAGCAAGGACTGTGTGTTGCCATCCCTGCAACAGAAATTGATCATTTGATTGACTTCTGCTGAATGGACAAGTTGGAAATTTTTTCTCGATCAGTGGCTGCAGCCACTGATTGTTGCATTCTGACAGCTGATTTGAGAGGATGGAGGAAATGGTTAGGCTGAAAAAAACAGTGTATGGCCAATTTTAGGTGCAATCCTGAGCCAGGCCAAAGAAGGAACATCCAATCATCTACCTGGCAGTAAGCTACTTCCTAAAGAGGTAGCCTATGCCACTTTAAAGAAGAAGTGCCTTGGAAAAGTTTGACTGCAGCACAACCTGTATGGTCTTTGCTTGATTCTCTAGCAATGCATTTTCACCATATAGCAGAAGAAAGGAAGTAACTACAGCTACAGCTGCATAGCAGAACAACACAAAGCAGTGTGTTTACAGTGTAAAACACACACACAGCACACAGTAAAACAGCACACAGTTAACCGTTTGATCACCCCAGATGTTAACCCCTTCCTGCCCAGTCTCGTTAGTACAGTGTCACTGCTTTTTATTGGCACTGATCACTGTATTGGTGTCACTGGGGATGTCAGTGTCACCAAGTCAGTTCCCCTCAATGTCAGAATGCCCGCTGCAGTCCCGCTATAAATCACTGATCACCGCCATTACTAGTGAAGAAAAAAAATTTACAGTATATATACTGCCATTTGTAGACTCTATAACTTTTATGTAAAATAATTAATTTACACGTATTGGGATTTTATTTTTAGCAAAGACATGTCGCAGAATACATTTTGGTCGAAATTTATGATGAAATTTTATTTTTTTCATTTTTTTACAGGACATGGTTAATAGCAAAAAGTAAAATATATTGTTTTTTTTCCTCAAAATTGTCAGTCTTTTTTTTTCGTTTATAGCACAAAAATAAAAAAAGGACATAAATTTAATTTGGGTGCAATGTTGAATTCCTGCACAATTGTCAGGTAAAGTAACGCAATGCCATATCGCAAAACATGGCTTGGTCTTGAAGAGGGTAAATCCTCTGGAAAGCAAGTGGTTAAACTTCGTAGTGTCTTCTTGTATACCAACAAGATAGATCAAGAGATATATATCTGTTTCATCCATTTACACTAAATAGATATTCTACAGTTTAATGATGCAAAAAGTGTATCAGTCTGACATGCAGTTTGCAGTTTTATTTTACTCCAGTGCGGTATATACATGCTGTGAGCAAACAGTTATGTGTTCTGGTAAAGATCTCAGCATCTGCATCTTACAGAGGAGCAATGCTCCTAAAACTGTGTGACTTCATGGCTTACTGAGCTGATTTACTAAAGAATGAAAAATGCATTCTGTCTAAGTTCTTCAATAAAAGCTTGATAACTGATCCAAAGAAAGCATTAGATCCTCTTTTATGGAAATCAGTATTTTAATTGGATATTAAAATCCCCAAAAAACTACTGTAGAAATAATTTACCATTTTGAAATATGTGGAAAGCTGTTTATATTTGCCATCCTTGCTTGGCACAACAACCTTGTACAATTTATAATACTTTATCTTATTTTTTGGTTGAACTGGATGAACTTTTGTCTTTTTTCAGCCAGACTAACTATAGCTTTCTGGCTACTTTCAATGGTACCTAAACCATTGTAATAATCAGATGGAAAAACAAAGGAAATTATTTTTTTTCAAATTTAGATCCAAGCAACTGCAAAATGAAAAAGAAAAAAAATAAATGTGCCCTTCCACTATTTTGTGTATTTTTTGTTTATTTTGTTATTGTAAGTCTTTTTTCCAACAATAGGAGTGTTCGTGTTTTGATCTACTTTTCATCCTGAAAGCTAAATATTTATTTCCAACTCAAAATAAAGAAAAAGAACTGCAGTTATTTGAGAAACAACAGGCGATTGCGTTAATAAAATGTTACAGATTTGGGTCTTGGAGTTTACTATTAGAGATGAGCGAATCGAAGTAGGCGAAGTGGAATTCGAGTCGAATATTGGAAAATTTTCGATTCGCGCCGAATCCGAAAAATAGCCTACTTCGGACGCGCAAATCGAAATTTTTCCTAAAATGGCGGCGGACATGTGCGGCGACGGAGCGGGGATGTCTGGGAAGGCGCGCAGACAAGGCGCGCTGACCCATAATGCATTCCTTAATGACATGTGATCGCATTAGCCAATCAGCAGCCAGCCAGCCAGCACTGTGTAGTGGTCGAGCTATTAATAGCGGCCATTTTAGAATTCTTCATTTGCCTCCAGTCATTCAAGAGAGGCAGACCGCTCTGTATTAGGGACAGAGTTAGGGCCACAGAAACGTTACTTGGGGACAGAGAAACGTTACTTAGGGACAGAGAAGCATTACTCAGGGACACAGAATTGTTAATGAGGGCCACAGAATCGTTACTTAGGGCCAAAGAAACGCTAGTTAGGGCCACAGAATTGTTACTCAGGGACAGACAGAATTGTTACTGAGTGCCAGAGAATTGTTACTTAGGGCCACAGAAACGTTAGTTAGGGCCACAGAATTGTTACTCAGGGACAGACACAGAATTGTTACTGAGGGCCACAGAACTGTTACTTAGGGCCACAGAAACGTTATTAGGGCCACAGAATTGTTACTCAGGGACATACAGAATTGTTACTGAGTGCCAGAGAATTGTTACTTAGGGCCACAGAAACGTTAGTTAGGGCCACAGAATTGTTACTCAGGGACAGACAGAATTGTTACTGAGGGCCACAGAACTGTTACTTAGGGCCACAGAAACGTTAGTTAGGGCCACAGAATTGTTACTCAGGGACAGACAGAATTGTTACTGAGTGCCAGAGAATTGTTACTTAGGGCCACAGAAACGTTAGATAGGGCCACAGAATTGTTACTGAGGGCCACAGAACTGTTACTTAGGGCCACAGAAACGTTAGTTAGGGCCACAGAAATGTTACTCAGGGACAGACAGAATTGTTACTGAGGGCCACAGAACTGTTACTTAGGGCCACAGAAACGTTAGTTAGGGCCACAGAATTGTTACTCGGACAGACACAGAATTGTTACTGAGGGCCACAGAATTGTTACTGAGGGCCACAGAACCGTTACTTAGGGCCACAGAATTGTTACTCAGGGACACAGAATTGTTACTGAGGGCCACAGAACCGTTACTTAGGGCCACAGAATTGTTACTCAGGGACAGACACAGAATTGTTACTCAGGGACACAGAATTGTTACTGAGGGCCACAGAACCGTTACTTAGGGCCACAGAATTGTTACTCAGGGACACAGAATTGTTACTGAGGGCCACAGAACCGTTACTTAGGGCCACAGAATTGTTACTCAGGGACACAGAATTGTTACTTAGGGCCACAGAAACGTTACTCAGGGACACAGAATTGTTACTGAGGGCCACAGAACTGTTACTTAGGGCCACAGAAACGTTAGTTAGGGACACAGAATTGTTACTCAGGGACAGACACAGAATTGTTACTGAGGGCCACAGAATTGTTACTTAGGGCCACAGAAACGTTACTCAGGGACACAGAATTGTTACTGAGGGCCACAGAACCGTTACTTAGGGCCACAGAATTGTTACTCAGGGACAGACACAGAATTGTTACTCAGGGACACAGAATTGTTACTGAGGGCCACAGAACCGTTACTTAGGGCCAAAGAATTGTTACTCAGGAACAGACACAGAATTGTTACTGAGGGACACAGAATTGTTACTGAGGGCCACAGAACCGTTACTTAGGGCCACAGAATTGTTACTCAGGGACACAGAACTGTTACTGAGGGCCACAGAACCGTTACTTAGGGCCACAGAATTGTTACTCAGGGACAGACACAGAATTGTTACTCAGCAACACAGAATTGTTACTGAGGGCCACAGAACCGTTACTTAGGGCCACAGAAACGTTACTCAGGGACAGACACAGAATTCTTACTCAGGGACAGACACAGAATTGTTACTCAGGGACACAGAATTGTTACTGAGGGACACAGAATTGTTACTGAGGGACACAGAATTGTTACTCAGGGACACAGAATTGTTACTGAGGGACACAGAATTGTTACTGAGGGACACAGAATTGTTACTCAGGGACAGACACAGAATTGTTACTCAGGGACAGACACAGAATTGTTACTGAGGGACACAGAATTGTTACTGAGGGCCACAGAACCGTTACTTAGGGCCACAGAAACGTAACTCAGGGACAGACACAGAATTGTTACTCAGGGACAGACACAGAATTGTTACTGAGGGCCACAGAACTGTTACTTAGGGCCACAGAAATGTTACTTAGGGCCACAGAAACGTTACTCAGGGACACAGAATTGTTACTGAGGGACACAGAATTGTTACTGAGGGACACAGAATTGTTACTCAGGGACAGACACAGAATTGTTACTGAGGGCCACAGAACTGTTACTAAGGGCCACAGAACTGTTACTTAGGGCCACAGAAACGTTACTCAGGGACACAGAATTGTTACTGAGGGACACAGAATTGTTACTCAGGGACAGACACAGAATTGTTACTGAGGGCCACAGAACTGTTACTTAGGGCCACAGAACTGTTACTTAGGGCCACAGAAACGTTACTCAGGGACACAGAATTGTTACTCAGGGACACAGAATCGTTTAATTAAAGAGTATGTCAGACAACATGCAGAGGAGTGGCAGAGGAGGCAATGTTTTAGGAGCGAGCAGACGTGGCAGCAGAGGAAGGGGTCGAGGCAGCACTATTCGCAGCCAGAGGCTAGTGCTCCCGGTGTCATCCAGTACAGTGAGGAAGAGCTAACAGAGGGCGGTCAGGAACGGGGGGAGACATCCGCCTCTTCAGCAGCCAGGCGAAGAAGTAGTGGCGAGGAGAGTGGCTCGGTAGCCGGTGTAGAGACAGGTCTGTCTCCTGACCCACACGCAGCCGAGGGGGCTAGTAGTGAGGCGGAGACCCTAATTGATGATGATGAGGCTGATCGCACTTGGCAGCCTCGTCGTCATCAGGCTATTGCTTCCGCATCATCAGGAGAAGAGGGTGGCAGCTTGGCAGCGAGCAAAACAGTCGGTGGGTTGTCTCCATCGCCACACTCTGCCATGTGCCACTTTCAGATCTCCTCACACACTGCTGGTGTGTTGAATTTTTTGACATAGGGTGCTGGCAGATTACGGGCCTCCCATAGCTGCTGCCAGGCCCCTAATCTGCCATGGGCCCCTATACCGCCTCCTCATGCTGCTGCCAGGTCCACAGTCTCTCATGCCATGTGCCACTTTCAGGTCTCCTCACACTGCTGGTGTGTTCAATTTTTTGACATAGGGTGCTGGCAGATTACGGGCCTCCCATAGCTGCTGCCAGGCCCCTAATCTGCCATGGGCCCCTATATACCGCCTCCTCATGCTGCTGCCAGGTCCAGAGTCTCTCATGGGTCCCTGTACGGCCTCCCATTGCTGCTGTCTCCATCGCCACACTCTGCCATGTGCCACTTTCAGGTCTCCTCACACACTGCTGGTGTGTTGAATTTTTTGACATAGGGTGCTGGCAGATTACGGGCCTCCCATAGCTGCTGCCAGGCCCCTAATCTGCCATGGGCCCCTATATACCGCCTCCTCATGCTGCTGCCAGGTCCAGAGTCTGTCATGGGTCCCTGTACGGCCTCCCATTGCTGCTGTCTCCATCGCCACACTCTGCCATGTGCCACTTTCAGGTCTCCTCACACACTGCTGTTGTGTTCAATTTTTTGACATAGGGTGCTGGCAGATTACGGGCCTCCCATAGCTGCTGCTAGGCCCCTAATCTGCCATAGGCCCCTATATACCGCCTCCTCATGCTGCTGCCAAGTCCAGAGTCTGTCATGGGTCCCTGTACGGCCTCCCATTGCTGCTGTCACCATCGCCACACTCTGCCATGTGCCACTTTCAGGTCTCCTCACACACTGCTGTTGTGTTCAATTTTTTGACATAGGGTGCTGGCAGATTACGGGCCTCCCATAGCTGCTGCCAGGCCCCAAATCTGCCATAGGCCCCTATATACCGCCTCATCATGCTGCTGCCAAGTCCAGAGTCTGTCATGGGTCCCTGTACGGCCTCCCATTGCTGCTGTCTCCATCGCCACACTCTGCCATGTGCCACTTTCAGGTCTCCTCACACACTGCTGGTGTGTTGAATTTTTTGACATAGGGTGCTGGCAGATTACGGGCCTCCTATAGCTGCTGCCAGGCCCCTAATCTGCCATAGGCCCCTATATACCGCCTCCTCATGCTGCTGCCAAGTCCAGAGTCTCTCATGGGTCCCTGTACGGCCTCCCATTGCTGCTGTCTCCATCGCCACACTCTGCCATGTGCCACTTTCAGGTCTCCTCACACACTGCTGGTGTGTTGAATTTTTTGACATAGGGTGCTGGCAGATTACGGGCCTCCTATAGCTGCTGCCAGGCCCCTAATCTGCCATAGGCCCCTATATACCGCCTCCTCATGCTGCTGCCAAGTCCAGAGTCTCTCATGGGTCCCTGTACGGCCTCCCATTGCTGCTGTCTCCATCGCCACACTCTGCCATGTGCCACTTTCAGGTCTCCTCACACACTGCTGTTGTGTTCAATTTTTTGACATAGGGTGCTGGCAGATTACGGGCCTCCCATAGCTGCTGCCAGGCCCCTAATCTGCCATAGGCCCCTATATACCGCCTCCTCATGCTGCTGCCAAGTCCAGAGTCTGTCATGGGTCCCTGTACGGCCTCCCATTGCTGCTGTCTCCATAGCCACACTCTGCCATGTGCCACTTTCAGGTCTCCTCACACACTGCTGGTGTGTTGAATTTTTTGACATAGGGTGCTGGCAGATTACGGGCCTCCCATAGCTGCTGCCAGGCCCCTAATCTGCCATGGGCCCCTATACCGCCTCCTCATGCTGCTGCCAGGTCCAGGCGAACGTAGTCACACAGGGGAGGAACTTCTCAGTGTAATGAACAGAGAAATCGACAGATGGCTGTCTCCGCGCAAACTGAAAATCGGAACCATGTTGACCGACAACGGAAAGAACATGGTGTCTGCTCTGCGTCAAGTAAGGTTGTGCCATGCGCCATGCATGGCTCACGTGTTCAATCTGGTTGTCAAGCGGTTCCTAAAATCCACCATCCCACTGCAAGACATCCTTAAAATGTCACGTAAACTTTGCATGCATTTCAGCCATTCCTACACCGCAAAGCACACCCTCCTTGAGCTGCAGCGGCAGAACGGAATTGCACAGCATCGCCTGATCTGCGACGTTGCAACAAGGTGGAATTCAACCCTACACATGTTATACCGCCTTTACGAACAGCGAAAGGCCATCACCGATTTCCTGATGTTACAAGCGGATAAAGGTACTCCCCTGTGTAACTTCGATGTCAGCCATTGGCAGCTCATGCGTGACACCTGCCACTTGCTCAGGCCCTTTGAGGAGGCCACGCTATTCGTGAGTCGGCAGGACTATGGGATGAACGACGTCATTCCTCTGTTGCACGTCCTGGAACAAATGCTGTTAACAATGGCTGGTCAGGGTGCGGTAGACGTGGCGCACAGATCTCAACGCCACATGACCCCTGTGGGGGCAGGACAGGAAGAAGAGGAGGAGGTAGAGGAGGACATTGGTGCTCAGGAATTATTGAGTGAAATGGGTGGTTTTTCCACTCAGCGGACAGGAGTGGAGGAGCAGGAGCATCTGGTAGAGGAGGAGGAGGAGGAGACAGAGGACCCAGACGCACCGTGGCAGTATGCTGTGGAGATGGAGGCAGGGAGTCCCTCGCATTCCTTGGCACAAATGGCCCATAGCATGCTCGGTTGCTTGCGTAGCGACAGCCGAATAATAACCATCAGACAGAGGGATGACTTTTGGCTGTCCACCTTGTTGGACCCTCGCTACCGTTCAAAAATGGTGGCCTTTTTCACACCTGGTGAGAGGGAGGCCAAAATAACGTACTATAAAAACCACCTATGTATTCAGTTGGTCTCTGCCTTTCTGCGCCAATGTCCATCCTCAGACACTGTGGGCCCTGTGCGCTCGCGTTCCGCTGCCATGGCAGCAGGGGAGGGGTGGGGTGGTAGGAGCAGTGGCAGCTCCACCAGCAGCGGCTGCCTCAGTCTGCAGTCGATGATGAGTAGCTTTCTTCACCAGCGCAGTGAGGAAACTACTAACCAGCCGCAGCAGCAGCAGCATCAGGTGGACCTGGAGCAGGAGCTCAAACAACAGGCTTGGGCCTACTTGGACAGCACCCTGCCAACTGAGGTAGACAATCCCCTTGACTACTGGGCAACGAAACTTGACCTTTGGCCCCAACTAGCTGAATTTGCCCTTGAAAGGCTGTCATGCCCGGCCAGTAGCGTGGCATCGGAGCGCGTGTTTAGTGCGGCAGGAGATATTGTAACTCCGCGGAGGACACGACTGTCCACCCAAAGTGTGGAGAGACTCACGTTTGTGAAAATGAATCAGGCGTGGATTAGTCTGGATTTCAAACCACCAGTTCCTGACACAACTGACTAAATCCGCCATGAATCATGCCCCAAACATGTGCCACTTTCAGGTCTCCTCACACACTGCTGGTGTGTTGAATTTTTTGACATAGGGTGCTGGCAGATTACGGGCCTCCTATAGCTGCTGCCAGGCCCCTAATCTGCCATAGGCCCCTATATACCGCCTCCTCATGCTGCTGCCAGGTCCAGAGTCTGTCATGGGTCCCTGTACGGCCTCCCATTGCTGCTGTCTCCATCGCCACACTCTGCCATGTGCCACTTTCAGGTCTCCTCACACACTGCTGGTGTGTTGAATTTTTTGACATAGGGTGCTGGCAGATTACGGGCCTCCCATAGCTGCTGCCAGGCCCCTAATCTGCCATGGGCCCCTATATACCGCCTCCTCATGCTGCTGCCAAGTCCAGAGTCTGTCATGGGTCCCTGTACGGCCTCCCATTGCTGCTGTCTCCATCGCCACACTCTGCCATGTGCCACTTTCAGGTCTCCTCACACACTGCTGGTGTGTTGAATTTTTTGACATAGGGTGCTGGCAGATTACGGGCCTCCTATAGCTGCTGCCAGGCCCCTAATCTGCCATAGGCCCCTATATACCGCCTCCTCATGCTGCTGCCAGGTCCAGAGTCTGTCATGGGTCCCTGTACGGCCTCCCATTGCTGCTGTCTCCATCGCCACACTCTGCCATGTGCCACTTTCAGGTCTCCTCACACTGCTGGTGTGTTGAATTTTTTGACATAGGGTGCTGGCAGATTACGGGCCTCCTATAGCTGCTGCCAGGCCCCTAATCTGCCATAGGCCCCTATATACCGCCTCCTCATGCTGCTGCCAGGTCCAGAGTCTCTCATGGGTCCCTGTACGGCCTCATATTGCTGCTGTCTCCATCGCCACACTCTGCTATGTGCCACTTTCAGGTCTCCTCACACTGCTGGTGTGTTCCATTTTTTGTCATAGGGTGCTGGCAGATTACAGGCCTCCCATTGCTGCTGCCAGGCCCGTAATCTGCCATGGGCCCCTGTACCGCCTCTTCATGCTGCTGCCAGGTCCAGAGTGTGTCATGGGTCCCTGTACGGCCTCCCATTGCTGCTGCCAGGAGGCAGCAGGGTCGCAGCAGTGTCAGTGGAGGCAAACGGCCACGGAGTAGAGCACCAGCTCCACTGCAGCCTACCACCACGGCCAGTAGTGGTGCCGGTGTGCACGGAGGAAGTAGCAGTCAGCCAGTGAGGAGTAGCGGGGGCAAAGTTTCCTACTCGGCGGTGTGGCAATTTTTCGTCAAGCCGCCCGAGGAAGTAAACGTAGCCGTATGTCGACTATGTGGCCAGAAAGTCAAGCGTGTCCAGGGGGCCCATGTTGGGACTACAGCGTTGCGTCAGCATATGCAGCGTCGCCATTCGGTGGCCTGGGAAAACCGTGATAGAGATACGGCGGTTCTGCCTGCCCCAGCCCAGGGTTCCATTTTGTCATAGGGTGCTGGCAGATTACGGGCATCCCATTGCTGCTGCCAGGCCTTAATCTGCCATGGGCCCCTGTACCGCCTCCTCATGCTGCTGCCAGGTCCAGAGTCTGTCATGGGTCCCTGTACGGCCTCCCATTGCTGCTGTCTCCATCGCCACACTCTGCCATGTGCCACTTTCAGGTCTCCTCACACACTGCTGGTGTGTTGAATTTTTTGACATAGGGTGCTGGCAGATTACGGGCCTCCCATAGCTGCTGCCAGGCCCCTAATCTGCCATGGGCCCCTATATACCGCCTCCTCATGCTGCTGCCAAGTCCAGAGTCTGTCATGGGTCCCTGTACGGCCTCCCATTGCTGCTGTCTCCATCGCCACACTCTGCCATGTGCCACTTTCAGGTCTCCTCACACTGCTGGTGTGTTGAATTTTTTGACATAGGGTGCTGGCAGATTACGGGCCTCCTATAGCTGCTGCCAGGCCCCTAATCTGCCATAGGCCCCTATATACTGCCTCCTCATGCTGCTGCCAAGTCCAGAGTCTGTCATGGGTCCCTGTACGGCCTGCCATTGCTGCTGTCTCCATCGCCACACTCTGCCATGTGCCACTTTCAGGTCTCCTCACACACTGCTGGTGTGTTGAATTTTTTGACATAGGGTGCTGGCAGATTACGGGCCTCCCATAGCTGCTGCCAGGCCCCTAATCTGCCATGGGCTCCTATATACCGCCTCCTCATGCTGCTGCCAAGTCCAGAGTCTGTCATGGGTCCCTGTACGGCCTCCCATTGCTGCTGTCTCCATCGCCACACTCTGCCATGTGCCACTTTCAGGTCTCCTCACACTGCTGGTGTGTTGAATTTTTTGACATAGGGTGCTGGCAGATTACGGGCCTCCTATAGCTGCTGCCAGGCCCCTAATCTGCCATAGGCCCCTATATACCGCCTCCTCATGCTGCTGCCAGGTCCAGAGTCTGTCATGGGTCCCTGTACGGCCTCCCATTGCTGCTGTCTCCATCGCCACACTCTGCCATGTGCCACTTTCAGGTCTCCTCACACTGCTGGTGTGTTGAATTTTTTGACATAGGGTGCTGGCAGATTACGGGCCTCCTATAGCTGCTGCCAGGCCCCTAATCTGCCATAGGCCCCTATATACCGCCTCCTCATGCTGCTGCCAGGTCCAGAGTCTCTCATGGGTCCCTGTACGGCCTCATATTGCTGCTGTCTCCATCGCCACACTCTGCTATGTGCCACTTTCAGGTCTCCTCACACTGCTGGTGTGTTCCATTTTTTGTCATAGGGTGCTGGCAGATTACAGGCCTCCCATTGCTGCTGCCAGGCCCGTAATCTGCCATGGGCCCCTGTACCGCCTCTTCATGCTGCTGCCAGGTCCAGAGTGTGTCATGGGTCCCTGTACGGCCTCCCATTGCTGCTGCCAGGAGGCAGCAGGGTCGCAGCAGTGTCAGTGGAGGCAAACGGCCACGGAGTAGAGCACCAGCTCCACTGCAGCCTACCACCACGGCCAGTAGTGGTGCCGGTGTGCACGGAGGAAGTAGCAGTCAGCCAGTGAGGAGTAGCGGGGGCAAAGTTTCCTACTCGGCGGTGTGGCAATTTTTCGTCAAGCCGCCCGAGGAAGTAAACGTAGCCGTATGTCGACTATGTGGCCAGAAAGTCAAGCGTGTCCAGGGGGCCCATGTTGGGACTACAGCGTTGCGTCAGCATATGCAGCGTCGCCATTCGGTGGCCTGGGAAAACCGTGATAGAGATACGGCGGTTCTGCCTGCCCCAGCCCAGGGTTCCATTTTGTCATAGGGTGCTGGCAGATTACGGGCATCCCATTGCTGCTGCCAGGCCTTAATCTGCCATGGGCCCCTGTACCGCCTCCTCATGCTGCTGCCAGGTCCAGAGTCTGTCATGGGTCCCTGTACGGCCTCCCATTGCTGCTGTCTCCATCGCCACACTCTGCCATGTGCCACTTTCAGGTCTCCTCACACACTGCTGGTGTGTTGAATTTTTTGACATAGGGTGCTGGCAGATTACGGGCCTCCCATAGCTGCTGCCAGGCCCCTAATCTGCCATGGGCCCCTATATACCGCCTCCTCATGCTGCTGCCAAGTCCAGAGTCTGTCATGGGTCCCTGTACGGCCTCCCATTGCTGCTGTCTCCATCGCCACACTCTGCCATGTGCCACTTTCAGGTCTCCTCACACTGCTGGTGTGTTGAATTTTTTGACATAGGGTGCTGGCAGATTACGGGCCTCCTATAGCTGCTGCCAGGCCCCTAATCTGCCATAGGCCCCTATATACTGCCTCCTCATGCTGCTGCCAAGTCCAGAGTCTGTCATGGGTCCCTGTACGGCCTCCCATTGCTGCTGTCTCCATCGCCACACTCTGCCATGTGCCACTTTCAGGTCTCCTCACACACTGCTGGTGTGTTGAATTTTTTGACATAGGGTGCTGGCAGATTACGGGCCTCCCATAGCTGCTGCCAGGCCCCTAATCTGCCATGGGCTCCTATATACCGCCTCCTCATGCTGCTGCCAAGTCCAGAGTCTGTCATGGGTCCCTGTACGGCCTCCCATTGCTGCTGTCTCCATCGCCACACTCTGCCATGTGCCACTTTCAGGTCTCCTCACACTGCTGGTGTGTTGAATTTTTTGACATAGGGTGCTGGCAGATTACGGGCCTCCTATAGCTGCTGCCAGGCCCCTAATCTGCCATAGGCCCCTATATACCGCCTCCTCATGCTGCTGCCAGGTCCAGAGTCTGTCATGGGTCCCTGTACGGCCTCCCATTGCTGCTGTCTCCATCGCCACACTCTGCCATGTGCCACTTTCAGGTCTCCTCACACTGCTGGTGTGTTGAATTTTTTGACATAGGGTGCTGGCAGATTACGGGCCTCCTATAGCTGCTGCCAGGCCCCTAATCTGCCATAGGCCCCTATATACCGCCTCCTCATGCTGCTGCCAGGTCCAGAGTCTGTCATGGGTCCCTGTACGGCCTCCCATTGCTCCTGTCTCCATCGCCACACTCTGCTATGTGCCACTTTCAGGTCTCCTCACACTGCTGGTGTGTTCCATTTTTTGTCATAGGGTGCTGGCAGATTACAGGCCTCCCATTGCTGCTGCCAGGCCCGTAATCTGCCATGGGCCCCTGTACCGCCTCTTCATGCTGCTGCCAGGTCCAGAGTGTGTCATGGGTCCCTGTACGGCCTCCCATTGCTGCTGCCAGGAGGCAGCAGGGTCGCAGCAGTGTCAGTGGAGGCAAACGGCCACGGAGTAGAGCACCAGCTCCACTGCAGCCTACCACCACGGCCAGTAGTGGTGCCGGTGTGCACGGAGGAAGTAGCAGTCAGCCAGTGAGGAGTAGCGGGGGCAAAGTTTCCTACTCGGCGGTGTGGCAATTTTTCGTCAAGCCGCCCGAGGAAGTAAACGTAGCCGTATGTCGACTATGTGGCCAGAAAGTCAAGCGTGTCCAGGGGGCCCATGTTGGGACTACAGCGTTGCGTCAGCATATGCAGCGTCGCCATTCGGTGGCCTGGGAAAACCGTGATAGAGATACGGCGGTTCTGCCTGCCCCAGCCCAGGGTTCCATTTTGTCATAGGGTGCTGGCAGATTACGGGCATCCCATTGCTGCTGCCAGGCCTTAATCTGCCATGGGCCCCTGTACCGCCTCCTCATGCTGCTGCCAGGTCCAGAGTCTGTCATGGGTCCCTGTACGGCCTCCCATTGCTGCTGTCTCCATCGCCACACTCTGCCATGTGCCACTTTCAGGTCTCCTCACACACTGCTGGTGTGTTGAATTTTTTGACATAGGGTGCTGGCAGATTACGGGCCTCCCATAGCTGCTGCCAGGCCCCTAATCTGCCATGGGCCCCTATATACCGCCTCCTCATGCTGCTGCCAAGTCCAGAGTCTGTCATGGGTCCCTGTACGGCCTCCCATTGCTGCTGTCTCCATCGCCACACTCTGCCATGTGCCACTTTCAGGTCTCCTCACACTGCTGGTGTGTTGAATTTTTTGACATAGGGTGCTGGCAGATTACGGGCCTCCTATAGCTGCTGCCAGGCCCCTAATCTGCCATAGGCCCCTATATACTGCCTCCTCATGCTGCTGCCAAGTCCAGAGTCTGTCATGGGTCCCTGTACGGCCTCCCATTGCTGCTGTCTCCATCGCCACACTCTGCCATGTGCCACTTTCAGGTCTCCTCACACACTGCTGGTGTGTTGAATTTTTTGACATAGGGTGCTGGCAGATTACGGGCCTCCCATAGCTGCTGCCAGGCCCCTAATCTGCCATGGGCTCCTATATACCGCCTCCTCATGCTGCTGCCAAGTCCAGAGTCTGTCATGGGTCCCTGTACGGCCTCCCATTGCTGCTGTCTCCATCGCCACACTCTGCCATGTGCCACTTTCAGGTCTCCTCACACTGCTGGTGTGTTGAATTTTTTGACATAGGGTGCTGGCAGATTACGGGCCTCCTATAGCTGCTGCCAGGCCCCTAATCTGCCATAGGCCCCTATATACCGCCTCCTCATGCTGCTGCCAGGTCCAGAGTCTGTCATGGGTCCCTGTACGGCCTCCCATTGCTGCTGTCTCCATCGCCACACTCTGCCATGTGCCACTTTCAGGTCTCCTCACACTGCTGGTGTGTTGAATTTTTTGACATAGGGTGCTGGCAGATTACGGGCCTCCTATAGCTGCTGCCAGGCCCCTAATCTGCCATAGGCCCCTATATACCGCCTCCTCATGCTGCTGCCAGGTCCAGAGTCTGTCATGGGTCCCTGTACGGCCTCCCATTGCTCCTGTCTCCATCGCCACACTCTGCTATGTGCCACTTTCAGGTCTCCTCACACTGCTGGTGTGTTCCATTTTTTGTCATAGGGTGCTGGCAGATTACAGGCCTCCCATTGCTGCTGCCAGGCCCGTAATCTGCCATGGGCCCCTGTACCGCCTCTTCATGCTGCTGCCAGGTCCAGAGTGTGTCATGGGTCCCTGTACGGCCTCCCATTGCTGCTGCCAGGAGGCAGCAGGGTCGCAGCAGTGTCAGTGGAGGCAAACGGCCACGGAGTAGAGCACCAGCTCCACTGCAGCCTACCACCACGGCCAGTAGTGGTGCCAGTGTGCACGGAGGAAGTAGCAGTCAGCCAGTGAGGAGTAGCGGGGGCAAAGTTTCCTACTCGGCGGTGTGGCAATTTTTCGTCAAGCCGCCCGAGGAAGTAAACGTAGCCGTATGTCGACTATGTGGCCAGAAAGTCAAGCGTGGCCAGGGGGCCCATGTTGGGACTACAGCGTTGCGTCAGCATATGCAGCGTCGCCATTCGGTGGCCTGGGAAAACCGTGATAAAGATACGGCGGTTCTGCCTGCCCCAGCCCAGGGTTCCATTTTGTCATAGGGTGCTGGCAGATTACGGGCATCCCATTGCTGCTGCCAGGCCTTAATCTGCCATGGACCCCTGTACCGCCTCCTCATGCTGCTGCCAGGTCCAGAGTCTGTCATGGGTCCCTGTACGGCCTCCCATTGCTGCTGTCTCCATCGCCACACTCTGCCATGTGCCACTTTCAGGTCTCCTCACACACTGCTGGTGTGTTGAATTTTTTGACATAGGGTGCTGGCAGATTACGGGCCTCCCATAGCTGCTGCCAGGCCCCTAATCTGCCATGGGCCCCTATACCGCCTCCTCATGCTGCTGCCAGGTCCACAGTCTCTCATGCCATGTGCCACTTTCAGGTCTCCTCACACTGCTGGTGTGTTGAATTTTTTGACATAGGGTGCTGGCAGATTACGGGCCTCCCATAGCTGCTGCCAGGCCCCTAATCTGCCATAGGCCCCTATATACCGCCTCCTCATGCTGCTGCCAGGTCCAGAGTCTCTCATGGGTCCCTGTACGGCCTCCCATTGCTGCTGTCTCCATCGCCACACTCTGCCATGTGCCACTTTCAGGTCTCCTCACACTCCTGCTGGTTTCCATTTTGTCATAGGTTGCTGTATGGCCTCCCATTGCTGCTGCCTCCACCGCCACACTGTGGCTCCAAACACTGGTTTTGGCCCCGTGACTGGCCAAATGAGTGAAGTGTGCGGTGATTCTAAGATCGACGGCACTCCTCTGCATGTCATACTGACTGACAGTATTATTTCTCTTCCCCAGCAGACTCCAAGGGCATTTAAATTAAAGGTACAGTGTTCTGCACTAATATTAAGTCTCTCTGAAGCCTAGAAACACCCTTTTTTAAGTTAAATTCACAGCGAATATATTCGACTCAAATCAAATATTGTCCACAAATTCGCCGAATCAGTCGAATCGAATTTTTGAATACTTCGCTCATCTCTATTTACTATCATTATCACTGTATACCTTTTTTTTAAATAAGGTTTTGCTTCAACAAAAGTACATCTTTACAGTACAGAAAGTACAGTACAGTTGTAACTTGTAAATGAGTTGGATTTTATGAATTTATTACCAAAATCAATGTACAAAAAAATTTTTTTTTAACTAAACCAAAAGTACCAATTTGTACATATTTCTGGCATAATACACTGTTGTTTTACTTACAACTGACCATGTATCTGTGAAGGATCTCATTTACATTGTTTTTGCCTGTTATTGTGGCTATTTTAACAAAGGCCTAGTCTGAGTTGCTGAAAACTTTCAAAGCACTCCTGAGATGTATGTGTTCTTTGTCCTCAGAGTCAATTTGTTGTTACTATATATATATATATATATATAGTCAACCCATATGTAGCTGGAGTTTAAGAATATCTTTAACACGCATTGCATCCTTGTGTCCTTCAAACCCATGTCGATCTCACTTCAAATTTTGTCAGAATGCAACAGCCATCCCTCAATACCCATCTGTCTTCCACATATAATACAATTTTAACATCTCTGCTTTGGTGATTTGACAACAGTTCTCATCTTTAGCCACACTAACTGTGTTGATAGGGAATTGAGTGATCAACGAATCAAGTAATCTATGGGCTATTTTAGAGTGTGAATATATATGCTTATGTATCTTCCTGATACTCACTGGAACTGAACAAAAAGGCTTAATAAGCTCCAAAACATCTTCAACATTACAGAACAAAGCTGACCATACATGGATTAAAATTCAGCTGGTGCAGCAGGGACAGGCATAATTTCAATCCATCTGTGACCATTGTGGTTGAACAGAAGTCAATGTACTGCGTGTCTTCTGTTGAAACACCTTGTCAGTATATTTTCTCTTGATCAGTGCCATGGACAATAGACAGCAGCACTGATCTGTGTATTCTGATGGTAGGGAATTCTCCTCGCTTTCAGAATACAACGACACAGTAGGGAGGATTCCTGCATCAACATCAATTGTGTGAATGGGGGAATCATGTCATTTTTTTATTCGTCCCGCTGGTTGAGCGAAAAAAAAAAATGACCCATGTATGGCCAGCTTTAGTACAGTTGAATGTGACTAACTACAGTACTACTAGCAACAGCCAAAAATGTTATTCCACAGTCAGGCTGATTTAACTGTATTTTTAGAAAAAACAATAAACCCTTTCTGGGCTGAATATCTAGCTGGTTACAAGAACAAGCAATCTACACTTACCAGCCACTTTATTAGGTACACCTTGCTAGTGCCAAGAAAATATCCCCCACACCATTACACCACCACCACCAGCCTGAACCATTGATACAAGGCAGGATGAATCCATGCTTTCATGTTTTTTAAGCAAAATTCTGACCCTACCATCTGAATGTTGCAGCAACCAGTCTGTCCATTCTCCTCTGACCTCTGACATCAACAAGGCATTTTCGGCCACACAACTGCCACTCTCTGGATATTTTCTCTTTTTCAGACCATTCTATGTATACCTTAGAGATGGTTGTGCATAAAAATCCCAGTATATCAGCAGTTTTTTTAAATAGTCAGACCAGCCTATCTGGCACCAACAGCCATACCACATTAAGTCACTTAAATCCCTTTTCTTCCCCATTTAATGCTTGGTTTGAACTTCAGCAAGCCATCTTCACCATTTCTACATGCCTAAATGCATTGAGTTGCTGCCATGTGATTGACTGATTAGCAATTTGTGTTACCAAGCAATTGAACAGGTGTACCTAATGAAGTGACCAGTGAGTTTATATCCCTTATCAGACTGCTAAAACTGCCTTACCTGGCCAAGTTTAGTACTTCTAAGATTTGTGATATTGAAAAAATAAGAATTTTGGACATGGACACAGCAGGGTTAGTGTCAGTGTCCCTTGGGTGGTAACCACAGTAGTGTTGGCAAAATGTACAGCCTATGCGACACACAATAGCTGTTTTCTCAGTTTTCAAAGGTTCTAAAAGGCCCATTAAAAATAAATGTCAAAGCTCTGTACTTCTACACATAAGTGAATCAACCACTCTCAAAATGTCTTGTATAACCAATAAAGTTACTTCCAATTCTCCAGTTCAATTATCTAATTATACAAAAGAGCAGAGGTTTCAGATTTAAAAGAGAGTATCACTTTCCAGTTTGTTCATGAATATAGCAAAGGCGATGATTGACTCCCAAGAAACAATCTCCAGTCTGTTTGAATGTGTGAAACTTAGAAAATAGATACAAATAGAAACCATATAACAATCTCCAATCACTGTGCATGAATGAATCAAAAATTGATAAACCACAGTAAAAATCAGCCAGTTTTATTAGAAAGAAAGTAATTCATAAAAAAAAATTATTCCAATTATAGGTTATTAGGATGTTGCGAAGCTGGTCTGTTGTAGATTAAAGTCCATCCGGGGAGCAGAGCACTGGAGCTGAAAACTACTCCTTCTTTGTAGAGTGGTAACAGCGCTGAGCAAGTCCTGCATACAGTGCTCATATTCCAGGTCAGTGTGCATCTGGACAGACACACACCCTCAACTGTAAGGTATTACTGGATGGTCACACTATTTTAAAGAGTGTGCATGGATTGACTGTCTCTTACTGCTAATCGGGCACTGTTACAACCAGCAAGCATACCACTCTCAAACTGACAAAGGAGACACAGGTGGGTAGCCTCTGCAGCTGGTGCTCTATTCAGCTGTGCCCTTTGGGTCACCTATCCCACCACTGGGATAGGTCATGAGGGATGATAGCTCACTGTCATCTAGGGGCTTGATTATTTTATGTGAATTACTTTTCTTCTACAAAAAAGGTTTTTTTAAAAAGGCACCACTGGATATTCACATGAAAAAAAAAATGAAATGCAGTATGTATAAGCCAAATGCTGTCTGCAAGAAAGCATGATAGTGTCAGACACTTTTCCTCTCTCCATGGTCCATTTATAATGTTTGTGGAGTTGTGGTGCCTGCTTGTGGGTGTTCATCTGACAGTTAAGCTGGACATGCATGAATTGAAATTTGGCAGGTTTAGCAGGAACCAACCAAAATTTGATCCATGAAAAACAGGCTGATTATATTCAAGTCAATCCTTTGATCAACATGGGTATAACCAGAATGTCTGATTTTTCTGCATGCGATTACTGCCAGCAGCTATAGCTACTAGCAGTAATCATTGTATTATGCAGCCCGGGAAGATCCCCCCCACCCCACACCACACACACACACACACACACACACACATCCTGCCACACCTCCACACGTTCACCTGTAGAACACAATAGCATTGCAGGAGGGATTCCCCCTTCAACACTGACTGTGTGGATGGGGGAATCAAATGATTTTCTCTCCTTCTATCCATGGTAGAAGGAAAGAAGATTGCACAATTTATGGGCAGCTTTACACTGGATAGTCCTCATGCATTTATGACCTTTATATTAGAGGAAGGAACACAACAGGCTTTATGTATATAAATCAATAATCCTGCTTTGTTTTTATATCCCTCACACATAATTTGGTATGCAAAGTGTACAGCATTTCACCATATTTTTTAAGCTAAGAAACATAAACTTAAGTAAACACTACTGTATTCCTGTAGTGAATGAACTCTTTTTCATTCTCTATTATCATCCTCACACTTGCCACATTGCAATAATGTTTACTCTTGCTATTTCTTGTCACTTTTCTCTTAGTCCCATAATGCATTTGCTAGTTGGTGGTATTCACTACAGAGCCTTCAATAGTCCTTTGAATGTGTCTTTAGTTTTCTTCAGAAATTCAGGGTTGGTAATATGATCATTCTATAATGCGCAGACAACAAGAATTAGTAGGGTCAGTTTTCGTGTTTTTTTCATGACGCCATATAAAGAACAAATAGGCAAAAGAGAGTCATAGGCCAAAATTAGGAGATTCAATACAAATTTTCAATTTGGGCAATTATATTAAGCAAGCTCAGGCTGATGAGTATTGTACATTAGGGGAGGGAAGGTGTAGCTGAAGAAAATGAGCTATGGCAACACAAACATTATTCTGAAGCAGGGCTGCTTATAGATTGGGAAGATTTCAAATGTGATGCTGCTTTAGCATTTGGTTTAAGTGTACCAAATTAATATTGTTGTGAATTTTAGGAATATTTTATAGGCAGGTTAATGTACCTGTCTATTGTTCAACTTTTAGATCAGTATGTAAAATATATTTTTAGATCAGAGATCTAGTGATAAGCCCAGCATGCCCAGGTTCAGGTCAGCGAATGGTTTTGATATCCAGATCTGGAATCCAAACTCAAATTAAATCAATGGGAGCCAAACTTTCCTTTTCAGTAATGGCCATTTTCTAAGCTAAAGCTCAAGGGATTGACAAAGAAATGGCATGAGGGGCTAGGTACTGACCGAGGGGACAGGTACTAAAAGAATGAAAATATTTTAAGTTATCATTCAATTAGAAGAGGCCATTTTGGAATGGATAAAAGGGCAACATAGAAAATATGCAGCTAGACCAGTCAACTCAGATTCCTAGCTCAAAAGCATCCTGCTGTGTTTTCCATCCTGTGCAGTAGCTGGGTGCCGAAGTCAAGGAGCCTGCCTCTGCTCCTATACTACATAGTGATTTAGAAAGAAAGAACCAGGTTGCACACAGCTATGTATAAACATCCAGTGAATTTAAGGAGCAAGTAGTAAGGACAAGTAGCACACACAGGCAGACTTGAAGTCACGTTTAACTCATTTCACACCCTACAGGATTTAATCATAGGGAGTGAGGCATTCAGAGGGGAACACACTGTGTTGTGTGTCAATCACAAAAAAATTAAAGTTTGTTTTTTTTTCACCAAGGATGGAAATAGCATATAGGTTTGTACCACAGCTAAAAAAAAGATGGCATTCAGCATCTAAAAAAATGGTGTCATTTTTGGACACCAATTATGGAAATAGTATACAGATTTGCATCACAGCTAGAAAGCCTTTTTGTACACTGCGGAGCTTTTTGCGCATACGCAGTGGGCACCTGGGTGTGTGGATGGTGCCCAAACACCATAAACTCACAGAAAAATTCCTGCAGAGCAGTATGGACCCTGCTTTAACAAACATTCATGTGTGTGCAACTGTTACATAGCTACAAAATATTTTTTTTCAAGTGTTGATTGTGCCCAAATATAACCCCACAGAAGAAAATCCTTCAGAATGGACCCTTTCATACAACATTCATAGCATTTGGAACCTTAAAGCAGCTGCTATTACCATAAAGAACATCAGCTATTACCTCATCAAAGGAAGGTAGTGTGATCTACTACTAGTGGCTGGGTGAGACCAGACATGGAATTAGTAGCAGCATGTGAGATATGATGTGTGGCCTGCAATGGTGAAAGCAGCAGTATTGGATCAAGCAATAAATAAATGTAGGGGTGGCATGATCTCCCAAACACTTATTTAGAAGTATCTACAGCGAGAACTTGGTGGCTGCTGCTGATCCAAGACTGGTTCATTTAATTGAATATCAGCCAGTCAACAGTGTCCATGGACAGATGCAGTCTTTTGCTTGCCACAATGCCGCTTGCTGCAGTGAAAGCACATTCACACAGCACACTAACTGTAGGGCAGCCCAGAAGTTAATTTTCCCACTGAGAAAGCTCTGGCTAGTGGAACATCCTTGCGATCCAGTAGTTCAGAAGGTAATCTATTCAAAGAAGCTCTGTATCTGCTCTTGACCCCAGATTATGAACCACCACATGATGCAGCATCTGCTGGGGTGCTGGCAGCAACAGCCCTGGGCGTTGAGGTTGGAAACGTTTTTTTTTAAAGGCTTCGCTCAGACAACCACTTTCAATGCAGCTCCTCTTTTCACCAACAGGAGGCTCTGAGACACCATGTCCATGAGAGTTTATTCTGCCAGCCTCAAGAAATAAGTGATATAAGTGTCTCCATAGTGCATCTTCCAGATTTTTGATCCTCTGTTCCCTCTGTGAGGACTGAATGTGATTTCCCCTTGTAACATGAATCAAGGAGATATACCAACTAGTCATTGTCCCTATACTCAATGCCATGAGTCCTATGGTCCTTTTGCAGGCTCTGAAGCATGAGGGAGCCCATGCTGCACAAATTATTGGAAGCAAAGGAACCTGAGTCTTCATGGTTGCTGAACATGACATTATCCTCAGCTGCCTCTCCTCAGCCTCATACCACTCCTTGGGATTAGAAGGCATGAAACCCACCTCTGGAAGACTGTCCCATGTCATCTTCAGCCTTATTGTCCACAGCAATCATACTCTTCCTCCTGTGCCTGCTTTGGCCTCACAAAGGGCCCTAAGATTCAAAGAAGTACTCCTCTTTTTCCTGATGCTGTGTCTCAAATGCCCTGTTCAATGTGCTGCACAGTGTACTCCAGCAGAAACATGACTGGTACAGTGTTGCTGATGCATGCATCATCATGGCTCACCATTCTTGTCATATCATTCAGCGGTAAAATCAATACATTTCACCCAGCTGATCACTGACTTAGTAGGACCACCTGAAGTGGCTTCAAACACCTCTGGCCTACCTCAAAAGATCTTTCAACCCTGGGTACCTATCCAGGAACCACTGCATCAGCAGATTGAAGATGTGTGCCAGGAAAGGCATGTGTGTCAACCTTGCATGTCAGAGGGCGGACAGCAGGTTGATGCCATTGCTGCATACCACCATTCCTGTCACAAGTTGCTGCAGAGTTAGTGATCTCTAGATCTGCCCCTGCAGAGCTGAAACAATGTCCTCTAAGCATACCAGCTGCAGCACTGCATAGCATATGTAATAGAATAGCCTCTTGAACATTGAAGAGAGACTGGTGGATCAGAGAATAACTTATTTGAAAAGGGCATTGAGGAGGGGGGGGGTAGAAGGTGGGGGAGGAGGAGGGGACAACTGTGGCACCATCGCCAGAAGATATAAGGGCACATAGGATGTAGAATGGGATTCTTTGAAGTAAAAAGTTTCTGAAACTGAAATCTGGTCTTCATCAAACAGTCTAAACTTTTCTGAGGGACACTACAAGATGACAGCCCCACTGGCAACTGCTAACATGCAAGTGGATAACCAAATAGTAATAAAGTAAAATCACCACACTACTGAATAGTACAAAAGAGAAATAAAAATAAATCATTAAACTCGCTGGGAAGGATCATGCATAGGGAATGTATGTCGTAACTTGTATGCAGAAATGTACCGTTTGAGTACCTCTGGGTACAGAGTTATATATTGAACAAGTATAAAGCCATTTTTTCTAAAATACAATATCCTCTTATTGAAGGTACTTGCCTACTAGGCACTTATACCCCCTTCCTTACCAGGCCAATTTTCAGCTTTCAGCGCTGCCGCACTTTGATTGACAATTGCGCGGTCATGCAACATTGTACCCATATGAAATTTTGATCATTTTTTTCTCACAAATAGAGCTTTCTTTTGGTGGTATTTAATCGCCACTGGGCGCTTTACTTTTTGCGCTATAAATTAAAAAATGTGCAAAAAATTTGAAAAAAAAAAAAAGTTTATTTGTTTCTTTTATAAAATTTTTCAAACAGGTATTTTTTCTCCTTCACTGATTTGCGTTGATGAGGTGGCACTGATGGGCACTGATAGGCGGCACTGATGGGCACTGATAGGCAGCACTAAAGGGCACTGATAGGCAGTACTAATGAGGTGGCACGGATAGGCGGCACTGATAGACAGCACTAATTAGGGGTCACGGATAGGCGGCACTGATATGCAGCACTGATAGGCGGCACTGATAGGTGACACTGATGATGGGTACTGATAGACGGCACTGACTGGCATCACTTCTGGGCACTGACTGGCGGCACTGACTGGCACAACCCCTGGGCACTGACTGGTGGCACTGACTGGCAGCACTGCTGGGCTGCACTGGTGGGTGGCACTGGTGGGTGGGCACAGGTGGGTGGCACTGGTGGGCACAGGTGGGTGGCACTGGTGGGCACAGGTGGGTGGGCACAGGTGGGTGGCACTGCTGGGCACATGTAGGTGGCACTTCTGGGCACAGGTAGGTGGCAGTGCAGAGTGGCACAGGTGGGGGCACTGCTGGGCACAGGTGGGGGCACTGCTGGGCACAGGTGGGGGCACTGCTGGGAACGGGTGGGCGGGGCTAGTGGGCGCACTGCTGGGCGGAACTTGCGGGTGTCACTGCTGGGCACCGATCATCAGGGCACTGATCATCAGTGCCCTGATGATCGGTGCCGATCCCCGCTCTGACAACTGCCGGTTCTCGGCAGTACTTTCCTCACGATCTGACAGCGTGAGGAAAGTGCAGCCGAGAACCGGCACTTGCATTTCCCTGTGATCAGCGTGTCATTGGACACCGCTGATCACGTGGTAAAAGGCCGGTGGGATCGGCCTTTCACCACATCACGTGATCAGCTGTGTCCGTAGGACACAGCGATCACGGAGATCGCCGGGTGCGCGCCCCTTGGGGCGCGCAGGAGAGCGCGTTCTGGGAGGACGTCATATGACGTCCACTCAGAACTGGCCGGCCGCGGTGAAGCCGTCATTCGGCTATGCGCGGTCGGCAAGAGGTTAAGGAACTGGCAGCCACCTCCTTCCTGGCAATCAGTGACATATTCCTGCCCAGCTCATTCAGCTGTCAGTCAGGTATTCATGGAAGGAAGACCATTCAATTACAATTTAACACATGAAAGTTAGGAGGGCCCTGCTCATGAAAGCTTACAGTCTAAGGGGGGGGGAATGTAAGTGATACAGAGTAAAAGCTGTTTGGGAATGAGTTGATAGAGGAAGCCAAATTCAGTTGTTAGGCTGAGGCGAGATGGGCTTCCCTAAACAGATGGGTTTGTGGGGATCACCTAAAGACAGAGTAGGGGATCACCATGCAGACTGAGGAAGAGAGTTCCAGAGGATGGTCTTTGAAAACGTCCATTGTATACAATAATAATAAATATTATGAGCTCACTTTTTAGATTTAGTTTTAGGATAAAGTGTGACATACAGTACATATTGATATGTACAGTGAGTTAGTAAATTAGTGATGCATGAGGAGACTGAAGGAGTAATGTGAGGAGAGGAGAGATAGATTTGGCTGTCATCAGCATAGAGATGGTATTGTAATTCATGGGAAGATAAAGGACATGGTCAGAGACTGCAGGAGTTGGTCAGAGACTGCAGAAATACTACAGGAGAGAATCAGAAACTGCAGACATACTACAGGAGAGGATCAGAGACTTCAGAAATGCTACAGGAGATTGTCAGAGACTGCCAACATACAAGTATTGTGGATGGTGTGTTGATGATGCAGTCAGTTTACACAGCTCTAGAACCTGGGGGAGCCTGTCTTCTCTCCCTTTAGATTTATACCTGTGTGATCCCTGCCTCCTCCTCTGTGTGCAGCTGTTGCCAGAGTTCTGCTCACCTTCCCCTCAGGACCCTCATTCACATTCCGGATCACACTTAGGTCTACTCAGATTCCTAGCCATTCAGCTCAGCAGCAGTATTCCAGTCCAGATGACAGGTCCCAACAGACTCCTGTCCTGTTTCTTTGTCAGCAGGAAGCCAGGAAGTACAGCACTAGAGGTGGAGCAGCTCTGGAGGAGGAAGTTACATCTTCCTCTTCTGAATGCCGGGGCCTCCTGCTAGGCAGGCCCAGCAACCAACAGTTTTGACAGGTGGGATTTGGTAAACTTGTAATGTACAAGGGGAAGCCAGTTAATCTGGACCTGCTGGTAGTTCTACCAATGATGTGGGCTCTGCGGACCGCTCTCCCCGCTCCCCCCCCCCTTGCGATACCACTGCAGCTGACCAAGAGAAGACAAAGTAAATTTAGAAGAGAGGTTTCTGAAGCTTTGGGGGACCTCTTCAGAAACAGGAAGAGGAGGAAGGGGAGTTGTAGGTGACAATAAAGGAGCACTTTGTTAGGGAGCAGGAGAACCAATAGAGTGGAGGGCTGTTTAAGGAGTAGTAGGTGAATAACTGCATCAAAGACAGCAAAAAGGATAATATCATAGTGGCCATTCATAGTGGTTTCAGCCAATAGTGGGTTGTTAGTGAGTGTTAGGCCAGCTTCTAGGGATTATTGCAGGCTGAAGGCAGATTGTAAGGGGCACAGAGGTGGCAGTTCTAAACTGTGCCTGCACACACTGTGTGCAAGCAGCAGCAGCTGTCAGCAGATGCTCTCAGATTTTTTACTTGGTTCAAATCAATGGCCAGGGTCACTGAGCAGTTACATGTTAATAGTGTCAGGAGCATGTAGTGTTCCTGCTGCATCACAGTTTCTGGTGTTTTAGCATCTTGGTTTTGGTTGTGATACATTCTCTCTGTCTGTCTGTCCAGCTGCAAGGTGAATGATGTGGCCAGGATCACTGATAGATTGTATGGGACTGTAAACACACACAATATGATTACCACCACCTACACACATTTCCTGCTGCCCAGAGATAAGCAGCCTTTGAAGGAGGTAAGGGAGTGGTAATCATACTGTGTGTGTACAGTCCCATATGTTCTATCAGTGATCCTGTCTCATGTGCTGCATGGATGAACGTTGTTCTGATTGGAGGGAGAGCATGGAGATCACAACACAGCGCACCTCCTCCTGGTTCTTTCCTCTCAGCCTTTTCTAGGAATGGGGAGGGGGGTATTTCCTAGAAGGAGGAATGGGGGGAATATGTGCTAGTAGGAGGGTTTGGGGGATTTGAGCCAGGATGGGGGATTGGGAGGAAAGTTTGTGATTGTGGGGGGGAGAGTTGGAGGATGTATGTTAGGAGGGGGGAATGCTGACAAACATTGATTGGCACTTTACAATTGAACAATTCCAATTCACTGATAATCATTTAACAATACATATATATGATCATTGAAATATATATAATCGTGAGAGAGAGTTCAATGATTTTATACGTATATATATATATATATATATATATATATATATATATATATATATATACAGTTGCAAGAAAAAGTATGTGAACCCCTTGGGATTACGTGGAGTTTTGCATGAATTGGGCATAAAATGTGCTCTGAACGTCATCTAAGTCACAACAATAGAAGAACACAGTCTGCTGAACATAATACTACACAAACATTAGATGTTGCCATGGTTTAATTGCACATAACATGTAAACATTCACAGTGCAGGGAGGAAAAAGTATGTGAGGCCCTAGCTTAATGACTTCCCCCAGAGCTAATTGGAGCCAGGAGTGAGCCAACCTTGACTCCAATCAGTGTGATGATATTGGATGTGTTGCTGACAGCTGTCCTGCCCTTAAAAAACACACACCTGTTTTGGGTTTACTGGTTTCAAGAAACACTGTCTGATGTGAACCATGCCTTGCAGAAAAGAGCTCTCAGAAGACCTACGATCAAGAATTGTTGACTTGCATGAAGCTGGAAAGGGTTACAAAAGTATCTCCAAAAGCCTTGATGTTCATGTGTCCACGGTAAGACAGACTGTCTACAAATGGAGAAAGTTTAGCACTGTTGCTACTCTCCCTAGGCATTGTCGTCCTGTAAAAATGACTGCAAGAGCACAGCGCAGAATGCTGCATGAGGTAAAGAAGAATCCCAGAGTGTCAGCTAAAAGACCTACAGAAATCTCTGGCACGTGCTAACATTTTTGTTGACACATCTACAATAAGGAAAACATTAAACAAGAATGGAGTACATGGGAGGACACCACGGAGGAAGCCATTGCTGTCCAAAAAGAATATTGCAGCATGTTTGAAGTTTGCAAAAGAGCACCTGGATGTTCCACAGCACTACTGACAAAATATACTGTGGACAGATGAAACCAAGATTGAGTTGTTTGGGAAGAACACACAACACTATGTGTGGAGAAAAAAAGGCACAGCACACCAACATCAAAACCTCATCCCCACTGTAAAACATGGCGGAGGGAGCATCATGGTTTGGGGCTGCTTTGCTGCCTCAGGGCCTGGATGGATTGTTGTCATTGATGGGAAAATGAATTCCGGAGTTTATGAAGACATTTTGCAGGAAAACGTACGACCATCTGTCCGCCAACTGAAGCTCCACAGAGGATGGGTGATGCAACAGGACAATGACCCAAAGCATACAGCACAGAATACACCTTCTGGAGTGGCCCAGTCAGAGTCCTGACCTCAACCCGACTGAAATGCTTTGGCATGACCTTAAGAGAGCGATTCACACCAGACATCCCAAGAATATTGCTACACTGAAACAGTTTTGTGAAGAGGAGTGGTCCAAAATTACTCCAGATCATTGTGCAGGTCTGATCTGCAACTACAGGAAACGTTTGGTTGAGGTTATTGCTGCCAAAGGAGGGTCAACCAGTTATTAAGTCCAAAGGTTCACATACTTTTTCCTCCCTGCACTGTGAATATTTACATGTTGTGTGCAATTAAACCATGGCAACATTTAATGTTTGTGTAGTATTATGTTCAGCAGACTGTGTTCTTCTATTGTTGTGACTTAGATGACGTTCAGAGCACATTTTATGCCCAATTCATGCAAAACTCCACGTAATCCCAAAGGGTTCACATACTTTTTCTTGCAACTGTATATACACATAAACATATGATCATTGAACTCTCTCACACTCTCATTGGGGGGGGGGGGGGGCATGATTTTTGTGTTGCCTAGGGCAACACAAAACCCAAATACACCACTTGGTAAGTGTGACAAATAGAGCCTCTGTTGCATTTCTGTTGAGTTCTGGCTGCACACAAACTGGCTACAGTTAATCAGTCAGTTTGTATGCAGTCATAGAATGGAGTGTTACTGCATCCAGAGGCTATGTTTAGCTGCCTCTGAACACAGCAAACTATCTGCTCCCATGAGGCTGTGTGAATGTAGCGTAAGGGGTTGAGAAGAGTGTTGTAGGCAATGTAGGGTCTCAGACCATTGTAAACCAGACATTCGAAAGGTTTAGAGGTAAATGAGAGCAAAGAAATGGGTCCTTGCTTGGGAGATTAAAGCTGGCTATAGATGAATGGAATCTTGACTGGTTCAGCAGGGACTGGAGGAGATTTGATCCATCTATGGGTAGCCTGATTGTGCCCGAGTTGATTTATCAACCAACCTGGGTAAAACCAGCAAGTCAGATTTTCACATGTGATTATTGCCAGCGGCTATAGCCGTTAGCAATAATCATTGTGTTCTCCCAGCAGGGATGGCTCCTGGGAGAACACAATAGCTCCTTACGAGGTATTCCCCC
Source organism: Staurois parvus (assembly GCF_062004578.1). Lineage (NCBI taxonomy): Eukaryota > Metazoa > Chordata > Amphibia > Anura > Ranidae > Staurois > Staurois parvus. The sequence continues at coordinate 1,897,172 of NW_028318030.1, forward strand.
ATCAACACAGTCAGTGTTGAATTCTGTGGTTGCAGGAAAGAAAATCTGACTGATGGGGTCCATCCTTTTAAGTATGGAGATAACCAGTGCATGTTTTATAGGGAAATAGAAGTTGTAAGTTGCAAAATCTGTTACATCAAGTGCCAAATTAGTAAACCCTTAAACTGCCCGAACAGCACAGTGGACTGCCTTTGAAGTATTAGGAGACTGGCAGCCTAAAGGTTTGCCAGTGAAGTCTGTTTCAGGACACCTCCATCACAAGGTGCTGATGGCTAGCCTTGTAGTTATCCGAAGCTGTGCCAAGTGTGGCTGTGTATATGACCGCATTGTATTAGTGTAATCAAGTTACAGAATTTATTCCCTAGAACTGTGGTAAATGTTCGTTTTTTTGCCTACTGATTTGCGTATTGAATCAATACTTTTTTTTTTCCCAAAAATACTTTTATTAGAAGAAAAAAGGCATATCACAGTATAAACAACTATGGGTTGCATTCCAAACATAGACACAGCACGTTGCCTCTCGTTTCGCAGATGGGCCATGGATTTAATTTACAATACAGATCAAGATGGGATATAACATTATATCAAGTGTATATTGAAAACCAGCAGATACAAAGAATATATAAAAGATAAGCCAATATAGATATATTATATATTGACCTGTATATTGGAAAGCTCTTGTGTTAAGAGAGTGTGGAGTGTTGGATGAGGATAGCACATGATGGTGTGTATGTTGTGGTTTGTGTGTCCATATCAGGAGCCTGTGCTTTACGTGACATTAGTCACACCTGTATGGAGGTAAATGCTCTATTTTGTTGGGGGATAAATAAATAATAAGGGCATATAAAAGGTGTGAGATAAAGAGAAGTCAGCAAGGAGAATAGTTAGAGAAAGATATGTAGGGTGATATAGTGGGGGGGGGATGTGGGGAGAAAAAAAAAAAAGGTGGGGGGGGAGAATGGGTAAAGGGGATGTAGGATGGGTAATTGCGGATAAAATCGCTCACATCATTCTGTAAGAGCCGAGCCAGAAAGATAGTCATATAGCTTAAGATGCAATATGTGCAAGATCAGTCAATGGGGTAACACATGGGCTAAAAACCTGGAAGGAAGGCTACGATGCAGAGCCACAGCCCATTCAAACGTGCATCAAGTGTGTCCCCGATGAACAGGGAGCTCCCCAGTACAGCATTGTGTCCAATCATTCAGTCAGGGGGTACAGGTTGTTCATGTACTACTAGGTGATAAGTAGAAGTGGTTTTGAAATGACTCCAACAGGCCCATGTCTTTCTGAATCTCTCGGGATGTTCCTTAGCTACAGAAATCAGTTCCTCCATTTCCTCAATTTTGTTGATCCTAGCAAACCATTCTCGGATAGTGGGAACATGTGTTGAGCGCCAGTGGACTGGGATACATTGTTTTGCAGCGTTTACCATATGCATGGCGAGTGATTTACGGTACGTCCTAAATGGAAGTGTGGAGTGGTGAAGCAAGAATTGTGCGAGGGAGAGGTCTAGGGTATATGTAGTTACTTGTGCGATTGTAGATTGGACTTTCCCCCAGAAAGGCTGCAGCAATGGGCAGTCCCGTAGAGAAAGATGAAAGAAAGAGCGCACAAACCTTGCGCATTACCTCAATAAATAGTGACTAACTTTATTAATAAGGAAATATACTCACAAAGTGATGGTATAACAGGCATAAGTAACCATAATCCAAACAGGGTTACAGGTAAATCAAAAAGGGGGGGGGGGTGAAGGCTAACGTGTTTCGAATGGTGCTCCCTTCTTCATCAGAGCTGATAAAAAAAAACAAATGCAAATACAAATACAGATTCCCCTCAAACTATTTACCTGAATCATGATGGTATAACAGGTGGCGATACTGTTAGATGAGCATAGCAATACACATGAAAATACTCATGGTAATACGTATAATACGTATAGTGATAATAATAATAATAATGTCAAAAATCTCATACAGAAAAGGTGCATATATAGAAAACGTATAAAAAATAAAAAAAAAAGGAAAAACATTTTTTTATATATAGAGAGAATCCATAGAATAAACATGTATACATATGTATGTAAATGCAAAAGCACAATTGCTATTTAAAATTTAAAGACAGGATGCATTCATTTTATTATGTGTACTATAAAATAGTGTATGTTATTATAAAAGATACCTGGGTTGAGCAGATAGAGACTTCAGTATGGCAGAGTTCCCATTGCAAGGAGATATTCAGCCACTGAGTGTCAGTATTACAGCAGTTCAGCCTATTTGGTGTGGCTGGCGATTAAAGTAATGGGCAGTCCCACCAGATATGCAAGAGTGTACCCGTCGCCTGGTGACATCTCCAACACAAATCTGAGATGTTGGGGTCAAACTGGTGAAGTAGGGATGGAACTCTGTACCATCTAGAGTATAGTTTAAAGTTGTTTTCTTGTGTGGAGACACATATGGACCCTTTGCGTATATGTTCATAAATGTGATCCCAGTCCTCCAGCGATAGTTGGAGTTGTAAGTCAGAGCTCCAGGCCTTGCAAGCTTTCCTAAACGGGAGGTCAATAGTGTTTTCAAGTGTAAAGCTTGGATATAACATGCCTATGGGGAGAGTCTGTTGAGCAAAGTTTTTCAAATGGGGTAAGTTGTCAAAGTAAAAGTAAAATATTCTTTTAGATGTGAGGAGCTATGTATAAAGTGGTGGAGTTGTCTATACATCTACGGCGTCAAGGTCAAGGATGGCCATTTATTCAGAATGAGGTCTCTGGATAAAAACGTCCCATCTTTGAAAAGTTGATGCACACTCAAACTGTCTGTAGGGCTAGATCCTGCAAGAAAGGTGTGCAACATACCCGGGGGGGAAGTCTGGATTCATTTTTATAGGAGTAAGTGGGCCAGGGGTTGAAGAAAAACCTGTTTTCTGACTTATCTGATGATAACAGGATAGAGTAGAACCTATAAGAAGGTGTTCTTTGAACTCAGACGGAATGTGGGAATTTTTCAGCCAAGGGGAGGTGGTGAGCGGAGTCCCCGAAAAAGCAGCTTCCAAATTAACCCAAGCCTTATGGTTGCGGTTCGCAGAACAATGTACTATTCTTGCCATGTGACAGGCTCTGTAGTAACGGGTGATATCAGGTAATCCAATACCTCCGCTTGTCTTAGGCATGGTAAGTTGGTCAAAAGCGATTCTGGGTAATTTATTACACCATAGAAACAAGGTACATAATGTTTTATAAGACTTAAAGAAAGATTTAGACAGTTTTATTGGAATCGTTTGCAGTAGGTACAGAAGTCAAGGAAGCACGTTCATCTTGAGAATAGCTGCTCTGCCAAACCAAGAGAAAAATGGTTTATCCCATGTTTGTAGATGCTTGGTAATGCTACGTAGGATGGGTAGAAGGTTTTTGGCATAGAGTTCTGTAAGATGGGTCGGTAATTGAATTCCTAAATAAGTGATGTCCTCAGGCTGCCATGTGAAAGGAAAATTTGTTTTCGTCTGTCTGATTGTATCTTGGGTTAGGGAAATATTGAGGGCCTGGGATTTATTGAAGTTTATTTTAAAATTGGCCAAATACTGAAACAATTTGAAGTCGTGTAGTAGGTTAGGTAATGTAATATGTGGGTCTGCCAAGAAGAGTAAGAAGTCGTCAGCAAAGGCCGCTACTTTGTGAGTTTTGCCATTGATTGAGATCCCTTTGATGTTGTCATTCCGTTTAATACAGTTCAAAAAAGGTTCTAACGTAAGAATAAATCAGAGGGGGGAAAACGGGCAGCCCTGTCTGGTCCCATTGCTTATTGAAAAAGCGTCTGAGAGGAGGCCATTGACTCTCACTTTAGCCGTTGGTGTTGTGTATAGAGACATGATAAAGTTCAAAAGATGTGAAGGAAGCCCAAGGCCAGACAGCACAGCCTCCATGTAGTCCCATGCCAATCTGTCAAAGGCCTTCTCAGCGTCTAGAGAGAGGAGAAAGCCAGATTGCTTCTTCTGTTAACCAATGATGAATATTGATTGCCCTGATCGAATTGTCTCTAGCCTCTCTACAGTGTACGAACCCCACCTGATCAGTGGACATGATCAGTGGAGATAATAGGGTCTATGGTGCAAAGTAAACAATTGGCCAGTATTTTAGCAAAAATCTTTAAATCAACGTTCAATAGTTCGCTGGCGATGTCTGGTCTTTAAACTTCGCAAATATAAAGAGGATCCTCCTGCGCTTAAATGGAGTCCTAACCCTAAAGCTGCTGACACTAACCTTATACCCAATAACTGTATGAAACAATAAATCCCACAGTGTAGCGCTAGCACAAAACGAAATAATAAATGGTGAATAATAAACAAATAAATGCAATATTAGTGCACAATGATCAATCCCCCTGACATCAACATCAGAGGGATCCACATATAAATAAATATATAAAAATTGATAAATTAAGTGTAGCACGTGAATTCCCTCTCATTGGGAATATATACAGTGCACAGTGAAGTGTCATCCGTACACACAAATAAGTGAAATGCCACTAATAAGTGTACAAAACCAACTGCAAACAAATACTGTAAAAAGTCCCAAAAACAACAACACATATGGTAGTGCTCCAACTTCACTCTCATGCAGTTGTAGTGATGTGTAGGTGATCAACAGGTGATAATCCTCCAGTGGCAAGCATCTCCCAGGATCATAGTGAAACACAAACAGAGATCCTCCATAGTGTAAACTTGCATAAAAATCAATAAAAATGCCCACTCACATTGTATCCTTCATATAACAGCTCGTCTACCACATGCCCATGTTATATTCCCAATGAGAGGGAATTCACACGTTAAACTTAATTTATCAACTTTCATATATTTATTTATATGTGGATCCCTCTGATGTGGATGTCAGGGGGATTGATCATTGTGCACTAATATTGCATTTATTTGTTTATTATTCACCATTTATTATTTCATTTTGTGCTAGCGCTACACTGTGGGATTTATTGATGTCTGGTCTTTGTTTTCTTTCGGTATCCGTATAATATGGGCTTCAGAAAGATGGCGCATGGACTGTGCTGGGGTATCTAGCGAATTGAAGGCCTTTAGGAATGGGAGTGCTAGGATGTCACTGAAAGATTTGTAATATGTGGTTATAAGTCCATCTGGGCCTGGACTTTTACCTGGTTTTAGTTGTGCAATGGCCTGCTGTAGTTCTGCCAATGTCAAAGCTCCATCTAATTCTTTTGCTTGTGATTGGGAAATAGAGTTAGGAAGGTATTGGGCGAGAAAAGCCTGGATAATGACCTTACGTGGTCTGGTGTCCCCTGTCGGTTTTGGTGATAAGGGTAGGTTGTAAAGGGTGGTATAATATTTCTCGATTTCGGCTGCGATATCCGCAAAGGTTTTAAGTACGTGACCTTGTTAGGAGTTAAGTTGATGAATGGTGCGAGCCACTTTTTTAGATTGCAAGGCCTGGGCTAAAAACTTGCCACTCTTTTTTCCATGTTCGTAAAAGAGTTTCTGAGTTAAAGTAAAATTGCGCTTGTTTTTTTTTTCCACTATGTCTCGAAGTTGTTGTCCCAAGGTGGATAGAAGGTTTTCCATTGAAGGTGAAGTGGAACCAGGGTTTAGAGAAAAAGCACTTGAAATATTAGATCAGGTGTGAAAGTAGCCATAGAATAGGGAAATGGTAATGCACGGGTGTGGGGAGAAGGAGGAACGGAGAAGTGTCATTCATGACGTGCCTTGTGATGTGCTGGAGAGGCTGGAAGACTGTCCCCAATGATGAGTCTTTGTTGCGCAGGAGAGGACGAGGTGCAGTGCGGTGGGATGGTCTGCGTCGCCTTGCTCCTCCATGGTGTCCAGCAGATTGGGCCTCCATTGGGTCTTCATCTGTCTGAGATGGGAGGTGGGATTCGCTGGACCAATTGGGTATTTCCACTATTGGGTGCGATATCTTCCAGGAATCTCAGAAAAATTGATCACCCCATGTGTGTTGCTGAGAGGCCAAATGGGAATCTCCAGCCATAAGCAATAGCCCTGGAATGTAGTAGATCCAATAAGTAAGTCCTTTCTGCATTGAAAGGTAAAATTGGAGAGATCCTGAAATAATTTAATTTCTGCTCCATTATATATCACGCGGTTTCGATCTCGTGCTCTGCGCAATATTTCTTCCTTAAGTCGGAAGTCGACTAGGCAGCAGATTATATCTCTCGGGGTGTCAGTATCTCTACCTCTAGGACGAAGCACCCTATGGAGGCGTTCAATCTCAACTGGAGATTCCTGAGGTCTTTCCAAAAGATCAATAAAAATGGTTAGGAGTGTTTGGGTGAGTTGGTCGGATTCAGTTGCTTCAGGGACACCACGTACCCTTAAATTATGACGTCGTCCCCTGTTGTCTAGGTCCTCGATGTGACGATCAAGCTCTCTTAGATGCATAGTGTGTGTATCTACCAGCTTGCGCTTATTATGGATGGCAAGGTCTTGCATGATAACTTTATCCTCCACTGCTTCAAGCCTTTGGGCCACTGCCTGCATGTCGATATGTAATTCAGCTATTGCAGCAGAGAGGATCTCTATAATATCTGATGCTACCGCTTTCAAATCCCCTATAGTGAGAGGGGAGGTTTCAGAATGGCAGGCTGTGGTTGCTGCGGCTGGACTCCTGCTCTGCGAGTGAGGCGCTCTGTGAAGCGAATGTGGGGGAGAAGCAGGGGAGGAGGCCTCTGTGTGTTCTGGGGTCTGGGACCGGAATAACTCTGGAATGCTGTGACTTGCAGGACCAGTCGGCTGGTGGGGGGATCTTGATCGTGGGGCGGCGGGTCTCCTATCCACTTTCCCCATATCAGCAGCATCTCTCCTTGTTAGTATCACGTATGCCCACCTCCATGTGTCAGGGCTCCAGGAACTAAGCTACCATTTTCTCTGGGCTCAAGCCAAGCCCCCCAGCAATTATAAACTTGTAATCAAGATCTCCAGAAAGGCGAGAGGCCCAAGTGTAGGCCACAGACTGCGTGGGAGGTAAGCGGGCACAGGGGCTGACAATGTGCAGACTCCCCAGATTGCTGGTTCCAAGGCCCTTCAGGGGGGGTGCAGGGAGCACCTCTGTATCCCCCAGGTGTATGGCCACTGAATTTACAATGCCTGCAGGCCTAGTGGGGGTTCAATATGGCCTGCTACTTTGGGGGAGCCTCAAGGTCTTTATCACAGGCCGTATCCCTGGGTCCGGGTGGGGGGGGCGGTGGGCAGGGGGGGGTTGCTTGATGGTCCGGGTGGAGGGGTGCTGATCCACAGTCACCCCCTCCCACCGCAAACCGCACTCTCCCGACTCCTGGCCGGGCATGAGGCCAGTGACCACCGCGGCTTCAGCAGGCCGCACTAGACCGCGATGATCTGCTGCCATGGGGGGGGGCAAAAGTCACCCGGCTCCCCTCCGCTGTCTCTTCGGGTCCGCTGTTACCTGGATGTTACCGAGCTATGAAGCTGGTCCGGTCGCCATCTTGGACACGCCCCATAAATACTTAATTAATGCAGAGAAGTGTGTTCAAGTCACAAAAGGGCGGGTTATTATGGGGAGTTTAATAGGAATTATTTTTCCTCTTAATTTTTTTACTAAAAAAGCCTCAAAAGAATATAGTCAGAGGGATTGTAAATTGAGTCAGCAGCAGGACATTTAAGTAGTTCACTTATTTCTAGAAAAGTTCAAACAATGTTCAAACAAAATTTCCTTTACATAGAAAACCTGCACACACATATTTTGCTGGCATAGTAGAAAACATTTGTTGCTGAATGCATGCTGCATGGTATTTAGAGGTCATCAACTGTTTAGAGATATTTCTTCTGTTGTTTTTTTTGTATTGAAATTCAATTTATATTTTGTTACAATGTAGCAAAGTTATGCATAAATGACAGTGTTTACCAATTGGCAACATGTGTACCATAACAGTCTGTTGTATTTCTATCAGTCCGGCAACTGGGTGTTTATTAGTTATCAGTAATTAATGATTCTCGTTATTATATTTAAGTAGCCTTTAATCCCACGCATCAACAATCGCTGAGTAATGAGATTCTTTAGTCTAAATTTAGGTCACTTATGCAGAAGCATTGTCTGGTAATTGAGCGAAGGTCAGAGCTGGGAGGCTCTTTAATTGAGTTATTTTTCATTATCATATTTTAATGACTTTGCACCAGTGGGTTGGGGAAAAACTCGTTCATTTCCCCATTTAAGGTTTTTGTTTGACAACATGAAATTGTTATCTTCTGCCCATTAATCATCATTGAATGGGTGAGAGGGTCTTGTCACCCCTCCTCCTTTATCACACAAGCACACACACACCCTGCAAATGCCCCTCCTCCTTTGGACTGGATAGCAGCAATCTCAGTAAACAGAATGTAATTGTAAAGCTGGTTATACAAATAGATGTACACATACAAACATAGAAAAACAGAATTGAATATGACCATTTTCTGGTTATGCCATGAAATGCAAAGTACAAAGTAAAAATCATGCAATGATTATATACAAAGATAGGATAATCTGTCAGTTCATTTGCTGTTTGATTTTATAACACACTGATAGAAAAGTTGTGAAAAATGTGCCATTTATCAGGAAATTGTGTCTAAAATTACCTCTCCAGTAATTGGCCCCTAGTTGACCGTCCTTACGTTATCAATCAGTGGAGATTTCTGGGCATGGACTGGCTGATATTATAAAATATGTACTTGCTATACTAGTGATGAACATCTAAAAGTCAGTTTTGGAGCATTTAGAATTTGTAGCATCAGCAAAACAATACTTACAGAATTCTGAAATATTAAGAATGACCTGCAATTAGAAATCTGCTCAATTCATTCTTGACTTGCCTGCCACTCTTTTCAACTCTTCTTCCCAAATTGATTTCCCTTTACATATGGGAAGGGGCACATTCAGCAACAGGATAGTTTCTATTCCTTCTATATAAAGTCAGCAACCGGCTATATGTTATCAAGCTACAATTATAAATGGTTGCTTATGTATAATGTGTAGTGAGTTAAAGATAAAATGGGGAATGTTTGTCAGAGTGGGAATTCATTTTCCTACTAATCCATCTTATTTTTTCTCTTTTGGTTTTTACAAAACTTGTGAGGCATTTAAGCTTTTCATGTATAAGCATAAAAAAAGACAGGCTTTCAACTGTTTTACTGTCTAGGGGATAGTTTTCCTTATCCCCATTCCATATATTGCTTTACAATATTTCATTTGAATATTGCTGAACTTTGAGTAATTGACTATTAAGTAATTAACTGGTGATGGTGATGGACAAATCTGTCCAGGTTTGACTTCTTCAGGTTTCAGCAAATCTTGTTTGAAATTCGGCAAATCCGAACTTAGAGGTGAATGTCATGAAGTCTAAGGGGGTTGACTCACGTTAAATTCTGGTCATTTTTGGGGGCTAATAGGCAATCTATTGTAAAAAATGGCATAGGAATGTGGGCATTTTCATGTGAGATGTGCGTCAATGCAAACACAATGCAAAAACAGCAGCAAGAGGGTCTTTTCGTGTGGCTTTAAAGTAGAACTGAAGTCCCACTGTAAAAAACTGTCAGCATGCAGGCTTTTATTGCAGAAGAGACATTCACTGTCTCTTCTGCAATACAATGCCCCTACCTGCCTGCTCATTGTCTGCTCTGGCATTATAAACTGAGCTATGCATGTGCAGCTCAGCTTACAGTACTTGGCCAGTCTCCGAGTGCCAAGATGACTGTCTCCTGCGCATGCGCAAGAGTGATGTCATCCCCTTCCAGCCAATAAAGAGGTTAGAATACCTGCACTTGGGAGAAGATGCCAGTGCATGACCATTGAACAGGCAAGTATTGAGACTTTAGTTCTGCTTTAAGGGAAGTATTAGAAATACACAAATTATTTAAATAGCATGCTTAGGGTATGCCTTATAACAGTACATGGAACTAGAAAAGCTACAATTTCTGGGGAAATTGTGTGAAGTGTTCTTGCTTCCACCGGTAGTCTACAACTGGAGTGGGCAGAGTAACTGTGAAAAGGTTGGACTGGGCAGAGTAACTTTATGGAGTGGGCAGAGTAACTGTATGGAGTGTTTGGCGTGAGTAAAGATAGTAAACATTACACTAACCAATTGATTGATCAAATTTAAAAAGTGCACATGGCAAGCTTGATAGAGTGAGAAATGCATTTCAACTTTTAATTATTTATATAGCACATTTAATTGCAATGTTTTGAAAACTATCAGGACTATGGCTTAGCCGTGGACATTTTTAGTGGCAGCAGGGATAGCTGAACGTTTTGATATAAGATTTGTGTAGGTGGGCTTGAAAATGAGGGAGTGGTGGCAGTTTAGAAATCATGTCCTGATTTTTCAGCTCACACTCTAGTTTTTGTCAGCTCCCACTCCTATTCACCACAAAAACGCCGATATTTCGTGAACCATTTGGCGAAACGTTCCACAAAGTAATAGCATACCAATCGGGAACAATCCGCACGTTTCGGTATATTACTGTCTATGTAGTGTAAAAACCGTGGGAGGAGTTAGGCTGGTAAATTTGGCTATAATAATAAGAATATGTGAGATAACAGTAAGTGGTCTTGCCATGCAAGAACACTTAATAAAAGAACAGTACAATTTTCAACAGAGTACACTGACTGTAACATTTATTTTTTGTTTTTATACCTGTATGTGTGTACCCTGGCTTAACTCGGGTACACACATACAGGTTTTTCTGGGGTTTTTTCATTCAGCCAGTGAGTTGTGTGAAAAAACACAACCCTAGATCCCTAGATCAACACAATTGCATGTGATGCAGAGATCTCACCTGCTGAGACATTGTATTCTGACAGGGGGACTCAAGCCGCAAGTACACTAATTGGCCCTCACAGCCATTGATTGAAAGTGCTGACTGAATGCTGATTTTTCAGCATGCCTGCTCAAAAGTTAGACTGACTTCTGTTGAACAGACATCTGTATATATGGACTGAAAGATTTTTGGCCTGCGTGCACCAGGCTTTACATACAGCAGCACTCCAATCTGAATAAATTCAGACTGCTGCTTATTCATTTCAGTAGGCCTCTTTCAGGTAACTGTATCAGCAAATAGAAATTAAGCATTCATTTGCAGTGGCGGTCCTTGTTTTCCCTGATGCAAAACTATCCTGCCACTGTCAACAGTTCTCGTTAAAGTGTCACTAAAGGAATTTTTTTTTTCATTTTTGGATAGGGTAAGGGAGTGTTAAACCCCCTGCCAGTTTTTTGTTTCATTTGCTAAATCTGTTCCATTGGAGAGATTTTCCTTCACTTCCTGTCCCATAGCCAAAACAGGAAGTGAGAGAAAATCCCACCAAAGTGAGGGGATCCTGGCCTATCACCAGGGTCACCAGAACTATTCCCCTTTATTCTTGTTCTGATGTCAATCCAAAATTTAGGATTTCTTTTACTCTCACTTTTGATGATAACTTTAAACATGACAAATAGGCAGGGTGAATCTCTCTAAACATGGTGAGACAGCAATAAAAACTAACAGATGTTCTAATCCCATTCCACTCTATCCACAACAAAAAAAAAAGCCTTTGTTGCCACTTTAAGAAGTAAGAGACCACAGATGATACAGCACTGTGAAATTAGCCAGCAACAGGACATTTTAATGAGAAAAAAATACATGCAGTTATTTTACTACAAATAAAGATATGATAGATGGCACAGCAGTGTACAATTGGTCAACAGCAGAACAATTGTTTTGTATCACTTTTATTTTTCATGTTTGCAATGACCCAAAAAATTTGCAAAAAAAAGGACAATTTTAACCACTAGCCTACAGGGCACTTATACACCCTTCCTGCCCAGGCCAATTTCCAGCTTTCAGCGCTGTCGCACTTTGAATGACAATTGCGCGTTCATGCAACACTGTACCCATATGAAATTTTTATCATTTTTTTGAGACAGATAGAGCTTTATTTTGGTGGTATTTAATCACCTCTGGGAGTTTTTTCTTAAACAAACCAAAAACCACAGAAAATTTTGAAAAAAAAAACGTTTTTTCTTAGTTTTTGTTATACAATTTTGTAAATAAGTGATTTTTCTCCTTCACTGATGTGCGCTAATGAGGCTGCAGTGATGGGCACTGATAGGCTGCACTGATGGACACTGACAGGTGGCACTGATGGGCACTGATGAGGAGGCACTGGTAGGTGGCACTGATGGGCATTGACAGGCATCACTGATGGGCAATGAAAGGCAGCACTGATACATGACACTGATAGGCGGCACTGATAGGCGGCACTGATAGGCAGCACTGACTGGCACTGATAGGCGGCACTGACTGGCACTGTTAGGTGGCACTGACTGGCACTGATAGGCGGCACTGACTGACACTTACTGGCACTGATAGGCGACACTGACTGGCATTGATAGGTGGCACTGATTGGCAGCACTGATAGGTGGCACTGATTGGCATTGATAGGTGGCAGTGACTGGCACTGATGGGTGACATTGAAAGGCAGCTCAGATTGGCACTGATATGTGGCATTGATGTGCACTGGTATGCACTGATATGTGGCATTGATGTGGCACTGATGGGCACTGGCATGTGGTACTGATGAGCACTGACAGGTGGCACTTCTGGGGCCACACTGATCATCAGGGCACACTGATCATCAGTGCCCTGATGATCAGTGTACATGTCCCCTCTGCGGAAAGCCGATTACCGGCTCTCTTCTCCTCTCGAGCTGTCAGCGTGACAGCTCGAAAAGAGAGAAATGCCGATAACTGGCATTTCCGTGTTTACATGTGATCAGCTGTGATTGGACACAGCTGATCACATGACCGAGCCGACATCTTCGGCTCTTTCCGCGCATGCGCAGTGAGAATGGTAGGACGTCATATGACATCCTATCAGAACGAGAGAACCACCTTGCGCCCGTCATTGTACTATAGGGTGGGCGGAAGGTGGTTAAATAGCAATGAGAGGCCTACATTTACTACAGAAGAGAACTACAAATGTGACAATGCTCTGTGCCCCCCCTCCTTTTAATAGTGAAGGGTCTGGCTTATCCAAAAGCTCCCTTACTGGCATTTCAAAGCCCCTTGGCCAACGTTCAAAATCCAAGCAGTGCATAATTAAAAATAAAAAACTCTTCCAAGTGAATCTGTGAAAAACATTCTCAGGACAATAACATTTGAACCTACAGCATTCATCTTGAATTTATGGTAGTAGTGAACCCTAACTTCATTCATATAATTAATCACAGTTCCCCTTACTGTCAAAATTACTACTCCCTTTTAGTGACTTTTTTTTTTTATAAATCAGAAAAAATTCCAAGTGTGCTGGATTGTAATCCAATACAGAATGTTTTTTCATAGTTTCAAGTCCTAATTTACATTTTTGCAATTTTTGCTTGCTATTATATGTGTCTGTTGTTTTCTTTTTATTTCACTTGTTTTTATCATTACTTTTGCAAGGTTAGGTATTGCTAATGCAGTGTATCATTCTTAAAGACAAAAGAAATAGTGACCAAAATATGATGAAAATGCTGAATGGCCTATTCTACTTAAAGCAACATTTAATACAAAACATTTGAACATTTCTCCGTTGAGATCAATTATCACCATATGAATGCCTGTCTCTCTTTTAGAACAAAATAGAAAATAAATGTACTCCAAAGCTAGATAAAGACATACTTTCTATTTATTGCTTTTACTTTTAACTTTATAACGAGCATACAACTGAAAGATTTGAAGGTTTAATTAAAATTGTATGGACCAGGGTTACAGGGTCTACTAAAGATTAGAAATATTTGTACAAAAAAAAAAGAATATAGAATTTTGTTTCTTCTTCTGTTTTTCTTGTAATTTCTTTCTAAACTGATTGATTGGCCAAAGTGAACTGTGGTTTACCAGGCTTATATCACAGCACTAAATCCATCTGGTGTCCATCTTTAATTCAGGCTATTTATCCAGGCCTTATTTTATGCACTTTGGAACAGCACGTATCTGATGGCTTTCCTAACTCTACAAAAGAGCTTTAAAAAACCCAGTAAGATAACTTCAAATAGCCGCCATATATTTCAGAAGCAAATGATTGGTGTATGGTACCTTAACTGTTTGCCCACTGCCCTATAGCAGAAATACTGCTACAGGGTGGCAGGGCTGTGCAAAATCATGTATATATATGTGATTTTGCATATCCGCGTGTGCGCCCCCTACCCGCACTGCCATTGGCAGCTTCAGCTGTCTATCACTGGGTCCCAGCTGGAGATTCCCTACCTGCACCCAGCGATCGCTGAGTATCACTGACGAGGGAGAGGTCTGTATGTAAAACACAGCACAGTTAACCCTTTGATCGCCCCAGATGTTTACCTCCTTCCTGCCCAGTGTCATTAGTACAGTATCAGTGCTTTTTATTAGCACTGATCATTGTATGTGTCATTGGACATGTCAGTGACAGTCAATTCCCCCCCAGTGTCTGAATGCCCACTGCAGTCCCGCAGTCCTGCTATAAGTCGCTAATCGGCACCATTACCAGTATATATTAAAAACAAAATTACAGTATATATACTGCCATTTGTGGACTCTATAACTCTATAAGTCAAAAATATTGTTTTTTTTTCTCAAAATTGTTGGTCTTTTTTTCTTTACAGCTCAAAGAATAAAAAATGCAGAGGTGCTCAAATACCATAAAAAGAAAGCTCCATTTGTGGGAAAAAAGGACATAAATTTGATTTGGGTGCAGTATTGGGAAAAATGACCTGGTCAGGAAGGGGGGTAAATCCTCTGGAGGGAAAGTGGTTGAAAGATTACACCTATAGCATTTCAAGATTTTCAAGATCTGTCAAAGTTTTTGGAACCTTTACTTACATTTCTATTGTCTATAAAAATTAGACCACTTTCATATATTTTTAATAATAATAATATTTTGTGTAGTGTATTATTCAATAATTGTGGAATATTCAATTTAGTGCTGACAACAGAAAGCAGTTAGCGTTGCGTATAACTTTAATTGTATAGCACAACTCAGACTTAGCTGTCCTTTGTTCTGAAATGTGAATAAGCCACACATGAACAATGTGCAGTCTAGGCTCAACAATACAAACAAAAGGTGATTTTCAGATAAGGGACATATGGTTGATGTTTAGAGCTGAATTGACAATTTGAATGGAAAATAATCAAACTATGAAGTCAACTAAAAAGAAAATATCCAATGAATATGCAATAAATTATTGCTAGTCCCATTACCTGACTGTGTAACTAATTTAGTGGGTGGACCCTACTTTGTCCATTCTTATTCTGTAAGTGGACAACTTGCAATCAACGTAAAACATTTATATTCTACTCAATATAAGAAGCCTGCTGAGAAACAATAGCAACCTTTTATTGTAATGGTATATATAGCAGAAAAATATGCCTATCTGTCTTAATGAACATCTAAATTGTTATTTCATGAAGAAGGCATAACTGTGGCATGTATAATATTCTTGTCAGTTATATAAAGAACAGGTAAAAATTAGTTTGTCACATTGAAGAAAATAAGCAACCGATATGGTAGACCTGTGTCTAATGCTATACTTGTCTAAGGGGTACCTACTTTTAGGACAACCATTTTTCTTTTAACCATACTTTTTATTCATGTTCTTTGAAAGAATCCACTACACCAACTGAAAAACTGGCGTTTGGCCTGGTTTATTAAAGGGGTTGAGAATCTTTACTTAAAATTGCGGTAATATTCACTTAAATTATTTAATAATGTGAAAAGCAGCTATAATTGAGTATTCCAAGTGAATGAGAATCTTCTGTTCATATGACTTTATAATGGAATAACATTTTCTGACAATTTTTTTTCAGAAAAGATTTATACTTCTTTTAGTAAATCAGCCTCCTTATCTGGCAAGAGAATGAGAGTCATAACCTCCTGGATGCTGACTAAATGCTGCATCTTAGAAGCTATAAACAGGCATATGGCTCCTAACCTGTGAACAAATAACTGCAAAAGTTAAGTGCTGCTCAGTGGGAAACAGAAAAAGTGGTTTATCATTTGCCTCCCCAGATTGGAAAATTCCCAAATTGGAAAATTACTGTTCATTTAAATTTTATTCTGGATTATTATTAAAAAGCACATGAAATTGTAGACATAGAGGGGTCCCAAGACCAGATGCTCTTTAGACAAAATGGTACCACTGGACTTTTAAGTAGCACAACTCAAGATTGTAACATTTCAGGCTTTCGAATGGCTCTCTTGTATCATAGTACTCTGAAGACAACTATCTGTCAACTCATTGCATAGTAACATGGCATAGATCCTGGTTGCAGTAGCAATATACTTTGAGATTGTGTTTTTGTGTATATGCATTAGCACTATATAAACTATGGCCAAACTTAGCCATAGTATCAGCTAAATACAGAAATATCATCTTTATCATATATCACTACTGCTAATATGCTGAGCAACTGTGGTTTCTTACCAGCTGATAAAATCTACTGGATCTTTGCTAGCATAATAGGCTTAAAGAGGAACTCCACTTCACACCATTTGGATTTAAACTGACCACATCATAATCCCAGTGTAATTTAAGAGAAAAAGGAATCACTGGTTATAAGGTTATAGCACATTCTACCATTAGAACTGTGGGCAGCTCAGTGGCTAAATGGTTAGCGCTTCCGCCTGGCAGCACTAGGGTCATTGGCTCGAATCCCAACCACGGCACTAGCTGCCTGGAGTTTGCATGTTCTCCCTGTGCCTGCTTGGGTTTTCTCCAGGTACTCTGGTTTCCTCCCACATTCCAAAGACATGCTGGTAAGTTAATTGGTTCCTGTCTAAATTGGCCCTAGTATGTATGAGTGTGAGTTAGGTTAGGGACCTTAAATTGTATGCTCCTTGAGGGTTAGGGACTGATGTGAATGTACTATATATATATATATATATATAAAAGTACTTGAAATAATTAGAACCTATTTTTTTTTACACTTGAGTTTTGTTTAAAGTAAACATTATTTGCTAAAATAGTTTGCCCTTGTGCTGCCTTGCTAAATTAGGTTTCAATGGCCACATAAAGTGCCCTGCCAAACTGTATGAGGTCTTTCTCTCAGAGTAGTCACAATATATGGAATACAGAGAGTGAGAAACACCTCCATAATAGAATCCATATAAGCCCACTAATTGCCCAATTCATCTCACTTAAAAGATGTGAGAAGAGGTGAAAGAATTATAATCACTTGGGAAAAGTCATCTTCAATTATTTGTCACTTGGACTGCAGACAAAAAATACACTTAAAATAAATGCAATATTCTTAAATTACACAACTGAACAAAAGTGTCAAAATGCACACAAGAACATCAATCTGTATTTAAGGGTACAAGACAATTTATTAAGTCTAGGACTTTCCACTAATATATTATTAGTGATTTCTATGACAAATGCTCACTCTATTCATTATAAAACTGGCATTTTAAAGGTAAAGCCTAACATATCAAATCTATAAAGAAATATGAAAAAATTATAAAGATATCTAAAAATCTCATGGGAAACATTGGTCTATGTGTTTTCCAATTATTTTTTTCAGCATATCACAGTAAACTTTGCAAGTGCATTTTTTAAACATATTTTCCAGTGAGTGAAATGTTTATAAAGAACAGGTTGTTATATTAACAAATCTGTGTTCATCGTCTATTTTTTATCATTGTAATTAAGAGTTTAATAATCATTTTTTATATTAACTTTTTAAATTGACTTCTACATTGGGATCATTTTGCCTCAAAAATTGACCCTGGAAATTGTAAACAGCATTTTCTGTTTAATATTGTCTGACTTACAAAATGCATTAAGTTACAGTCTTCTTTTAAACATTTTTGCCTGATAAAAAAAATAAAAAAAAACATTTTGGATGATCAAAGTGACAAAGATGGTATTTAAAATGTAGGCCCTCAACTGGTAAAATGGGAAATATAGCAGGACTGGTAGTCAGATAGCAGAGATAATGCTGAGCATGTGCTGTGAGCTGCTACTCTCTCTTTCCTCTTTTTTTTCCAGTGCAAGGAAATGGATGTTCTTTGATGCAATCTGGTACCTTAGAGACGCGGACAAATTAGTGTAGAACATTATCACTAGTTAATTATGAATGACCGATTAATCAAGCTAATCTAATATTCCACATTATGTTGATGTTATTAAAGTGCACAGTGAAAGTGACAGATAGCCTTCATTTGCTCTCAGTGGCCAAATGTGCTCTCTGAACTGAAATCAGGATTTTGTCTGAGACGTGTGGGGGGGGGGGGGGGGGAGGATGCAGAAGGTTAGGTATACCATTGCATAGGAAACTACAGATCTGTGCATGACTCTGTAATGTAATAATAATTAATATTATACAATTTGTTTGCATACATATATATGCAGCATATACGTTTTTGTTTACATGTGCCATTTTTGTTTTCTCATGAAATTCCACTTCCAAAGTGCTATTAGTGTATAAAGTATTTATATACAGTAGATGCTGTGATATTAATTTAAAAACAAACATGAGACATTTTCTGGCAACTGGATATGGATGAACAAGAAATTAACTTGTATAAACAAGGCCACTCAGGCTTTTCATGGCTGTCAGTTTTTTTATACTGCAAATACTTGAGTGCACATTCCTCATTGAATTGAAGATCTCTGCACTATCTCAGTGTGTAATACAGTAAAGACAAAAAAAACTCTCATAGTGAAAACCTGCTCTCTTAGAGCATAGTAGGCATTTAGCTACAAGCATATTTTATGACCCTGGACAAAGGCAACATATATTGTTGCATTTTGTGAAACTGATAGAATTACCACTGACCTAAGCCTATGGCTGCCTGTGACTTTATGATAAGTTAGGTAATATTGAATTGTTATTCTCCCAAATAATTATTGCAAGTCTTACAAAATCAAAATATTACCATTGACTTCCAGATGGAGTAAAGGTTTGTCAGTTGAAGTTTCTGCCCAAGAACCCACAATTTTGGGATAATGCCCTTAGTGTCAGCTAGGGTTAAAAAGCTTTAGCACATAAAGTTCACATTTATAGCTAATGTTATTGGTGCTTAATGTTTAGGTGTTATAACATTTGATTATTTGGTAAGATGATACTGGCAGCTACCAGTCTGTCAGAGACAATGTACTTACACTTGTTTTCTCCACTAAACTCACACAGTTAATCAATTCTATGAGGATGTTGCATATTCATTTTTTTCAAATCCCATTAGATCAGTTTAAAATAATATTCCAGCCAAACTGATTACAAAAAGAAGAAGTGAAATTATAACAATTGTTCATAGTGCTCTAGTTGAAATCCAGAGCAACATGTGTAAATATTACTTCACTTGTTTTTTGGGCGTTTTTTACTCTGCACTCCAAAGAGATTGAAGCCTTGAGTGAGCAATATATTTATTATTTAGTAGTTTTCCTTCTAAAAAAGAAAAGCTACTTCTTAGCAGAGCTAAAAGATACAATTTTACTCTGCTCCTGCATACGCCCAATCAGTTAAAGTGGTCATTTAAAGTGCTTAATTGTCCTGTGAACCCATTTGGATGTTTGGAAGACAGGTTTGCTGGGCCTAAAAACAACATATTTAGTTTATTGATGTCTAAGCATATCTATATTGATTTGGCCCCCTGATGTGTTGTTTACTGTTTGATTTGATATTGCTCTCCTTGTAAAAAAAAGTATAGTAAAATCAAAATAACTGACAAGATTTGAATTAGCATTTTTATATGACAGTTCAATATAGGAAAATTCTCAGTTAATTAAATTAACATAGTAAACATACAGTATATTATTATAGCTTAACTTAATAAATTCCACAGCTTGTATACTATAGGTCTGCTGACCTATTTAGCATTCAAAGTGTGAGAAATGCCGAACTAGGTACTAAAGGTGCACATTGAAGTAAGAGAATGAACACTCTGGGTCTGGTAACAGTATTTCTGTAGGTTTTCCCCAATACTCACTTCTTGATCCTAGGTGAGAACTCAATTAATTAGCAGGGATTTATTTCCCTTGCAAATTGTTTCCAGTTCAGACAGTCAGTGACTGCACAGCTTTTCATCCCCTCTCCATAGGCAAAAATATGCCAGTTTATCTAGACTCGTATACTTGCACAACAATCTTTTGTACAGCTGAAAAGCTCATACAAGCTTGTCCACCATGTTGTCTGTGCACCTCAATGTTTATTTTGTTTTTTGTTGTTTTTTTTATGTAAAAGCCTTGTAGAGCTTGTAGAATTTTTAGTATTTGTTTTCATGATTGTTTCCTCACTGGAACAAGAAACAGTAAGCTTATTGAAAGCATTCACAAAATATTTATGCAAGTGGACCTTAGGGCTAAACTACATAGGTGATTTGGGTCTCAAGCTACTGAGTGAGTCAACTACCTAAAGCAATCACCTCATTTGTAACACATTAGATATCACCTATGTAGTTAAGCCAACCATAAACAAAGCATATTTCAGTTGACAACTAGATTTTACTGCACACCAATATTAGCTCAGTACCGTAAGATAGCACTGCATACCCATATGGCTGTTTTCTGCACTTTAAATGTATGGAAAACTGGTATTTGCCCATCCACTTGCTAATTGAAATTGTGGGCAGGGAAGGTGGATCTCAGGCTTTCTCAGCAGCAAGCAACTCTCTGCCAGTTGAGTGGATCAATTTGACCCCAGGCAGATCACTCATGCTAAGGAGCTCAGTTCATGTAGACATACCTATTCATTGCTTTTCACTGAGTACACAAAGAAATACAAAGAAACATATTTTTGCCAAGTGTATCAGTGTCTGAAGGTCAGAATGTAATAATACACTCACTCTGGGTGCTGCCAATTTCAGTAATTATCTGCAGTATCCAGACTCAGTGTAGTCAAGAGGCCTGACCCCATGCAGAGTCTTAGCAGCTGATAGGCTGCTGTGTTCAATTACTTTGCATTGGCAGCATAAATGAAAAAAAAATGTATATATATTTTTACAGAGTTTCAACCTGCTCTACAACAACCTGATCTTTCCTAAATGGGGGCATATTAGTAAAAAAAATGTACATTTTAGAATAGATGCACTCACAGGGATCCTTGAGCATAAATACCAGTAATATGTACATGAGGGGGCTTATTTACTAGAGGAGTTGAGAATCTTCACTGAACAAATTGTAGATGTATTTATATTAAATACCCAATCATGTGCATATTAAATATGCAGGATATTTTTTTCAAATTATGATATATTTATTGAGTGATGACTCTCAAGTCCTTTCACAAATTAGCCTTTTACATGTACATGCGCATTGTACTTTCTTCTACTGAATCTAAATAAATTCACTTGCATCTCCCATTAAAAACATTAGTAAAATCTGATCAAATTTAGGTGAGGTACACTCACTTTTGAGGTACACTTTGCTATGTATGTTTATTTAATTTAGATAAAATAAGTGACATTTAGGCTAGGGAATAGGAAAAAAATAAATCATTAAAGCCAATGACATCATACAGTCTAAATAACAAATACAATGTTGCAATGTAACCATTATACTGACATATGAATATTTATGCATGGCGAAACAATAGTTTTGTGATTGACACAACTTCTGGTTAAACAAGAAATTTAAATATTGGTTGTTTTTTTTTAGTTTTAATTTTTTTAAATGTGAATTTTACATATATGTTCTGAACAGCCACTCATAGATGCTTTCATAAGCAAATAATATTGATTCACAGCAGAATAAAACGTGGATATCTAATTGTAATATTGCTTCTTTTTTAATACATATATACAGTATATATATATATATATATATATATATATATATATATATATCACTACTTAACTAGCATTAACCAAATGAGAATCACGCTAAAATATATTTCTTGATATTAATAATAATAGATACTGTAACCCTTCAAAAAACATACAATTCATTGTAGTTGTGCTTTTAGTTAGTTCCTACCTGTACTCTGGCTTCAGTAAGATTAATTTTCATGGCAAGCTCCTCTCTGGTGAACACATCAGGATAGTGAGTTTGAGCAAACACAGCTTCTAATGCTTCCAGCTGGAGTAAAACAAGCAGATATCAGCAGGGTGAACTTTTCATTGCTAATTATGAGGACATTTCAAAGCTAAACAATGCAGGTGTTATTGGTAAGAGCACATGAGGTGGATTTTAACAAGGTGCAGAAATATTATCTAATCTTTCTTAATCATTCAACTTGATATATATCTTTGCTGTTTTGTTACTTTTGGACAATATCATAGAACCGTATTTTTAAAAGAGTAATTTTCACTCTGGTAGGCATTCAATACAAATGTCCCATCATGTTCAAGAGAAATCTTTATTTTTTAAATAACCCTGAACTAGTATTTTCAAGTTAATACTAACCAGAAAGAACATTATTTCCAAATTTTACTTTAGTGTGTAATTATATAAAATTGACCTAGGAAGGATTATTACCACTAGGAAATCAGCACTAATATAAATGCCTATATATAATACATTTAAAGGTTATTTTGGTCTGCCATGTTACCAGAATATGCTTTATCTAATTCAACAAACTTTGTTATTGATAGACCCAGTTGGGATAAGTGTGGGCATAAAAAATATTGCCTTTATCATTTGGTGTCTAAATCAAACATGAATCTGTAGGTCTGGCAAATATAAATATCCCTTTAGTAATTCAGTTACATAGCCAAAATAATCTAAGCCATACATTTCTCTCTGAAAACAACAGCTATTGGACATTATGTAATATACACAGTATAATAAAAAATAGCATTTCCTATATAAGAGACACCAGAAAGTAAGTTGTGGGCCTATTGGTATTACATTAATTGATCAAGTTACTTCTGTCAATTAAAGGCATTTCTCACTAAAAACAGATATTCTAGATGTTCATAACTGCGTGGAAACTGGCTTACAAGTTCCAGGGATTTTGGTTGCAGTATACTCCCACCAGTATTTTAACTTCTGCCCAACTGCTGAAGCCATTAGAATGTCAAATGATGGCATCCAGCTTCCTGACTTGTTTTTTAATTGTAAAATAAACAAAAAAAAAGAGGATGCAGCTGCAAATGAGTGTTCACTACATAAGAGTTTTTCTGAAAGACAGTGAAATCTTTTGCAAAACAAAAACAAAATTATCAGAGAAAGCAAACTTCAAATATTTTTGGGTGGAAATTACCTTTAAAGTTTAGAAAAAGAGTGCATAAAAATATATTTGCAAAAAAAAATTATCTAGACAAATGTTACATATATTGTAGGTAATTGCATTAACCAGTTGTGATAGATTTTGTTTTTTCAAATAAAAGTTGCAGGAAGATTGCGATATATTGTAGATAATTACAATAACCAGTTGTAGATAGATTTTTTTCTCTTAACTTAAAACAAAGTTTGTTTAAATAAATTATATCTCAAAGAAATTGGAATTATGAAAACTGACTAGTATCTCTTTTCAAGCTAACCATTTATGTAACTCTCTACAATAAAGTTACATAGCAGCTATTTATAATTAGAAAGATGTTAAATAAATACACCAGTCTAGGTTGCCTATCAATACTGTAAAATATGGTCCAATTCACTTACTTAATTATGTGGACCACAGACAGCTCCCCTTTCCTAAACTGTTTGCATTCATTTTCTGAAAAGAGAAATATACTTTTTTTTTTCCTGAAAATCCTATGTGATCCTTTGCAAGAAAATATGAATTCTGTCAAACGTGAGATGTGATCATAGCACTGTAGAGCATGCTGAAACACAGCACAACTGTATTTTCATGCTGAGTAAAAAAAAAATCAACAATGGAAAATGCTGTTGCCTAGCACCTTAGAATACTCTGTTCAACACTCCTCGGTGGCAGGTCTCTGCCAGTAATTAAAGTGTTAAGCTTGAATTTACTATTACGCTAAAATATTAATCCAGTGCCTGAAAGACACTGTGAAAATGTTACTTAGTTACATTAATAAGCTGAATATATGCATAACATGAAATTATTGTGCTCTCTCTCTCTCATTTATATATATATATATATATATATATATATATATATATATATATATATATAAAAACTATTGTGCATATATATATTTATCTTTTTATTTATTTTGCAAGGTATCATCAGACCTCCATGACTATAAATATCAGATAGATAGATAGATAGATAGATAGATAGATAGATAGATAGATAGATAGATAGATTCACTGTTTACGGATAAGTATAATTATTGAGGAAGAAGTCTTCTTCCTCAATGCTTTGGTCTAAATTGAAACAAATAAAATATTCCTAAAAATACATAACAGAAAGCATCACAAATTAAATATGTGACCTTTCATTATAATACCAAAAATTACATTAAATGACTGTATGAATCACTGGTGCAAGGCACAAAAGTCCAATTTTTTTTACAATAAATTTTATCACTAACAGTCCATTGGAAAAATCCTGGGTATTAGATTGTTAGATCAGTCACACATTTTAATTTAGGATCATTAATGACAGCTTTTTACAGTAAATAATATTACTATTGATCCTACATTTCTGAACTGTATTAGTGTTTTATTGTTATTGAAAAACCCTTGGATCTCAATGATGAAACGTCTAAAAAAGAAACAAATCAGATTAAGGCTTTCAGTCCTCAACTGTCATTTTACAATAGCCAGGGGGTAACAATGACTGTATGCATCTTCCATTCCTCTCTTAGATGTAATCGTATTTAATAAAATCATGTTGATTGTATCAGAATAAAAAAATGGTTGTTACACCCTCGGACATATAGTTCAGTGCAACAAACCTCATATAATTGTTTTCCACGTTTTTCCTGCAGCTGATTATTCTTTACTGAAGTTCCTGGACTGATCTCTGGAATTAATAGTGAGCTCAGATGCTCATACTGTACATTAGCTGTATAATCAAAAGATGCTCATTCAGCCTAAAATTCTGCTTGAACTTTGATCTCTATCTATCCACAGCGTCAGAAATCCTGCGGGCTTGAGCGGATTCTACCTGTTGCAGAGTGAACGTCGTTCTGTTCCTTCGCTGCTTTCTCCGCAGAAATCCTTCATCGAATTCAGCAGCTGAATGACTTGTAAAAGGAGGAGATCCTACTGAAGAGAGAAAAAGAAATCGTGATAAGTCTCCGGCTCCAGCACACTATGCCACATTCATCTAGATGACTTTATTCCAACCTACCACAAATGTTACATCATTCCAAAATACAAATCTACAATCTATATGACAACCAATAAATGTGCATGAAAGCCTAATTAAACGTCTTTCTTTATTTAATTGATCAACTTCTGCATGGCCAGGATGAATGCTGCTTCATGGTTTCCCTTTAACCCTTGCACGCCAAAATTATGGAAACAAATACAAAGAGGGCTATTTGTCGGTTTTTAATCAAAGATCTGCACAGATATTACTCAGAATACAAAAAATCTAGAAATCACTTACAATGGTATATAATAAACTTCCCAAAGTTCTGACAATAAACGCCACACTTTGCAAATGACACTTCATACACCACCAGACTGTTACATTATTTGTGTTTTCCAATTGTGTCACTGGAAAGTTTGCTAAATTAATGCCCCGCAGTGCTGTCTGATGTCTATACTGTACTATCTGTAGTCTATACTGTCTGAAGTCTATACTGTCTAGTATTGTCTGATGTCTATACTGTACTATCTGTAGTCTATACTGTCTGAAGTCTATACTGTCTAGTATTGTCTGATGTCTATACTGTACTATCTGTAGTCTATACTGTCTGAAGTCTATACTGTCTAGTATTGTCTGATGTCTATACTGTACTATCTGTAGTCTATACTGTCTGAAGTCTATACTGTCTAGTATTGTCTGATGTCTATACTGTACTATCTGTAGTCTATACTGTCTGAAGTCTATACTGTCCAGTATTGTCTGAAGTCTGTACTGTACTATCTGTCGTCCATACTGCATGAAGTCTATACTGTCCAGTATTGTCTGAAGTCTGTACTGTACTATCTGTAGTCTATACTGTCTGAAGTCTATACTGTCTAGTATTGTCTGATGTCTATACTGTACTATCTGTAGTCTATACTGTCTGAAGTCTATACTGTCCAGTATTGTCTGAAGTCTGTACTGTACTATCTGTCGTCCATACTGTATGAAGTCTATACTGTCTAGTATTGTCTGATGTCTACAATATCTGTAGTCTATACTGTATGAAGTCTCTACTGTATTATCCGAAGTTTATACTGTATTATCTGTAGTCTATACTGTATTATCTGTAGTCTATACTGTCTAGTACTGTTTGTAGTCTATACTGTACTATCTGTAGTCTATACTGTCTAGTACTGTTTGTAGTCTATACTGTACTATCTGTAGTCCATACTGTCTAGTCCTGTCTGTATTATATAGTCTATACTGTATTATCTGTACTTTATACTGTCTAGTACTGTGTGAAGTCTATATTGTATTATACGAAGTCTATACTGCACTATCTGAAGTCTATACAGTCTGAAGTCTATACCGTCTAGTACTGTCTGAAGTCTATACTGTATTATCCGAAGTATTATCTGAAATCTAAACTGTACTTTACTGTCTATACTGCCTGAAGTCTATACTGTATTATCTGTAGTCTATACTGTACTATCTGTAGTCTATACTGCATGTAGTCTAAACTGTCTAGTACTATGTGACGTCTATGCTGTATTATCTGTAGTCTATACTGTCTGAAGTCTATACTGTATGAAGTCTATACTGTCTATTCTGTCTGAAGTCTATACTGTATTATCTGTAGTCTATACTGTCTAGTATTGCCTGAAGTCTATATTGTATTATCTGCAATCTATACTGTACTATCTGTAGTCTATACTGTATGAAGTATATACTGTCTGAACTCTATACTGCACTATCTGAAGTCTTTATTGTCTAGTACTGTCTGAACTCTATACTGTAATGAACTGTATATTCTCTAGTACTATCTGAAATCTATGTTGTCTAGTATTGTCTGAAATCTATACTATACTGTCTGAAGTCTATACTGTCTAGTACTGTCTGGAGTGTATACTGTCTGAAGTCTATACTGTGTGAACTCTATACTGTACTATTTGAAGTATTTTCTGATGTATATACTGTCTAGTACTATCTGAAGTCTATACTGTATTTTCTGAGGTATATACTGTCTGGTACTATCTGAAGTCTATACTGTCTGAAATCTATACTGTACTATCTGAAGTCTATACTGTATTTTCTGAGGTATATACTGTCTGGTACTATCTGAAGTCTATACAGTCTGAAATCTATACTGTCTATACTGTCTGAAGTATATACTGTCTGAAGTCTATACTGTACTATCTGAAGTCTATACTGTATTTTCTGAGGTATATACTGTCTAGTACTATCTCAAGCCTATACTGTCTGAAGTCTATACTGTCTATACTGCCTGAAGTCTGTACTATCTGAAGTCTATACTGTTTTTTTTTAGGTATATACTGTCTAGCACTGTCTGAAGTCTATACTGTCTAATACTATCTCTAGTCCACACTGTTCTGAAGCCCGGACTGTTATCTCCATGTGATGGGAACTGTACAAAGCAGAAGTCAGCGCTGATAATGAGATCTAGGCAGAACTAATAATAGAAGGACCCAGTGACTAAATAAAAGATGTGAATGAACAGAAACTATTCTTTGACAATGGGCGGGGGGTTGGATGGAGACATGGCAGTGGACACGGTGTCAAAATCCGATCAAAAAGACTTGGTATTTAATTACATGAGATAATTGATTGTATTTATTAATTAGCAGCTTGGTTTATTTTGCATGTTTGCTCCTGAGGCAGAAGTCGGGGCTCTTAATTGAGATAATACGTTTAACCCCTTGAGGACTAGACTGGAGTCAACAACCCGCCAAGTGGCAAGTCCATATCGTGCCAGCCCTCAGGCATTGACGGCTTTGGATCTTTTGTTGACTTATTTATTTTTGTGCTTACAAGATGTTTGTAAAGCATGGTGAAAGATTGATGTGCTGGAAGAGCGCTGCTGGCTGTGGGGGACTGACACCATCCCGGACAGGGAACATCTGTGTCGCTCGATCTGGCTCCTCTGCCCTCAGGCTGCAGTGAGCAGGTGGGAGAGGCCGGCTTTTCCCCGCACAAATCTCATTTACCTCCCCCAGCCTTTTACTGAAAGGAACCAGAGACTTTCTAGCTCCACTTCATATTTTATTCAGCATTAGTGAGCTCCGCTTAACATTTGGAGGAAGCTCAGTAAATGAGAAGAAAGCTTTAAAATCCCATATAAGTGTCAGGAAAAGATGATGGATTTCCTGGGGCTGGGGTGTATGTCCTGCTGCTCCATGCAGCACAGTAAAGGACATTGGGGGAAAAAGAGTTAAAAGAGTAAAAAGAGTCAAGTAGCATGAATGAAATATCTGGACAGATTTGTCCAATATGTGTGATGCCAATGAAATGGAAGATTGAACATCCCGGGGACACATCCACAAAGATCAGGGGGTATTAAAAACAAAAACCGAATATATGCCGTTTTCTCATTCTTAAATGTGGTGGCTGCGTTCGTTTTCTTTTTTCAAATACTTTTTTCTCTTTTATTTTCACCAGCTGATCCGGCCAGTAACACACTTGGGTTTGTCTCAACCCTCTAACTGCCACTTTTGCTGGACAGCTTGGTCTTGTAAAGGAAATTGAAAAATAACAGAATTTTTTCCTTTTATTTTCACCAGCTGATCTGGCCAATAACACACTTGGGGGTTAGTTACTAAAACTGAAGAGTGCAAAATCTGATGCAGCTGTGCATGGTAGCCAATCAGCTTCTAACTTCAGTTTGTTAAAAAAAACCTGAAAGATGATTGGTTTCTATGGAGAGCTGCAACAGATTTTGCACTCTCCGGTTTTAGTAACTAACCCCCTTGGTGTCTCCATTCTGGATGGAGGAGCAAGGGAGACACCTTTGGACAGCATCCTGTGAAGAGGGAAGTGTTATGGGAACTAGCAGATGGACTGGACTAAGATATGCTAGCTAACACTTTTTAAGCAGTTACAGCAAGTTTTTCTTTTAATCTTTTGAGTTCAGGTTTTACATAAATGAATAAAAGCTGACTATTGTGGTCACCTCCTGTCAGTAGAAAAGGGTTTGTCTCAACACTCTACTACGTTTGCTGTGGAAAGCTTGGACTGTTAAAGTACGTTGAAAAATAACAGGCTTTTTTTCCCTTTTATTTCCACCAGCTGACCCAGCCATCACTTGTGTGTGTGTGTGTGTGTGTGTGGGGGGGGGGGGGGGGGTGGTGTTTGCTAAAGCTGTGTGGTGCAAAATCTGGTGCAGTCTCCAGTTCTTTATTTTGTCAAAGCTTAGTTGAACAAGCTCAAGTTAGAAGCTGATTGGCTACCATGCACAGCTGCACCAGATTCAGAGTACACCAGTTTTAGTAAATCTCCCCCTGGTGTCTCTATTCTGGATGGAGGAACAAGACACCTTTGGACAGCACTGTCAGCCTGTGAAGAGGGAAGTGTTACATGAACTAGTGAATTTAAATAGACTTGACTAACAAATTATAGCTAAACACCAGCTAACACTTTTTAAGCAGTTCCAGCAAGTTTTTTTCCTTTTGAGATAAAGGTTTCACATAGGTGAATTAAAGCTAGCCATTGCAATCACCTAATGTCAGTATAAAATGGTCTGTTTCAACCCATTTTGCCATTTTGTCTGGACAGTTTGGACTGGTAAAGGAAGTTGAAAAAATAACAGATTTTTGGCTGGAATGCTAGGTGAAAATAAATATAAAAAACCCTAAAAATGAAAATAAATGCAGCCAGACTATCTAAAGATTTGTAAACTTCAATATAATAATTTTTGGTTTGAGGTTTAATATGACTTTAAGTGATGCATCTAAACATTGTTTGCCCAATTCCTATATAGTTTCTAGATGTTAGGAAAGCCTTGGGTTTGATTCAGAATTCTTGAGACTGTTCAGTAAAGAAATGTATCACCTATCCTAGGGTTTGGTGTTAATGTGTTTGAAAAGATCTGATAAAAAGTTGAGAGCATGTACTCACCTTCCAGCTGAGGAGGGCAGTGGAAGTAAAACATTTCAATGGATTCCCACCTAAACAACAAAACAATGATAGAGTATTAAACATAGATAGATAGATAGATAGATAGATAGATAGATAGATAGATAGATAGATAGACTCTATGAGTTGATTTACTAAAATTGGAGAGTGGAAAATCTGATGCAGCTTTGAATAGAAACCAATCAGCGTTCATTTTTTTGGCCAAAGTTTGATTGAAGAAGCTGAAGTTAGAAGCTAATTATTTTCTATGCAGAGCTGCACCAAATTTTGCATTCTCCAGTTTTAGTAAGTATCCATGCACACTGGCCTTAAAAAAACACCAGTTCCCTTTGCAGGAAGCACAATGCTCATATAGAGTGTTTTTGTACAATGTTAGCGTTTAGCCTTTTTTCTGCTAACAAAAAAACTAAAAAAAAAATGCCAACCAGAAGAGTTTTTTTCTGCCTCTGGACGCTGGGCTTAAAATATGCCTCTAAATGTCCTAATGTGCATGGGCACATAGGATAACATTGAGCTGCTTCTACAGGCAAAACACAAAACTCCTGTAGAAGCGGAGACTTTTAAAACAGTGTGCGTGGAGCCTAAATCAACCCCTATGAGACAAATTAAGTTAAACCGGAACATAGCAAGGTAGGTCATATAAAATGGTATGAGTAATGCACATGTCTCAATCTTCTATGCCCCTGCATAAGTGAAATACATTCCCAGTCTACTTATATACATAGAATTATGAAGCACTTTAACCTGTAATGAAACCCAATTTCTCTATGAAGAAAAACTATTTGTCTGTTACCTTTAGTAAAATCCCATGGATATGATGCACAGCAGAAAATAAAGAAAAACTGAAAACAGTCTTCAGTGTACATTTAACAAAGTCTGCTCTATATACATAGAATAAAGAAGCGCCTTGACTTGTATTGAAACCCAATTTCTCTATGATGCTTAAAAAAAAATATTTGTTTCTGTCACCTTTAGTAAAATACCATGTTGTAAAGTGCTGCATAAACTGTTGGCACTATATAAATCCTGTATAATAATAATAAATATGATGCACAGCAGAAAATAAAAAAAAACTGGAAACACTCTTCACTGTACATTGAACAAAGTCTTCTCTGTTGTTAGTCACTCCCATAATAGTATGTCATCCTTTTTGGAAGTCTCTTACCTGGATACAGATGTTTTTCTTCCTGAAGTTCACTTTCTTTTCAGAAGTCTTAAAAAAGTCGATGGCTAGCAGTCTTAGCATACAGAAAAAAAACTATTACTCAACCCCCCCCCCCCCTCAAAAAAACCCTTAAAATATTTGAATTAATCCTAAATAATATGTATCTCTGAGATGGGTCTTGCAGTCTGTAGGAAGGACAAGGCTGAGATGTATGGTGGAGAAGAGTAGACCTTTGACAGCAGGAGGGATGTGAGAGAAGATAGAGAGCTCTGGGTAGGAGCTGTCCGCCTCTCAGTGCTGAAGGTTGGGCAGCGCCTCGTCTGCTGTGATAGGCCAGCTGTCTGCAGCTGGCTGATGCTTTGCTCGCCTTTCAGCACTTGCCTTTATAATCTCACGCATAATTGGCACTAATCGGATTATTTGCTGCGCTGCATACAGTCAGTAACATGGATAGGTCTGCTGGGTACCACTAATGAGTCACGAGGTGCGGCGCGTCACTCAGCTCACAGCAGCTCTTTAAAAGCCTCGCTTCCCCCTCTTCTCACAACAGAGCCCAGTTTAGATCCCGAGTGGCACGAGTGGCAGTTGTCTCTGTCCTCAGAAAAAAAAAAAATAGCTGTGGCTTTTGATATAAAAAGAAAAATCTTCAATTTACCCACGGGTTTCTCTGATGTCTATTAGAATTATTTTCGTCCAAACCAAATAAATGTTGAATGTTGCTGGGTCCCCTGGATTACAATCAGAGGTGAATGACTCCAGGCATGCCTCTATGGGATTCCAGATGTATAGGTTTCTTTGACTTTTAGATGGAATGACCCGGACCTTGTAGGTTGGGGATAGCCGGTTATGGTGCACTTAGTGACAAGGTGGATAAGTGACAGTTCCTCTGACAGTACGATAGGAAGGTAGAAGAGAGAGGCAAGTAATTGCAGTTACTGAATGGGACGTTTCTTGCTTCGTGGATAAATGTAATTGAAGTTTGTCCCCCAGGTGTATGTGACATGGACTCGCTGCTCTCCAGTGGGTGTGCAAACCTTGCCTTTATCTCTGGCACAGATTGCTACAGATGCTCTAAGGATCCGAGCTGCTGGCTTTTAATTGGCAATCAACCCTGTAATTGTCAGCATGAAAGCCTTTTAGGGGCTCTATGCGCAGAGCTGCTCTTTGCAAGCGGTAGTACAGGCAAAGTTTGATTTTGTTCTCAGCATGGGGTAACTGGATTTATGATCTCTTTCCCCTGTAAATAATATGCAGCGGGACCCCAGCAATTACTTTTTAAAATGCATCAGAGACAGAGAAAGATGAAGGGAGGGAAGCGATGGAGAACGTCTGACAGCCTAGCACAAACCCTAAAGTACCCAAGCCTGAAACATTCAAGTCAGAGGCTAGTGATTGGACCAGATCGTATAAGCAGAAAAAAAAGGAGAGAGGGAAAAAAACACAGCATAATGATACATAATTGGTTCTGTAATAGCATTACACAAGGATAATAGCCTGTTATGGCCCTCTGAACTATTAAGAGCTTCCCTGGCGCATTGCCTTGATGATATTAAAGGGGAACTCTAATGACATTCTGGTTATTAAATGCGTGTAATTAATTTATGCACCGCTGAAAATAAAGTTTGCCTGATGACCCACTCAAGATACATCAGGAGATCTGAAGTCAGACAGCTGTTGATAGGATGCTGTTGTCTGCTTTGTGTCTAGACTTAATTTTGGGTTAGGCAAAAATAGAGTTAATATTTCATAAAGACTGTAATGCTCCTTGTAAAAAGTGGTCTAACACTGGGAGAAAGGGTGGTCTGAGGTTCTGATAATGTGATTTGTGATGTTGTATTGCCTGATCACATGCTGTTCTTTTGGAAAGAAAACCTAACAAATAAATTACACAAAAGAATAGATTAAAATTATGTGGTGAAGATTTAAACATGGACACCAGCTAGGGTGTTTGCCCTCTCAAGCCAGTTCACTACAACTCCCCCTTGTATTGTATCTGTTGTAATCAATGTGTTTATACAACAAACATTGCA
The DNA here is from genome assembly GCF_062004578.1 of Staurois parvus. Taxonomy (NCBI): domain Eukaryota; kingdom Metazoa; phylum Chordata; class Amphibia; order Anura; family Ranidae; genus Staurois; species Staurois parvus. The sequence goes on from NW_028318030.1 coordinate 1,930,396, forward strand.
GAAATAGATTACTTTCCACAGACCCCATCCATTAGCAGGAAGCTTTTCAGAAGTCTCCAGGGAATATGCAGGCCTTTTCCTTTCAAGTAAATGTAACCTACACCCAGGTGATGTCCCTGGCAGATGATCTTCATGGGGTTAAAAAGAGGAAGTGAGAAGCAATTTATCAATCTGTGCGAAACGAAAATATATTGCTGGTATTTGATGGAGGATTACTCAAGAAATGAAAAGAGGAGTTGCTTTATAAACAAGACATTAGGTGGAACTATTAGGGATAAATTAATTTATTCAGTGATAGTAGCTTTACATAGCCCCAGGCTCCTATTTGCAGAATGCATACACATTCTGGCCATACCATGTGTAATTTACTTACCTAGTGTGGCAGATAAGAGTTCTGCTTGTGGCAATCTTGTGATATATGGGCTAGGATATAGGCAATAATTAGTGTTCAGGAGTGATACTGTACATTTCAATAGTCAAGTTATCCAGTGTGCTAGAAATGTTTAAAATCTTTTAAAAAAAACCCTCTTAAAAAAGGAATAATTACATCTTTGCTCATTTAAAGTTTAAAGCAGTTTGATATCACTGATAACGGATTTCATATTTTTTTATATAGCATACATATGGAAGATTTATTGGCATTACTCCAAAACTCCTTCCAGTCTTTTAGCTCTAGTTCCTATCAAAGAGAGCTTCTACATTTAAAGTGGTATTAACCCAAAAGCAAACATTTATTATGTTTCAGCTTACCAAATCTTAGATGTGGCAGCCACATTAGTTTTTTTTTAAGGATTCTTTACTTTATTTTCACCTGGTGATCCTGCCAGTAAATCTGTTGCTTCTCAAAAGAAGACAAACTGTTCTGCAAATGTAGCACTTAAGAGGGTTGAGACATACCATACTGGGGTGCTTACAATGGTCAGCTTTTTTGTATGTAAAACCTTTATTCCCCCCCCCCCCAAAAAAAAAAAGTTGCTGTAACTGCTTAAAGTGGTAGGAAATTAAATTTTTTTATTTGTATCTACAGGTAAGCCTATAATAAGTCATACCTATAAGTACAATGAATATCTCCTAAATGTGCACTAATTAGGAGATACTTACTGTTGCTGGAGCTAGTGATGTCACCAGCACATGCATTCTCCTACCGTCCCTTTAGAGCTTTGTGCCATAGCCAAGACTCCCGTTGACATCATTGAGGCTCAGCCATTCAAAGGGCCAGATCCCTGACCCCAGCAGGAAGACTGGGTGAAGATGGAAGCCCTTTCAGGTATGTTTTTCATAATGTGCTAGTATGCAATGGATACTAGTACATTATGCCATTGCCTTGCAGGGGCTTTTCTTTAATTGCCAGAGTTTACTACTGCTTTAAAAAGTGTGAGCTGTCGTTTGGCATTTAGTTTGTTAGCATATCTAAATATGTTAGTACATCTAACACTACTCTCTCTCCAGATCAACAGTGTTGCTGCTTAAAGTTGTCTCGGTTAGTCCTTCCTCCAGAGCGTAGGTACTCTAATACAGGAGGTATGTTACTATAAGTATAATAAGTAAGCCTCTGGGTGGTATTTAGTGATATCTGAAAAACCTTTCTTTGCCTTTATTTTCAAATGGTTATCCCACCAGAAAATCCATTTCTTTATCAGAGAAAGCTGTCCAGTAAAAGTGGCAGTTAGGGAGTTGAGACAAACCATTTAGCACAGACAAGGGCAGTGACATATGCTCCATGGGTGCAATTTATGCGGTGCACACAGGCTCTGAGGGGTGTGAGACCCACTTTGCTCTGAGATACACTGCACCCATGGAGAAGAATTGGAATGTAGAAGACAAGTCTGAGGTGTTGCAGCTGCATTTGTCATTGCTCTCTGCTTAGCCCCTGTCACAGAATTCTTTTGTGACAGTCACACATTGATCCAATTGCTGTCTGGGAGCTGTGGACAGTTGTCTGGGGGCAGGCTCAGCATCACTGAAGGGACTGAGTGCTGATGTCATCCTAACCACTGTCTGCAAAAGCCTGGGAGGAAAAAAAATTCCCATGTCACTGAGGTCTGTAAATTTGGGGAGGGGGGAGTTTGTGTAGACTGTGACAAACTGACCTAGGAAAGAGGGATGATTGTATTGGGAGACTGACTGGGGGGAGATTGTACTAGGGATGAACTGACATGGGTGGGGAATTTGTTGTGGGGAACAGACTGTCCCCAGTGCAATCCCTCCCCCCATCAGTCTGTCCCTCACTACAATACCCCCTCTCAGGTTAGTCTGTCCCCCAGTACAAACCCCCCCACCTCGGCTCAGTCTGTCCCAGCAGTTCAATATCCCCATGTCAGTTAGACTGTACTGGGGGACAGACTGACCTGGGGGATTGTACTGTGGGATATACTGACCTGGGGGATGATTGCACTAGGGGACAGACTGACCTGGGGGGATTGTACTGGGGACAGACTAACCTGAGGGGGAGGGGGTTGAACTGGGGGACAGACAATGTCCCAGCAGGAGAGATTCCTCTATCCACTTAGTCTGATGATTTTTTTGTTCATTCTGATTAACTTGGGGGGATTTTACTGGGGAACAGACTGACCTGGGGGGGGGGGATAATTGTACTGGGGGACAGACTGACCTTGGCGGATTGTACTGGGGGATAGAGTGACCTGGGGAGGGATTGCACTGGAGAACAGACAATGTCCTGACAGGAGGACTTCTTCTATCCACCAAATTGTGTGCCACCTATGGCCAACTTAAGAAATTCCTGCACTATATACACTTTATTGTACATTAAAGACACTGCACTATACTCTATACACTATATTGTGTAATAAAAACTTTTGCACTATATATGCTATATTGTGCAATACAGACTACTGCACTATATACACTATATTGTACATGACATACTCCTGCACTGTGTACACTATATTTTACATTATGTACAGTACTTCTGACCAAAGTGTTCATCACCATCTATTGCCAACTTAACAAAGTCCTACACTATATACGCTATATAGCACTTTACATACTCCTGCATTATATATACACTATATTGTACATTACATACTCCTGCACTGTATACACCCTATTGTACATGTAGCGCTACCCTCTTGAGGGCCACTGTGTTTCTGGATCTCCCAAAGCTTTGCACAGCCAGGCAACATGCATTTTTCCACGCTTGCATCCACAGTCAGTGAACAGTCCATGAGCTTGGTTTTTGTTATTTTATTAGGGGAATTAACTTGGATGGGGTAATAGTAATAGAGATTATGGGATTGCCAGTTAAAGCTGGGCATCCCTGAATATGGTCAGTTTTATGGATAAGTAGAAAAAAACCCTTATGGGCTAGGGATTCTCAACCCTTTTGAAAGTTAGCACAGATTGTTGCAAACTACATGCAGAAATATCTCCTCTCCCCTGTAGAACTGGTCCCAGCTTCACAGCCTAAAGACACTACCAGCCCTCCTGGCTGCTCAGAAGATCTCCCAGGGCAAGGATAAAGGATTAGGCACAGTGCTGTACCTTGAAAGCTTGCTACACATGGCAGTCTCTCTTGTGAATCCCTGGGTGTGCTGTCCTCCTTACTCCCACTGTTCCCAGGCAATTATCCTGTCCATACTGTAATGCTAAATGGATCCTCCTGGAGGTCAAGCCCCCCCTAGACCTAGGGGACCCCTTCCAGGCCACCAACCATCTCCTCAGCACTCCATCTTCTACCTGACTCCCTTACTAGACTGTCTCTCCCATACAGTATTTATGGGTCAGCCTTACCACTCTACCAGGGCCTCCAAGCCTGGGATTCGTCAGTCTCCCATAAAAATGCAGATTTAGGTCTCCACCCCTTCAGCTCACTGGTTTCCCAAAGCTTCCATGGTCCTCCAGAACCATGTGGAGGAGATAGAGTCCTAACCTGCTTAGTCACCCAGCCTGACCTGCAGTAACCTGACCCTAATTACAGACTCACACAGTTACCATGAGTGATACTATAATACTTACAACTAGTAGCACACTAGAGGGTGCTACATACACTACATAAATCTATATGTTATAAGTGTTCACTGTACAGTTGTGCTTAAAGGTTTACATACCCTGACAAAAATTGTGAAATTTAGCATTTATAGTGAAAATATTACTGATCGTGCCAAAAAACTGTCTTCCATTTAAGGATAGTGATCATATGAAGTCATTTGTTATCATATAGTTGTTTGGCTCCTTTTTAAATCATAACGAAAACAGAAATCAAATGACCCTGATCAAAAGTTACCATACTGTGGAATATTTGGCATTGGTGCAAACACACACGGTGACAAACTCAGGTTAAAATGGCATTTAAAGGTAAATTTCCCACATCTGTGCCTTTTTAAAATGCAATTAATGTTTGTGTATAAATAGTCAATGAGTTTGTTAGCTCTCACGTGGATGCACTGAGCAGGCTTGATACTGAGCCATGGGGAGCAGAAAAGAACTGTCAAAAGACCTGCGTAAAAAGATAATGGAACTTTATAAAGATGGAAAGGATATAAAAAAATATCCTAAGCATTGGATATGCCAGTCAGTACTGATTTATCATTCATTGGGAAGTGGAGAAGTTGGGGATCTCTTGATACCAAGCCAAAGTCAGGCAGACCAAGAAAGATTGCAGCTTCAACTGCCAGAAGAATTGTTAGGAGATAAAAAAAACCCACAGGCAACCTCAGGAGAAATACAGGCTGCTCTGGAAAAAGACAGTGTGGTTGTTTCAAGGAGCACAATACAACAATACTTGAACAAAAATGAGCTGCAAGGTCGAGTTGTTAGAAAGAAGCCTTTACTGTGTCAGTGACATATAAAAGTCTGGAGAGGTGTTTTATGGTGTTGTCACACTTTTTGTAACCGGACTTTTTTGTGGTAAAGGTAATATCCAAATGTGCCAGATCCCTTTCAGATTTTCCACTGTGTAAATAGTTCTATAGAACGTTTCACCACTTGTGCATATCCCTTTACCAACACTTGTATACTCTCAGGGACCTGGAACTCTGGAGGTTAGAAGAGTTTTGGGAGGGAAGAACCTCCAAACCCTGACTACAAGGTAGTGAAGGGGTTAGGCCGCAACAAAAGGAGTCCTGAAAGGCAGCAGGAAGGAATCATCATGTGTGTCAGAGTGGTTCGCAGGTTGTGAATTGTGATCAAGGTGAGCCCTCTGGCAATTGAGGTGCTTGTTGCTGAACCCCTGTGGCCTGTCCGGCACCCTTATACATGGGGGAACCCTAACCCAAAAGGTTGTCGGTGAGCCTGTAGTCTGCTTCCATTTTGTATCAGAACTACGCACAGTTTTACTTTTGGCTGAAAAAAGCTCTTTAAGTTTATTTGTTTTGGAGATACCAATACAAGGACTGCTTGCATTTACCAATTCAACTGTTGTTCCTGAGCTGCCTCATATCACAGCTCACAATGATTTTATTTATCATAAAAAATTAGGGGTCTGTGCCTAGACTAACAGGGAACATTAAATGATACTGAGCCATATATGGGGGAAAAGGTTACTAAAGGAGTTTCAAATATATTTGGTCAGGTGATGCAAAATCACCAAATGCAAAATGTAAGAAATGCATTAGGATTAATTTATATAATTATTATTGATAATATTATTATTGCTATTTTTATAGCAGCAGCAATTTACGCAATGCTCTTTATACTGTACATTCATATCAGCCCCTTCCCATATGGATCTTATAATATAAGGTCCTCATCTCATGTGTATACATACGCACACATACCAGGTCTAGGGACAATTTTAACAGAAGCCAGTTAACTTACCAGCATGTCTTTGGAGTGTTGGAGGAAACTGGAGTATTGAGGAAACCTATGCAAGCACAAAGAGAGAACATGCAAACTCCATGCAGATATATATTGTGGTGGGATATCTAAGTGCATCCTTTTTTTTTTGTTTTGTTTTGAATATAGAGGAGAGTTAAAATCACTGTCACCCACTTTTGGAGATTTTCTTCCTCTTTCTATCCTTGTGACATCTGTACAAAAACAGTAAGTGTAGCTGTCAATGAAGCATAAAGGCACAGACAGTAGTAAAAATCTGAAGACATTCTTCCCCATTCTCACACTACTAAAAATGTGTTGTTGTTTTTGTCTGTGTCCCTTTTAGAATAATTTCCCATCAGTGCATGTCCTGACAAGAAGTGAAGGGAAATTTGCCCAATAGGGACTCATATAATAAAAAAAAAACACTAACCAAAACGAAATAAAACATTTTGGCTGAAATTGGGCTATAAGACTTTCCCAAGCCATAAAGCCGTGTTGGCTACAGTCTTCAGGAATATTGGATGTCTCTAAGGGAGTATTAGTAGAAAAAAATCAACCTATAACCATTGATAAGTCACATTCTAAAAGATAAGGGTCCTGTTTTAATAAGACCCAAGCATCACTGGCAAATGATGTTGTGGTTTTTTGCAGCTCTGCCTTTAACATACTTGCTTGTGAGCTGACAATGAGTAAGCATTGTCGCATTAGCGCAGACAATAACATCTGATTACTGTTTATAGACAGTCAGTGATGGAAACGTAAAATGATAATTGGATTACCTTGCCAATTTTTTCAGCACAAACATTTTATTACAAATTTGTACACAATAATTAGTTTAACCACTTGACAACTGGGCTATACCCGAATGATGGCTATAGCATGGTCGTCCAGTTCTGGGTGGACGTCATATGAACGCGGCCTCCCAGTGGCATGCACCTGGCACTGTCTATGATCGCTACGGACACAGCTGATCACATGCCAAAGTAAAAGGCCAAACTCAGTGGCCTTTTAACACATGATCAGCTGTATCCAATGACCCAGCTGAGTAAATACAGTTGCCGATTATCGGCAGCACTTTCCTCACGCTGTCACAGCAAGAGGAAAGTTCTGCCGATAACCGGCAAGGGTCACAGAGGACATCTGTACAGATAAACAGGGCCCCATCAGCACCCAGCTGTGCCACCCATTAGTGCCCATCAGTGCCACCTATCAGTGCTGCCCAGCAGTGCCACCCATCAGTGCTGCCAGTTAGTGCCCATTAGTGCTGCCTATCAGTGCCTATCATTGCCGCCTATCAATGCCCATCAGAATTGCACAGCAGTGCAGCATCATCACTGCCTCCTCATCAATTCCCACCAGTGTCACCTCATCAGTGCAGCCTATCAGTGCCCACCAATGCTGCTTATCAGTGCTGCTTCATAAGTGCCCATCAGTGCTGCCTATCAGTTTCCATCAGTGCTGCCTCATCAATGCACATCAGTGAAGGAGAAAATTTACCTGTTTGCAAAATTTTATAATAGAAACAAAGGAAAACTTCTTTTTTTGCCCTCTTTTCATTTATAGTGCAAAAAATAAAAAATCCAGTAGCAATTAGATACCACCAAAAGAAAGCTCTATTTGTGAAAAATGATTAAATATTATAAAAATTTCTTATGGGTACAGTGTTGCATGACTGAGCAATTGTCATTCAAAGTGCAACACTGCTGAAAGCTGAAAATTGGCCTGGACAGGAAGAGGGTAAAAGTGCTCGGTAGGGGGGCGAGAGCCTCAACACCTGCCTTGAGATGGTGCTCACATGATCCCTCTGCATGCCTGCCATCCGCCTGCTGCTGCTATGGTTGACAGCCATGGTTTGGGAGCTCTGGGGTGGCTGGTGATCCTGGGGAGTGGAGAGGTGGTGAGGAGGAGAGGAGCTGAGGGGCGGCTGTTGGTCAATGGGAGGAGAGGGACCCGGTAGATGAGCGGAGGATTGGGCAGGGAAGCCTGGGGGCTGAGTGCCGGAGCGGGAGAACAAAGTTTCCTTGTTTCTCCCCCTTACAAGCTCCAGGTCTATACCTCCTCCTAAGGTGGCAGAGGTATTGCTGAAAAGTCGGGTGAGACTGGTGACAGCCGCAATACAGGACCCAGGGAAAGCACGCCATTGAGTCGGTTGGAAACTACAGAGCGGGAACTTGAAACAGGGACCACCAGGACTGGGAACCCCTGGGTGCCAAAGGAGAGCCAGCATGTCCCAGGAAGAGAGGAAGGAAATATGGATGGCCAGCCACTGTGAACAATACATAGGACTGAGTGAATGTCTGGGGGAGGCTATAAATCCCCAAAGTCAAACATTTGTACGCTATTGTGAAGGCTGGGGGACACGTGGCTAAGAAATCAGTGTATTGGGGTTCTCAGTGGTGGACGGGACAGTACACCCTGATCTCAGTCTGAACAGTAATTCCATATTTAGACGCAATATCTACCATATACCCTGAGAAATATGAAGAGTAGATCTGTCAAAGGAAGGGGTGCGAAAACTCCCCAGCCGAACTTAAATACAAGTACGATAAAAAAAGTACATGCCTCAACAGGAGAAAAGTTTAGAGGAATTAATATCAGAAAGCCAAGGAGAGGAAAGTGGTTTGGAAGGTCAGGGCAGATTATCCTTTGAGGTATTGGAAGTACATCAGCTGAATGAAATCTTAAAGTCGGAAAGAGAAATGGAAAAAGAAATATGGAGGAGCAAGAAGTAAGGTTTCAAATGCCCACAAAAGCACAAATCGCCAACATGTTTGCAAATGGCGGTGTTATACAACGATATGGGTCAAGTTCTATCACGAGTGGAAGAGACAGAAGGGAAACTGGAGAAACAAATACAAGTAATAAATAAATTGGAAGAGCAAATGGAGAAAATGAAAAGAGTAACAAAGATTGTTATCTTATAAATTAGAGGATCAGGAAAACCGTGATAGAAGGAATAATTTATCAGAGGTATACCAAAAATATCTCAAGGGGAAGGTCTAAAAGATATCGTGAGAAGATTGTTTAACCCAATAACGGGAAGAAAAGAAATGGAGCAATTGAAGATGGAAAGAGTGCACAGGATAAGAAGAACTCAAAATGTATCACCAGAAATACCTAGAGATGTGATCGTAAGACTCCACCATTATGAAGATAGAGAAATTATCTGATAAAATCTACGTGGGATGCCAGAAATAAAATTTGGAGACACTGAAGTGCAAATCTTTGCAGATATAGCACAGGAGACACTCGCAAGAAGATCACTGAAACCACTGCTAGGTCAGATGAGGAATAAAAATATCCGCTATAACTGGGGATTCCTGGCATGTCTGATCGGTGACACTGAGATTCCCAGATCTAAATGACTTTTGTGAAATATTAGACTTACAAACTCTAGAAATTAAGGAGTGGTCCTTAGGAGAGGAAGAGAATATAAGTTTAGCTGAGGGGAAATGGCAAAGAGTCTCTAAAACAGATAGGCGGATGGGGGTGATGGATGTGTGGGGGAAGGTTGGAGAGGAATGGGAGACGGAGAACCCATGACGATTGCCCCCTATCTCTTTTAATATATATTTTTTTAATCTCCTCTCTCCCACACCGCCGTATTCCTCACACATGTTTGGTAGTGTTGCAGAGGTGGAGTCCCTATTTTTTTTATATGGGGCCCTAGGGATTAGGAAGATGTGTGCAGGGAAGGCAAGAAAATTGTCACAAAGAGGATTGGGCAGGGGGGGAAGAAGGTGAAGCACTGTGGTGGGTGGTGGGGAGATCAACCATGCTGTTAAACCTCAGACCCAAACAAGGGAGACCGAGGTCTGGGGGGGTGTACATGGTCAGAGTCTTACCCACAAGAAGTAATCAGCTGTGGCTATGGGTCACAGCTGATTCAAGGACCAAAAATAGGTCAATAGGATTCTTAGGGGGTGGGAGGGGGAAGGGGAAAAGGGAAGGGGGAGGGGGGATAGGGAAGTCTTTCACTTTATAACATTTCATTTACTTCTACCACTACAGAGGAGACAGGTAAGAAAAAGGTTAAAATGGGGGGAGGGAACATAGTTAATTTTATGACATACAATGTAAAAGGATTAAATACTTTAACAAAAATATATAAGATTTTAAAGGAAATACACCAAAGACCTATAGAAGTGATGTTTCTTCAGGAGATGCATATATAATCCAGGATTCAAGTATTAAGTTATACTCTAAATTTTTGCCAACCTGGTTTTATATGGACTCCCCAATAAGATGGGCACAGGGTGTGGTGATAGGTTTTGGGAAAAATATAACATTTATTCTGGAGGAAAAGTTGGTAGATCCAGAATGCCGATATCTATTTTAAGATAAAATTTGCAAGGAAAAGAGTGTACACTGGTAAATATATACTGCCCTCATAAAAACCAGACGTTATACCTGGAGGGAATACTGGTAAAACTTTTAGATTGATTGTGGCAAGCGACCTATATGTTTGCATGGAGCCAGGGATGGATGCATCTTCATGTGCCAGGAAAGAGGGAGATAGGAGTCTAAGGAATATTAAAACAAAACTACATCAATGTCAGCTGATGGATGCTTGGAGGGTTTAACACCCAAAGGAAAGGGACCATACCTTCTCCGCAGTGTACAGGATGTGTCAGGGCTCCCAGGTATGACCAGAGGTGTGTGACTGATGCAGGGAAACGCAGACTTCAGATATGTGATAAACAATACAATTTATTAACACTAACCATACAAACATAAACGCAGTGCAATACTAAACATAATACAGTGCAAACAAACCAAACCACCCACAGATAACAGTACATACAAGCAAGCGTCGTCAGGCAGGCCGGGTCAATATCAATTGGGCAGGTAGGTACAGGGGGAGCAAGCAGAGAATGGTCGGGGTCACAGGCCAGGTTCAGCAGGTAGCAAGCAGCGTAGTACAGAGGGTCAGGCAGAGGGATGGTCAGGGTCACAAGCCAGAGATCAAAACAGGTAACAAGCAGCGTAGTACAGAGGGTCAGGCAGAGGGACAGAAACAGGATGCAGGACAGATACAGGGCCCAGGACAAACACAACACCAAGGCAGAGTCTGTGGGTCTGGCCATCCCTTAAATACCCCAGCATCATCAGTTCCAGGTGTTAGCTGGCTGAAAGGTTGAGTCTCTGATTGCTGGGAGCACCCGCTGGCCAGCCCTGGTACTGCAGATCAAAAGGCAGGTGAGTCCCACCATTGCTGGCCAGTCCATTCCTAACAGTACCCCCCCCCCCAAGGAGCGGCCTCAGGACGCTCCAAACAGTCCTAGCTGGGCAAAATGTTCCACCGCCCGGGTCTGGTAACTGGCGGGATATCAAAGACTGGCACACCGGGCAGGACTCCGGGCAGCGGCACACCGGGCTGGACTCCGGGCAGAGGCACACCGGGCTGGACTCCGGGCAGAGGCACATCGAGCAGAGGCACACCGGGCAGAGGCACACCGGGCAGAGGCACACCGGGCAGAGGCACATCAGGCAGGACTCCGGGCAGAGGCACATCGGGCAGAGGCACATCGGGCAGGACTCCGGGCAGAGGCACATCGGGCAGGACTCCGGGCAGAGGCACATCGGGCAGGACTCCGGGCAGAGGCACATCGGGCAGGACTCCGGGCAGAGGCACATCGGGCAGGACTCCGGGCAGAGGCACATCGGATTACCAGGCGAAGCAGCAGGCAGCGGGCCACCAGGCGAAGCAGCAGGCACCGGGCCCCCGGGCGGAGCAGCAGGCACCGGGCCCCCGGGCGGGGCGACCGGCGTCGGGCCCCCAGGCGGGGCGGCAGGCGGGGCGGCTGGCGCCGGGCCCCCAGGAGGGGCGACAGGCATCAGGCCCCCGGGCGGAGCAGCAGGCACCGGGCCCCCGGGCGGAGCAGCAGGCACCGGGCCCCCGGGCGGGGCGACCGGGCCCCCGGGCGGGGCAGCAGGCACCGGGCCCCCGGGCGGAGCAGCAGGCACCGGGCCCCCGGGCGGGGCGACAGGCACCGGGCCCCCGGGCGGGGCGACAGGCATTGAGCCCCCGGGCGGGGCAGCAGGCACCGGGCCCCCGGGCGGGGCAGCAGGCACCGGGCCCCCGGGCGGGGCGACATGCATCGGGCCCCCGGGCGGAGCAGCAGGCACCGGGCCCCCGGGCGGGGCGACCGGCGTCGGGCCCCCAGGCGGGGCGGCGGGCGCCGGGCCCCCAGGAGGGGCGACAGGCGTCGGGCCCCCAGGCGGGGCGACAGGCATCGTGCCCCCAGGCGGGGCGACAGGCATCGTGCCCCCAGGCGGGGCGACAGGCATCGTGCCCCCAGGCGGAGCGGCGGGCGCCGGACCCCCAGGCGGAGCGACAGGTCTCGGGCCCTCAGGCGGAGCGGCGGGCGCCGGACCCCCAGATGGAGCGACAGGTCTCGGGCCCTCAGGCGGAGCGGCGGGCGCCGGACCCCCAGGCGGAGCGACAGGTCTCGGGCCCTCAGGCGGAGCGGCGGGCGCCGGACCCCCAGGAGGAGCGACAGGTCTCGGGCCCTCAGGCGGAGCGGCGGGCGCCGGACCCCCAGATGGAGCGACAGGTCTCGGGCCCTCAGGCGGAGCGGCGGGCGCCGGACCCCCAGGTGGAGCGACAGGTCTCGGGCCCTCAGGCGGAGCGGCGGGCGCCGGACCCCCAGGCGGAGCGACAGGTCTCGGGCCCTCAGGCGGAGCGGCGGGCGCCGGACCCCCAGGCGGAACGACAGGTCTCAGGCCCCCAGGCGGGGCGGCGGGCACCGAGTCACCAGGCACAACCGTGGGCTCCCAGTCAACTGGGATGACCGCTGGCACTGGGTCAGACATTGGATCGTCTGGCTGGACAGCGGGCATCGGGTTACCAGGCATCAGGTCATTTGGCTCGACAGCGGGCACCGCGTCATCTGGCAAGGCAGTGGGCTCCGAGTCAACTGGTATGACCGCGGGCACTGGGTCAGACATTGGATCGTCTGGCTGGACAGCGGGCACTGGGTCACCAGGCATCAGGTCATTTGGCTCGACAGCGGGCACCGCGTCATCTGGCAAGGCAGTGGGCTCCGAGTCAACAGGCACGACAGTGAGCCCCGGGTCATCAGGTACCGGATTGTCTGGCTCGACAGCGGGCATCGGGTCACCAGGTATGACAGCGGGCACTGGGTCACCAGGCATCAGGTCATTTGGCTCGACAGCGGGCACCGGATCAGGTACCGGATCATCTGGATCAACAGCGGGCATCGAGTCAACTGGCCTAATAGGATCGTCAGGCTGGATCAGTTCATCATGCTGGGTACAGGCATCAGGCTGAATGCCGGCGTCCGGCCGAGTAGAGGCTTCAGGCCGAGTAGAGGCTTCAGGCCGAGTAGAGGCATCAGGCCGAGTAGAGGCTTCAGGCCGAGTAGAGGCATCAGGCCGAGTAGAGGCATCAGGCCGAGTAGAGGCTTCAGGCCGAGTAGAGGCATCAGGCCGAGTAGAGGCTTCAGGCCGAGTAGAGGCATCAGGCCGAGTAGAGGCTTCAGGCCGAGTAGAGGCATCAGGCCGAGTAGAGGCATCAGGCCGAGTAGAGGCATCAGGCCGAGTAGAGGCTTCAGGCCGAGTAGAGGCATCAGGCCGAGTAGAGGCTTCAGGCCGAGTAGAGGCATCAGGCCGAGTAGAGGCTTCAGGCCGAGTAGAGGCATCAGGCCGAGTAGAGGCTTCAGGCCGAGTAGAGGCATCAGGCCGAGTAGAGGCATCAGGCCGAGTAGAGGCTTCAGGCCGAGTAGAGGCATCAGGCTGAAGAGAGGCATCAGGCTGCATACAGGCATCAGGCTGAAGAGAGGCATCAGGCTGAAGAGAGGCATCAGGCTGCGTACCGGCATCAGGCTGAAGAGAGGCATCAGGCTGAGTAGAGGCATCAGGCTGAGTAGAGGCTTCAGGCTGAACCACGGAAGGCAGGCTCACCGGTTTGGATACTGGCAGGATGGTATTGGTTGGAAAGAATTTTCGCTTTTTTCTGGTTTTAACTACTGGAGCACTGCAAGTAAACGCAGGTCTGCAAACGAATGGAGCAGCTGGAGACAGAGAAGAACTGGAGGATGGAACAGGAGAGGGAGCGGTTGCTACAGAGGGCTCTTTTACAGGGTTAAAGGCAGGATAGGTGCAGCGAGTGGGAACAGGGTACTGACATGCGGTAGATAGCAGGGCAGGAGGAGCTGTTGGGAATGCAGGAATAGAGTTTTGAGGAAATAGATTAGAAGCAGGACTGGGTCTTTGTAAGCTGACTGAGGCTGGGTGCAACAAATCTGTCCATGTCTGCAGTATGGGTTGAACAAAGCTGAGCTTACACAAAGCCTGTCTGGTCAATGACTGTACTGCGTTTATACAATCTCTTAGTGTCTGTGGTGAACATGTGGAATAACGCTCCAGAAAGTAACCCACATCATCCTCTAATAACCACACCAGGGACTCTACCTGGTCTGCACTAAATGGTGGCAAAAATTCATCCCTGCATTCGGGGGAACCAGATGAAACCAACTCAGCACAAACCTCAATCAAAGGCTGCACCTCAGAGAACTCTGTGCCCTGATCTACTAGAACATGAGCGAGCCGTATACATTCTAGCAGTTCATCCCGGGTATACTCCTTCAGAGTTTGAAAAGCATACTCCCTGTCATCAAACACTAGCAGATATAAATATTCAACCTCATCAAGATCCATCCTTCCCATCAACAAGCCAAGATGGCTTCCCTGTGCAGCCACTTCTGGTCAGGATTGGCCTTGGTGTAATGTCAGGGCTCCCAGGTATGACCAGAGGTGTGTGACTGATGCAGGGAAACGCAGACTTCAGATATGTGATAAACAATACAATTTATTAACACTAACCATACAAACATAAACGCAGTGCAATACTAAACATAATACAGTGCAAACAAACCAAACCACCCACAGATAACAGTACATACAAGCAAGCGTCGTCAGGCAGGCCGGGTCAATATCAATTGGGCAGGTAGGTACAGGGGGAGCAAGCAGAGAATGGTCGGGGTCACAGGCCAGGTTCAGCAGGTAGCAAGCAGCGTAGTACAGAGGGTCAGGCAGAGGGATGGTCAGGGTCACAAGCCAGAGATCAAAACAGGTAACAAGCAGCGTAGTACAGAGGGTCAGGCAGAGGGACAGAAACAGGATGCAGGACAGATACAGGGCCCAGGACAAACACAACACCAAGGCAGAGTCTGTGGGTCTGGCCATCCCTTAAATACCCCAGCATCATCAGTTCCAGGTGTTAGCTGGCTGAAAGGTTGAGTCTCTGATTGCTGGGAGCACCCGCTGGCCAGCCCTGGTACTGCAGATCAAAAGGCAGGTGAGTCCCACCATTGCTGGCCAGTCCATTCCTAACAGGATGTATTCAAGATTAGATTATATTTTGTTCGAATACAGACTCTTAAAGTGTTTGGTGAAAACTAATATAGATATGATGTCTATATCCATGCCCCTGTCACAATGAGATTATGGTTTCGAGGGGAACAGAGTAAAATAAATATGTGGAGAATAAATGAGACCATTAGGCAAAAATCGGAAGTTGAAACAAGAGTAAGACAGGAAAAAGATCAATACTTCAAGATAAATGAGAGAGAGGAGATCTCTGTCGCCACGATATATGGGAAAAGCACAAAGCCTACATACTGATAGCAATAGGGGCAGAGATAAAGAAAGAACGAGGGAAAATAATTAGGAAATTAACGGAAGAATTATACCAGTTAGAACAAAAACATAAAAAGAAGATAAATATAGAGTTACAACAAGAGATAACACTAAAAAGAGAGTTAAAGTTAAAGGACTTTATGGAATATGAAACCAGAAAAATCTTCAATGGGGTCTCGAAGCAAAGATACCGGTGGGGGAATAAACCAGGAAAATATTTATTGAGGAAGTTGAAGGAAAAAAAATCAAGGAACTTTATAGATAGAATAAAAGATGAAAAAGGAGAAATGGTTTATTCGACCCCCGATATTGCTAATACATTCCAGAGATTCTATAGTAGGCTATATGGCTCAGAAGGTAAACATCAGAAGGATTTAGAAGAAGAGAGAACTGAGAAGAGGAGGATTTATCTGAGCGAGGCCAGTATGCCTAGATTGGATAAAGCCAGATTGTTAGCCCAATATCAATTGAAGAAGTCAACTTAGCATTAAAGGGTACAGCTATAGGGAAGAGCCCAGGACCTGATAGATACACAGTGGGATATTAGAGGAAGTTCAGAGAACAAGTAGCCCCTAAACTGTGTATCTATATGAATGCACTGGGAGAGGAGACAAAAATGAGGGAGGAGTCTTTGCAGGCATATATCACGGTTATACCCAAGGAGGGGAAAGATTGGTCTCAGTGTGCCAGTTACAGACCTATATCTTTGTGGAACATGGATACAAAGCTGTATGCGAAGGTATTAGCGACAAGGTTAAAAGAGATGATGTCTGACTGGACACACTTAGACCAAGTAGGAATTATCCCGGGTAGAGAGGGAAAGGATAATGGTTTAAGAACATTGCTTATCCCAGAAAAGATAGAAAGAGGAGTGGTCCCAGGAATTATTCTGTCGGTGGATGCCGAAAAGTCCTTCGACAGAGTAGATTGGGGTTTTATGATCGACACGCTGAGAACATTAGGAATTGGGCCTAGAATGGTACAGTGGATAAAAGAGCTTTACAGGTGTCCCTCAGCTGCAGTGAAAGTAAATGGCTCACTATCTAAGCTTTTTAGGATGTATAATGGAACCAGACAGGGATGCCCTCTATCCCTGCTGCTATTTATGATCTTGGAACCGTTATTAGTAACTATTAAAAACAGAGTGGATGTTAAGGGAGTGTGGATGGGGGACACTGAACATAAACTGGCTGCATATGCAGATGATATGCTATTTTATATAGCAAATCCCAGACTAACTTTGCCAAATTTAATGAGAAAACTGAAAGAATATGGAGAGTTATCTAATTTGAAAATTAACCCCTCAAAAAGTGAGATCTTAAATATAAATATTGCAAGGGCCGATGAACAAATATTACAAAAAGAATTTCCTTTTGAATGGAAAGAAAAAGAAATAAAGTATTTAGGAATAAAAGATTTATATCAAGCAAATTATATTCAGTTAATAAATGAGATAAAGGATGAGTTGAGGAAAGCCTCCAAGGAAAGCAGTCTTGGATAGGTCGGATAAATATAGTTAAGATGATAATAGTACCAAACGTTTTGTATAAATTTAATATGATCCCAATATTTCTGCAAGGGAATTTTTTGGGGTTTCTTAAAAAAATGATTCTCAGGTATGAGTGGGCTAATAGAAAATGAAGGTTCAAATATGAATTTTTATGCAGTAACAAAAAAAAGGGGGATTAAATATGCCAGATTTCAAGAGCTATTATAATTCGGTGTTGTTATGATGAATAGTAGATATATAATGCACAGGGGAAAAGTTGGGTTAATATGGAGAAATTACTTAGTAAGGCACCACTGGATAAGTACATTTGGATACCACAAGATTTTTGTGTATGGGATGACGAAACAAGCACTTTGACATGGAATGTATTTAGGATATGGGATGAATTACACAAGCTGAAGAATTGGAAGTTTAATTAACTGTCAATCTCGTTGGCGGACACAAATTTTTTTCCGCCCGGGAATGATAATATTTCAGGGAAATGGATTATTGATAGAAATTCATGTTAAAAGACATAGTAGATAAAGGGGTTTTATGTTCTTTAACTGATTGAAGGAAAAGAAGGAAATATTTTCTATTTTAGATGAGTCAGATAAGACATAAGGGCTGAGGAGGAATAAACTAAAAAAATACAATAAATGATACTCGTGAGCCAAAATGTGATACTCCCCTAACGTGATAAATAAATAACTGGAATCATATATATCAAATAATGGTGCGTCAACACTTTACACAATACTCATTATCTGTGCAAAAACATGGACTATACATCAAACATATATATCTACAGATACATATACGTGCCGCGCTCCATATTATTCTTAAAAACTCATATACTGATGATTATTCAAATAATAATGTGAACAAAGTTACTGTGCCTCAAGCCAGTGCAACATATAGTGCATTTCAAAATAATATTCATCCAATATTCAGAACAATTTCATGAACAGTCCTCTTTGTGCTTCTATGATATTTCAGTCACAAGTGAGGTGTATTGTGCCACACTCCCCGTGCTCTATAGATAGGTGTATGCTCACCTCCTTATTTAGCCAGACTAGCTGGCTAAAAACACTTTTTGTCCTATCAGGACAAGGTGGGACTCTTCACTCTGTATGCGTGTTTCCATCCGTATTTGTGGATTGCCTTATTTCTGCAATATATGCAAGAGATTCAGAAAACTAGTGTACCGATGGACCAGTGGGATTGCCTTTTTTCATGAATCAGAGCGGTGAAGCAATATAAAAACATGATAATGTTCCATCTTTTAAATGAGGCCAAAAGCCTTATTTCTAAATATTGGCAAACATCAGAATCTCCAAAAATAAAAGATTGGATGGAAAGAGTCGAATATATATATCACGTATATATACTGTACATGATTTTGCATTTCTGGGAGGGGGGTGGGGGCGTGCGAGACGCACGCACGCCCTACCCTACCCTCGATGCCATTCATCACAGCTGTCAATCACCGGGCCCTGGCCGGTAATTACCCGCTGATGCCAGGTGATTGCCAAGCATCTCTAATGGGAAGGAAGACAAACAAACAGTCTTTACAACAGTGTTTACAAACAGTCTTCCTCCCTGTCAGCTCGGGCACACTGCTTGGGATGGCTGTGCACAGCACTGCCATCCTGATCAGTGTGCTTACAGTGAAGCACACACTCCCCGCCCTTAGTAAAACTCTCTCTACAGATAGTTAACCCTTTGATCACCTCTCATGTTAACCCCTTCCTGCTCAGTGTCATTAGTACAGTGTCAGTGCTTTTTTTTTTAGGACTGATCATTGTATTGGTGTCACTGGAGATGTCACCAAGTTAGTTCCCTCCCAGTGTCAGAATGTCTGCCGCAGTCCCTCTAAAAGTCACTGATCGCTGCCACTACTAGTAGAAAGATTTTTTAAATTTTTTTACTGGACATGTTTAATAGCAGAAAGTCCAAAATATTGTTTTTTCTCAAAATCGTCAGCCTTTTTTTTATAGCGCAAAAAATAAAAAACAGAAAGGTGATCAAATACCTCTGAAAGAAAGCTCAATTTGTGGGAAAAAAAGGACGCAAATTTTGTTTGGGTGCAGCATTGCATGACCGTGCAATTATCAGTTAAAGTAACGCAGAGCTGTAACGCAAAAAATGGCCTGGTCGGGAAGGGGGCTAAATCCTTAGGAGGGTAAATGGTTAAACAGGAACTTTTATTATAGAAAAGACATAGAATTTAACCATAGCTGCAGCTACAAAGATAAATGCAAAGCCATACAAAGCAGTGTGCAGGAGCTGACAGAGGACAGATCTGTGTTGTTTATACACAGGTCTCTCCCCTGTCAGAAATACTCAGAGATCACCGAGTGACGGTGAGTAATCATCTTCCAGGACCTGGTGATTGACAAATGAGGCCGCAAATGTCCTTCTAGGAAATGCAAAATAACGTTTAGGGCATAGGGGAAGCAGTTAATGCTACATGAGCAACATGGGACAGATGTTTGGCTGGGATGCCTTTAATGCTTCTGGTGAATTTCCTGATTGAATCCTCTTGTGGCCTGGATTCTTTTTTTTTACAGTAAGTATTGTCTGCGTTAAGTTGTTTCTGTGTCACTTTATTTCTTATCTCCATGTAACACTGATGTGGAATTTCCCTCAGTTCGAAGCGTTTGAGTCACTTCATGAAATTTTGAACGCATTGAAGTTTCATTGGCAATTACCTACTAATAGTTACCTTGTGTAGAAGGTGTAGAATTCTGTATCCCTTTTAAAATTTACTATACTCCTAGAGATGGTAAGGCCTGAAAAAAAACAGAAAAAAAAATGTTTTTTTCCATTTTATTTCAAGCCATTTTTTGTTTTTTTTGTCCTGAAAAATTGAAAAAAAAGGAGTGTGGAATGTTTTTTTCCAACAATAAATAATATATCACTATATTCCTAAATTAATGCAAGTTCTCTCAGCTAAAGACAAGCAAATCTTGGGATACAGTTCAAGTAGCACTGTAATTCTCAATGCAGTTCTCAAGCAAGAGAAATATGCATTTCTGCCACTAGGGAGCACTGCAGGGGAAAGGCTCCAGTTTAGTTTGCTTGTGAGCTCCATCTTGTACTTTCTATAGTCGGGTGATTTTTGGAATACAGTAGATGATTTTTCTGTCCTCCTCAAAAGCCTCAATTTTTTAACATTTAAATTATTAATGTTCTCCACCATAACAGCATAATATTTACATATAGTCTGCTCAGTAAATTGGGTAACATTTCCAGTGCAATTTCTGCTGAGAGCAAAGCTGCAATTTGCAAATATTGTGAGGAGGAATATTCTTTTCCAAATACTACAAGGATGACAAAACACATCCTGGCATGCCAGAGGTACCCTAAAGACATTAAAAAATACTTTATGGAATGAAAGCTCAAGTAACTTTTCCCTCCAGAGTTCTCATTCCAAATATACTTTCTGCTGTTTCAGATCATCACAAAATGTTCCTTTACCAGCAGCATCTTCAAGTAAGGAAGTGTTACAAACCATGGTTTCCCAAAAATACACAGTCCCTTAATTTATAGATAACATGACAACTGGACATTCAGACAAAATATACAACAATATATGCTTCTGGATCAGCATTGTCAGTAACTGAAAATGCATATTAGCAGGAAGCTTTTAAATTATTATGAGGGTAAGGGGAGTGGTTACCTCTTCTCAAACACAGTTGAAATGTTCTTAACATAAACAGGCCTTGTTTTTCCATTTGTAATAAAAAATTTAAATTTTTACTTTACTTTATGTACTAAATAAGCTCTACTTTTATATCAACCATAATACATTTATATACAGTGCATTTCATGTTCCCAGTGTAACAAAACAGCTTTCAATTTGTAAAACGACTCCACACTGAATTTTTTTTTCAATATTTCTGAAATTTATTTTTTTTTTCCAAAAAAAAAAATGTTTTTTTTTTCCTATGGCGTCAAACTTTCCAGAAATTTTACATCTCTATGTACCCACAAGTACACTTGCCTTTGCGCAAACATCCCATTTTATACGTTTCTCTTGGGATGTGCATATAGGTTTTGCTTCAAAATTTTTTGAGATAGTTAAATTCAAGGCTTTTCCATTCCACAGTTCATGTGGAGTTTTCTCAGTTGATTTTCCTGGTGTTCGATTTTGGAGATAGCATGTAGTCATGATTGCCTCCCCCCCAGTATTTGGTTGGCATATCTGGATAAAACAACAAGGTTCTTCCATTCTCACATAGAAAATGGTTCATTCTTTCTGCAACTCTGTTTGTTCTGGGTTGTATGGTACAGTAGTTTGAAATGTTATGCCATGCTATCTGAGAATTGCCTGTGTGTTATCACCTGTATATTCAGTTCCATTGTCTGTGCATAATACTCAGAATTTTGCCAAATGTGTTGCTTACTTGAGCCAAATACTGTTCAAGTTTCTCTGGTACTTCACTTTTGTTGTGTACTAGATATTGTGTAGTATACCTGGAGTAGTCATCTTCAAAAAAAAATTTGAAAATGTTATTCTGCTTCGGAAATGCTTTTCTTGTCATTTTTCCTTTATACAGTTGGTGCATTTCATTGTTTTATCACATGGACTATTTTTTATTCTACTTGCATAGTCATTCTCAGTTAATTTCATTATTATGCCAGGACTTCTGTGCCCAAGTCTTCTCTGCCATGTGTAAATGCAGTTTGAATGTTTTTCCTTTTTGGGAGTGTCACCCGCCTCATTGCAGTTCAGCTGATACAGTTAATCTGTCATTTTAGCCTTTGCAAGTAAGATATCCCCTTTTGTGATTGCACAACTGTCACCTTGGAAAATCACTTGTTGCCTTGTTTTGTGCGCTTTTTCACTGAAAAAAGATTAGTTTAAAGAGCAGGGACATAAAGGACATTTTTGTACAGGTATCATTCTGGTGACACTCTGGGAAATAGGGAATTAAAAATACCCATCACCTATTCTTTCTGGCTCCATTATTTGCTCGTTAGCTGTGTTGATTTTTTCTGTTTTAGTCTGGTCAAGGTGAATAAAGAAATGTCTGTCATTTTTCATGTGACTTGTAGCTCCTAAATCAGCACACCATGCCTGAAAAAGATGAGGTGCAACTTATGGATTGAAAAACATATTCATTATCGGAAGAAAAGTCAGTTTCTTCCTTCACACTTTTTGTCGTTTGTAGTTTAGTTTGTATCTGCATTCTAGCTTTACAGATTCTGCAATCTGCTTTTAAATGACCTTGTTTCTTGTACACAAAGCATTCACATGTTTCTTGTTGCATGTTACTGTTTTTATTCCTGTTTTCTGTCTTTAAAGCAGACTCTGCGATAGAAGTATCATCACAATTAATGCTTTCTGTTATAAGCTTATATTCATCCACAAGCTTGCCCTTTATATATTTCAATGTCAGTTCGTCATCTGGATGTGCATCAAGTGCTGTGACAAACATTTCATAACTTCCTGGTAAACCAATAAATAATAGTGCTGCGACATGAAAATATTTTATTTCCTTTCCAATGCCTCTCAGACATTCAACCATTTCCAAGGAGTGTTTTATGTAATCCTGAATTTCCTAGCCTTTCATCAGCTTGGTTTGGTATAGCTTTTTAATCGAATACAGTTTATTGCTGAAAGTATCTCTTACATGCACATTTTGTAATCCTTCCCACATTTCTTTAGCAGTTTCCCATATACATATATGTATGATTTGATTGTCTATGCTAAGAGAGATTGTGCTCGTAGCTTTCTGATCTTTCTCTATCTACTCATCTGAACGGTGTTCTGGCCTGGCTTCATTAATACATTTCCACGTATCTTTGCTTTTTAGCAGTATTTTCATCATGGATTTCGAAGACAGTTAGTTCTGGTTTGTCGGATTTGCAAATGAAAGCTTTGTTGCAGCAGTGTTACTGGCAATTTTTTTTTATTCTTTTTCTTAGTCTGTTGCTGTATCTTGCACTTCTTTGTTGTAGCAGGCTCTGCCTGTGCGTCTGGGCCCATAACCTGTTTGAAATTCTGTATATAGCTCAGAACAGACAGTGTACATTTCACATGTGTTTATCTGCTGCTTCGCTGCAAACAGTATACAAGATAGAACTTTTATGATAGAAAGACATAGAGTTTAACCATAGATGGAGCTACAAATGTATAAACACTGCCACCTACTGGTTTAAGGAAATATCTCTACTGAATAGTGAAGTAGCTGTTGCATAAAATATGTGAACACTGTATTCCAACACATGTATATACCCTCATTTGGCTATTTTTGCAGTTTAACCACCTACCGCCTGCCATATAGTAATATGACAGACGCAACGTGGTTCTCTCAATCTGGGAGAACGTCATATGACGTCCTCCCATTCTAAACACACATGCGCGGCTCCCGAAGCACGCAGCGCGGCGATCGGCGGTGCGCTGTGTCCCTCGGACACAGTGGATCACCGATCCACAGAAAGAGCCGAAGATGTCGGCTCGGTCATGTGATCAGCTGTGTCCAATCACAGCTGATCACATGTAAACAGGGAAATGCTGGTTATCGGCATTTCTCTCCCCATGAGCTGTCACGCTGACAGCTCGTGAGGAGAGGAGAGACGGTAATCAACATTCCTCGGGGGGGACGTGTACACAGATCATCAGAGCACTGATGATCAGTGTGCCCTGATGATCTGTGTAGCCCCAGCAGCGCCACCTGTCAGTGCCCATCAGTGCCAGCTCTCAGTGCTCATCCATGCCACCTGCCAGTGCCCACCAGTGCCACATCAGTTCCACATTTCAATGCCCATCAGTGCCACATCAATGCCACATATCAGTGCCCATCTGAGCTGCCTTTCAGTGTCACCCATCAGTACCAGTTAGTGCCACCTATCAATGCCAGTCAGTGCCACCTATCAGTGCTGCCAATCAGTGCCACCTATCAGTGCCAGTCAGTGCCGTCTATCAGTGCCAGTCAGTACCGCCTATCAGTGTGCATCAGTGCTGCCTATCAGTGCCCATCAGTGCTGCCTATCAGTGCCCGTCAGTGCTGCCTATCAGTGCCACCTAACAGTGCCAGTCAGTGCCGCCTATCAGTGCCAGTCAGTGCCGCCTATCAGTGCCATATATGAGTGCTGCCTTTCAGTGCCCATCAGTGATGCCTGTCAATGCCCATCAGTGCCACCTATCAGTGCCTCCTCATCAGTGCCCATCAGTGCCACCTATCAGTGTCCATCAGTGCAGCCTATCAGTGCCCATCACTGCAGCCTCATTAGCGCACATCAGTGAAGGAAAAAAATCACTTATTTACAAAATTTTATAACAAAAACTAAGAAAAAACTTTTTTTTTCACACAATTTTCAGTGGTTTTTGGTTTGTTTAAGAAAAAATAAAAAACCCAGAGGTGATTAAATACCACCAAAATAAAGCTCTATCTGTCACAAAAAAATTATAAAACTTTCATATGGGTACAGTGTTGAGTGACCGCGCAATTGTCATTCAAAGTGCAACAGCGCTGAAAGCTGGAAATTGGCCTGGGCAGGAAGGGGGTATAAGTGCCCTGTAGGCTAGTGGTTAAAGTGTCTTTCCACTTTTACAGAAAACAGCACAGCATACAGTACAAAAACATTTGGAAAATAACACAGCTTACAAAAAAAATTTGAAAAATATTTCCTACCTAATTCTAAAGGTGTTTTTGTAGCTTAAATAATTAGGTCTGTGGTGAATTGTCTGTCATGTCCTTTGATTTTAGTCTATCAAGAGTTTTTGAAACATGCATGTACATGTTTGTGCCTGTCCTGAGCCTATTCACACTTACTGACAACCTGCTTTTTACATAAATGTGTGAAAAAGTGCCCAGCATCAAAGGCTAATGAGCTATTCATGAATGATTACAATTGTGCTTGAACCTGCACTTTCTAATACAAGCAAAGCTGAACAGTCACACAGGGCTCAATAGGGCTGTTTTACAAATAGATGAAAGGCTGAGTTAGCTTTAGTATATATGGCATACACTGTGTTGGTTTAGAATTCTATATTATGTGAAACGGTAGATGACTATGAATGTAGCTTTGCCTTAATTACTAATCTCAGTAAACATTAACTTTGTGTATGAGATTGGAGTCAATAGAGAAGGCTAAAATAGGGTAGTTTTTGGTTTTGTAATGGCCTTTAAATGGTTCCTGAGGGCTAAGGAAGCTTTATTTAGCAATTCTGGACCTGCTTCCATTCTACAAATGGCCTCTTCATTAAAGGGGGATATTTGATATTGAGAAACAGAGATGTCAATTTCCTACACTATAAAATATCTCTACCTCATTATCTGGAGAAACTATGTTGTCTTAAGAGGGAAAGTGAGACCTTTCATATGTAACAAATTATATTACCACATTATTTTCTGATTTGCTGGCTAATGATTTACTGTATTGAGGTAGACATTTTATAATCTGTGTGCAGTATTGGAACCTCCCTTGCTGGGTGCCTGAATGTTTAATTCAGGATGTGAGCCTTTCATATGGCATTAATAACACCTACAGTATATCCTAGACCCAAGCCTTTTTTTTAGTGCCTGGAACTGTACTAGTCAGTGATATGCAGCATGGCATTGAATCAGATGCTGGAAGCAGGAGACAAGTGCAGGCAGCTTTGTGCTGTGAGGCATCCTACTGACTGACTCACACCTCAGTCATCATAGTAGCTTCAGTTTCCAAAAGAGACCTCATGTTATTAGAGGTAGAGGATTGCCAGACACACACAGCTCTGTAAAATAGGCCATAGATGGGTATTTGTTTTTATTTAGCCAGCAGGCTGAACACAAAAAAATTGAATAGATTCCTCTATCCACACAAATGAGTTGGATAGAGGAATTCCTCCCCACTGAGACATGGTATTCTGACAGGGGGACTCTCCACTGTCAGAATACACTGATCAGTGGCTTGCAGTCACTAATAGATAAAAGTTTACCAACTTTTCTAGCAGAGTTATCCGCACACTGATCAAATTATGACAAGTCTTTGTTGAACTGTTTGAATTTTGATCAACCTATAGCCAGTTAACTCTGGCATGTCCTGTCACCATATGAAGACTAGATGTGTAAAAATCAGCAAGCACTTATAATGGTAAAAAGCAGCTGTACACTAAAAGGAAACCACAAACCTTCAAAATTAATATGTATAGAAATTGTGCAGCGCTGAGATACTGAGATAAAATCCACGTGGATCACCATGCATCAAATGAATAAAATCAAATATATAAAATACATAAAGTTCAAAATAGGAATAATATATGAATACAAAAATTATGAGGAAAGAATATAATATATATATAATCAATTAGTGCAGCGCTAGACATATAATGTGAATAACATATATATGAAAAACTAATCACAATAACATGTCACACATCTATGCATGCAAAAAAGGTGACCAAAGAATGTGATAATTTAGAGAAATAAATCTCAATAATAAACGTGTCCCCCAGTGCCACTCACTGATGTGAATGTGAGTAAATCAGATATCACAAAAAGTTCATAACACTATACCGTGGTGTTCAACTCCAAGCAATATGATGCAATGCAAGTGATCACACAATAGCTTCAAGTGATGGTAAGTGACTCTCCTCCTGTGGTAAAATTGCCCCCTCACCTCCACTCTACGGCCCAAAGGGCCTATACGCCACGTGATGGTGACGCAGCATCCGGTTTGGTGGTGACGTACTTCCGGTACGGCCGCCATCTTAGGACACCTTAGTGTGCTTGGATACCCATGCAGTATACCCATACATTCAAAAAAGGGGGGTTTGTGAAAAGAGATTCACAGAAAAGCGGCTACATTATGAACAGACCGTGACACTCAGAAAATTTTCCAAAAATTATGCTTTATTACACAGATATAAATATGACATATGGGCATTCGCCCTGGTTTACCATCACCTCAGTATGAGACAATAACACACAGACCTAAAACCATATAAAATGACATCAAGACCGGTCTAAATGTATGTGCAACAGAAAAAGTGACTGCAAGAGTCTAATATCTCTGTAGTACAAACACATAGGTAAACACTTCCCTGAAGAGGTGTATCCAAAAATTATACCATAGGTATACCATAATATTAAATAATGAATTTACACCAATATCATAATGGTGAATCCCGAACAGGGAATCCAAAAATTATACTATGGATATACGTATATCACATGTATGAAATGCGGTAAGCACAATAAGCGTAAAGAGGGGAACAGTAAGCCTCAGGCCTGTTTGGAAAAAGACATAAATGTCACATATATGATGCAATACATTCCTGTGCCGGCACACGTGGTTGGGGCCCGTTCATCTGTTATGTGAACAGCTGTATCATAAAGCTCTTGAATGGAAATAAGCCCCATTTATTCCCAGGATGGGAGAAAAGGTGCAGATTGCAGCACTCTGCTTGAAATGGTGTCTTCACCACTGTATGTGGACTACACACCACCCTTTGTAGGAAAAGCAAAACATATCCCAAGGAATCTTCTGCCTGTTGAGCTATATGCGGTATGTCCTGTATCCTACACAAAGCACCATAATGTCCCCATCCTGTAGTGAAACAAATAATGTGGGAAGTCACTGACAGAGCTTGCACTCAATAAGATATGTAGGTCATATTGATCACAGAGGACCGTATATCTAATGTCCTGTAACAATCCACTCACCACCTGTGCCGTGGATAAAGGGAATGAAAGAAATGTCCTTCATGGATATTGCCAAACACGGCCACAGAGGCCCAGGAACCACCGCTGACATCCGCCGATATACCGCGGGTTCCAGCCCCCTCTCAGCGCCTGTACTGCTCACGCTTGCCTCATGGCATGTGAAGATGGCTTCCTCCTTATGGGTCAGCGTGCGTTCCACCTAGTGCGCATGACCGGAAGTGACGTATCTGACGTATGACGTCAACGCGTTTCGCCGATGGGCGTATCTCACTCAGCTTCGTCAGGACCAATGGGACAGCTGCATTTCAATATCCTATTTATAGTGGGTAAAGACCCACCCATTTATGCAAAAGAGGTGACCTGCAGTTGTTCCTAATGGAAGAAAACAAGGGGGGGGGCTAAATACTTAGCACAGCTACTGGTCTTAATTAAAATTAAAAAGGCAGGCGGCTGAAGTCCACAGGGAGGGGAGAGGCTTGATATTTTAACCAAAACATATATTAATCAAAGGTCATAAATTACATATACCAGTCTGTTGGGGCTTTTATCACACTTTAACCAGGAGATGGCGATATAAATCAAAGAATCATGAATTCCATCCACTGAATCGGGTTCTTGGGGAGACAATATCAATTATCAAAAGATACCAACAAATACCACAAGATGGCAATATAATCTGAAAGTTCACATGAGGGTCATTATAACAAAAATACCCCAGTTTTTTACATCCATCCTATAGTATGGTTATTGTTCAGAGACGAAAGGTATCAAGGGACATATAACCAGACAGTGAGTCCTTTTGCATTATTTAGAGCTATATAAAAAACTCATATCGTAATGTCATCCATATTTACGTTAATATTCCCAATATACACAGGTTTATCGCAATTCCAGCCATTAAGAGAAACTGAGAAATGCCATCAACTAACCGCCACATGGCAGTAAATCAGAGAATCAACAGTTCCATCTACTGAATCGGGTTTTTTGGGGGAGACAATATCAATTATCAGAAAATACCAACAAATACCACAAGATGGCAATATAATCTGAAAATTCACATGAGGGTCATAATAACAGAAATACCCCAGTTTTTTAACATCCATCCTATGGTATGGTCATTGTTCAGAGACAGAAGGTATTAAGGGACATTTAACCAGATAGTAAGTCCTTTTGCATTGTTTAGAGCTATAAAAAACTCATATCATAAGATCATCCATATTTTCATTAATATTCCCAACACCGGTACATAGTCCCATAAACCTATTTTTCCAAAAACACTTGGAGATCACACTCCACATTTAACCCCTTAGGGTACAGTGTATCAAGTTTATATATCCAATGTTTCTCCTTTTTAAGCAGTTCTCTATCAAAATCACCTCTCCTCTGTGGGAAGTGCAGTGCATAGAAACCTTTTACTTTAGTGCCGTCCAGTTTACCTCCATGATATTTAGCGTAATGTTGGGCAAGGTTACTATCAGGATCATTTGATCTAATATCTCTAAAGTGTTCACCAATTCTTACTTTAAGTTGTCTTTTAGTCTTACCTACATACATCTTTTTACAGGGACAGGTTAAGATATATAATACCCTTACTGTGGAACAGTTTATAAGACTCTGAATCTTATAGTGAGTGTTATTTCCTGAATCATAAAAGGAATCCGTGCGATCCACATATTTGCAAATTTGACATTTTCCACATTTAAACATCCCCTTGGTACGTGATTTTAACCATGTTGTTCGTTTTAATGGTTGATAATCTGAATGAATAAGGAGGTCACCAAGATTTGGTGCTCTTCTTGCTACCATCTGGGGACGTTCACCTACAATCTTGCTCAACCTGGGGCATTGAGTAAGAATCTTCCAGTGTTTTTCCAATATTAATTTAACATCTTGCCATTGAGCTCCAAATTGGGTAATCATTCTCACAGGCTGATCACTCAATCTAGCCTTCACTTCCTTTTTGGTAGATAATAAATCCTCACGATCAGTTTGATATGCCCGTCTCCGAGCATTTCTAATTTGGGAGTGGGAATACCCCCTTTCCCTAAATCTTCTATAGAGATCCTGAGCTTCCATTTTAAAATCATTGATGTTTGAGCAGTTTCTCCGACATCTCAAAAACTGTCCCACTGGAATCCCTGAGATCAGTGAACGTGGATGGTAGCTTCTTGCCTCTAATAGGGTATTGGCAGCAGTAGGTTTCCTATATGTCTTAGTGAGGAGTTTTCCATTTTCAAGTCTAATCTCCAGATCCAGAAAAGAAATACATCTTTCGTCACATATATATGTAAGTCCAATATTGAAGGAGTTCTGATTTAACTCTCCCAAAAATGATTTTAATTCCTCAGATGTTCCTTGCCACACAAGGAACACATCATCTATATATCTTAACCAGATCTGGACATTAGCAAGAAATCTTGATGATTTAAAGACAACCTGTTCCTCCCAAAACCCCAAATGGAGACATGCGTAGGCCGGAGCCCATGGTGCTCCCATACTAGTACCTCTAGTTTGTTGATAGAAGGTATTGTTAAATTGAAAAAAGTTATGTTTTAAAGCAAACTCCAATAACTCACTAATGAATTCATTCTGTCCTCCCAAAGTAGGATATGTTTTTTCAAGAAAATAGGAAACTGATCTCACGCCACATTCATGTGGGATAGAGGTGTAAAGTGATTCCACATCTATTCCCACTAGAATGGAGTTATCCTTAATGGTCATATTTTCAATCTTAGCCAACACATCCTTAGTGTCCCTCACATAGGAGGGGAGATTCGGAACCATATCCTTAAGAAACAAATCTATATACTTCCCTGTTTTATCTAGGGGACCATTAATGGCTGAAACAATAGGTCTACCTGGAGGGTTTTCTTGGTTTTTATGTATTTTAGGGATAATGTAAAACGTAGGGTGATTGAATTCTTCAGTTCTCAAATAGTCATATTCTTTCTTAGTTAACAAGCCCACTTCTTTTCCTAGTGTCAAAATGGAATTTAATTTTTTTAACCACCAGATGGAAAGGATTTGCAGTCACTTTCCTATATGTGGATGAGTCACTCAATAAGCGCTTCACCTCCCTGACATAGTCTTGTTCATTCAAAATCACTACATTGCCCCCTTTATCACTTCTCTTAATGACAATATCTTTGGTCTCTTTTAGTTCTTTAAGAGCTTTTCTTTCTTTTTTGGTAAGGTTATCGCCAATTGGTATTTTCCACTCAAGATTTTTAAGGTCATCAGCAACAAAATCTAGAAATGTCGAGATCCTCATATTGGAACGAATTTTCGGCATTTTTGTCGATCTAATATTTAGATCAACCTTTCTAATTATATTGTTGGAATTATCCAAGTCTGTTATACTTTCATCACCATCCTCATTTTCCTCTATGAGAGATATCAACATATCCAGTATCTTGCGGTCCTCCATGGACGAGTCGGAGGCCATATCCTCCAAAATGGTAGGATTACCATGTATCATTCTCAAGAAGACTTTTCTTAGAAATAAGTTCACATCCTTGAATACCTCGAACTCGTCCATGGGGGTCACTGGTGAGAAGGACATACCTTTGTTTAATAGAGAGATATGTTCCCTTTTGAGTGGAAAATTGGCCAAATTAATTACCTTTTTGTCATGAATATTCTCTTCTACTACCTCCTCTGACTTCTTGTTCTGCCCTTGTCCTCCTGATGTTTGTTTTTTAAGGATTCCTCTACTTTCTTTTTGGATCCTCTTCCCATCTGTGATTGATGGATATGAGGAGGTTCTCCATTTTGTTGGTCTAAAAAAGAAACAGATTTTCCAAGGTTTTCAGACTCACTTTCACTAGACATGGTTTCTCCCATTGATCTAGAATGTGAACGAAAACCTCTTCGTTTAGATCGACTTCTACTTCTTTTTGTAGTGAGATCAAATATCTCACCTGTTTCCCAGTCTTTTAAATCACGTCTAAATTTGGTTTGTTTAGTAGTTCTAAGACTTTTTTGTACTTTTTCCACTTCCTTTTTCAGTTGTTCATTATATTTTTCAAAATTCTCCTGATTTTTAAAGGGATCTAAATCTAATGCACTTTTACTGATGGCCTGATCCAATTCTTCAAGTTGTAATTTTTCCTCCTCTACAATAAGTTTCATACCATTAATCCCATGTTCTATACACAGCACTTTCCATTTTTCCAAAAACCTTTCATTATGTAGATGTTCAGCTGGAACTACCTTACATCTCAATCCACGTGGGATAATGCTCTGTCTAATATACGCTTCCAAGAAACACACATCCCACTTTCGATTGAGACGTTTGATAACAAGCTTTTTATGTTCCCGAAATTTAATCTTAATATCCTCATCTTCAGTAGATAGATTTGGGCCTTCTGCTACAAAGGCTTGATGCATTTCCAACTCTACCTCCTCTCCTGGTATGAATGCCATGAATACAAGCCCCTCCGCTCAATGCGCTCCAGCCGTCTATAAAAATAAAACACTCATAAACTGGGGTGATGGCAAACCAAATTACCAAAGTCAAATAACCTCTAGAAGAACAGGTCCATAGGAACCCAAAAGACGCATATATATTATAGGTAGTTATTAAGAGGTTGTTAATTAAGTTATCGTGTCACCCAATGTTTGGTTTCCATTCAGTAGCCAAAAAAGGCATTCAAAAAAGGGGGGTTTGTGAAAAGAGATTCACAGAAAAGCGGCTACATTATGAACAGACCGTGACACTCAGAAAATTTTCCAAAAATTATGCTTTATTACACAGATATAAATATGACATATGGGCATTCGCCCTGGTTTACCATCACCTCAGTATGAGACAATAACACACAGACCTAAAACCATATAAAATGACATCAAGACCGGTCTAAATGTATGTGCAACAGAAAAAGTGACTGCAAGAGTCTAATATCTCTGTAGTACAAACACATAGGTAAACACTTCCCTGAAGAGGTGTATCCAAAAATTATACCATAGGTATACCATAATATTAAATAATGAATTTACACCAATATCATAATGGTGAATCCCGAACAGGGAATCCAAAAATTATACTATGGATATACGTATATCACATGTATGAAATGCGGTAAGCACAATAAGCGTAAAGAGGGGAACAGTAAGCCTCAGGCCTGTTTGGAAAAAGACATAAATGTCACATATATGATGCAATACATTCCTGTGCCGGCACACGTGGTTGGGGCCCGTTCATCTGTTATGTGAACAGCTGTATCATAAAGCTCTTGAATGGAAATAAGCCCCATTTATTCCCAGGATGGGAGAAAAGGTGCAGATTGCAGCACTCTGCTTGAAATGGTGTCTTCACCACTGTATGTGGACTACACACCACCCTTTGTAGGAAAAGCAAAACATATCCCAAGGAATCTTCTGCCTGTTGAGCTATATGCGGTATGTCCTGTATCCTACACAAAGCACCATAATGTCCCCATCCTGTAGTGAAACAAATAATGTGGGAAGTCACTGACAGAGCTTGCACTCAATAAGATATGTAGGTCATATTGATCACAGAGGACCGTATATCTAATGTCCTGTAACAATCCACTCACCACCTGTGCCGTGGATAAAGGGAATGAAAGAAATGTCCTTCATGGATATTGCCAAACACGGCCACAGAGGCCCAGGAACCACCGCTGACATCCGCCGATATACCGCGGGTTCCAGCCCCCTCTCAGCGCCTGTACTGCTCACACTTGCCTCATGGCATGTGAAGATGGCTTCCTCCTTATGGGTCAGCGTGCGTTCCACCTAGTGCGCATGACCGGAAGTGACGTATCTGACGTATGACGTCAACGCGTTTCGCCGATGGGCGTATCTCACTCAGCTTCGTCAGGACCAATGGGACAGCTGCATTTCAATATCCTATTTATAGTGGGTAAAGACCCACCCATTTATGCAAAAGAGGTGACCTGCAGTTGTTCCTAATGGAAGAAAACAAGGGGGGGGGCTAAATACTTAGCACAGCTACTGGTCTTAATTAAAATTAAAAAGGCAGGCGGCTGAAGTCCACAGGGAGGGGAGAGGCTTGATATTTTAACCAAAACATATATTAATCAAAGGTCATAAATTACATATACCAGTCTGTTGGGGCTTTTATCACACTTTAACCAGGAGATGGCGATATAAATCAAAGAATCATGAATTCCATCCACTGAATCGGGTTCTTGGGGAGACAATATCAATTATCAAAAGATACCAACAAATACCACAAGATGGCAATATAATCTGAAAGTTCACATGAGGGTCATTATAACAAAAATACCCCAGTTTTTTACATCCATCCTATAGTATGGTTATTGTTCAGAGACGAAAGGTATCAAGGGACATATAACCAGACAGTGAGTCCTTTTGCATTATTTAGAGCTATATAAAAAACTCATATCGTAATGTCATCCATATTTACGTTAATATTCCCAATATACACAGGTTTATCGCAATTCCAGCCATTAAGAGAAACTGAGAAATGCCATCAACTAACCGCCACATGGCAGTAAATCAGAGAATCAACAGTTCCATCTACTGAATCGGGTTTTTTGGGGGAGACAATATCAATTATCAGAAAATACCAACAAATACCACAAGATGGCAATATAATCTGAAAATACACATGAGGGTCATAATAACAGAAATACCCCAGTTTTTAAACATCCATCCTATGGTATGGTCATTGTTCAGAGACAGAAGGTATTAAGGGACATTTAACCAGATAGTAAGTCCTTTTGCATTGTTTAGAGCTATAAAAAACTCATATCATAAGATCATCCATATTTTCATTAATATTCCCAACACCGGTACATAGTCCCATAAACCTATTTTTCCAAAAACACTTGGAGATCACACTCCACATTTAACCCCTTAGGGTACAGTGTATCAAGTTTATATATCCAATGTTTCTCCTTTTTAAGCAGTTCTCTATCAAAATCACCTCTCCTCTGTGGGAAGTGCAGTGCATAGAAACCTTTTACTTTAGTGCCGTCCAGTTTACCTCCATGATATTTAGCGTAATGTTGGGCAAGGTTACTATCAGGATCATTTGATCTAATATCTCTAAAGTGTTCACCAATTCTTACTTTAAGTTGTCTTTTAGTCTTACCTACATACATCTTTTTACAGGGACAGGTTAAGATATATAATACCCTTACTGTGGAACAGTTTATAAGACTCTGAATCTTATAGTGAGTGTTATTTCCTGAATCATAAAAGGAATCCGTGCGATCCACATATTTGCAAATTTGACATTTTCCACATTTAAACATCCCCTTGGTACGTGATTTTAACCATGTTGTTCGTTTTAATGGTTGATAATCTGAATGAATAAGGAGGTCACCAAGATTTGGTGCTCTTCTTGCTACCATCTGGGGACGTTCACCTACAATCTTGCTCAACCTGGGGCATTGAGTAAGAATCTTCCAGTGTTTTTCCAATATTAATTTAACATCTTGCCATTGAGCTCCAAATTGGGTAATCATTCTCACAGGCTGATCACTCAATCTAGCCTTCACTTCCTTTTTGGTAGATAATAAATCCTCACGATCAGTTTGATATGCCCGTCTCCGAGCATTTCTAATTTGGGAGTGGGAATACCCCCTTTCCCTAAATCTTCTATAGAGATCCTGAGCTTCCATTTTAAAATCATTGATGTTTGAGCAGTTTCTCCGACATCTCAAAAACTGTCCCACTGGAATCCCTGAGATCAGTGAACGTGGATGGTAGCTTCTTGCCTCTAATAGGGTATTGGCAGCAGTAGGTTTCCTATATGTCTTAGTGAGGAGTTTTCCATTTTCAAGTCTAATCTCCAGATCCAGAAAAGAAATACATCTTTCGTCACATATATATGTAAGTCCAATATTGAAGGAGTTCTGATTTAACTCTCCCAAAAATGATTTTAATTCCTCAGATGTTCCTTGCCACACAAGGAACACATCATCTATATATCTTAACCAGATCTGGACATTAGCAAGAAATCTTGATGATTTAAAGACAACCTGTTCCTCCCAAAACCCCAAATGGAGACATGCGTAGGCCGGAGCCCATGGTGCTCCCATACTAGTACCTCTAGTTTGTTGATAGAAGGTATTGTTAAATTGAAAAAAGTTATGTTTTAAAGCAAACTCCAATAACTCACTAATGAATTCATTCTGTCCTCCCAAAGTAGGATATGTTTTTTCAAGAAAATAGGAAACTGATCTCACGCCACATTCATGTGGGATAGAGGTGTAAAGTGATTCCACATCTATTCCCACTAGAATGGAGTTATCCTTAATGGTCATATTTTCAATCTTAGCCAACACATCCTTAGTGTCCCTCACATAGGAGGGGAGATTCGGAACCATATCCTTAAGAAACAAATCTATATACTTCCCTGTTTTATCTAGGGGACCATTAATGGCTGAAACAATAGGTCTACCTGGAGGGTTTTCTTGGTTTTTATGTATTTTAGGGATAATGTAAAACGTAGGGTGATTGAATTCTTCAGTTCTCAAATAGTCATATTCTTTCTTAGTTAACAAGCCCACTTCTTTTCCTAGTGTCAAAATGGAATTTAATTTTTTAACCACCAGATGGAAAGGATTTGCAGTCACTTTCCTATATGTGGATGAGTCACTCAATAAGCGCTTCACCTCCCTGACATAGTCTTGTTCATTCAAAATCACTACATTGCCCCCTTTATCACTTCTCTTAATGACAATATCTTTGGTCTCTTTTAGTTCTTTAAGAGCTTTTCTTTCTTTTTTGGTAAGGTTATCGCCAATTGGCATTTTCCACTCAAGATTTTTAAGGTCATCAGCAACAAAATCTAGAAATGTCGAGATCCTCATATTGGAACGAATTTTCGGCATTTTTGTCGATCTAATATTTAGATCAACCTTTCTAATTATATTGTTGGAATTATCCAAGTCTGTTATACTTTCATCACCATCCTCATTTTCCTCTATGAGAGATATCAACATATCCAGTATCTTGCGGTCCTCCATGGACGAGTCGGAGGCCATATCCTCCAAAATGGTAGGATTACCCATACATCCCTATGAACTGTGGATTTGAACATTTGCATGTGAGTTGTTTATATATCTTATTAAATACTCATTGTGAAACTTATTACGCTATGAGAGATTCTTGCTATGCTTATGTTATCTGGGAGAGACGTATATCGTGCTGTGACCAGGAGCCAGTGTATCCTGAATACCTACCGGATGGGAATCCTATGGGAGATTGGCTGGTGATTTCTATCTATGGTGGATCAAGATCCTGAGTGATCTTAAAGGTGTATAGGCCCTTTGGGCCGTAGAGTGGAGGTGAGGGGGCAATTTTACCACAGGAGGAGAGTCACTTACCATCACTTGAAGCTATTGTGTGATCACTTGCATTGCATCATATTGCTTGGAGTTGAACACTACGGCATAGTGTTATCAACTTTTTGTGATATCTAATTTGCTCACATTCACATCAGTGAGTGGCACTGGGGGACACGTTTATTATTGAGATTTATTTCTCTAAATAATCACATTGTTTGGTCACCTTTTTTGCATGCATAGATGTGTGACATATTACTGTGATTAGTTTTTCATATATATGTTATTCACATTATATGTCTAGCGCTGCACTAATTGATTATATGTGATTGTATTATTACTGTTGGGTACCAGTTTGAGTGTTAGCGGCTCTTTGATTGGTATAGGGACTCCATTGAGCACAGGAGGACTACGTATTATTATACTAAAGAATATAATATGATGTGACCAAGGTGACTTTTGTTAATCCAGATATGGTGTGATTCAACAGTGCAGGTGAGCGGCAGGCATATAGTTAAAGTGCGCACTCACCGGATATGCATAGAATATGCGCAGTATATAAATCAATGAAGATCCGCCCGGAGTTCCTCTTAAGGATGGTACTGGAGATGTCAGCCCAGGGTGGATGGATAACATCAAGGTTGGCACTGTGTCCGGAAGACCCCTTTAAGGATATGGACGCAGCAACCTCTTCTGGATAAGGGAATGGTCACCGTGGGGGGGGGACTCTGGGGGATTAAAAGCTCACCTTGCAAAGCCTTTGGATATGCTGTAGGCAAAAGCAGACAAACCAGGGGCTATCCAAATAGATTGGTGAAATTCTGGTCTATTTTGCAGATGCCGTTATAGGTCCCTGAATTAAGTCATATAGTAACATAATCAGCTCTTGTAAATCGAAAATATAGAATTCCGTAGACTGTTATCCAAAATTGTGCTCTGTCATTGTATAAAACACATTGTTGGGCGGCACAGTGGCTAAGTGGTTAGCATGTCTGCCTGGCAGTACTAGCGGCGCCGGTTCAAATCCCAACTACAGCACAATCTGCCTGGAGTTTGCATGTTCTCCCGGTGCCTGCATGGGTTTCCTCCAGGTACTCCAGTTTTCTCCCACACTCCAAAGACATGCTGGTAGGTTAATTGGCTCCTGTCTAAATTGGCCCTTGTATGTGTATGTATGAATGTAAGTTAGGGACCTTAGATTGTACACCCTTTGAGGGTTAGGGACCGATGTGAATGTACAATATATATGTAAATTGATGACTCTATATAAGTACTTGAAATAAATAAATAATAATAACGGCATCTGCAAAATAGACCAGAATTTCACCAATCTATTTGGACAGCCCCTGGTTTGTCTGCTTTCGCCTACAGCATATCCAAAGGCTTTGCAAGGTGAGCTTTTAATCCCCCAGAGTCCCCCCTCCCCCCACGGTGACCATTCCCTTATCCAGAAGAGGATGCGTCCATATCCCTAAAGCTGTCTTGCGGACACAGTGCCAACCTTGATGTTATCCATCCACCCTGGGCTGACATCTCCAGTACCATCCTTAAGAGGAACTCCGTGCGGATCTTCATTGATTTATATACTGCGCATATTCTATGTGTATCCGGTGAGTGCGCACTTTAACTATATGCCTGCCGCTCACATGCACTGTTGAATCACACCATATCTGGATTAACAAAAGTCACCTTGGTCACATCATATTATATTCTTTCTTCATCATTTTTATATCCATATATTATTCCTATTTAGAACTTTATGTATTTTATATATTTGATATATTTGATTTTATTCATTTTTCTATGTGAAGACTGAATGTGGCTGCAGGACAAGTAAGTGGTGAACTTTTGCCCCACTAGAACATCAGGGAGTACAAAGGACACTTTGCCTAATAGACTTCTAGGAATGTTTTTGGGGTACAGGCCCTGACAGAAAGATCACAGATGGGGTGGGGTAACCAAGGACACCATCTTAATGGTGTCCTTGGTTACAGCCAGCAACTGACCACTAATGCTGTGGGTGGGGAGTGTTATAAAGCCTGATACTGAGTGTAAGGGACCACCCGGCGGTACCACTAGCACTCCACTAACTAGGCGTTTCCAGAGCACGGAGTCTAAGTCCCAGGGTGCTTGTTCACCAGGGCCCCTGATGGTGGGGATGGACTTGGAGCCCCCCGAGACCAGGTCGTGACTACTGGGCAAACCCGTTAGTGGTAGTGGTATTCGCCGAGGGCTCCTGCGGGGAAGAGCCTGATATGAGGAGGTCAGGAGACCCCACTGGGAGGGATGGACGGATGGATGGATGGCTGAGCAGGTGCGGGGTCAGACAAGCCGGGTCGGTAACAGGGAGGACGGTACGGTACAAGGCAGCGGGCAGAGAATAGTCGGGTCACACGCCAGGCCAGCAACAGCAGGTCAGATCCAATAGGGGGCATTCAAGAGAGAGGTCGGGCAAAGCAAGGGTCAGGGCAGGAGAAATACAGCAAGGTCAAGCACAATCCGGGTCAGCAACTTACAATTCACAGGTTCGCAGATACAGGATACAGGTAAGACCAGAAGGCACTGAATGACAGCTCAGGGCCATTTAAATATCCCGCCCTGCGCTGCCATTGGTGCCCAGCGGGCGGCCGCGGCTTCTACTGCGCATGCACGAACTCGAACGCCGCGGCCGGCCCGGACCTAATGCTCGAGTCCCTGCACAGGGCGGCACACTGCGCCTGCGCCGGGACCATCGCGGCGGGGACCGAGGGGATCCCTGACATTGCCCCCCCCCCTACGGGCAACCTCCGGATGCCCACCCGATCTCTCCACCACGGGTGATCGCGAAAGAACCTCCGGACAAGTCTAGGTGCATGGACATTATGGGCTGGTTCCCAAGAATTGTCCTCAGGGCCATAGCCCTTCCATTTGATTAGGAATTGGGTCTGGCCCCCCCTCCTTCGGCACTTCAAGATTGATTCCACCTCAAATTCTTCTTCCCCTTCTACCGATATGGCCTGCGGAGGTCTAGATTCTCGTTCAGGGAAGGTATCTAGGACCACTGGCTTCAGCAGGGACACATGGAAGACTGGGTGGATCTTGAGTGTGTCAGGGAGGACAAGTTCGTAGGCCACCTCGTTGACCATCCGCTTAACGCAAAAGGGTCCTATAAATTTAGGGCCTAATTTCTTTGAGGGGCAAAGCATCTTTAAGTTGGAAGTAGACAACCAAACCTTCTCACCGGGTCGCAACACCAGATCTCCCCTTCGTCTCTTGTTAAATGCCCTCTTGTAGTCATCTTGGGCCCGAATTACGGCTTCCTGTAGCTTCTTGTTGTTCGAGGAGAAGAACGTCAATGTATCCTGTGTTGCTGGAATTGGGCATTCAGGGACCAAGTCCGGGAGGAAGGTAGGGTGAAACCCATAATTGGAAAAGAACGGGGACTGCCCCGTTGCCGAATGGCACGCGTTGTTGTACGCGAATTCCGCCAAGGGTAGAAGTGGTATCCAGTCATCCTGGGCAAAAGATGTATAGCAGCGCAGGTACTGCTCCAGAGTCTGGTTGGTTCTCTCGGTCTGTCCGTTGGACTGAGGGTGGAATGCAGAAGAGAGGGACAGTTGGATGTTCAGAGCTTTACACAGAGCCCTCCAAAATCTTGAGGTAAACTGAACCCCTCGGTCAAAGACGATGTCTTCAGGGACCCCGTGCAGTCTTACAATCTCTCGAATGAATACTCGCGCAGTTTCGGCTGCCGACGGAGTCTTCCTTAATGGTATAAAGTGGGCCATCTTAGATAAACGGTCCACAGCCACAAGAATTGCTGTGTGGTCTCGTGAAGGTGGGAGCTCGACTATGAAATCCATTGAAATTTTCTGCCAAGGCCGTTCGGGAATCGGTAAAGGCCGCAGAAGACCCCAAGCCTTGCACCTTGATGGTTTGTTCCTCTGGCAGGTGATGCAGGAGTTAACGTAGTGTTTGCAGTCTTTTGCCATGTCAGGCCACCAGAAAGAGCGTCGGAGGAGCTCTAAGGTCTTGGCCGACCCAAAGTGCCCTGCCATCGGGTGGTCATGGCAATGACCCAAGAACAGAGTTCGGATTTCCTCTGGCACCACAATCCGATCTTCCTTCCACAGGAGTCCCCCCTTGTTCTGGAGGGGCACCCCGGCTGGGATGGATATGGCCGTGGACGCCTATATTATCTTGGAACGAAGGTCCGTCTGGAGCGCCAAGAAGTTTCCCGAAGACAGGATAGTGTCGGGCGCTGGGACCTCCTTGGCGTCCTCGTACATGCGTGACAATGCATCTGGCTTCGTATTCTTTGATCCCGGCCTGTATGTAATGTGGAAATTGAATCTTGAGAAGAACAGTGCCCATCTTGCCTGTCGTGGGCGTAAGCGTTTGGCGGTCCTCAGGTACTCCAGATTCTTATGATCCGTATATATTAAGATGGGGTGTGAGGCACCTTCCAGCAGGTACCTCCATTCCTCTAACACTGTCTTAATCGCCAGAAGTTCACGATCTCCGATATCGTAGTTCCTTTCCGCCGGGGTGAGTTTCCGTGAGAAGAATGCCACAGGGTGGAGCAATTCCCTGGTGCCCTTTCGCTGGGATAGGATGGAACCTACCGCATTCTCTGACGCATCTACCTCCAAGATGTAGGGTAAGGCGGCATCGGGGTGACCCAGGATGGGTGCCGAAGTGAATAGTTTCTTCAAAGCTTCAAAAGCTTCCTGCGCCTCTGGCGTCCACCTGAATCGAGTTCCAAGCTTGGTTAGCTGAGTAATGGGGGAGACCAGACCCGAGAAGTTCTTGATGAACTTGCGGTAAAAGTTTGCGAACCCGACAAACCGTTGGACGCCCTTCCTGTCTGTGGGTTCAGGCCAATCCAGTATTGCAGAGACTTCCTGAGGGTCCATCTCGACCCCCGCGGTGGAGATAATCAGACCCAGAAAAGTAATACTAGACTGTTCGAAGCAACATTTGTCAGCTTTGGCGTATAAGCCGTGCTGCCGCAACCGCCCTAATACCTTTGCTACGTGAACCCTGTGCTCCCCCAGAGAAGGTGAAAAAATCAAAATATCGTCTAAGTAGACTATAACAAAGACATCCAGGAAATCCCTAAAAATGTCGTTCACAAAGTGTTGGAAGGTGGCCGGTGCATTGCACAGACCGAACGGCATGACCAGATATTCGAAGTGGCCGAAGCGGGTGCGGAATGCCGTTTTCCATTCGTCCCCCTCCCTTATGCGAACCAGGTTGTACGCTCCCCTTAAGTCCAGTTTTGTGAACACCACTGCCGCCTTTAAACTCTGGAATAACTCAGGTACCAACGGCAGGGGGTAACGGTTTTTGATTGTAACTCTATTCAATTCCCGGTAATCAATACACGGTCTGAGGGTCTTGTCCTTTTTTTCTACAAAGAAAATCCCTGCCCCTGCAGGAGAGGTAGAGGGGCGGATGAATCCCTTCTGCAGGCTGTCCTCAATGTATTCCCTCAGGGCCCCCAATTCGAGCTCCGAAAGGGGGAAGATCCGCCCGAAAGGGATCTCTGAGC
This sequence comes from Staurois parvus, assembly GCF_062004578.1. Taxonomy (NCBI): domain Eukaryota; kingdom Metazoa; phylum Chordata; class Amphibia; order Anura; family Ranidae; genus Staurois; species Staurois parvus. The sequence continues at coordinate 1,972,816 of NW_028318030.1, forward strand.
CAGGTAACAGGTCGATAGGACAGTCATACGGGCGGTGGGGGGGTAGAGTATCTGCTCCCCGTTTACTGAATACATCGAGGAATACATGGTAGGCTGCAGGAATGACCTGCCTTAAGTCGGCATCCCCCTCTGAGCACACAAGGACCTGGGGAACCCCCGGGCCCGAAGTGCGGCAGTGTTCCCGACAGTATGAGGAAGGGAACGAGACTACCCTGGTTTCCCAGTCAATCTGGGGGTTATGAGCCCGTAACCACGGAAGCCCCAGAATGACTGGAAAAAGGGGTGATGCGATGGCATCCAAGCGGAGGAGTTCCTGGTGTTGGCTGGCAATGGTGGTAGAAATGGAAGGGGTCTCCTGGTTAACCACCCCTGATCTTATCCGGGACCCATCGGCCAGAAATATGTTGAACCCCTTTTCTTTTGGTTGGAGGGGAATACCCTGCTGGTGAGCAAAATTAATATCTACAAAACAGCTGCATGCCCCCGAGTCAATTATGGCTGTCACTTCCACGGTCCTTTCTGGCAGCTGAAAGGAGAGGGGTACAACTAAGTATTGGGAAGAATGAACATCGCCAACAGATAAGGAAGAAGAGGTGCACTTACTCAGTTTCTGCGGGCAGGATCGTACCATGTGACCAGCTTCACCACAGTAGAGGCATAGGTTCTGGGAGCGTCTGCGCTGGCGTTCCTCTGGAGATAGCTTAGGTCGCGCCAGGCCTAGCTGCATGGGTTCAGGAGTATCCTCCGGTGGTGGGTTCAGGAACTGTGGCCTAGTGGATTGGCTGTGACCCTGGAAAGACCCCCAGGTACCTCCTCGACCCTGACCGGACCTCTCAAACCTGCGTTCCCGCAGTCTTTGGTCAATCTTGATGGTTAGTGCAATTAAGTCTTCAAGCGCCTCAGGCATTTCTACCCGGGCGAGCTCGTCTTTCAGGGCCTCTGACAGGCCCATACGGAACTGGTGCACAAGGGCAAACTCGTTCCAGCGTGTGTCCCCCATCCAACGCCTAAAGTCAGAGGCGTACTCCTCCGCCGCCCGTCGGCCCTGCCGGAGTGTGTAAATGGTTGCTTCGGCCGAAGCTGCCCGCTGTGGGTCATCATATAAGATGGCCATTGCGTCAAAAAAAACGTTAACTGAGCCTAGGTGGGGGTCATTATTCCCTCTCAGTCGGTGGGCCCAGTCTTGGGGTTCACCCTGCAGGAGGGAGATGACAAACCCCACCTTTACTGATTCCGTCAAAAAGGTACGAGGTTGCAACTCAAAATAGAGAAGGCAGGATTCACGGAACGACCTGAAGCGTGTGCGGTCCCCGTGAAAACGCTCTGGTAGGGGTACCCGGAGTTCGGCCATAGGAAGTGATGCGGGGGCCCCTGAAGCAGGCCCAGGGGCCGCTACGGGCGGAGGTGCAGGGGTCGGGGCCTGTGGTGCAGGGGCAGATATCGTGCAGGCCTGGAACCAATTTTCAATCTGTAAACACCTGTCCTGTAATACGTTTACAGCTTGCGTCAGGGAAGCCAGGTGCCTACAAACTTCCTCCAGCGGGGAGGGTCCTCCTCGAGGCTCCGTCATGGCCTTCTGGTACTGTAAGGGACCACCCGGCGGTACCACTAGCACTCCACTAACTAGGCGTTTCCAGAGCACGGAGTCTAAGTCCCAGGGTGCTTGTTCACCAGGGCCCCTGATGGTGGGGATGGACTTGGAGCCCCCCGAGACCAGGTCGTGACTACTGGGCAAACCCGTTAGTGGTAGTGGTATTCGCCGAGGGCTCCTGCGGGGAAGAGCCTGATATGAGGAGGTCAGGAGACCCCACTGGGAGGGATGGACGGATGGATGGATGGATGGCTGAGCAGGTGCGGGGTCAGACAAGCCGGGTCGGTAACAGGGAGGACGGTACGGTACAAGGCAGCGGGCAGAGAATAGTCGGGTCACACGCCAGGTCAGCAACAGCAGGTCAGATCCAATAGGGGGCATTCAAGAGAGAGGTCGGGCAAAGCAAGGGTCAGGGCAGGAGAAATACAGCAAGGTCAAGCACAATCCGGGTCAGCAACTTACAATTCACAGGTTCGCAGATACAGGATACAGGTAAGACCAGAAGGCACTGAATGACAGCTCAGGGCCATTTAAATATCCCGCGCTGCGCTGCCATTGGTGCCCAGCGGGCGGCCGCGGCTTCTACTGCGCATGCGCGAACTCGAACGCCGCGGCCGGCCCGGACCTAATGCTCGAGTCCCTGCACAGGGCGGCACACTGCACCTGCGCCGGGACCATCGCGGCGGGGACCGAGGGGATCCCTGACACTGAGTGCCAGTGCTGGTGGTGGGGGGTTATTGTTGTAGCCAGGCAATGGCCACCAATGCTGGAGGGGAGGAAGTATTGTTTCAGCCAATCATTGACCACCATTTTTGGGGTGGGTATTGTTACAGTCAGCTACTGACCACCAATCCTGGGGGTAGGGGGGTAATTTTACAGCCAGTTACTCCCTGGGGGGGAGTTTATTTTTACAGCCAGCAACTTACCACCAATGCTGGGGGGGGCTATTACAGTATTTCAGGAAGCCACGAACCACTAACAATGAGGGATTATTGTTCCAGGCAGTCAATGACCACCAATGCTGGGGGAAAGGTAATATTTACAGCCAGCCTCTGACCACTAATGCTGGGGGAATTATATTTGCAGCCAGCTACTGACCACCTATTTGCCTCTACACCCATACTGAACCTCTGGCTGATTTGCCTGGAAATCATTCATTTAGTGGTGGTATTACAACTGTCACTAAATGAATGACTTCCTGCTTGCCCTCTGGCTTGTTTCACATAGTAAGCTTACATGAATTCCAGGTGATGTCAAGTCACATACGATTATGTCACTTTCCTTGTACATTTGTTAATATTAAGCATCTGGCCAGGAAGATGCTATTTGCAGCAAGAGTGTGATACAAGAGGATTGTTGGCCCAGGTCATTGTGCATCATTCATCGTGATTGAAGGAGGATCTGCTATGCTAGATGATGTGATTGGAAATTAATTTACATATTTTTTTAAACAAAATACTTGGCAATAGTATGTATGAATGTAAGTCAAGGACCTTACATTGTAAGCTTCTTGTGAGCAGGGACTGATCGGAATGTACTGTATAATAAATATGTAAAGCGCTGAGTAAATTGACAACGCTACATAAGTAAGAACAAAACATATAAACAGCGTTTACACCACAAAATATACACAACCCACTCAAATAAAAGTCCCAATAAGTCAAAATAGAAGATATATGTAATTAAATAAATGTCCCCACATGCATGTACAGTATCATGTGCTCAAGATAAAGTCTAAACTGGAACCATTGTGCTTATATGTATTTTCTACCACCACATGCTCCAATCTACCATGTGACCAGGAAACACTCCGCAGTCACCAGATAATAATGACCTCTTGCTATGAACAAGAAGGTCAAGAGCTCTTGTTGTAACTCCTTAAATGCCAGGAGCACCGCATATGGAACCTTGAACCACCATCCACTTCTTCAGGCAGATTAAGACTGCTGGATCACATATCACAAAACAAATCCTCCGGACATGAAAGGGTATTAGAGAAAGAAGAGAAGTCCTCCTATAGCGTAAAACTATTTTATTTGAACATAAAATGCCAAATGTACATTTGCACAGATGTACAGTAATGTAAACAACTTAGGAAGAGCTGCCAGTTACTCAGCAAGTGTTCCAGCCAGACAGGAAATGACGTACTGTAAAGTTTCGCCTGGCGCTTTTCTTCATCAGTGTGCAATGTCCTCAGAATCTGGAAGAGCGAGCAGAACTGCCCACTGCACCCAACATCCTGCTCTCTCTTGGGCCACTGAAAAACGGGAGTTCCATTTAGTGCAAGCTCAGGTGGGTCATCCATGTGTTCTTCCAGAAGCTTAGGCAATATGGTAAAGCAGGGAAAAGGGAAGCTGATGAGACATAAGACAGGTGCAGCCACAGACACAAATCTTACTCACCTCAGATGTCCAGTCAGCTGAGGTGAGGGAGGATTGTTGTATGTGGCTGCACCTGTTTACTGTCTCATCAGCTTCCCTCTTCACTGCTTTACTATATTGTCTGAGCTTTTGGAAGAACACACACACAAACCACCTGAGCTTGCACTTGCTAGAATTTCCATCTTTCAGTGGCCCAAAAGAGTGCAGGATGCTGGGTGTAGTAAGTGGTTCCCCCAGCTCTGCTTTCTGTATAAAGTCCGAAGGTGAATACTGCGACTTCCTGCTCCTGGGGACATCGCATACTGATGGCAAAATGCATAGGGAAGAACTTCCAGAGTGTCACTTATGGTCCAGCTGGAATCCATGTTGGGTAACTGGTGGCTCTTCCTAAGATGTTTACATTACCATACATCTGTGCAAATGTATATTTGGCATTTTAATTTCTAATAAAACAGTTTTATACTATGGAAGGACACCCCTTCTCTCTGTAACACCTTTGCATGTCCGGAGGATTTGGGCAACTGTTTTGTGGTGCGTGATCTAGCGGTCCTAATTAGCCTGGAGAAGTGGATGCTGGTTCAAGGTTCCCTATCCGGTGGTTCTGGCATTTAAGGAGTTACAAGAGCTCTTGACTCTCTTGTTCATAGCAAGAGGTCAATATTATCTGATGAGTGTGAAGTGTTTGCTGGTCACATGGTGGATAGGAGCATGTGGTGGTTGAAATTACATACAAGCACAGCGGGTTCAGTTTAAAATTTATCTTGAGCACGTGATATGTGCGCCTGGGGGCATTTATTTATTTACATATACTGTATCTTCTATTTTGACTTACCGGGACTTTTGTTTGAGTGGGTTGTATATATGTTTTGGTGTAAGTGCTGTTTATAAGTTTTGTTCTTGCTTTTACACTGATTTGTGTTTGGAACAGCAGCTGCATTTTTCTGTTTATTTTTATTATGTTTAGGGGGACAGGTTTTATTTGTTTTGTTATATTTCAGTGCTACACAAGTACCTCAAATAAATAAATAATTAAAATAAATGCATTTGACAAATGTCTAAATATCCTGGGACATAAAAAAAACTGCAACTACCATGTTTTATTTTATAAGTCTGCTGCTTAAAAAAAATCCATATTGTTTTAGGAGTTTAAAGCGGAGCTCCACCCAAAAGAGGAAGTTACGCTTTAAGCCTTTGTCCCCTGCTCCCCATTAAGGATTGGCACCTTTGGGGAGTGGGGGGGGAGCGGGTACCCGAATTTTACAGGTACCCGCTCCCACTTCCGCTGCAAACGCCTAGGCGATTGGAAGCGGAAGTTGTCCTCCTCCTCCCTCCCCGTAGTCTTCTGGGACACGTGACAGGTCCCAGAAGACGACGGAGCCATTCACAAAGCGCAGCGTTTCTTGCGCATGTGCAGTGGGCACCCGGCTGTGAAGCCACAAGCTGTCACAGCCAGGTGCCCACACTGAATATGCCGGGCGCCAGGGAGAGAAGACGGCTGGTGAAACCAGCGGTGGTGAGGACACTGCTGGACCAAGGAACAGATAAGTGTCTGTATTTTAAAAGTCGGCAGCTACATTTTTTGTAGCTGCTGACTTTTTTTTTCAGGTAGAACTCCGCTTTAAGTACATTTTTATAACTTGTTTGTAAAAAAATACTAATTTTGTTAATGTATTTAAAAAATAAAAATTGGTCTGACAGCAAAAGGTTAAACAGCATTAATCCTTACATGCATTTTTGATTTTTTTTTTTTTACTTTTTCTTTTTATGTAATTTTTTCTTTTTCTCTATTCTTTTTTGTTTTATTTTTTGGCTCAAAACACAAAAGTGTTGTCTGTTTTTTTAATATTATAATCACAGCATCAGAAAATCATATTCTGGTGTTTAAAAATAACTTCAATACTTACTATTGTTAATATACTTTATTTATTATGGGTAAAATGTAGAACATGTAATTAAAGTAACTACAAGATGCTGATATGTGTTGCCTCTTTACCTTACTTGAATGACACAAGGTCATAAAGATTATAGTTAATAGGAAAAAAAAATAATCCAACATTACCGTCTCAGGCAAACAATACAAAAGTAATTTTATTCAGTTTAAAAATCAATGCTTGCCTGCTTCTGTGAGGCGAGGAATTATTTACTGGTTGGTAAATAGGTTATTATGACATCCAATGTGTATATGTTTTGTATAAGCCTTAACATGGTAATGCAAATGTTTTTTAAATCTTTTTAAATATGCAGCTTTCCTTGTACAGACTCATACTGTTATGGGCAACAACTGCTAGCTGTGTTCCTGTATTTTCACTAGGGATGTAATTCAAGTTTGAGGTGATGCATGGTGCACATCAAACTCTCACTGTTTGTGGATTGTGGACAAAGTGGACTAAAAGGTCAATTTTGGCTGAGTTTGACTGTCCGAGCCTCCTGCTGTAGTCATTCAGCTAGTGCCAGACTTACTACTAGTGATGAGCTGAACTGCCCTGGGTTCTCTTCAAGCAGGGTTTGGTGAACTTCAAAGAAATTTGGATGCTGAACCCAAAACCTCACTGAAATCAGAAGCAAATCTGTCAAGTTAAAAATGCTAATTTTCTAGGCTAATAGGCAACAGGTTCTCAAAAACAAGCATGGGGTAGACACTGACCATGAAACATGCAAAAATGAAAAAGGAAAAAAAAAAACATTTTTTAAATTTCATGTGGCTAGGAGCAACGATTTTTTTTAAAACACTGATATTTACACAGAAAAAAAAAATAATTTTAACCACTTGCCATCAAGGGCTATTTTAAAATTTTGCACATACATGTTAAAAATCTGCATTTTTTGCTAGGAAATTACTAATTACAAATATTATATATGTTCTGAAAGTAAAGGTCCTGGAAATAAAATGGTGGCTGTTGCAATTTATTATGACACACAATATTTGCACAGCCGTTTATCAAATGCAAATTTTCATGAAAAAATACACTTAAAAATACAAACACAATATTAGCTCTGGTGAGTTCATTTAATCTCCTTTGGTGGTGGATTTTTCACAATTGGTTCAAGTTACTGAAGATATATATATATTTTTTTTTTTGGACACTAATATATATATATTTTTTGGACACTAATTTATGTTTTGGTCACTATAATTATTTATTTAAAATACTAAATGTTTTTTTGGATGATGATATACACCTTTGTATAAGTTTGTTATTAGCGCATACCTTTTAATTAGGATTATTGTTGCCAAAATTTATTTTGGGTGGGATATGCTGCTGACACTTTGGTGTTTTTTGTAAGTGGCGCTTTTTTCTTTTTTAATTTGGTATTGATTGTAACTTTTTTGGAGTGATTAAGAAGAGCTGCCATGGATATCTTTGGGTATATGGAAAAAAGAAAGGTGGATTTAGTTGAAGTATTTAACCCTATAGGGGGAAAAAATGGAGTGAAATTGGAAGATATTTTTAAAAATTTAAAGCACTTGTTAGAAAAACAGATTCGTATTTGGTGGGATGTGAACAGGGTAATTGGTTTCAGAGAGGAGGTTTTCAGGGTAATTTTTCCAATAGAGGGGGTTTTCAGGACCCAAGCAGAGGATGGGACCCAGAGATGAGATATTACAATCCCAATTACAGGGGATGGAAGTAAAGAGATACATATGGTATGAAAAACAATGGATGAGGTATAGAGGAAAAAGAGGAGGTAAATGAAAACGAAAAGAAAAGGATAAGAGATCTATAGGCACTGGAATTTTTAATTTAAGTGATGTTCGTCTTACTGAAAAAGAGTTAATAAGTTTTAGATTTAGGGCTAAAATATATACCCAGAAAAAATGTAAATAAATTCAATGTTTTTATCGATCTGCAAAAATTTGTTAGAAAGCTGAACATAAAAATTAGTTTTTTGAGAAAACTAAAGATAATTAGAAAGAGGGGATTAGTAAAGTACCTGCAAAGGTCTACATGCATAGTAATCTGAAGAACTCTTCTACGTTTAATCCTAAAAATATAGAGAATGTATATCTAGATGTTTTTTAAAAAAATGGTTGAGACTGAAATTAAAGATATGAATTTTAATTTTTTTTTATGGAATTGAGAGAGTAAAAAGCCATTGGAGGGGTTCAGATCTGATTAAAGAAATATCAAAAAAGGAGACTTTTTGGATATATGAATTGGAGTCTTTAGTATCAAGAGGTTTAAACATAGATATTTATTATCTGCTTTAAATATTGATATACATATAGTGTTTGTTATATGTGTAATGTATTTTAATTTTCTTTATATTTTTTATAAATGTCTGTAATTTGATTTAATTTGGAGAAGAGTTGTGCTTTAAGTTCTGTGCATGGCCCTTTAAGGGTTTTCTGTGGTTTGAAGAGCCACGCACAGGATAGTATATATTGCTTTTCTGCATATATATATGTTTTTATATTTTTATATATGTTTTTTTATGGGTATTTTTGAAGGAGAGCGATATTGCGCTGATTCAAACCTGCAGGGTATATATATTTAGCTTTTTTTATGTAGTAGAGTGTATATGTATAATTAAATTGGGAAACACCTGTTCAAGCCGGCGTGATTAAGGAGACTAGGAACGCAGTGATTGGCTGGGTGTTAAAATTATGTAGATGAAGGTTGGTATTTATGAGAGCTGTCTGAAGTTCCCATTTGTACCGCCCCTTGATGACGTCGGTGTGATGAAACTGGTTGGGTGTGGCCTACTAGATGTGGATGTTAGAGAGCCTTGCTTCTCACCTTTTTTTGCGATTGAAGCTGGTGTCTGTTGGACACCTTGTTTGTGTTTTTCCTTATACCTTTTTTATTAAAGAGATAAATGAAAAAAAAAAAAAACGTATTGCAATATTATGTTCTCTTTTTTGTCCCTGAGTGTACTGTATGCTCTCATGGAGGTATGAGAAAGAGTGGAGAAGTTCATCATAAGAGCTTGGGCTGCAAAGTTGTTTGTCTGTGATTATTATTATCCGGAAGTGTCTGAAACATCACCATATCTATTTGGATATCGTGTTCATTGCTCCCAGAGCACAAGCGCTGTTGCTGGTTTATAATTTGACCAGCCATTAGCTCTGGTGAGTTCATTTAATCTCCTTTGGTGGTGGATTTTTCACAATTGGTTCAAGTCACTGAAGATATATATATATATATATTTTTTTTTTTTTTTTGGACACTAATATATATATTTTGTTGGACACTAATTTATGTTTTGGTTACTATAATTATTTATTTAAAATACTAAATGTTTGTTTGGATGATGATATACACCTTTGTATAAGTTTGTTATTAGCGCATACCTTTTTAATTAGGATTATTGTTGCCAAAATTTATTTTGGGTGGGATATGCTGCTGACACTTTGGTGCTTTTTGTAAGTGGCGCTTTTTTCTTATTTAATTTGATACAATATAATACCCACTGTTTTGGTAAAAATTTTAAAGATGATGTTGCACTGAGTAAATAGATACAAAACATGTTAAGACTTAAAATTGTGCACGCCTGTGAAATGGCTATAAGCTATGGTACCTAAATTTATCTGTAATCAACTCTTGAAAAACTTTTACAGGTTACCAGTTTAGAGTTCAACATAAACACTGGTGTTAGATTTGTATGTTTGCGAGTTTGAAATTTTGTGTGAGCATTATTTATTTATTTATTTATTTAAATGTATATTTTTTTACACTTTTTTTTTTACTTTTTTACATTTTTCGGTCAATTTTATTACTATCACAAGGGTTGAACACAACCACTTGTGATAGCTTTGGCCAGTTATGAAGAGATCAGCGGTTTTGAGACCCCTGATCCCTCCTCTGCCCTCCAAGGCAGCCAATCAAATACAGATCTGTTTGATTAGCTGCTTCTCTGGCTGTACCAGGGAAACAGGGAAACACAGAACTGAAATCGGATGTGATGAAATCATATGTGCCATATAATAGTTTCATTCTTCACAGAAAAGATCAGGGAGCCGATACTTTTCCATCTCCTCTGTGGGCAGCCAACCTGACTGTTTACAGCAGCGGGAATGGTGGTGGGTGGTGGCTGGCTCTAAAAAAACAATTCCAGGATCACGGCTGAAGCTCCAGCCATGATCCTGGTCAGGGGCGGACTGACAAAAGGGGATCATGGGGCCCCCTGGCAAAAGGGGATCATGGGGCCCCTGTGTCCTTGCCCACACTCAAACCACATCCAAAAAAGCCTATGTACCAGGGAAATATCATGGGGCCCCCTACTGACCCCTGGCCCTCGGGCAGTGCCCGAGTTCCCCAACGGTCAGTCCACCCCTGATCCTGGTATAACCGCACAAGGTTACATATATAAGGATGCCTAAGGAGGGGAAGTGGTTAAGTTGCTGGCTAATGATATCTACCTTTCAGCTTCTATTTTCTAAAAGGAGAAACAGCACACAGACCCTGAAGTTCCCCCAAAATACACACAGCAGCGTTGTTTTGTATTGTTGGGGACCTTTGGAGGGGGTGTGTGCATTTTGTAAAGAGGCCCCTGGAATAACAAAAAATAAAATAACAAAAATACTTTTCTCATAAGCAGACTTTTATTAGTACCACTGGAGACAATTATAAAAATATCTACATAGTTATCTACTAATTGTTAACACAAACATATCTATCCCTAGACAGAAGGGTGCTTGATACCATTAACAATCTAATACATTCTCAAAACTTATAATATTCTGAATATATTGAAAGACCAGCTGAGGTCTTAGCCAATGGGGTGTGTCCTTCTACGTTTCAACTCATTTTATGGATTATATTGGCTTTTTTAGGATGAATTTGTACCATGCTAACTGTAATGAAAGAACTCAATTAAATACTTAATTTTTGTTTGAGCAATTACACATATACAAATGTAACATTACCACACATGCATGGATAAGCTGCATGATAACTCTTCAAGTACATGTAATGTACACTGTATAAGAGTTGTATATGATGTTGATTATGTTATACTGTATGTATAAGTTATATAAGTTATACTTGTATAATATATTTTGAGATTATATTAGGTTGTCAATGGTGTCAAACTCCTTTCCTTGTTAATATGGATGTAGTTAACATTCTTCTTATTATTATTATTATACAGAATTTGTATAGCACCAACAGTTTGTGCAGCGCTTTACACTATAAAGGAGACAGTACAATTACAATACATTTCAGTACAGAAGGAATTTGAGGGCCCTTCTCGTGGAGCTTACAATCTAAAGGAAGGGGGAGGTGATACAAAAGGTGATAGCTGCGGGGGATGATCTGGTTGAGGTGATTCAAGTACAGTTCTTATGTGGAGGTGGGGTAGGCTTCCCTGAATAAGTGAGTTTGCAAAGATCGCCTATAGGCAGACAGGGTGGGGACTGACTGGACATACTGTGGTAGGGCGTTCCAGAGAATGGGAGAAGCTCTGGAGAAGGCTTCTAACCTGGCTTTGTAAGCTGTGGCTAGTATTTTGAATTTTATACATTGGGTTAGTGCAGCGGTTCTCAACCTGTGGGTCGCGACCACTTTGGGGGTCGAACAACCCTTTCACAGGGGTCTCCTAAGACCATCGGAAAACACATATTTCCAATGGTCTTAGGAACCGAGACACTGCTCCTCTATCAGGCTCCAGGCGGGTCTGCCCACATGCAGATACGTCCACATTTCCCTGGACATGATGTGTGCGCGGGATGACATGCCGCCCCTGTCATCTGGCCACATCCCCGGGATCACTCAACAGCTCTGCCTCCTCGCCAGTGATTGGCCGCCGGAACTGTAGCTCAGGAGAGGCACACAGGCGGCCAATCACCGGTGAGGAGGAGGAGCCGAGCAGCAGCGTGAAGATCAAAGAAGATCGAGCAAGGGAGCGGCTGGAGAAGGAAGACAGCTGACAGGTAAGTGTCTGTAGCGTGCAGATGGTGCTGCTGCAGCCAGGTATGCTGGCTGTAGATGGGAGAGGGAGGGAGCCAGCCCAGGCTGGAGCAGGAGTCAGCAAGGTAAGTATCATTGGTGTCAGTAGGAGGAATAGTGCCCCATCATTGGTGTCACTAATACCAATGATGGGGCACTATTCTTCCCACTGACACCAACGGTGGGGCACTATTCCTCCCCCCACTGACACCAACGGTGGGGCACTATTCCTCCCCCCACTGACACCAACGGTGGGGCACTATTCCTCCCCCCCACTGACACCAACGGTGGGGCACTATTCCTCCCCCCACTGACACCAACGGTGGGGCACTATTCCTCCCCCCACTGACACCAACGGTGGGGCACTATTCCTCCCCCCACTGACACCAACGGTGGGGCACGATTCCTCCCCCCACTGACACCAACGGTGGGGCACGATTCCTCCCCCCACTGACACCAACGGTGGGGCACTATTCCTCCCCCCACTGACACCAACGGTGGGGCACTATTCCTCCCCCCACTGACACCAACGGTGGGGCACTATTCCTCCCCCCACTGACACCAACGGTGGGGCACTATTCCCCCCTCCACTGACACCAACGATGGGGCACTATTCCCCCCCCCCCGCTGACACCAACGATGGGGCACTATTCCCCCCCCCGCTGACACCAACGATGGGGCACTATTCCCCCCCCCGCTGACACCAACGATGGGGCACTATTCCCCCCCCCGCTAACACCAACGATGGGGCACTATTCCCCCCCCCGCTGACACCAACGATGGGGCACTATTCCCCCCCCCCGCTGACACCAACGATGGGGCACTATTCCCCCCCCCCCGCTGACACCAACGATGGGGCACTATTCCCCCCCCGCTGACACCAACGATGGGGCACTATTCCCCCCCCCGCTGACACCAACGATGGGGCACTATTCCCCCCCGCTGACACCAACGATGGGGCACTATTCCCCCCCCCCGCTGACACCAACGATGGGGCACTATTCCCCCCCCCTGCTGACACCAACGATGGGGCACTATTCCCCCCCCCACTGACACCAACGATGGGGCACTATTCCCCCCCCCCCCACTGACACCAACGATGGGGTACTATTCCCCCCCCTGACACCAACGATGGGGCACTATTCCCCCCCCCACTGACACCAACGATGGGGCACTATTCCCCCCCCCACTGACACCAATGATGGGGCACTATTCCTCCCCCCCCACTGACACCAACGATGGGGCACTATTCCTCCCACTGATGCCAACGATGGGGCACTATTCCTCCCACTGATGCCAACGATGGGACACTATTCCTCCCACTGATGCCAACGATGGGACACTATTCCTCCCACTGACATCAGTGATGTGGCACTACTCCTCTCACTGACACCATTGATGTGGCACTACTCCACCCACTGCAAAATTACGGTTATGAAGTAGCAACAAAAATAATTTTATGGTTGGGGGTCACCACAACATGAGGAACTGTATTAAAGGGTCGTGGCATTAGGAAGGTTGAGAACCACTGGGTTAGTGGAAGCCAGTGAAGGGACTGGCAGAGAGGGGCAGCAGTCGCTGATCGTTTGGTAAGGTGTATGAGTCTAGCAGCAGCATTCATAATAGACTGAAGGGGGGATAGCCTGTGTAACGGTAGACCAGTGAGGAGGGAATTGCAGTAATCAAGGCAGGATAAAATCACGGCTTGGATAAGTTGTTTTGTGGTGTCATTGGTCAGAAAGGGGCGGATTTTGGAAATGTTCTGGAGTTTGAGGTGGCCGGATTTAGCCAGTGATTGGATGTGGGGCCCAAAAGAGACACCAGAGTCTGGGATTACGCCTAGCACCTTGGCATGAGGGGAAGGACCAATGGTTGTGCTGTTGATCTTAATGGTAAAGTCGTGAGTGGAGGATAGGGGGGTAGGAAATATTACAAACTCGGTTCACATGTATTCTTACATTAGTCCATTGTGTAGTTTTTAGGATTATTTTGGATCCACCCATTTTTACCTGTGTACAATAAACTTATAGGTATTTTTATAATTGTTGCTCCCAGTTCCTTCTTTCTCCTGGGTGTTTTTCATTAGTTATAGATGTGGTACTCGGTTAGCCTTTCTAATATACTGATTCTAATACTTTCCTAAAAAGTATCTGGCAATTTAAATGGTGTATTTATTTTCTTTTTAAATGTCACTTTTGCTGTAACATATCTTATGGCAAGAATGAAAAGAATGAGTCTAGCATGTAATTTAAGGGGGGTACTACATAGAACCCCCCCCCCAAAAAAAAACCAAATGCATACTTCCCCCAGGAAATCTATACCAGACTATAAGGTCTGGTATGGATTTTAAGGGAGACTCCATGCCAAAAAACATAAAGTGTGAGGTCCCCCTGAAAATCCATACTACACCCTTAATGTCAAAAATGCAGCGCTTGAGCATGTAGTGAGAAGAAATTAGCGTATGCACATCCGGATTAAAAGAAATACATTAAAGGTATAACATGCACCAACTTAAACGCACAAATTAATGCAAACAATGGACGGGTAAGTATTAATGATTCATCCGACCAAAACAAAGTGCATATAGTGATAGGGATGTTAGAGTCATTAGAAGTGCATCCGTGTATCAATCAAATTCGTGACTTCCGTGATAGGAGAATAGCTGCAAAACGCACTAACCAGATAGCGCAGGAAAAAGCGCATTGGAGTATAATGACCTACTCCCGGTCACAGCCCAAAGATCATCAGCGAAGGGACCTCAGGAACAACTTTGCATCAATCATGCCGTCTCCTACCACCAGGGGGGGGTACGCCTCCTTACAGTTACACGAATTTGCCTTATATCATCTTTCGCCAGGGGTGGTGTGCTTTCGTATCAGGAGATCACCTTAGGGACTCAGCAATAAGACCCAAAAGAGAGAAATCTTGATAGTGTAGTAATTTTTATTCAAAAGGTTGCTAAAGAACAAGTAGCACACTTACATAATGATATCCAGAAAAGCTGATTAACAGAATCCAAAAAGATGGCCGACAGTCAGATGCATGGACCATGTGGGTAACAAGTAGTATGAGAGGTATCCTTATCCCTAACGCGTTTCGTGGCAAGAGCACATTATCCCATGGTCCATGCATCTGACTGTCGGCCATCTTTTTGGATTCTGTTAATCAGCTTTTCTGGATATCATTATGTAAGTGTGCTACTTGTTCTTTAGCAACCTTTTGAATAAAAATTACTACACTATCAAGATTTCTCTCTTTTGGGTCTTATTGCTGAGTCCCTAAGGTGATCTCCTGATACGAAAGCACACCACCCCTGGCGAAAGATGATATAAGGCAAATTCGTGTAACTGTAAGGAGGCGTACCCCCCCTGGTGGTAGGAGACGGCATGATTGATGCAAAGTTGTTCCTGAGGTCCCTTCGCTGATGATCTTTGGGCTGTGACCGGGAGTAGGTCATTATACTCCAATGCGCTTTTTCCTGCGCTATCTGGTTAGTGCGTTTTGCAGCTATTCTCCTATCACGGAAGTCACGAATTTGATTGATACACGGATGCACTTCTAATGACTCTAACATCCCTATCACTATATGCACTTTGTTTTGGTCGGATGAATCATTAATACTTACCCGTCCATTGTTTGCATTAATTTGTGCGTTTAAGTTGGTGCATGTTATACCTTTAATGTATTTCTTTTAATCCGGATGTGCATACGCTAATTTCTTCTCACTACATGCTCAAGCGCTGCATTTTTGGTGTTTTTATTTGTCTATGAGGAGGTTATACGAGGTTTACCTTCATGCTAGCAGCTTGAATCTTTGAGACCAAGCGCTCGTCTTTTATCCCATTTTTCTGTACACCCTTAATGTGAACATGCAGCCTCGCTGACCAAGAAAGGGGGGATGAGCATGTGCCCACCTCTCCTAGACCATACCAGGCTACATGTCCTCAACATGAGGGGGTGCCTTGCCAGGGGGGTGCCATGTTGATGAAGACAAGGGCCAGTTCCCCACAACCATGACTGGTACTTGTGGGGGTCTGTGGACAGGGGGCATATCACAATCTGGAAGTCCCCTTTATATTAATAAAGTGGACTTCCAGTACTGAAGTCATGAGATGTTCCTGGTGCCTTTGATAGGCTTTTTTGGGTGTGGTTTGAGTGTGGGCAAGGACACAGGGGCCCCATGATCCCCTTTTGCCAGGGGGCCCCGTGAGTTGTCAGTCCGCCCCTGACCAGGATCATGGCTGCAGCTGCAGCCGTGATCCTGGAATAGTTTTTTTTAGAGCCAGCCACTACCCACCACCATTCCCGCTGCTGTAAACAGTCAGGTTGGCTGCCCACAGAGGCGATGGAAAAGTATCCGCTCCCTGATCTTTTCTGTGACGAATGAAACTTTTATATGACACATATGATTTCATCACATCCGATTTCAGTTCTGTGTTTCCCTGTTTCCCTGGTACAGCCAGAGATGCAGCTAATCAAACAGATCTCTATTTGATTGGCTGCCTTGGAGGGCAGAGGAGGGATCAGGGGTCTCAAAACCGCTGATCTCTTCATAAAGAGTACTGGAAGTCCCCTTTATTAAAAGGGGACTCCAGATACTGCTCCCCACGTGAATGAGTATGGAGCATATAATCAATCCCAGTGCTACATAAAGCTGAATCATCAACTATATTAAGGAAGTGGCGGGGATTGTAGTGGCATCACTGCCCAGATATGGCTATGTTTTGGCAATGTTTTTGTGATGTAATCAGCTCCATTTCCAACTCATTTGCTTATGATACTGGTAATTCTCAGCCATGTAAGTGAATGGGCTGTGTGATATACGTGGTTGGTAAGGACATGGCAGGCACAAGCATGTCACATTTGTCCACAGCAAATGCCCTAAAGGTTCGGCATTTGGATGAACATTTGAACAGCTAGTGTTTGATTGGAACTTACGTTCGGCCCAAACACTGAGCTCAGTCCTAATAAATACCACCACTAATTGACAAGTTCCCACTGTGCATGTCACAAGCTCTATTGATTGCTAGGACCAAGTTGCTGACAGCATCCTAGCAACCAATTTCCTACACACGTGTTTCATATTATAAGCAGGCAAGTAGGCATCCCAATGTCATTAACGAAATATGGTCAATACAATATTTGGTCAATGACTTCAAGCAGCATCACTGGCCAGGCTTGTTAACATTCAGCAACTAGCCAATGTGCTGTCAGTTGCAGCGAGAATCCATTGGAAGAGGATCGTTATGGTGGGTTATCGTGTTACTGTAAGCAGGATATCAGGATCATCATTCTGCTTGATTGATGCTGGATCTTCATTGCTGGACAGCTGGACAGGGTTTACACCATAGGATATAAAGAGAAGGTTATTTTATTTTTATTGTTAATGGAGGACTTTATCACATGTACAGAATATGTATTTATGTACTATTTCAATTTTTTGTGAATATAATTAACCAGTTATTTATTACTCATTCACATGGGAGAGAGGATATTTTGGGGCACACTATTTTTTTAAGGGGGATTCTAGATTCCAACAATCTTTCCTTACAAACCCAGGGTTGTAGGAAAGAGGCCCTTTTTTACCTCAACAACATAGGGACACAATGCCTTATCAAAGGGAATCCTTGAGTATACACTTTCCATGTTGAGGGCATGTGGCTTGGTATAGTTCAGGAGGTGCTTTCTGCCCTTTCCTTTTCTGGCAGGCTAAGCTGCATGGTTAGATAAGGGCCTGGCCTGGCATGGCATTTGGGTGGGTGGGGAACCTTAAAATCATTAAAATACATTGTTGGATTTATTTATATTTATGGATTCTATGTGGACCCTAGAGTGTTTTTTTTTTTTTTTTTTTGGGGGGGGGGGGAGGGGTTAGCATGGGGCCCTCTGTAATATTCATACTAGATGCTCATTTTTCATATTGTTGACTGATGTAATTGACCATATATAATATATATATATATATATTCTGTATATTTATACTGTATTACCTCTTCTTCAGGGGAACAAAGGGGGTATGTTCTGTGGATGGAAAGCAGACACACAGCAATGAACATGACACATACTGCATAAGCCTGTGCACAGAGAGAGAGCACAGGACCACACCTCAAAAGCCACACAGCCAAGGAGCAAATCGAAATCTTAAATTCTGCGTTGCTATATAGAATCATTGAAAAATTAAACAATTACATATTTAAATTACCATAACACAATAATAAAACTCAACATGTCAGATATCCACCTGTCCTGTTGGTTAACTATCCAATTAGGAAGAAATCCTGAACAAAAAAAGGGGGGGGGAAGTGTATACATAAACAAACGTAAATGGTCATGCAATGATGATGATCATACCCCATATGCCAGTCACTGCAGACTTACCCTCAATCAAACTTCTAGTAAGAGCCCTTACTGGATTATAGTGTCCAGGTCACAGAGGGATTCACCCCTCTTCTACAAACATTATTATTATTATTATTATTATTATTATATAGAAAATCCATAAAAAGTCCATGTCCATAAAGTAAAGATAATTACCCTGTCTAAGATGTCACTATGATATGCTTGCATTGCTTGCATTGCAGAATCCCACAAATAACCTATCTAGCAAAGCATAAACTGGTGTATAATGGTAAGTTGTGGTGCTAACTTGCATTTTACATTGAATATCTAAAAATACTATTTTCTTACTTTTCTATTCCTTTATGGTATCAGCATTCTACATGAACATTAAAAAAACACACACAAAAATGTCAATATAACAAGCAGCGGTATTACTAGACAAAATTTTAAATACACATGTGCCAAACAAAACAGCAGTTCTAAACCACTGGCTTGCTATGTTGTATGAGCAAATGAGGCAGCAAATGTATTAGTATTTATCACTGGAATCTCCATTCCAAGAAGCAGTATATGAAATCTTAGTGTTTCCTGTGTTCATGCCTGTCATGTGCGTATGTGTTCTGTGGTAGCTTTTGTATGGGATAGACTATGGCATATTTACTTTGAGGGTTCATTCACACTTGTATGTTGTGGTAATGCACAGTGAGCACCACAATGCATATACAGCATGTTGTGCTGTGTATTATGTACAAATATATGGAATAGGTGTCAAGGAAACATATTAAGGAAGTATAAAAAATTGTCGCTTTATTATTCACGAAAGATTAAAATGATATATAACACCATGGTATAAAAAGTAATCAACTACATTAAAAAACATATACTTTTCATTATGTGCAGGTATTTTCAATATGAATCTATAAAGGCACCTCAACGCATTTTAACTCATAAACAGTCTTCATCAGGAGATAAAGACTATATTACAGGAAACAATGATGCATGTATAAAATAGAGAAGATGTGAGTTAAAGGAAAAAAAACCAAGAGGCAGATCTGATGAACCCAAAAACAGCCCTGATATAAATCAAAAATGAAAGTCAAGAGAAGGAGTGGGATCACCACATAGTCCTAGCCTTGGTCCGGGCGGTTTCTGGGTTCATTGCAAGTAGGTATTGCGAACTTCCCAGAAACTGTACTGTGAGCACTCAAGATGTGCTCACAGTACAGGATGCTTACATTTGGGATGCATATATGTAACCTCTCTGTGTTAAAACCCACCTGCAGAGAGGCTGCATATGTGCATATGGCTGGCATGAATGGGTTAAAAAGAAGCAGCCACTGGTATCTTAACAACTGTCATTCATCCTTGGCAGTTCCAAACTGACAGTGAAATGTAAAAAGGGTGGAGATTGTGTAAAACAAAAAGGAAAAATAAGGTCCCCCTAATATTCAGACCCTTGAGGTCTGGCATACATTTTAAGAAGGATCCCATGCAAAAAAAAAAAAATCTTCATCTGGTCCCCCCAGTATTCATAACAGACCCTCAGAGTCTGGGATGGAGTTTAATAGGAGACCCTATGCAAAAAAAAAAACATGAGCCCCCCCAAAAAAAATCCATGTGAGATCCTGCATGGAGCCTGGCTGGCCAGGAAAGTGGGGGCAGTAAGAATTTGGCCCATGAGCATTTGACCTACCCTTAGGTCAACATTCTGTCAATGTTGGGGGGTACCCCTTATGTTGATGAGGACAAGGGCCTATTTCTCACAACCCTGGCCCCATGGTTGTGGTGGCTCTGTCCATGGGGGGCTTATAACAATCTGGATGCCCTTTTTACAATAAGGAGGCTCTCAGATATCACCCCTATATGAATGTGTAAGGGTTAAGTAGTATTGCTGTGCATTCACAAAAAAGTGAAAAGTAAATCATCACACTGACAGTTTTTGACTTGTCTTTCATAAAAAAAAAAAGTCTAACCAAGTAAATCTATCGTCAATCACGATGATCAATGCAGATATATCATGATGAGTAACACCCACTGAAAGGAGAAATCCCACCAACATGATCCACTCCAGTTGCTCACTTGTTACAAATTACATCTCCCGGTCCTCACTGCTAAATATAAACAAAGGGTCTACGGGGGACGTCATTGACGAAATATGGACACAGCTATATTTGTCCAGTGAAGTCTCAGGGAGCGATAGGCATGGATAGTGTCAGTTGTTGACAGTTTTTTTGTCCTATGGTAGGCTGGCAGATATCGTTCATTTTGATGTGGCTCTGCATTGCTGGATGACATGATTGCCAAAGGATTTGCATCATGAGACCCTTCTCAAAAACTTTGCCAGTGTGTTTAGTTGCTTTTCATTTTTGTTTTGTAAATGTGTAAGCGTTAAAGGGGACAAGACACTTTGCCAGCCCCCAACCCCCCTTTCCTGGCTATCCAGGTTGCAGGCTCAAATAAAGGTCTAGTATTGATTTTTTGGGGGGATCCCCCCTTAAAATCCTTACCAAAATCACTGCTCCCTACCAAATTGATTTTTTTTAATCTTTATTGCTTTGGAACATATTCCTCAGGGCATTTACCATTTGTTTGATGGTCCTTTGCCTATTATCCCTGGTTCACACCGGTGCGACTTCAGGTGCGACATGAGATTTACAAATCGCACCTCAAGTTGCACCTAATGTATTTCTATGGCACTGTCTTAATCAGTGCAATTTGAAGTAGTGCGACTTCAAAAATAGTTCCTGCACTACTTTTTTCCGATATCATTGCAACTTGCATTGACATCTGTTAAATGAAGTCGCATACCGCAGTGAAATCGAAGGTACAAATCGCACTGATCAAGTGAAGTAGTGTGATTTCAAAGTTGCATTCAGTGTGAACCAGGGTTAAGTCAGAAAATGTCCATTACTGTTTTTTAACATTCTGCTCCTGTTACTTTAATGGGGTTCAGATTTGACACTCTAACTTCAGTAATGAGTGACAAACCATCTTTAAACTGAACCAGGTACGTATGGCTCATTCATAATCAGGAGATGTAATTGATAATGCTAATAAATGTTGTAAGGGTTAAATACTTGACAACACAGATTGAAATATTAATTGCATATTGTTTTTACTTGTATTTGCTTTTACGGTTAGAATAATATGGGAACAGATGCTCTAGCTGTCATTATTATTATTTAAACAATACAATTCTGAGTAGATATTTTTAATGATCAAAACCATGTTCCATTAATCCTGTTTGCATCATCTATTTTGATAAGCACAGCAGTGATACATTGCTTTGTCCCCAGTTACAGATTATCATTACATGTACTGTAGATGTAAACCCTTATGAATGTCATGTAGGTAGTAGCAAAATGCAGTATATGAATAAGGGGGGGGGGTTACTTGTTTTTCATCCTTTGTTATATCTTAATTCTGCTTATGTCATGCAGAATTCTATAGCCTATCCCTATCCACAAGCACTACAGTTATAACAAGATGCTTCTGTTTTTTTTCCAACATTTTCCATTTGTAAGCTGTTTCTTATTGTTAGCTGCAATTGTTTTTTTTTTTTCATAGTGAAAACAATGGAATATGCCTGGGCAATGTTCAGGATGATTTACAGGTAGGAGATTGTGAGAAACAAGGGCAGAGCATTATCACCCTATAACTCAGAGTAAACAAACAAGGCCCATTATATTAGTATCACCAGCTGTTATTTTCATAAAAGATAGTGATTAAAATAAAAATAAAATTTCAAAATACTATTATGTTAAAGCTTATGTAGCACTACACCTGAAGGGACCGCTCGAATAATGCTTGTCCCCAGTGGTTGTCCTTACCTTGCAAGCCTTCCGATACCTCTGACACTCTGGGTTCAGACATATTTCAATAGTAGAGAATAATAATGAAAGAGACCCAATTCTTTAGTAACACCTTTATTGTTATACTTTTTTAACCATTTGATGCCCGGCCAATAGCCGTATGGCGTCCTGAAAAATGTACTAGCTTTCCGGGAGGATGCCATATGGCACATGCACAGTTCGCGCGCTTGCAGAGCCGTGCAGCAGCGCGATCTGTCACCAGCCGTGTACCTCGGACACGGCCGATGACAGATATGAGTACCAGCCCCCGTTGCAAGTACCATGTGACCTGCTGTGACCAATCACAGCAGGTCACATGACAGTTGTGTACAATGCCATCCATTGTATACTAGTGTCTAGCTGTGAATGGTCACAGCTGTGAATGGTCACAGCTAATCACATGCACATGATGTGGCCAAATCACAGCTAAGCACAAAAAAAACAAAAACAAAACCCTGAATGAATCGATGTCATTCAGGTAAATGCTTGCTTATAGCAAAGTAATTCTTTGCTATAAGCAAATTGTGTAAAAAAAAAAAAATACTGATCACTTCCCCAAAGTAGTACAATGCTACTATGGTAACATTGTACTATTTTGGACATAGTGAAATATGAAAAAAAAATCTTAAAAAAAAGAAAAAAAAGTAATAAAAAATTTAAAATAATAAAAAAAATTAAAAAAAATTAAAACAAAAAATATTTTTTGCTTTTCACACTGTCACCAGTCAGTGTCCCTGATCACCGTCATGCCAATTATATCATGACGCTGTACTGCGCTGGTGACGGTATGTAAAAAAAAAATAGTGAAAATAATTTTTTTTATTTTTTTCATTTTCCGAAAAATTATGACAAAAAAAATACAGCTTAAAAAAACTCGCCATGCCTCTTATGAAGTATGTCGGACTGTCTACTTTGCAAGAAGGGGTCATTTGGGGGATATCTGTACTATTCTGACATTCTTGGACCTCAAGAAATTAGATTGGCTGTCAGTACTTCAGGATTGATCAATATTCAGATCTATACCATAGTTTGTGAACTCTATAACTTTCCTACAAACTAAAAAATACATCCTAATTTGGGTTATTTTCACCAAAGACATGTAGCAGAATACATCTCGGCCTAAATTTATTAAGAACAATTATTTA
The DNA here is from genome assembly GCF_062004578.1 of Staurois parvus. Lineage (NCBI taxonomy): Eukaryota > Metazoa > Chordata > Amphibia > Anura > Ranidae > Staurois > Staurois parvus. The sequence continues at coordinate 1,996,012 of NW_028318030.1, forward strand.
TTTGCAAACTTTTATAACAGAAACAAAGAAAAACTTGTTTTTTTTTAAATTTTCAGTCTTTTTTTGTTAATTTAGCAAAAAATAAAAACCCCAGCGATGATTAAATACCACCAAAAGAAAGCTCTAGTTGTGTGAAGAAAATGATAAAATTTTAGTTTGGGTACAATGTTGTATGACTGCGCAATTGTCATTCAAAGTGTGAGAGCGCTGAAACCTGAAAAATGGCCTGGGCAGGAAGATGTAAAATTGCCCGAAATTGAATTGGTTAAAAGAGTAGACCACAGAAATAAAGGCAGAGGTATGCAGAGAATTATGTCAATGTATACTCTGGCATAAATACTGTATATGTAGGTATTCTAGTTTGGGTAACAATGGCCTTAGAAAGGAAGAGGTCTCTTTGACGAGAGATTGCAGTTTGAGTCCTGTGATGTTAAAAGTGCCAGATATGGTGTTATCCACTGTCTTCTGCTAGCAATGGTGAGGACCATAAACATTAGTGCATACTGGTATTTCAATGAAGTTAAATAGGCTGTGGTACTGCTCAAAGCAAAGGGTGTCTGCATGCAGTGTCTCTATAGTGATGGCAGAAATAGGTTGGGCATCCGTCTGCTCATCAATCCTAGGGATAACACAGCCTGCTAAGAACAAGTGTTCTTGTACAGGCTCTTGACTGTTTGCAGGGATGTGCAGAGTTACCGCCTGACAGACTGTCAGTATGGCTAGCAGCGATGCCTGTGAGACAACCAGACAGTATGACAGTCATGGTAAAGAGAAGACTGATGTGATTCCGGTGTGGCAATCAACATCACCACTGTACTGAACTGCTGTGCAGAGTCCCACAGCAGTAGGCCTGCAATCTGTCTATAGGAAAAAGACAGTCTACCCTTGTTAAACTCTTAATCCCATGCCAAGAGAACAAGCCTGTCCCATGCTGTAGAATATATCTGCTTTCCAGCATCCTTCTTCTTCGCCAGCTTTCTGGTATGTGTAGTTCAATCAGCACTCAGAAATACAGTATGTAGTGGCTATAGAACTACAGGTCCCAAGATTCTCTGCTATCAGAAAAATTGGATCCACTCTGCCAAATGGAACTGATGTAGCTGTCCCAGTACTGGGCACAAGAGGAAAGGCTCAATTATAGTCTCATTTGTAAGTGTCCATGAATTGTATAATGACATAGCCAGCAACTGGCTACACTTCCATGTGATTGTGGAGATTTTGTTAATGTCTACTTAAGCAAACTATTTTTTAAATTGCGGTGCTGGTGTACATTTTCTTATGTGCCCTGCCTATGTGAACAGGTCTGTGCATCAGGCAGTTTTTGCTGACAGACCATTCTAAAACTGCCTTTTTTCACAGAAGCTCACTGCATTCCTTTAAAAAAAATGTAAAAACACTGTGCTCCTAAAACACTACGAACTCTCATCACAGGTACAATGCAAACCCTGCTAATACCTCCTGAACCACTTGTCCTATACTGTAGTCACATGATCCATGCCTCTGACAGCATTGTGCAACTAGATAGACTTGCCACATGCTGGTAGAAAGCAGGGAAAGTTTTCTGAAAATAATTTTGGCTGAATACCTGCCACTATGGTTGTAATTAAGTGCAATCTGTGAAAAACAATTCCAGTTCTCTACTAAGTGAAAAAAATATACTCCTATAATGGTAAAATACTGAAAAAATGATTTTGTGACAAAAGCATATTCAAATACATAAAATCTTTTTCAAATATATTGAAATCTGTTTTAAGTGCCCTGCCTTTATTATTTTACAAAACACTGCAATGTGAAGATTACTCTAAAATGACTGAAATGTCCATAAACAACTCACCAGGGATGAATGACCTTTGTTTTTAAAAATGGTCTCAAGTGCTTTTTTGGTATTAAAAGATTCTCCTCAGACCTGCCATCTACACAAACTCCTCCTCAGCAGCTTAATAGGAAATAATATAGAAAAGCTTCAGATTACCATATTTACATCATTTTTATTTAAAGACCATAAAAACATTGCACTCCCATGCACGGGTGCTGACCACAGCAAATGCATTGGGGAATCAAGGCTGGGATTTAATCTTGAGTGCTTTGATTTCAATATAGAAGAGAGAGAAAAAGGTTATGTCCTTAATTGGATGGAACTTCCATCATGCTCTCTGTACTGAAATGCAAGAAAGAGAAGGCAGAAATATAAATTATGGCATTATAAGACCCACTAGTATTTGCTTCAGAGGTGTACAATTGACTGTTAGAGGCAGAAATTAAAGTATTAAAAGACTAACTAGCAGTTGCTTTGACGGTATACGACAAACAGATTATTTGCAAGCAGTGTACAGCCCTCAAGATTAAATCATTACATTAATTAAGTAAAAAGAAGTGCCATAAACATGTTCGGAAAGCCAGGTTAAGCACCATTGTAACATTTCACAAACTGGGATTTTAATGGTCTGCTCTCTTCAAGCAAAAATCATGGCAAATGGGAAAGTACATTACGGCAACCCCGGAGATATAGAATTTAAACATTAAATGGAGTTTACACAAAATGAATGCCATGAGCTAGCAAAATAATACAAACAGAGGCACTGGGAACACCTTTTGGGTTGGCTACCACATTATTATTAATATCATACATGATTTATATAGCGCTAACAGTTTGCACAGCACTTTATATGAAGAGGGCAGACAATACAGTTACAATACAATTCAAGACAGGAAGAATCAGAGGGCCCTGTTCATTAAACGATGTACATTTGGGCTAGATAATATTCGTTTATCAGAGATTAAATTAATGGAATGGATTATGGGATTGTCAAACCATGATCCACAATTGCAACAGGCAGTGTGCAAGCCTGAGAGTTTTTACATAAAATGTTTTATTGTTATACCTTCTGTGTACGCTAAACCTAGTGATGCAAGAAATAACTCCTCATAGAGAACAATGAGAGAAGGTATTGCCAGGGAGATGGGGCTGATTTACTAAAGGCTATTAGGCTCTTCACTTTGCAAAGGAAATTTCACTTTGAAAGGTACATTGCCCCATAGCTTAGTAAATGTGATGCAGTTTCACTTTGCAAAGAATACCCAATCATTTACACGTAAAATAAAGTGTAAATTTGCAATATGAACAGCCTATTTTTCTTCAATAATTCAGCCTCAATGGGTTTTTGTTATCGCTGATACCTAACATGTTTCCACTACCTCCAAGCACAGAGTCCAGTGGTGGGCACAACTTGTGCACTATTGTATGCAAACCTGTGCCTTGGAGATGGGAAAAGGAATTCTGGTCTTGAGACAATCTCTCATTTTATCATGGTACAAGTACATTGATGATAATTTTGTTCTTTTGACTTGATCAATTGATTTGCTAAACTAATTTGTGGTGTAATTGAATTGTAATCAATACAATCTTAAGTTTGCTTATGAGACAAATATTTAGTTTTGACACTTTTTTTGGTGCATGAGTAGGGGACCCGTACTGGTAATGATTGGAGGAGGGCCCCACACTGTGTTTTTTCCAACGACTTGCCCTCCTGAGGATTTCCCCCACTTCCTGACCAGGCCATTTTTTGTGATACAGTGCTGCATTACTTTAACTGACAATTGCATGGTCATGCAACGCTGCACCCAAATAAAATTTACAACCTTTTTTTCCCACGAATTGCGCTTTTTTTTTGGTGGTATTTTATTGCCTGTTCATTTTTATTTTTTGCGCTATAATAAAAAAAATGTTTTGAGAAAAAAACAATATTTTTGAATTTTGCTATTATGTGTACATGTCCGGTAAAAAATTTTAAAAATCAAATTTCGTCATAAATTTAGGCCAAAATGTATTCCGCTACATGCCTTTGCTAAAACAAATCCCAATATACGTAAATTAATTGGCTTATGTGAATGTTATAGTATTTACAAATGGCAGAATAGATACTAGAATTTCTTTTTTTCTTTTTACTAGCAATGGCGAAGATCAGTGACTTATAGCGGGACTGCGGGACTACGGCAGGCATTCTGACACTGGGGGGAACTGACTTTGTGTCACTGCCATACCCAGTGACACCAATACCGTGATCAGTGATAAAAAAAAGCGCTGACACCGTACTAATGGCACTGGACAGGAAAGGGTTAACATGAGGGGCGATCAAAGGGTTAACTTTGTGCTGGGTGTGTTTTACTATGGGGCCCTGTGTTTGTGCTTCGCTGTAATCACACTGCTTTGGATGGCTGTGCTATATATAAGGAAATTTTGTCCAGCATAGTAAAAAAAAAAAAAAAATTTAAATTTAAAATTTATAATTTTACACATTTACCTATGACCTGCAAAATAAAATTTCCTACATCTGATTATTGCAGTAATACTACATATGTGTGCATTATTTGTTATTTATACTCATAGTAGGTCTGTAGCTCTACCTTCTTGAGGGCCACTGTGTTTCTAGGTCACCCTAAGCTCCTCACAGCCAGGCAACATGCACTTTCCACACTTGCATCCATAGTCAGTAAACAGTCCATGAGCTTGGTTTTTATTATGTTATTAGGGGAAATAACTTGGATAGGGTAATAGGGATTAACTTGATTGGATGAATGCATGGGGACATCTTCCTTCCTATTTACAGAAACAGATCCTGGGCTGTTCCTTTCCTTAAAAGCTGTCAGTCTTTGCAGGATCATTAGCATCAGACTTTTTGTTATGGTCTTGCAGCCCCTCTGAAAGTTAGCTTAACTTGTTGCAAACTACATACAGAGATGTCTTCTCTCCCCTATAGAACTACTCCCAGCTCCACAGCTTGCAGACACTACCAGCCTTCCTGGCTGGATCTACTAGGACAAGTTTAAAGTATTAAGTACAGAGCTGTCATTTGAAAGCTTGCTACATGTGGCAGTCTCTACCATTGTAAATACCTAGGTGTGCTGATGTATTCACTCTATCCTCCTTGCTGCCACTGCACCCAGGTTTTGATCCTGTTCATGCTGTACTGCTGAATGGGCCCAGCCCAAGCCAAGCCTGGAGGCCAGCCCACCTAGACTTAAGAGACCCCTCCCAGGCCACTTACAGTCTCCTCAACACTCCATCTTTCACCTGACTCCCTTGCCAGCCTGACTATCCCATATTTATGGGTTGGTCTCACCACTCTACCAGGACCTCCAAACCTGGGATTAGACTTCCATAAACATTAAATCTCCACCCTGTCCACCCACTGGCTTCTGGAAGGTTCTATGGTCCTCCAGAGTCAGGTGGGAGCAATAGAGTCCCAACCTGTTTAGCCATCCAGCCTAACCTGCAGTAACCTGACCTAATTACAGACTCACACAGTTACCATTAGTCATACACAATAAATTTACCTACACTACCCTAATAGCACACTAGAGGGTGTTACAGGTCCAAGATAAGATAATTTGATCAGGATGTGATTACTCTAGGTCCCAGTCATTAGTGGAAGATGTGGGGCTGTCATTGACAGCTCGTTCTAAGATCTGAGAGTGAACAATTGAGCACATTTCCAGCACAAACTGATGAAAATATATGTGGTGCCCAGGATTAAAGTCCACTTCTTAGATGCTGCATATATGTGTTACACTGACGTAAAAGTGTTAAAAAAAATGCATGAACTCAAAAGAGAAAGAAATAGTTCCCATAAAAAACTTTAGTAAGACATCATCCCCCTATAGAAAACATTAGTAAGACAAACTGAATGTGTAGTTCAGTTTTGGGCACCAGTTTAAAAATTATGCTGCAAAATTGGAAGGAGTGTAAAGTAGTGAAGGCCAATCTACAGTCAAGTTTTTGTATTGCTAATCTGCTCCAGACATTGGAGAGATGTTACATCCACATCACTTTCACCACAGTTCCACTGTTAAAAAAAATATACCCCCTCCCTTATCTCTGACCTTTGCATTGCAGTCTTCTCCATCACCAGCTCTTCACAGTCCCAACTGTCACCATTATTTCACAGTCCCTACTTCTAGCTCACACCAGTCACCACCAATCCTGCTTCATAGTCTGAACTTTAACAAATATCACCTCTTCCTAACATCAACATTCTTCAACACCAGTTCTATGAACCACCCCATCATAGTTAACTCTGTTTAGAAATCTATAGAAATCAATAACCTCTATCACAGCCTATTTCTTCCAACAAAAGTCTATTCATCACAAACAAACAAATGATTTCCTAGCACACTTACCAGCCAACCTGCAAACCAACCAAATTGACCCTGTCCAACAGTTTAGGTTAAAAGCAGAGGGTTTTGTTTGCACACATTTGAAAATATATGCGTAAGCCTCAGTGTCCATGTCAAGTATATACTGAAGTCTTGATTCTAAATTTCCAGAGCCTCCATAGAAGGAGCACCTTTAAAAATGGATATATTAAGGGCAGGTATGCCTAGAGGGAGCCCATCCCTCCTTAAAGGCACAGTGACGCATGTGTTGTTCAGCAAGAGCACAATGGCAGCGAAGACATCCAGTGCGTCCCTGCACCCAATTCATCCAACTGTACAAAAACGTGGCAACCACTCCATGCTATAACTTGCCTTTGCAGCAAGGAGCACATGGAAGGGCAATGCATATCACAAACAAAGGAAAAGTCTATTCATCTCTCAGTTTATATCACGCTTGTGTATAACTAATATAATCCTCTGTCTCAAAGAGCAACCTCCAATTGATCTCCTTCACCTCAATTAATCCCCTGGTGAACACTCACCTCCAGCCAGCAAATTACATTCACCAATACATCTCAACTCACATTTACAATGCCCACAGCTACAACCAGACAACCATGTTGCACTTATTTTTGATCATCTCTATCTGACAAGCTCCATTCACCATTCTAAGAGATCACCTTTGGCCCCAGCCAAACAGTTTATACACCCTGAGCACCTCTGCCCACCAACCACCCCGTAAAGAAATATTCCTAATATGGTTTTGACTTCTTTCACACATTTATCATATTTGTAACAATATACAGTAGCTACAGTATTATATACAAAACAACCTGTTCTGCATTGGGCACACTTTTTGCCAATAATTGTTAAAATTAATTAACTAGAAATGCATAAAAAGATGGATACTTTCAATGAAACAAAACTAAATTCATACATACTGGCCTTGTTACTCAAAAAAAATTATAGGGCAATTTTTTTTGTGAATAGAAAATGAATTGAAAATTTTCAAAAATTATGTAAATATTATATAAGAATTAGATGTCAGACCTAAGTAAGTAGAGTTAGGATTTGCTTACTTATGAAACACGTGTCTTAGCCATTAAAAGTTTATGTGCATTTCCAGCATCATTTTGTTGATGATGTTTAATTTCATATACATTAACTGTTTACATGGTCCTGTCCTTAATAAATAAAATGTAACATTACTCAACAGTGAGAGAGGCAGTAGGACAAAAATCACTTCTACTCAATGTCTCTTTCTAGTATGGTCATAAATTGTCTGGATCTAACTTAACTCCTCCGCAATAAAATGTTTTTTGCAATTAGCTCAATGGGCAGATTTGCTTCGCTTGGACAGACTTTTAATTTATGCTAGTATGTCTGTGTAAGTCTCTCCATATCTCTTTGAAGAGCAAGGTGACTGGTCTCAGTCTGCACCCTTTCTTTCCCCCTGTTAATTGGTTTTGTGTATGGATCATTGCTTTAATGAAGGCAGTGTGAGGGAGACCCTCCAGTTTTATGACATTCTTTGTTTGGGCTCATCATAATAATCAAGAATTTGACTTCCTATAAAATTAGCCACTTGCTGCATACAGTTCAAAGCATAATGGATTCATTATGTTACACAAATTTTGCTATACCAGCTAACATCCAGTAAAAATCTAGACTAAGCATTGGATTTTTCTTTTCAGAAACTGGCATGGTTAGTGATAACCCTAGAAAGCCTCGTTGTGACCAAAAATATTTCAAGATGTAAAAATATGAATAAATTATACCACAGAAAATAAGAAATGTGCATCTTTGTATGCACAGTAAATATATTAAAATCTCTGCACTTCCAACCTCACATACATAATCTATTTTGTGCGGCACTAATATTGATGAGAATGTACATGTGCATGCAATCATGTACATAAATATTAATTTATGATTTTTCTGCTATTATTAAACTGCAACAGTGATCTCTTCATTCATTTTTTAATATAGGGTGTTGTAAAGAATTTCATTATGTGAAAAATGTGCACTGTGATAATCCCTTCATACTAAGGCTGGTACAAACCACTTACGCAGTTTTTCTTAATTCCATATTAAATTATTGGTTCTTTTTTCCTTAAAAAAAAATAAAACCAAATAATTAAGAAAATAATTAAAATAGTCTCTAATAATAAAGCTGCAGTCCCATTTAAAAATAAAATGTGTGTATGTTTAACCACAAATATGTTGTAATTATTATTCATATTACAAGACCTGCATTACGCACACTTTTTCAGCTTTAATAACCACCAGCTCCAGAATAAACAATAGCAATTGGCTTTAATTATCAGTGTTTAATGGTGCAGAATCACGCAGGGCAGGGAAGAGAAGCAAATAATTACTGTTAGTACTGCAGAGTAACTTTCATCTGATTCTCATGCCTTAGATAAAGGGAGTCATGGGCATTCATTACCTTATTCCAGCCTAAGCTGTCCTGAACAGTGAACATACAAAGTAAGCTGAAACCACTATATTTTATTTGGATATGAATATATCCTTACTGTCCTTTAAGCAAGTTCTTTAGTCTATTTATAATAATAAAATAATGACATTTATGTATGCTAGATAAATCATATTGTTACAGAGTAGCTATCATATGTTTTTATCATGAAGTGAAACCTTCTCAAAAGAAATATATAAGGGTTTCCATTGGTGAGTTACTTCTAAAAATGTTAGTTACCTGGCTGTCTCTGACTTCAATAATTCTGTGAGTCATAGAACCACAGTAAACATTCAACAAGTGAAGTTAGAACTCTATATCTGCATACTTATTCCATATCAGTGTCTCTGAAAGTGATGCATTCAGAGTAAAAGCCCAACAGTCAGGCAACTAGGAGGTTGGTAATGGCACCACACATATTTCTTTCATGGGAATTCTTCGATAGAACAAACATTGAAGGAAAGCAGATGCTCAGTGTCGGGGCCACAAAGTTACTTAGCAGAGCCAGTAATGTGGGATCAACAGAGTCTTTCTCATCTCAGATAAGTAAGCATTGATATCAGAGATCTATTCAGCTCCCACTGACCACCAACACAAGAAAGCATGTCACAGATCATCTCTGCAGCTGACTTGGTACTTACATTTTTGCAAACATACAAGGCTATTCTGTTACCTGTAATTCCAAAGGCATGCAGGGTTGTTTTGTCACCTGTTGTTCTGTCACCAGTCATGTTGACTTTTGCTGCCTGGTGGTTCCACTGGTCTGGGAGTTTAATCACCTCCCATCTGACCATTGTACACAGCTGAGTAGGTGGCCTCCTGAAGTTGGGAGGGCACATATATACTTCCTCCTGCTCCTGTTGCTATTGCGCTCAGAACATGCTGTGATCGAGATACAAACTGATCACTGGGATCAATAACAGTGATCACACTTGTAAACAAATGCCACATGTTTCCTTTCACAGTATTAGTAATCAATGTTACTTCAGTAGTAACTGTACTAGTAACTGTTCTGCATTGTAGTAAACAGTGATGTAATGAAAAAAGTGTAAAAAAAAAATCACAGTCACCAGAGTATTGCAGTGTCAATGTGGTGACATTGTACTGCTATGGCTAATGATCAGAGACACTGGCTAGCTCCACTGATGGCACTCTATGACAGTGCAACCAGCCAGTATCTCTGATTACTAGCCACAGCAGTACAATGTCACCATAGTGATACTGCTCTGCCCTGGTGAATGAGATTATGTGTTTTACACACTGTCACCATAGCAATGCAGTATCACTATAGTGACAGTGTACTGCTGTGGCTAGTGATCATGGACTATGGTTGGCTGCTCTGATATCACTGTGTAGTCAGTGATTGCATTTGCTCACTAGCCACAGCAGTACAATTTCATCAGACCAGTGCAGCAAGTCACAATGTCCATGATCACCACCACACTAGTGCCAATGTCATCATAACTGTGCAGCCAGTCACAGCATCCCCAATCACCACTGCACCAGCCATGGTGTCACCAGACTAATGTAAGCCAGAAACAGTGTTTTTGATCACCATCACACCAGACCAGTGCTGCCAGAAACAGTGTTCCCAATCACTGCTACACCAGTCTCAGCATCACCAGACAAGCGTAAGCCAGCAACAATGTTTCTTGATCACTGCCACACCAGTTGAAGTGTCTCCAGACCAGTGTATGCAAAAAGCAGCATTCCTGATCTCCCCACTCCAGTCTCAGTGTTACTAGATCAGTGTACATCATCAACAATATTCCTGATCAACACCACACAAGTCCCAGTTTCACCAGACTAGTGTGGGCCAGCAAGAATGTTTCTGATTGCTGCCACACCAGTTCAGAGTATTGCCAGGCCAGTGTATGTCAGAAACAGTGTTCCTGATCACTGCCACACCAATCCCAGTGTCATGCCTGCAACAGTATTCCATATTGCCACCACACCAGTCCCAATTTCACTAGACAAGTGTAAGCCAGCAACCAATCGCCAGTGTTGCCACACCAATGTGAGCTAGCAACAGTGTTCCTGATCACTGCCACCCCAGTCCCACAGTTGCCAGACCAGTGTACACCAGCAACAGTGGTCTTGATCACCGCCACACCAATTCCCAGTGTTGTCAGACCAATGTAAGCCAACAACTCCAGGATGGGTACCGCTGCAACAGATGGGAGCTGGTTGCCCTTCTGAAAGCTTGTGTTAGAGATCTGGAGGAGCAAGTTGCAACACTGGGCAGAACTGACAACCTTGAAAGGGGTCTTCTGCTCTCTGAGCAGGTAGCTAATGGGATTTATGTGGAGAGTGGAGGGGCTAGTCAGGATTATCAGGTAAGAAGATGGGTTACTGTAACAAGAGGAAGTAGTAGGGGCTCACAGAATAAAAAGGCCAACCCTGGGTTTGAGCACCCAAACAGATTTGCCAAGTTGGGTGAAGATGTGGGGGTGGAAAGCTCAGGGGTGGAAGCCCTGGATGTCACTACTATCCCTAACAGCCGGAAGGGCAGGCCATCTGGAAGGGGTGGTGAGGGTAGTGTAGGCAGGCCTAGACAGTTGATGGTAATAGAGGATTCTTGTCAGGGAAGATGAAGAATGCCCAGGCGCACATTTATGCGCCAATGCCAGTTGTCCAACAGCTGTTCTTGTGTCAGTGCATACCAGCGTGCACACCTGCCACCAGACTGGTGCCAGGAGGGCTATTTAAACCACAAATGCACTAGGAGTCCTTGCCTTCTGGTCTACCACGTTCCATTATCTTCTATCTGTTGTATCCTGATCCTGTTGCCGACCTGACCTGTCTTGACCTCGCATGAACTCCGCCTGCACCGACCTAGCTTACCCTTGGACTACACCTTTATCTGTTCTCTTGCTATCTGCCTAATGGCTGCTGACTCCTGGCCTGAATTTTGACTATCCGCTTGCCTGCTATCTGTACCTGATCCACCTGATAAGATCCTGACCCGGCTTGTCTGACTCTGCTACTTCTCCAGCCTGTGACTATCACTTGCTACTAACCATCTGCAGTTGCCGAGTTCATTGAGCTCTGCTGCTAGAATCTACCAGCCGCTGCTCCTGCTGGTCTACATCCTCTGCTCACCTGCATCTGCACCTACCTGCATCTTCAGCTCACCTGCATCCGCAGCCTACCTGCATCCTCAGCTAACCAGCATCCACAACCCACCTGCATACCCCGCTGACCTGCATCCTGGTCATCCGGATTACCCACCTGTCGGCTGACATCACAGACCTGCCAGGCACTCGTGCCACTCCTGGCTCTCGTGCCTTCTGTTTGCTTTATCAGGGGCACTGAACAGGAGGTGTAAGAGGAAGCATTCATGTCCACATCAGGCTCCCCCACCAGGTACTTGACAATACTCTGGCAATGTCGGAGCCTGAGAGAAGGGCCTCTCCTCTAGACGAGATCTGATGTCATATTGCAGCACTGACGCAAGCTGTCAAGGATCTGCAAGAAGGGTATACCCGACTCGATAATCACCTTCAGACCCTACCTGCACCTGAACCCTCAGCCACTGCCGTGTCGGCACCTGCTTCAACTGCTGCTCCAGGAACCATGGTGACTACAGCTGTGATGATGCCACCCCTTGAACCAAGAGTCCCCACACCCGAGAGATTTTCTGGTGATCGCAGTAAGTTCCGGGCATTTTGTAATGCATGTGAACTATATTTTGCATTACAACCTCGTACCGTTTCGCTGGAGGCAACCAAGGTGGGGTTCGTGATATCTCTGCTTCATGGTTAACCACAGGAATGAGCCCATCATCTGCTGGAGAAAGAAGAAGTTATCCTCCTTAAATCTTTTCTTCAACTCCATGGCCCAGCTCTATGTTTTTTTTTGTTTTTTTTTTTAAATTTAAATATTTATTAAATTGTTCATGTTAATACAAATGCCCAAAAAACCCAAAAAAGGGGAATAATTCTCATACAAATAGACATTTATAACATTTCTACCTTTCCCCTACTAAAAACTCTTTTCTTTCCCATCCCCCCTCCTCCCCCTCTGCAGACTCTAACCCATTCTAATCTCTCGAGGCTTATTAATTTTTTGCTAACATCCTAGTTCATATTTTCCTATATTTCTCTTTCAATGCTGCTCTTTCCCACTTTTCCCATCTCCTATAATAAACTCTCATCCTATCTTCCTGCATATGGTATGATCTTTCCATTCTACCTATCTGGTTTACTCTATTAATCCAGTCTTCCTCCTTCGGTACCTCAGATTTCTGCCAAAACTTGGGTATCAACCCTTTCGCCGCATTCAAGAAGTACCATATACCTGAGTCTTTATATTTATTTACAGATTTCTCCACATTCTGTAGGAGGCACATCGTTGGGTCTAACCCTATGTCAATTTCAATTATTTCTTCAATCAATTTGACTATTGTCTTCCAAAAAACCTGGATTTTCGGACATTCCCACCATATGTGAAACATCCTGCCTATCTCTCCACATCCTCTCCAACACATATTTGAATTTTCCCCATTCATCTTGTGCTCTACACTCGGTGTAATGTGCCATCGTGTCACACACTTATAATTAATCTCAACCTCTCTCATACTAACATTATCGTGTATCAATCTAAACATCTTTCTCTGTTTATCCTCATCAAACCCAACTCCCATACTCCCAAACCCAAAATCTCTCCCCGAGAGATTTTCTGGTGATCGCAGTAAGTTCCGGGCATTTTGTAATGCATGTGAACTATATTTTGCATTACAACCTCGTACCGTTTCGCTGGAGGCAACCAAGGTGGGGTTCGTGATATCTCTGCTTCATGGTTAACCACAGGAATGAGCCCATCATCTGCTGGAGAAAGAAGAAGTTATCCTCCTTAAATCTTTTCTTCAACTCCATGGCCCAGCTCTATGTTTTTTTTTTTTTTTTTTTTTTAAATTTAAATATTTATTAAATTGTTCATGTTAATACAAATGCCCAAAAAACCCAAAAAAGGGGAATAATTCTCATACAAATAGACATTTATAACATTTCTACCTTTCCCCTACTAAAAACTCTTTTCTTTCCCATCCCCCCTCCTCCCCCTCTGCAGACTCTAACCCATTCTAATCTCTCGAGGCTTATTAATTTTTTGCTAACATCCTAGTTCATATTTTCCTATATTTCTCTTTCAATGCTGCTCTTTCCCACTTTTCCCATCTCCTATAATAAACTCTCATCCTATCTTCCTGCATATGGTATGATCTTTCCATTCTACCTATCTGGTTTACTCTATTAATCCAGTCTTCCTCCTTCGGTACCTCAGATTTCTGCCAAAACTTGGGTATCAACCCTTTCGCCGCATTCAAGAAGTACCATATACCTGAGTCTTTATATTTATTTACAGATTTCTCCACATTCTGTAGGAGGCACATCGTTGGGTCTAACCCTATGTCAATTTCAGTTATTTCTTCAATCAATTTGACTATTGTCTTCCAAAAAACCTGGATTTTCGGACATTCCCACCATATGTGAAACATCCTGCCTATCTCTCCACATCCTCTCCAACACATATTTGAATTTTCCCCATTCATCTTGTGCTCTACACTCGGTGTAATGTGCCATCGTGTCACACACTTATAATTAATCTCAACCTCTCTCATACTAACATTATAGTGTATCAATCTAAACATCTTTCTCTGTTTATCCTCATCAAACCCAACTCCCATATCCCTTTCCCATTTTGTTATACAAATTAACTTTGTGTTTGTGTCTAATTCTGTGAGTATTCTATACACTTTTGAAATACCGTGCTTCCCATCCCTTCGTGTTTCTAACAACCTTTCAAACATATTCCACTCCTGTTTTAATCTCAGGGGTTTCGGTAGATTTCCAATAAAACATTTCAATTGATGGTATTTCCACTCATCTATTCTAATAAAAATATCTCCCTTCTTCTCTATTAAATCTTTAAGTGATCTCAATTCCCCCTCCACCAAAACATCTCTCAGTTGGGTATCCTCCTTTCTAAACCATCTCCCTGATATCTCATTCTTTCCCGGGGGAAAGTACTCAGTGTTTGTGAGAGGCATTAATATAGAATTAAATTCCCATTTCATGTTTTTGTGTAAATTGTCCCATACCCTTAAAACATTTAAAGTGTAAATACTTGTGCTTTCTTTAATTCCTCTAAACCAGCGGTTCTCAACCTGGGGGTCGCGACCCCTTTGGGGGTCGAACGACCATTTCCCAGGGGTCGCCTAAGACCATCGGAAAACACATATTTCCGATGGTCTTAGGAACCGAGACGCCGCTCCTGTCTCCGGCGATGTGTGGGCGGGATGATATGCTGCCCCTGTCACCGCCTCCTCGCCGCTGATTGGCCACCGGAACTGTAGCTCATACAGGCGGCCAATCACCGGCGAGAAGGTGGAGCTTGGAGAGGAGGAGCCGAGCGGCAGCGCGCGGAGATCGAAGAAGATCGAGGGAGCTGCAGGAACGAGTGAAGAGAGAGGCCAGAGAAGGAAGACAGCTGACAGGTAAGTGCAAATTTTGCTGCTGCAGCCAGGTATGCAGGCTGTAGATGGGAGAGGGAGAGAGCGAGCCCAGGCTGGAGCAGGAGTCAGCAAGGTAAGTATCATTGGTGTCAGTGGGAGGGATAGTGCCCCATCATTTGTGTCACTAATACCAACGATGGGGCACTATTCCTCCCCCCACTGACACCAACGATGGGGCACTATTCCTCCCCCCACTGACACCAACGATGGGGCACTATTCCTCCCCCCACTGACACCAACGATGGGGCACTATTCCTCCCCCCACTGACACCAACGATGGGGCACTATTCCTCCCACTGACACCCACAATGGGGCACTATTCCTCCCACTGACACCCACGATGGGGCACTATTCCTCCCACTGACACCAATGATGGGGC
The DNA here is from genome assembly GCF_062004578.1 of Staurois parvus. Lineage (NCBI taxonomy): Eukaryota > Metazoa > Chordata > Amphibia > Anura > Ranidae > Staurois > Staurois parvus. The sequence continues at coordinate 2,011,534 of NW_028318030.1, forward strand.
ACTATTCCTCCCACTGACGCCAATGATGGGGCACTATTCTTCCCACTGACACCAATGATGGGGTACTATTCCTCCCACTGACACTAATGATGGGGCACTATTCCTCCCACTGACACCAATGATGGAGCACTATTCCTCCCACTGACACCAATGATGGAGCACTATTCCTCCCACTGACACCAATGATGGGGCACTTTTCCTCCCACTGACACCAATGATGGGGCACTATTCCTCCCACTGATACTAATGATGGGGCACTATTCCTCCCACTGACACCAATGATGGGGCACTATTCCTCCCACTGACACCAATGATGGGGCACTATTCCTCCCACTGACACCAATGATGGGGCACTATTCCTCCCACTGACACCAATGATGGGGCACTATTCCTCCCACTGACACCAATGATGGGGCACTATTCCTCCCACTGACGCCAATGATGGGGCACTATTCCTCCCACTGACGCCAATGATGGGACACTATTCCTCCCACTGACGCCAATGATGGGACACTATTCCTCCCACTGACGCCAATGATGGGACACTATTCCTCCCACTGACGCCAATGATGGGACACTATTCCTCCCACTGACGCCAATGATGGGGCACTATTCCTCCCACTGACGCCAATGATGGGACACTATTCCTCCCACTGACGCCAATGATTGGGCACTATTCCTCCCACTGACGCCAATGATTGGGCACTATTCCTCCCACTGACACCAATGATGGAACACTATTCCTCCCACTGACACCAATGATGGGGCACTATTCCTCCCACTGACACCAATGATGGGACACTATTCCTCCCACTGACACCAATGATGGGACACTATTCCTCCCACTGATACCAATGATGGGACACTATTCCTCCCACTGACACCAATGATGGGGCACTATTCCTCCCACTGACACCAATGATGGGACACTATTCCTCCCACTGACACCAATGATGGGACACTATTCCTCCCACTGATACCAACGATGGGACACTATTCATCCCACTGACATCAGTGATGGGGCGCTAGTCCTCCCACTGCAAAATTACAGTTATGAAGTAGCAACGAAAATAATTTTATGGTTGGGGGTCACCACAACATGAGGAACTCTATTAAGGGGTCGCGGCATTAGAAAGGTTGAGAACCACTGCTCTAAACTGTGGTGGAACCCATATCATCTGACTCAATCTAATGCCACTAAGATCATTTTCAATTGTTACCCAGCTTTTCCCCTTATGGTTAAATGTCCAGTCGTATATTCTTGCTAAAACCACTGCTCTATAGTATCTCTTGACATCTGGTAGACCCAATCCCCCTTTCTCTTTAGTCCTACTCAATGTTTCATATGCTATTCTAGGTTTTTTATTCTTCCATATGTATCTTGTTAACATTTTTTTCATTATCTTAAAGAAGGCCTCTGGAATTTTAATTGGTACCATTTGAAATCTATACAGTATTTTAGGCATAATTACCATTTTGACTAGGTTTATACATCCTATCCAGGATGGGTTTCCTCCTTCTAATCTTTTTAAATCTTCCCTGATCTCATTTATCAAAGAGATATAGTTTAATCTATACAATTGCTTAGATGAGGCAGTGAGTTTTATTCCTAGGTATTTTATCTCTTTTTCTTTCCATATAAAGGGGAATTCTTTTTGTAGTTTTTCTTTTTCCTTCTTTGATATATTAATATTCAGGATCTCTGTTTTCGTTGGATTAATTTTTAAATTTGATAGTTCACCGTACTCCTTCAGAATCTTCATTATATTTGGGAGAGTTATTCGGGGATTCCCCGCATAGAACAATAAGTCGTCCGCATAGGCCGCTACTCTATGTTCTATGGTTTCTATCTGAATTCCCTTTACCGATCCACTGTTCCTTATTATTGACAGCAGAGGTTCGAGTGACAACACATATAGTAAAGGGGACAGTGGGCAGCCCTGTCTTGTACCATTAGACATTCCAATGGGTTCTGATCTCTCCCCATTTACCGTAATAATTGCAGTAGGCTCCCTATATAATTTACTTATCCACTCTCGCATTCTATCACCTATCCCCAGCACTTTTAAGTTGTCCATCATAAAGCCCCAGTCGACTCTATCAAATGCCTTCTCTGCATCAATTGACAAGAGCACCACCGGGGCTTTCCCTTTTCTACTTTTCTGAATAAGCATAAGGGTTCTCAAGCCGTTATCTCTACCTTCTCTCCCTGGTACAAAGCCCACCTGGTCTCCATGGATCCATTCAGGCATTAGATCTTTCAACCTGTTTGCTAACACCTTTGCATACAGTTTAGTATCTGTGTTCAATAATGAGATAGGTCTATAGCTGGAGCACTGAGATGGATCTTTTCCCTCCTTGTGAATAAGTACTACATGGGCCTGTAGAGATTCTCTCCTCACTTCCATCCCACCTCCCCGAGCATTCATATATTTCTCCAACTTGGGTAACAGGACTTCACTAAATTTCATATAGTACTTAACTGTATAGCCATCCGGGCCTGGGCTTTTCCCCCCCCCTGTGCTTCTTAATGCTGTTTTAATTTCTTCCTGGGAAATTTCTGCGTCTAAGGAGTTCAACTGTGCTTCACTTAGTTTTGGTAATCCCGCATTTTTTAAGTATATCATCTTTTTTTCATTACTTCCCTCTTGAGCTTCTTTTAGAGGACCTTGGGGACTAATATTATATAACTTTTTGTAATACTCCGTAAACACTTTAATAATCTCTTTAGTTGAGTGGACCAACTCCCCCTTTGAACTTTTTATCTTTTCTATATAGTTCCTATTTTTCTTTTTATTCAAAGCTCTCATTAGATATCTTCCTGGTCTGTCTCCCCATCTATATCTCTCATTCAAAACCCTGTTATATACTCTTCTCTTCTCCTCATCCAGCAACCTCTCTAGCTCATCTTTTTTGTCCAATAACTTCTGTCTCGTGTCTTTTGTTATTTTCTTCTTATGGATCTGCTCCAAGTTCAATATTTCTTTTAAAAGCCCACTGACCCTCTCTCTTCTTTCCTTTTTCTTCCTTGCTCCTGCCGCAATCAAGATTCCTCTTATGAATACCTTGTGGCTTTCCCAGACTGTAGCTATCGATACTTCCTCTGTTTCGTTCTCCTTAAAGTATACCTTAATCTCTTTCTCGATTTTCTGAGCTAAATCCTCATCCAGAAGAAGAGCCTCATTTAACCTCCACCCTAATCCTCCAGTCCACCTTCTTCCCCATCCCATTTTCATTACGACCGGGGCGTGATCCGAGAACGTCCTTGTCTCTATGTCAATTTTAACCAGATGATCTATAAGTTGATGGTCTATTAAGATGTAATCTAATCTCGAGTATATCTCATGTGCATTAGAGAAGAAGGTATAGTCTCTGTCTTTCATGTGCATTATTCTCCAGCTGTCCACTAGTTGATATTCATGCATCACTTTTTTCAAAGCTCTCAGAGACCTACTCCCCTCTCTTTGTACGGAAGAGGTATTATCCTTTTGTGGGTCCATACAGAAATTTAGGTCTCCTGCTACTATCAAGCGCCCTTTTTTAAATTCCATTAATTTTTTCAACAGGCCCTTCATATACATCTCCGGGTTTTTATTAGGGCAGTATATATTGGCTAAAGTACACTCAATCCCCTGAAGTCTACCTTTTAAGAATAAAAACCTCCCCTCCGGGTCGGTTCTTCTATCCTCCAGCTCAAATCTCATATTCTTTGCCAAACCTATTGCAACCCCTTTTGCTCTTTTAATTGGAGAATCTGCATAATACCATGTTGGGTAATGTTTGGATTTCAATTTCACGTTTGCCTTTATCTCAAAGTGCGTCTCCTGTAAAAATACCACTGACGTAGCCCTATGATGTAACTCATTAAACAACCTAAATCTCTTCCCTGGACAACTCAGCCCATTCACATTATAGGTTATAAACTGTATTTCTTCCATCTTTCCCAATTAACTCCATCTCTCTTCCAAATTGCCTCTTCCTCTTTATCCCTTCTGTCATGCAGAGTGTTGACCCAATACTTCCTCCCCTCCCTCCCACCCAACTCCCGTCCCCTCCCCCTTCCCTCCCATTCTTCCAACCCGCCCCCCTCCCCCCCCCCCTCCCTTCCCCCTCCTATCTCCCTCCCCCCTTTCCCCCTACCCCTTTTTTAGGCTTATAAAGTGCCTACTAATCATTTGTGGGATCATTCCCACCCTTGATTTAAGACTTTGGGGTTGACCTTTGCCCATGGACGGCTCACCTCTCCTCCATCCTCCCCAGTTTCCCTCTCTCTAATAATTTGACCCCCCCCCCCCATTCCTCCCCTAACCCGCAGCCAGTCCTCTTTTCTTATATCTTCTAATTCTCCTTTTTCTTCTTCCCATCCTTCTATTTCCATTCTTTGCAAGTCCAATCTCTCACAAAAGTCTCTCAGTTCCTCTGGGAATCTCAGATAGGCTGTAACTCAGTTTCTCCATCCAATTAGGCATTCTGGGGTTCCCCATCTATACTGCACATTCTGCTTTCTCATTTGTTCCAATAAAGGTCTCAGGGATCTTCTTCTCCATAGGGTCTCTGATGTTAGGTCCGCATAGATTTGGATATCTAAATCTCTATACTTAATTATTGATCTTCCTTTAATCTTCCTCCAAATCTTATCTTTGTCCCCAAATTTTTGAAATTGAACAACTGTATCTCTCGGTCTCTCCTTCCCCGTGATCTGTTTGAACTTTCCTATTCTGAACACTCCATCCAGTTTAATCACTTCTGATTCTGCTCTGTCCATTATGGAGTTTAGAATTTTACTAACTAGTTCATACAGTGATTCCCCTTTTACAGACTCTGGGATTCCTCGTACCCTAAGATTACTCCTTCTTTCTTTATTCTCTTGAACCTCCATCCTATAAAGAAGTTTTTTCTGAATAAAGTCCATATTTGTTGTCTTCCTTTCTAATTTAACAATGGTTTGGGTCTGATTCTTAACTTTCTCCTCTGTTTCCTCCACTCTCAGCAACAGGTGCTCCAAATCATTCCGAATAGATGTAATTTCTTGCTTTATCATTTTCTCCAAACTTTGAAACATTTCTATCATCTCTTTCTTATTTGGTACATGTAGTTCACCCTCAGATTCTTTTTTTCTCCAGCCTTTCCACCGTTTGTTGACTACAGCTGCTATTCATGCCCAGTGATAATCTAGGGCTACTTCCCAAACTGATTTCCATTTCACCTTTTTCACTAGCACCTTGGGGCCTTTCTGGAGTAATATTTCCTTGAGTAGTATATTTCTTGATCGTACCGGTTTGGGACCCTTTGAGCCCTGCTCCTTTAACTCCTTTATTCTTCATGTCCTCTATGGGTCTTATTTTCTTCTATGATCACTTATACAAGTCATATGTCTGTAGCTTGTTAACCCAGCCTTGCCTTGCTATTTTTCCTTTTCTTTTACTTTTCTGTGTCTCCTTATTCCTCTTCTCTTCTCCACCTCTTCTTGACCCTTGGGAATCCCCCCCCCCTCCTCTCCTTCACCTTTTTCCTCCTCTCTGCCACAGGAGATTATAGTATACACAAAATTCCAGTATATGGAAGCCCCAGCCGCTCTCACTCACCCTTCTCTTTCCTTGTCAGAGGCTCTGGTCATCGGGTAGAGGGTTTTTCTCAGTCCTAGGGGGATTCCTCCGGGTCTCCTTTGGCTTTTTGGTCACTTAGGGGTCATCACAAGGCAACAGGCTGGTTCTCCTACATTTCCTAGGTCCAGAGCCAGTCTGCACGCCGGGGAACGAGGCCAGGAGTGAGCCGGCACTTCCCTCTCTCCTCGGGATGCCGGCCGGTCTCACCTCCTCCCAGAGATCCTCCGCGGCGAGTCACGTGGTCCCGCCGTGTCTCCTCGTCTCCCGGCTGACCAGGCTCCTGCCTCTCTTCTCGGGCCGCTCACGTCCCCTGCTCTCCGACCTCTCCTCCTCGGCCCACCTAACTCCGGTGAGTCTGCCCCTTCATGTTTTTACTTCAGAGGGTCCCTGGGGAGGACGGGAAGCGGAGCCTAGCAGAGTGCTAGTGCCTGACGCTCTCCTCGGCCGCCATGTTCAGGCTCCTCCCCCCCCACCGGCCCAGCTCTATGTTGATCCCCAGCGATCTGCATCAGCGAAAGCAGCTCTTCATTCTCTTTAGCAGGGTTGCAGGGCAGTGGAGGACTATGTAACTGAGTTTAGGCATTGGATCGCTGATACCAATTGGAATGACGCTCTCCTATGTTATCAGTTCTGTTTGAGTCTTGCCGAACCCCTTAAAGATGAACTAGCCCATGTAGGGGTGCAAATCACACTGGAAGAACGCATTAATATATCTGTTCAGATTGACCGTTGTCTCAGGGAGCGAAGACTAGAGAGGTCTTCTGGTCAAGTCTGCCCAGTTTAGATGCTACCCAGGGCACCACCATCGGCAAGCATGTCATCCAAGCAATTCTGCGGCATCCTCAGTTGTAGAACCCAAAACAATGCAACTGGGATAACTGCAAGCCTCTCTAACACATGAAGAGAGCCAACGTCGCCCACAGAATAACTTGTGCCTCTACTGCAGGGAATCTGGCCACTATGTATGGAATTGTCCAGCAAAGCTGCGTAAGTGCTTGAATATCTTGCCTGCTAATCTACCATCTGTACCCATCAACCCTGCTCATGTTGCTATCTCTGTCTTGTTTCATCTTCCAGGAAGAACCCTTCCAGTCTCTACTATCATTGACTCCAGAGCCTGCAGCTTCTTTATTGACTCAATTTTTTCCCTTCAACACCAGATACCCCTCCCCCAGGAGGTGGTGGCTTATCACATATAAGTCTACTGTTTGTGGCTGTCCATTGCATTCGTGTCCTATCTGTTGCACAACAGAAAGCTCCTGTTTAGATACTCATTGCTTTCCTGGATACCGACTCGGCTTTGGCTAAGACTCCTCCTGGCTTCTGACCCCGGCTCTGGCGACCATTCTTCCTGGCTCCTGATTCCGGCTCTGGCAACGATTCTTCCTGGCTTTGGCTACGATTTCCGCTGTTGGACTTGCATAGACTCTTGTCTTATTTTTATATTAATAAACCTACCTTTAATTGCACCTCCTTGTGTGTCTGGCTCCTCGCTCCCTGACACTGCCGTTAGTTCCGGAACTATTTCAGAGACTAGACTAGCGAGGGGCATACAACCTTGTACAAATTCGGGAAGGAGATGAGAGGAAGACTGCCTCTCTTATCAGGTTTGGGCACTTTGAGTACCTAGTAATGGCCTTTGGGCTATGTAACTCACCTGCAGCCGTCCAGCATTTTGTTAATGATATTTTCAAGGACTTCTTGGACTTTTTTGTTATGGTTTATCTCGATGGCATCTTGATCTCTTCTGCATCAATTGAACTTCACCGAGGGCATGTTCAAAAGGTCGCCTTAGATTACATGGACTATATGCAAAACCTGAAAAATGCGAATTTGAACACCAGAGCAACCAATTCCTGGGATCAATTATCTCTACCGAAGGCTTTAGGATGGATGCACAGAAGGTCTCTGCTATCCTGGAGTGGTCCGCACCATCACACAGGAAAGCAATCCAGTGCTTTGTGGGATTTGCAAATTTCTACAGGAAATTTATCAAAGGGTTCTCAGCCAATATCAATCCCATCAACCGGGTGACCACACAAGGCCTTTGATTCTGTTGGACACTTGAAGTTCAAACCACTTTTGATTCATTAAAAGGACTGTTCACCTCTGCACCCATTCTAAGTCACCCAGACTCGGCACTACCCTTTATGGTAGAAGTGGATGCCCCGGAAAATGCAGTTGGGGTAGTTTACAACGCCAGGGCCTGAAGCTCCTATTACATCCAGTTGCATTCTTTTTCTGTAAATTCTCTTCTGCGGAAATGAATTGTGATGTAGGGGATTGTGAACTACTTGCTATCAAGTTGGCCCTGGAGGAATGAAGGTACCTCTTAGAGGGAGCAGCACACCCCATTTTGATCTACACAGATCACAAGAATCTGGAATATTTAAAAACTCTATGAATGTTATACCCGATGCCTTGTCTCGAATGTTCGATGATCTCAAGGATCCTCTCACTCCAGACACTGTGCTTTCAGCAGGAAACTTTTTACAAACAGACTTGCTATCACAAATTCAGCAAGCATCACTGTGGGTTTCCCTTTTCTTCAGGAGTGACATTTTCTGCTAGAAAGGGCTTACTGTGGTCCGAGGACAGAATCTTTGTGTCAGAAAGTGTTCGATTAGCAGTTTTGGGACTGTGTAATGATCACCCTCTGGCAGGACATTTCGGTTTCCACAAAACTACAGACCTGGTGCAGTGCCTGTTCTGGTGGCCTGAATGGGAGGAGGATTGCAAGGGATATGTGAATTCCTGCCCTACTTGTATACGCAACAAGAGCAATAGAAACAAGACCTGGGGTTTCCTTAGGCCCCTACCAGTCCCTGATCGGCCTATCATCCCCAGACTAATGGGCAGACAGAGAGAACCAATCAGACCTTGGAACAGTATATCCGCTGCTTCACATAATTCTCTCAAGACTATTACCTTTGGCTGAGTTTGCACACAACAACTCAAAGCACTCAGACACGAAACAGTGTCCTTTCTTTTCAAATTATGGATTTCATCCTTTGTTTCTATCTAACGTGGTGCCTGAATCATTAATCCTGGATGTGCAAAACAATTTCTTCAGCAGAACAACAAGGCGCTACAAGAGGCAATATTGAAAGCTCAGCAGGACAACAAGAGGTTTTTTGATAAGAAAAGGAAGGGGGACTTGATTCTGGGACCTGGTGAGGAAGTATGGTTTCCCACAACTAATCTAAAATTGACATGTCCTACAAAGAAACTTGGTCCCAAGTTCGTGGGACCCTTTCCAGTAAAAAGGAAAATAAATGAAATGTCTTATGAACTTACGTTGCCAGATTCGCTAAAGATTCACCCTGTAATCCATGTGTCGCTGTTTAAACCTTCAGTCTCTAATCCTTTTCCTGATCGGAAGTTGGGTCCGCCTGAACCAGTAATATCTAATTAAATGGAAAAGATACAGGCCTGAAGATAACTCATGGGAACCAGAGTCTAATATTCACTCTAAAGACTTAATCTTTCAGACGCAAGTATCCTGAAAAACTGGCCCAGTAGGCATCCGGAGGCTGCCCATAAGGAGGAGACACTGTCAGGGAAGACAAAGAATGCCCAGGTGCACATTTATGTGCCAATGCCAATTGCCCAACAGCCGTGCTCATGTTAGTGCGCATGCAGACAGGTGCCAGACGGACTATTTAAACTGCAACTGCACTAGGAGTCCTTGCCTTCTGGTCTACCACGTTCCGTTATCTCCTTACCCTTGGACTACGTCTTTGCCTGTTCCCTTGCCTGATCCACCTGATAGATCCTGACCCAGCTTGTTTGACTCTGCTACTTCTCTGGCCTGTGACTATCACTTGCTACTAACCGTCTGCAGTTGCCGAGTTCCTTGAGCTCTGCTGCTAGAATCTACCAGCAACTGCTCCTGCTGATCTGCATCCTCTGCTCACCTGCATCTGTCACCTACCTGCATCTTCAACTCACCTGCATCTGAAGCCTATCTTGCATCCTCAGCTAACCAGCATCCACAACTCAACTGCATCCTCCACTGACCTGCATCCTGGTCGTCCGGACTACCCACCTGTCAGCTGACATTGCAGACCTGCCAGGCACTAGTGCCACTCCTGGCTCTTGTGCTTTCTTTTGCTCTATCAGGGACACCGAGCAGGAGGTGTAAGAGAACGCCTTCATCTCCACGTCAGGCTCCCCCACCAGGTACTCTAAAATCAGAAGGACTGATAATAATTTGTCACCAGGATCGCATCAACCGAATGGTTTGCAGTTTCCCTGGTGCCAGCGTTCGGGATGTGATGGACTGGGTTGATAAATTATTGGGGTAGGCTGGGCATGACCCAGCTGTCTTGGTCCATGTTGGAACCAATTTTCCCCTTTCCCCCATTTAACCCCTTCACTGCCCTGTCACCAGTGTCATTAGTACAGTGTATAGATTTTTTGCTGATCACTGTATTAGTGTCGCTGCTGACTTCAAATAGCATTAGCGCCCCTCCCAGATAGCATCAGATTGCCCGCTAGTACACCAGTAATCACATTTAACCCCTTGATTGTCCCCCCCAGTTAACCCCTTCACTGCCCTGTCACCAGTGTCATTAGTACAGTGTACAGCTGGGGTGGGCAACTGTGGCCCTCCAACTGTTGGTGAACTACAAGTCCGTTCATGCCTCTGCCTTTGGGAGTCATGCTTGTAACTGTCAGTTTTGCAATGCCGAATGGGACTTGTAGTTCTGCAACAGCTAGAGGGCCACAGTTGCCCACCCCTGGTGTACAGATTTTTTGCTGATCACTGTATTAGTGTCACTGGCGACTTCAGATAGCATCAATATGTTTGATCAGATCAGAACTATACCAGCGTTCACATTAGTATAGTGTCCCCAAAAATGCAGCGTTAACGGGATCAGCCCCGGCACCTGCCAGCACCTGCGTTTAGCCCCTGTACATACCCCCCCCAGCAAATGCAGTGTTGGTAGATTACTGTCATTTGGTACATTGGACACAAAACCGCAGTGTTCACACAATCAGGCCTAATCTCTGCTAGCACTTGTCAGTAAATTTTTTTGTAGTGGTTTAAGCAGTCCCTGACAGCCAGGTGCTCTTTTTCCCATGAGTCACACTAGGTACCTATAAAATTAGTGGCCAAAATGTCCAACAAAAGGTACACTAGTGAACACAGTACACTCTGCCTTTGGGAGTCATGCTTGTAACTGTCAGAGGATTCTGAGTATGTCAGGTGTGAGTGAAGGGGAAGACTCACTGACAGAATCAGGCTCAGAATGTGAACCTGTGGAAAGCAGCAGCACCCTGACAGATAGCTCAGATGCTGCTAAGATCAGGCGTACCCAACCCCGTTTCCAGGTTGCTGAGTTGTTACATGCGCGTGATGATGCTCATATGCAGCAGAGTGCCAGTACTAGTGCCGCTCTACCTTTTGGTGAACTGGCAAGCACCAGCAGCCTAGTACATCCTGATCTTTTTCATACCAGCACTGCAATATCACTTGGGAACATGGGGAGTCCCATAAGTACAGTACAAGCTGGTGCAGTGACGAGCACAAGTAGTGTCCCACAACCACCAAGAATTCACACACAGGCCCATAGAGCCCATAGTGTCCTTTTGGACGTGCGTGAAGATTGGCAGATGACAAATTCTGCAGCACCCGTACTTCCCCCATTCACTGCCCAACCCGGAATTCAGGTGGAAACAGCAAATTTAACTACTCCCCTTGATTTTTTGGAGCTGTTTTTCAATGGAGATCTGTATGCATTGATTGTGGATCAAAGCAATTTATATGCGCAACAGTTTATCACCGCCAACCTAAATTCAAACCTTGCCAGACCATTCGCATGGAAACCCATTACGGTTTCCGAATTTAAAGTTTTTCGGGCCTAACCCTCAACATGGGCATTACTAAAAAAAAGTAAATTACTGTTGTATTGGTGCACAGAACCGATTCATCATGTTCTCTGCAGTCATGGCCAGGAATAGATATGAGAATATAATGCATTTTATGCATTTCAGCGACAACACACTCAGTCGTCCTCAGGGTGACCCTGAATTTTACCGGCTCCACAAAATTCGGCCCCTTGTAAATCACCTTAACCAGAAATTTGCAGATGTCTATACTCCCCAGCAAAACATCTGCATTGGTGAGTCCCTTATTAAATTTTCTGGCCACCTTGCATTGAAAAATTTATCCCCAGCAAGCATGCCAGATATGGGGTCAAGGTGTATAAGACCTGTGAGAGGGCAACAGGCTATACATATACGTTTTGGTTTTATGAGGGAAAAGATAGTACATGGAGCCCCCCGGATGCCCAGACTACATGGGGAGCAGTGTCAGGATACTTTTGGACTTGGTGTCACCCTTTTTCCATATGGGGTGCTACTTATACATAGACAATTTTTATTTAAGCTTGCCACTATTTAGACAGTTGTACAATCTTGGAATTGGTGCATGTAGCACCGTGCGACCTAATCACGGGGGCTTCTCCCAACGACTTGTATTTACCCGTCTTAGAAAGAGGGAAAGAGCCTGCTTGAGAAATGAGGAATTGCTTGCAGTGAAGTGGAAGGACAAACGGGATGTTTTCGTCCTGTCTTCCATTCACGCAGATACTGCCTTTCAAATTACCACGGCAGCTGATGTTGTTGGGAAGCCCCTCTGTGTCCACGATTATAACCTTAACATGGAAGGGGTGGACTTTAATGACCAGATGATGAAGCCGTACTTAGTTTCCCGAAAAGCCAGACGCTGGTACAAAAAAGTATCTGTTTATTTAATTCAATTGGCTCTATATAATGCTTTTGTGCTTAACAAAGTAACTGGACTTAGTGGATCCTTCCTAAAATTCCAGGAAGAGATAATCACGGCCCTTTTGTATCCAGAAGGTGCTGTGCCCCAAACCCCCAACCCAGATGTAGTTAGTCAGCTGCATGAGAGACATTTTCCCGATGCCATTCTTGGTACCCCAACCCAAAGGAAACCCCAAAAAAGATGTCATGTCTGTAGCAGACATAGAATTAGGCATGACAGATGCTTTTTTTTGTCCCTCCTGTCTTGGCCAACCTGGTCTTTGCCTCAAGGACTGCTTCCTTTGCTACCTAGTGGAGTATTAGTATAGGGTACAGTACGGCACAGTCCAGGGCACATATTTATATAGGGTCTCGAAAGATGTTAGGTAGTCAGGAAACTGGCTAACGCATTTGGAGAGACTCTACAATCTGTTTTAAAAAGTTGAAGTTTAAAAAAAAAAAAAGTAAAAAATAGTAAAAAGTAAATAGAAAGTACAAATTCCAAAATAAAAAAAAATTAAAAAAAGTAAAATAGTTTTTTTTTTTTGTTGTCATTGTTGTTACTGTCCTACTGTTACACTTTTATGGTTTTATTGTTACTGTTTTATTGTTAACCATTGCTGTTTTCTTTACAGGAATGCTTTCAACTGTAGCACCAACTTGTTTATTCTGACAGCAACAGGAACTTGCTCTCAGAATATACATAAGTAAGTGTGGGCAGCACTGTTGGATGAGAATTTTCATCCACAGTTAAAAAAAGAGCATACATGCTGAAGCATGGGGGCCTGGGGTGGCCAGTGGGTGGATGGCCTCTATGCTTCGGCATATATATTTTACCATATTTGTTGTCACATTTCATGTGTGTCCACCATTAGAAGTGGGTGGATGCAGGGCAGTATATTCCAACGGTGGACATACCAAACGCTTTGTAAGGGACCGCCCGGCGGTACCTCTAGCAATCCACCGGTTAGGTGCTTCCAGAGCGCGGAGTCTAAGTCCCAGAGCACTTGTTCACCAGGGCCCCTGATGGTGGGGATGGACTTGGAGCGCTCAGAGACCAGGTCGCAACTACTGGGCACACCCACCGCTGGTAGAGGTATCCGCCGAGGGCTCCCGCAGAGGAAGAGCCTGATGTGAGGAGGTCGGGAGGTCCCGATGGGATGGATGGATGGCTGAGCAGGTGCAGGGTCAAACAAGCCGGGTCGGGAGCCGTGGGGTCTGCGAGGAACAAAACAGTGGGCAGAGAATAGTCGAGTCACACGCCAGGTCAGCAACAGTAGATCAGAATAAACGGGGGGCATCCAGGAGAGAGGTCAGGCAAGCCAAAGGTCAGGGCAGGAGAAGACAGCAGGGTCAGACAATCCAGGTAAGTACTCACAGTAATCAGGTAACTCAGGAACAGGTATAGACCGAACGGCACTCAATGACAGCTCAGGGCGATTTAAATACCGCACCCTGCGCTGTCATTGGTGCCCGGCGCGCACCCGCGTCACTCAGTGCGCATGCACAAGCACGCCGCCGCGGTCAGCCCAGACCTAGTGCCCGCATTCCCGTGCGAGGCGGCGCACTGCGCCTGCGCCGGGACCAGCGCCGCGGCGATCCCTGACATTGCCCCCCCCTACGGGCAACCTCCGGATGCCCACCCAATCCCTCCACCACGGGTGGTCACGAAGGAACTCCCGGACAAGTCTGGGGGCATGAACATTTTGGGCCGGTTCCCAGGAATTGTCTTCTGGACCGTAGCCTTTCCATTTAATAAAGAACTGGGTCTGGCCCCCCCTCCTTCGGCATTTAAGAATTGCTTCCACCTCAAATTCTTCCTGCTCTTCGATGGTTACGGCTTCTGGGGGTCAGGACTCTCAATCCGGAAAAGGATCCGGAATAACTGGTTTCAGTAGTGACACATGGAACACCGGGTGGATTCTAAAGGTTTCCGGGAGAATGAGCTCGTATGCCACTTTATTGATCATTCGCTTCACACGGAAAGGACCCACATACTTTGGTCCTAATTTTTTAGATGGACACAACATTTTTAAGTTAGTTGTTGCCAACCAGACCTTATCCCCGGGTTGTAACACCAGTTCCCCTCTTCGCTTCTTATCAAAGGCCCTCTTGTTATCTTCCTGGGCTCTAGAGATGGCTTCCTGAAGTAGCTTATTATTGGCAGAGAAGAAGGACAGCATGTCTTGAATAGCCGGGACTGCACTCTCGGTGACCAGATCAGGAAGAAAAATGGGATGAAACCCATAATTTGCAAAAAACGGGGCCTGCCCCGTGGCTGAGTGATTTGTGTTGTTATAGGCAAATTCTGCCAAGGGTAGCAGTGTCAGCCAATCGTCTTGTAGGAAGAACGTGTAGCATCTCAGATACTGCTCCAGGGTCTGGTTAGTCCTCTCTGTCTGCCCATTGGTCTGTGGGTGAAATACGGAGGAGAGGGAAAGTTTGATACCCAACGCCTTGCATAAGGCTTTCCAAAATTTGGAGGTAAATTGAACTCCACGATCCGAGACGATGTCTTCTGGAACTCCATGTAATCTTACCACTTCTCGTGTGAAGATTTGTGCTGTTTCAAGTGCCGACGGGGTATTCTTCAGGGGTAGGAAGTGAGCCATCTTTGACAGACGGTCAACGACCACAAGGATGGCGGTGTGGCCCTGGGACGGGGGTAGTTCGACTATAAAATCCATGGCGATCATTTGCCAGGGCCGAAAGGGTATCGGTAAAGGGCGTAGTAGCCCCCAGGCCTTATTTCTAGGAGACTTGTTTCTTTGGCAGATGGCACAGGATTTGACATAACGCTCACAGTCCTTGGTCATTTCCGGTCACCAAAACGAGCGCTTGAGAAGATCCAGAGTCTTTGCCAAGCCGAAGTGCCCTGCCAAATGCTGGTACGTGACAATGTCCCAGAACCAGTGTTCGGACTCCTTCCGGTACCGCGATCAACCCTTCCTTCCATAAGAGTCCCCCCTTGTTCTGGAGGGACACCCCAGATGGGGCTGACATGGCCACAGATGCGTCCTGTAATTAGAGCGAAGCTCTGTTTGGAGAGCCAGAACGTTTCCTGAAGAGAGAATGGTATCCGGCCTGGGCTCTTCTTCTGGGTCCTCAAACATGCGTGAGAGCGTGTCAGGCTTCGTATTTTTTGATCCAGGTCGGTACGTTATATGAAATGAAAAGCGGGAGAAGAAGACTGCCCATATTGCCTGGTGTGGTCATAAGCGTTTTGCTGTCCTCAGATACTCTAAATTTTTGTGGTCAATGAAGATCAGAATTGGATGCGGGGCACCTTCCAAAAGATATCCCACTCCTCTAGTGCTGTCTTGATAGCCAACAGTTCTCGGTCGCCAATGTCATAGTTTCTCTCGGCCGAGGTCAACTTTCTTGAAAAGAATGCCACTGGGTGTAAAAGTTCCTTGGTGCCTTTCCTCTGGGACAGAATGGACCCTACTGCATTCTCTGATGCGTCTACTTCCAGCACGTATGGCAGTGACGCATCCGGATGACCGAGAATGGGGGCCGTGGTGAATAATGTCTTCAGGGACCAAAAGGCCTCCTGGGCCTCAGGTGTCCATCTAAAGCGGATTCCTTGTTTGGTCAACTGTGTGATGGGGGAGACCAGACCTGAGAAGTTCTTAATAAACTTCCTATAAAAGTTAGCAAAACCTATGAAGCGTTGGACCCCCTTCTTATCTGTAGGAATTGGCCATTCCAGAATTGCTGAGACCTTCTGAGGGTCCATCGCGACCCCCGTGGTGGAAATGATCAGACCCAGAAAGGAAATGCTGCGTTGCTCAAAACTACATTTGTCTGCCTTGGCATATAGTCTGTGTAGGCGCAATCGCTCCAATACCTTTGCCACATGTTTCCGATGCGTCTCAAGTGAGGGGGAAATATCAGTATGTCATCAAGATAGACGACTACAAAACATCCAGATAGTCCCTAAATATATCATTCACAAAGTGCTGGAATGTGGCCGGGGCATTGCAGAGTCCAAAAGGCATAACCAGGTATTCAAAATGCCCAAAGCGAGTGCGGAAGGCTGTTTTCCATTCGTCCCCCTCTCTTATGCGTACCAGATTGTAAGCAACCCTTAAATCCAATTTTGTGAAGATGGCTGCGGACTTCAGGCTCTGAAAGAGTTCGGGGACCAGGGGCAACGGATAACGATTCTTAATCGTGACACTGTTTAACTCACGGTAGTCAATGCATGGTCTCAGGGATTTATCTTTTTTCTCTACTAAGAAAATCCCAGCCCCTGCTGGAGAAGTTGAGGGCCGGATGAACCCCTTTTGGAGGCTCTCATCAATATATTCCTTGAGAGCCCCCAATTCTAATTCCGATAACGGGAAAATCCGTCTGAAAGGGATTTTGGAACCCGGTAATAGGTCTATGGGACAGTCATATGGACGGTGAGGGGGCAGGGTATCTGCCCCTCGCTTACTAAAAACATCCAGGTAGTCATGATAGGCCGCTGGAATGACTTGTTCTAAATTGGGATCCCCTACCGAGCATAGGAGAACCTGGGGGATCGCGGGTCCCGAAGCGCGACAGTGTTCCTGACAGTATGGTGAGTGGAACAACACAGACCTGGTCTCCCAGTCAATTTGGGGGTTGTGGGCCCGTAACCAAGGGAGCCCCAAAATGACTGGGAAAAGAGGTGACGCAATAGCGTCCAAACAAAGGAGTTTGTGGTGCTGGCCAGCTATAGTGGTAGGAATAGGGGGAGTTTCCTGATCAACCACTCCCGACTTAATCTGGGAGCCATCAGCCAAAAATAAATTCAGACCCCTTTTTCTGGGCTGTAGGGGAATCTCCTGCTGGCGAGCGAAGTCAACATCCACAAAGCAACTGCATGCCCCCGAATCAACTATTGCTGTCACCTCCACGATTCTTCCTGGAAGCTGGAAGGAGAGGGGTATAGCTAAGTAATTGGACTGTCTAGCATCCCCCACAGATAAGGAAGAAAATGAAGAGGAAGACTTACTCATTTTTAGCGGACAGGACCAGCTTCACCACAGTAGAGACAGAGATTTTTGGAGCGTCTCCGCTGGCGTTCCTCGGGAGAAAGCGTAGGCCGAGCCAGACCCAGCTGCATTGGTTCCTGGGTGTCCACAGGAGCAGGGGTCCGAGGATCCATTGTGGAAGGTTGACCTGCACTCTGAACCGGGGCCCATGTACTTCCGTGACCCTGGCTAGACCTCTCAGACCTGCGCTCCCGTAGACTACGGTCAATTTGGATGGTTAGGGCCATGAGGTCTTCTAACGACTCAGGAAGGCCCACTCGGGTCAGCTCATCCTTGAGTGCTTCAGAGAGACCCATGCGGAATTGGTGGCGCAAGGCGGCATCGTTCCACCGTGTGTCACCCATCGATCGTCTGAATTCGGAAGTGTCTAAGGGCATACAATGTCGATTCAGCGGAAGCTGCCTGCTGTGGGTCGTCATACAGGATGGCCATAGCCTCAAAAAAGTCCTTTACTGTCCTAAGGTGTGGGTCTTGGTTCTCCATTAGCCGGTGGGCCCAGTCTTGGGGTTCCTCCTGAAGTAAAGAGATTATGAACCCCACCTTAACCGACTCTGTCATAAATGTGCAGGGCTGTAAGTCAAAAAACAGGAGACAGGAGTTTCGGAAGGCCCTAAAACATGCACGGTCACCGCGAAAACGTTCCGGCTAGGGGACACGGGGTTCAACCACGGGCGGCGCAGCAGCGGCCCCCGGGGCCTCCCCAGCCGGGGAGGCAGAAGCCGGGGCCTGTGAAGTAGTGTCAGATACCGTGAGGGTCTGAAAACGATTTTCCAGATGCATGCATTTATCTTGTAGGGCCGCAACGGCCTGAGTTAGGGCCGTCAAGTGTCTGCAAATGTCCTCCAGCGGGGAGGGCCCTCCTCTAGGCTCAGTCATGGCCATTCAGTACTGTAAGGGACCGCCCAGCGGTACCTCTAGCAATCCACTGGTCAGGTGCTTCCAGAGCGTGGAGTCTAAGTCCCAGAGCACTTGTTCACCAGGGCCCCTGATGGTGGGGATGGACTTGAAGCGCTCAGAGACCAGGTCGCAACTACTGGGCACACCCACCGCTGGTAGAGGTATCCACCGAGGGCTCCCGCAGAGGAAGAGCCTGATGTGAGGAGGTTGGGAGATCCTGACAGGATGGATGGATGGCTGAGCAGGTACAGGGTCAAACAAGCCGGGTCGGGAGCCGTGGGGTCTGTGAGGTACAAAACAGCGGGCAGAGAATAGTCGGGTCACACGCCAAGTCAGCAACAGTAGATCAGAATAAACGGGTGGCATCCAGGAGAGAGGTCAGGCAAGCCAAAGGTCAGGGCAGGAGAAGACAGCAGGGTCAGACAATCCAGGTAAGTACTCACAGTAATCAGGTAACTCAGGAACAGGTATAGACCGAACGGCACTCAATGACAGCTGAGGGCGATTTAAATACCGCGCCCTGCACTGTCATTGGTGCCCGGCGCGCACCCGCGTCACTCAGTGCGCATGCACAAGCTCGCCGCCGCGGTCGGCCCGGACCTAGTGCCCGCATTCCCGTGCGAAACGGCGCACTGCGCCTGCGCTGGGACCAGCGCCGCGGCGATCCCTGACACGCTTTTTCTGGCAGAGATTTCTTCTCTTTTTTTCATTCAGCACACAGGCTGCATAAAAAAAAGAACATGGCATATACACCCTACAAGGACCAGCAACGTACTGGTACATCACTGAACTTTGAGTGGTTATTCCAGGATGATGCCTGCAGGCATCATCCTGGTATCGTTTTTTTCAGCCGGCGTTGAGCTTTCATGTAAAAGCAATCCTAGTGGCTAATTAGCTGTAGGATTGCTTTTACAAGCTGCCTTCCACGGCCTTCTCGTGCAGTTCTGTGCTATCGGGGGAACCTGAAAATGCAGCTGGTGTTTCTGCCAGCTGACCATAGAGCTGAATGGTGCCAATCATCTCTGTAGTCTAAGAAATCGGAAGCTACAAGCATTTCATCACTTCAGTTTTACAAGATATAAACAGCGCCATTTGTAAATTGAGAAAGCATCTAATCATACCAATCTTCGTGAGATTAGATAATGTAAGGGCAGAGGAGATATCTAGAGTCTGATAGACCCCAGATTTCTTAAAACAGAATATATGACAATGCCCATTGAAGTTATAGGGGATATTTGAATTCCCTGTGATAGCATTAAAAGTGATAAAAAAAATGAAAGGAACAGTGTACAAATAATTAAAAAAATCTAAATAACTAAAAAATCTAAATAAATAACACCTCCCATGCGCGCGCACCTGCGTGCGCAAGAGTTGACCCCGTGCCAGTATGTAAACAGAGGTTGCACTATGCATGTGAGGTATCACCACGAACATCAGATCAAGGGCAGTAATTCTAGCACTAGACCTTCTCTGTAAATCTAAAATGGTAGCTTGTAAAAGCTTTTAAAGCGTTGCCTATGGATATTAAAAATGTATGCAGTTTGTCGCCATTGCACATGGCATGCGCAGTTTTAAAGCATTTCATGTTTGGTATCTATTTACTCAGCACAGCATTATCTTTTATAAGTTACCAAATAAATGGCCAGTATATTGTGTTTTTGTGCAATAAAATTAAAAAAAGTGTATTGTTTTTTAATTTGCATTTGAAAAATTGCTGCGCTAGTACTATGTGACATAAAAAATTGCAGCACCCATTTTATTCACTAGGGTCTCTGATTTAAATTTTTTTTATAATTTTTGGGGGTTCAAAGTAATTTCCTAGCAAAAATACAGATTTTTTTCATGTGAACAAAAAGTGTCAGAAAAGGCTTGATCTTCAGGTGGTTAGAAGAGTGAGTTATGTCTTTCATAAACTTCTAATGCTGAGCATAAAATGCCCCCACCACCCAAAATGACCCCTTTTTGGAAAGTAGACACCCCAAGCTACTTTCTGAGAGGCATGTTGAGTCAATAGAAGAATTTATTTTTTTACCACAAGTTTTTGGAAAATGACAAAAATGTATTTTTTTTTTACACAAAATTGTCATTTAAATAATGTATTGCTCACACATGCCATGGGTATATGTATATGGACAGTCTAGCCAAGTACAGGACCCCAAAATCCAATAAGCACCTCCAGGCTTTTATAGGGCTTTAGTTCCTCATAACACTTCCTGACTACCTATCACAGTTTCAGAGGCCCTGAAATGCCAGGATAGCACCAAACCACACTAATGACCCATTTTTGGAAAGCAGATACCTCAAAGAATTTGATAAGAAGCAGAGTGAGTATTTTGCAGATCTCGTTTGATGCCACAAGTTTTTGGAAAATGAAGAAAGAAAACAAAAACATATTTTTTCTTTTCTTTTTGTTATATTTCGAAACCTTGTGAAAAAAATTATATCTACAAAATACTCACCATGCCTCTTTTTAAATGCCTTGGGGTGTCTACTTTCCAAAAAGGGGTCATTTTGGGGGGTTTGGTGCTATCCTGGCATTTAAGGGCCTCTAAAACTGTGATAGGTGATGAGGAAGTGAAATGAGGAAGTTACGCACCTTCAGGCTTTCAAAGTGGTCATTGGATTTCAGGCTTCTGTATGTCGCTATGCTCCCAAAAAGTCTCACACATGTGGTATCCCCATACTCGGTAGAAGTAGCAGAATGTATTTTGGGGTGTAATTCCACATATACCCATGGCTTGTGTGAGCAATATATCATTTAAGTGACAACTTTGTGTAAAAAAAAATAAAATGTTTTTATCATTTTCCAAAAATGTGGAAAAAAAATAAATCTTCCACTGACTCAATATGCCTCTCAGCAGATAGTTTAGGGTGTCTACTTTCTGAAAAGGGGTCATTTGGGACTGTTTGTACTGTTCTGATATTTTATTTTCAAATAGTTTTTATTAACTTTTAAACATACATATTAATATGCATCATAAAATAATACAGTTCACATTAGATTGAAGTAGCAAGTAGAAGTATGTAAAAATTGAGGATATGTTTCCCCACCATTTGGCCGGGGAATATGTGAGTGTGATTTCGTCTAGTTATAAGCATATATATATTAATGTGAACCATAATTGTTTTGAAGTATATTAAGAATGGGAACAAAGTGGGAAAAAGGAAAGGAAGGTGAGGGGGGGGGAGTACCAGTCAAAACGTTAGTTGTATGGTGGTAATATTGTTAGATATATATCATTTAATGGAACAGTTAGGGTCCTGGAGCCAACGAGACCATTGAAATTGGAATTTATGATATGTGAGGTTTTGGATTGCTGTTCTCTTTTCCATTTCACATTGGAAATTTAAATCAGAAATAAGAGTCGAGATGGAAGGAGTTTTGTTGGATTTCCATAATCTAGTAATGTTAATTTTAGCAGCTGCTAGTGTATGGATGATAACAGTTTGCGAGTAGAGATGAGCGAAGTATTCAAAAATTCGATTCGACTGATTCGGCGAATTCGTGGAAAATATTCGATTCGAGTCGAATATATTCGCTGTGAATTTAACTTAAAAAAGGGTGTTTCTAGGCTTCAGAGAGACTTAATATTAGTGCAGAACACTGTACCTTTAATTTAAATGCCATTGGAGTCTGCTGGGGAAGAGAAATAATACTGTCAGTCAGTATGACATGCAGATGAGTGCCGTCGATCTTAGAATCACCGCACACTTCACTCATTTGGCCAGTCACGGGGCCAAAACCAGTGTTTGGAGCCACAGTGTGGCGGTGGAGGCAGCAGCAATGGGAGACCATACAGCAACCTATGACAAAATGGAAACCAGCAGGAGTGTGAGGAGACCTCAAAGTGGCACATGGCAGAGTGGGAGCAATGGGAGGTGGTACAGGGACCCATGTCACACTGTGGACCCAGCAGCACCGTGACGAGGCGGTACGGGGGCCCATGGCAGATTTGGGGCCTGGCAGCACCTATGGGAGGCCTGTAATCTGCCAGCAACCTATGACAAAATGGAAACCAGCAGGAGTGTGAGGAGACCTGAAAGTGGCACATGGCAGAGTGGGAGCAATGGGAGGCGGTACAGGGACCCATGTCACACTGTGGACCCAGCAGCAGCGTGACCAGGCGGTACGGGGGCCCATGGCAGATTACAGGCCTGGCAGCAGCAATGGGAGGCCCGTAATCTGCCAGCACCCTATGACAAAAAATGGAACACACCAGCAGTGTGTGAGGAGACCTGAAAGTGGCACATGGCAGAGTGTGGCGATGGAGACAGCAGCAATGGGAGGCCGTACAGGGACCCATGAGAGACTGTGGACCTGGCAGCAGCATGAGGAGGCGGTATAGGGGCCCATGGCAGATTAGGGGCCTGGCAGCAGCTATAGGAGGCCCGTAATCTGCCAGCACCCTATGACAAAAAATTCAACACACCAGCAGTGTGTGAGGAGACCTGAAAGTGGCACATGGCAGAGTGTGGCGATGGAGACAGCAGCAATGGGAGGCCGTACAGGGACCCATGAGAGACTCTGGACCTGGCAGCAGCATGAGGAGGCGGTATAGGGGCCCATGGCAGATTAGGGGCCTGGCAGCAGCTATGGGAGGCCCGTAATCTGCCAGCACCCTATGTCAAAAAATTCAACACACCAGCAGTGTGAGGAGACCTGAAAGTGGCACATGGCAGAGTGTGGCGATGGAGACAGCAGCAATGGGAGGCCGTACAGGGACCCATGAGAGACTCTGGACTTGGCAGCAGCATGAGGAGGCGGTATATAGGGGCCTATGGCAGATTAGGGGCCTGGCAGCAGCTATAGGAGGCCCGTAATCTGCCAGCACCCTATGTCAAAAAATTGAACACACCAGCAGTGTGAGGAGACCTGAAAGTGGCACATGTTTGGGGCATGGTTCATGGCGGATTTAGTCAGTTGTGTCAGGAACTGGTGGTTTGAAATCCAGACTAATCCACGCCTGATTCATTTTCACAAACGTGAGTCTCTCCACACTTTGGGTGGACAGTCGTGTCCTCCACGGAGTTGCAATACCTCCTGCCGCACTAAACACGCGCTCCGATGCCACGCTACTGGCCGGGCATGACAGCCTTTCAAGGGCAAATTCAGCTAGTTGGGGCCAAAGGTCAAGTTTCGTTGCCCAGTAGTCAAGGGGATTGTCTACCTCGGTTGGCAGGGTGCTGTCCAAGTAGGCCTAAGCCTGTTGTTTGAGGTCCTGCTCCAGGTCCACCTGATGCTGCTGCTGCTGCTGCTGCTGCAGCTGGTTATTAGTTTCCTCACTGCGCTGGTGAAGAAAGCTACTCATCATCGACTGCAGACTGAGGCAGCTGCTGCTGGTGGAGCTGCCACTGCTCCTACCACCCCACCCCTCCCCTGCTGCCATGGTAGCGGAACGCGAGCGCACAGGGCCCACAGTGTCTGAGGATGGACGTTGGCGCAGACAGGCAGAGACCAGCTGACTACATAGGTGGTTTTTATAGTACGTTATTTTGGCCTCCCTCTCAGCAGGTGTGAAAAAGGCCACCATTTTGGAACGGTAGCGAGGGTCCAACAAGGTGGACAGCCAAAAGTCATCCCTCTGTCTGATGGTTATTATTCGGCTGTCGGTACGCAAGCAAGCGAGCATGCTATGGGCTATTTGTGCCAAGGAATGCGAGGGACTCCCTGCCTCCATCTCCACAGCATACTGCCACGGTGCGTCTGGGTCCTCTGTCTCCTCTTCCTCCTCCTCTACCAGATGCTCCTGCTCCTCCACTCCTGTCCGCTGAGTGGAAAAACCACCCATTTCACTCAATAATTCCTGAGCACCAATGTCCTCCTCTACCTCCTCCTCTTCTTCCTGTCCTGCCCCCACAGGGGTCATGTGGCGTTGAGATCTGTGCGCCACGTCTACCGCACCCTGACCAGCCATTATTAACAGCATTTGTTCCAGGACGTGCAACAGAGGAATGACGTCGTTCATCCCATAGTCCTGCCGACTCACGAATAGCGTGGCCTCCTCAAAGGGCCTGAGCAAGCGCAGGTGTCACGCATGAGCTGCCAATGGCTGACATCTAAGTTACACAGGGAGTACCTTTATCCGCTTTTAACATCAGGAAATCTGTGATGGCCTTTTGCTATTCGTAAAGGCGGTCTAACATATGTAGGGTTGAATTCCACCTTGTTGCAACGTCACAGCATGAGAAGTCGGTACGGGGGCCCATGGCAGATTACGGGCCTGGCAGCAGCAATGGGAGGCCCGTAATCTGCCAGCACCCTATGTCAAAAATTTCAACACACCAGCAGTGTGTGAGGAGACCTGAAAGTGGCACATGGCAGAGTGTGGCGATGGAGACAGCAGCAATGGGAGGCCGTACAGGGACCCATGACAGACTCTGGACCTGGCAGCAGCATGAAAAGGCGGTATATAGGGGCCTATGGCAGATTAGGGGCCTGGCAGCAGCTATGGGAGGCCCGTAATCTGCCAGCACCCTATGTCAAAAAATTCAACACACCAGCAGTGTGTGAGGAGACCTGAAAGTGGCACATGGCAGAGTGTGGCGATGGAGACAGCAGCAATGGGAGGCCATACAGGGACCCATGACAGACTCTGGACCTGGCAGCAGCATGAGGAGGCGGTATATAGGGGCCTATGGCAGATTAGGGGCCTGGCAGAAGCTATAGGAGGCCCGTAATCTGCCAGCACCCTATGTCAAAAAATACAACACGCCAGCAGTGTGAAGAGACCTGAATGTGGCACATGGCAGAGTGTGGCGATGGAGACAGCAGCAATGGGAGGCCGTACAGGGACCCATGACAGACTCTGGACCTGGCAGCAGCATGAGGAGGCGGTATATAGGGGCCTATGGCAGATTAGGGGCCTGGCAGCAGCTATGGGAGGCCCGTAATCTGCCAGCACCCTATGTCAAAAAATTCAACACACCAGCAGTGTGAAGAGACCTGAATGTGGCACATGGCAGAGTGTGGCGATGGAGACAGCAGCAATGGGAGGCCGTACAGGGACCCATGACAGACTCTGGACCTGGCAGCAGCATGAGGAGGCGGTATATAGGGGCCTATGGCAGATTAGGGGCCTGGCAGCAGCTATGGGAGGCCCGTAATCTGCCAGCACCCTATGTCAAAAAATTCAACACACCAGCAGTGTGAGGAGACCTGAAAGTGGCACATGGCAGAGTGTGGCGATGGAGACAGCAGCAATGGGAGGCCGTACAGGGACCCATGACAGACTCTGGACCTGGCAGCAGCATGAGGAGGCGGTATATAGGGGCCTATGGCAGATTAGGGGCCTGGCAGCAGCTATGGGAGGCCCGTAATCTGCCAGCACCCTATGTCAAAAAATTCAACACACCAGCAGTGTGTGAGGAGACCTGAAAGTGGCACATGGCAGAGTGTGGCGATGGAGACAGCAGCAATGGGAGGCCGTACAGGGACCCATGACAGACTCTGGACCTGGCAGCAGCATGAGGAGGCGGTATATAGGGGCCTATGGCAGATTAGGGGCCTGGCAGCAGCTATAGGAGGCCCGTAATCTGCCAGCACCCTATGTCAAAAAATTCAACACACCAGCAGTGTGAGGAGACCTGAAAGTGGCACATGGCAGAGTGTGGCGATGGAGACAGCAGCAATGGGAGGCCGTACAGGGACCCATGACAGACTCTGGACCTGGCAGCAGCATGAGGAGGCGGTATATAGGGGCCTATGGCAGATTAGGGGCCTGGCAGCAGCTATGGGAGGCCCGTAATCTGCCAGCACCCTATGTCAAAAAATTCAACACACCAGCAGTGTGTGAGGAGACCTGAAAGTGGCACATGGCAGAGTGTGGCGATGGAGACAGCAGCAATGGGAGGCCGTACAGGGACCCATGACAGACTCTGGACCTGGCAGCAGCATGAGGAGGCGGTATATAGGGGCCTATGGCAGATTAGGGGCCTGGCAGCAGCTATAGGAGGCCCGTAATCTGCCAGCACCCTATGTCAAAAAATTCATCACACCAGCAGTGTGAGGAGACCTGAAAGTGGCACATGGCAGAGTGTGGCGATGGAGACAGCAGCAATGGGAGGCCGTACAGGGACCCATGACAGACTCTGGACCTGGCAGCAGCATGAGGAGGCGGTATATAGGGGCCTATGGCAGATTAGGGGCCTGGCAGCAGCTATGGGAGGCCCGTAATCTGCCAGCACCCTATGTCAAAAAATTCAACACACCAGCAGTGTGTGAGGAGACCTGAAAGTGGCACATGGCAGAGTGTGGCGATGGAGACAGCAGCAATGGGAGGCCGTACAGGGACCCATGACAGACTCTGGACCTGGCAGCAGCATGAGGAGGCGGTATATAGGGGCATATGGCAGATTAGGGGCCTGGCAGCAGCTATGGGAGGCCCGTAATCTGCCAGCACCCTATGTCAAAAAATTCAACACACCAGCAGTGTGAGGAGACCTGAAAGTGGCACATGGCAGAGTGTGGCGATGGAGACAGCAGCAATGGGAGGCCGTACAGGGACCCATGACACACTCTGGACCTGGCAGCAGCATGAGGAGGCGGTATATAGGGGCCTATGGCAGATTAGGGGCCTGGCAGCAGCTATGGGAGGCCCGTAATCTGCCAGCACCCTATGTCAAAAAATTCAACACACCAGCAGTGTGTGAGGAGACCTGAAAGTGGCACATGGCAGAGTGTGGCGATGGAGACAGCAGCAATGGGAGGCCGTACAGGGACCCATGACAGACTCTGGACCTGGCAGCAGCATGAGGAGGCGGTATATAGGGGCCTATGGCAGATTAGGGGCCGGGCAGCAGCTATGGGAGGCCCGTAATCTGCCAGCACCCTATGTCAAAAAATTCAACACACCAGCAGTGTGTGAGGAGACCTGAAAGTGGCACATGGCAGAGTGTGGCGATGGAGACAGCAGCAATGGGAGGCCGTACAGGGACCCATGACAGACTCTGGACCTGGCAGCAGCATGAGGAGGCGGTATATAGGGGCCTATGGCAGATTAGGGGCCTGGCAGCAGCTATGGGAGGCCCGTAATCTGCCAGCACCCTATGTCAAAAAATTGAACACACCAGTAGTGTGTGAGGAGACCTGAAAGTGGCACATGGCAGAGTGTGGCGATGGAGACAGCAGCAATGGGAGGCCGTACAGGGACCCATGACAGACTCTGGACCTGGCAGCAGCATGAGGAGGCGGTATATAGGGGCCTATGGCAGATTAGGGGCCTGGCAGCAGCTATAGGAGGCCCGTAATCTGCCAGCACCCTATGTCAAAAAATTCAACACACCAGCAGTGTGAGGAGACCTGAAAGTGGCACATGTCAGAGTGTGGCGATGGAGACAGCAGCAATGGGAGGCCGTACAGGGACCCATGACAGACTCTGGACCTGGCAGCAGCATGAGGAGGCGGTATATAGGGGCCTATGGCAGATTAGGGGCCTGGCAGCAGCTATAGGAGGCCCGTAATCTGCCAGCACCCTATGTCAAAAAATTGAACACACCAGCAGTGTGAGGAGACCTGAAAGTGGCACATGGCAGAGTGTGGCGATGGAGACAGCAGCAATGGGAGGCCGTACAGGGACCCATGACAGACTCTGGACCTGGCAGCAGCATGAGGAGGCGGTATATAGGGGCCTATGGCAGATTAGGGGCCTGGCAGCAGCTATGGGAGGCCCGTAATCTGCCAGCACCCTATGTCAAAAAATTGAACACACCAGCAGTGTGTGAGGAGACCTGAAAGTGGCACATGGCAGAGTGTGGCGATGGAGACAGCAGCAATGGGAGGCCGTACAGGGACCCATGACAGACTCTGGACCTGGCAGCAGCATGAGGAGGTGGTATATAGGGGCCTATGGCAGATTAGGGGCCTGGCAGCAGCTATAGGAGGCCCGTAATCTGCCAGCACCCTATGTCAAAAAATTCAACACACCAGCAGTGTGAGGAGACCTGAAAGTGGCACATGGCAGAGTGTGGCGATGGAGACAGCAGCAATGGGAGGCCGTACAGGGACCCATGACAGACTCTGGACCTGGCAGCAGCATGAGGAGGCGGTATATAGGGGCCTATGGCAGATTAGGGGCCAGGCAGCAGCTATGGGAGGCCCGTAATCTGCCAGCACCCTATGTCAAAAAATTGAACACACCAGCAGTGTGAGGAGACCTGAAAGTGGCACATGGCAGAGTGTGGCGATGGAGACAGCAGCAATGGGAGGCCGTACAGGGACCCATGACAGACTCTGGACCTGGCAGCAGCATGAGGAGGCGGTATATAGGGGCCTATGGCAGATTAGGGGCCTGGCAGCAGCTATGGGAGGCCCGTAATCTGCCAGCACCCTATGTCAAAAAATTGAACACACCAGCAGTGTGTGAGGAGACCTGAAAGTGGCACATGGCAGAGTGTGGCGATGGAGACAGCAGCAATGGGAGGCCGTACAGGGATCCATGACAGACTCTGGACCTGGCAGCAGCATGAGGAGGCGGTATATAGGGGCCTATGGCAGATTAGGGGCCTGGCAGAAGCTATAGGAGGCCCGTAATCTGCCAGCACCCTATGTCAAAAAATTCAACACGCCAGCAGTGTGAAGAGACCTGAATGTGGCACATGGCAGAGTGTGGCGATGGAGACAGCAGCAATGGGAGGCCGTACAGGGACCCATGACGCACTCTGGACCTGGCAGCAGCATGAGGAGGCGGTATATAGGGGCCTATGGCAGATTAGGGGCCTGGCAGCAGCTATGGGAGGCCCGTAATCTGCCAGCACCCTATGTCAAAAAATTCAACACACCAGCAGTGTGAAGAGACATGAATGTGGCACATGGCAGAGTGTGGCGATGGAGACAGCAGCAATGGGAGGCCGTACAGGGACCCATGACAGACTCTGGACCTGGCAGCAGCATGAGGAGGCGGTATATAGGGGCCTATGGCAGATTAGGGGCCTGGCAGCAGCTATGGGAGGCCCGTAATCTGCCAGCACCCTATGTCAAAAAATTCAACACACCAGCAGTGTGAGGAGACCTGAAAGTGGCACATGGCAGAGTGTGGCGATGGAGACAGCAGCAATGGGAGGCCGTACAGGGACCCATGACAGACTCTGGACCTGGCAGCAGCATGAGGAGGCGGTATATAGGGGCCTATGGCAGATTAGGGGCCTGGCAGCAGCTATGGGAGGCCCGTAATCTGCCAGCACCCTATGTCAAAAAATTCAACACACCAGCAGTGTGTGAGGAGACCTGAAAGTGGCACATGGCAGAGTGTGGCGATGGAGACAGCAGCAATGGGAGGCCGTACAGGGACCCATGACAGACTCTGGACCTGGCAGCAGCATGAGGAGGCGGTATATAGGGGCCTATGGCAGATTAGGGGCCTGGCAGCAGCTATAGGAGGCCCGTAATCTGCCAGCACCCTATGTCAAAAAATTCAACACACCAGCAGTGTGAGGAGACCTGAAAGTGGCACATGGCAGAGTGTGGCGATGGAGACAGCAGCAATGGGAGGCCGTACAGGGACCCATGACAGACTCTGGACCTGGCAGCAGCATGAGGAAGCGGTATATAGGGGCCTATGGCAGATTAGGGGCCTGGCAGCAGCTATGGGAGGCCCGTAATCTGCCAGCACCCTATGTCAAAAAATTCAACACACCAGCAGTGTGTGAGGAGACCTGAAAGTGGCACATGGCAGAGTGTGGCGATGGAGACAGCAGCAATGGGAGGCCGTACAGGGACCCATGACAGACTCTGGACCTGGCAGCAGCATGAGGAGGCGGTATATAGGGGCCTATGGCAGATTAGGGGCCTGGCAGCAGCTATAGGAGGCCCGTAATCTGCCAGCACCCTATGTCAAAAAATTCAACACACCAGCAGTGTGAGGAGACCTGAAAGTGGCACATGGCAGAGTGTGGCGATGGAGACAGCAGCAATGGGAGGCCGTACAGGGACCCATGACAGACTCTGGACCTGGCAGCAGCATGAGGAGGCGGTATATAGGGGCCTATGGCAGATTAGGGGCCTGGCAGCAGCTATGGGAGGCCCGTAATCTGCCAGCACCCTATGTCAAAAAATTCAACACACCAGCAGTGTGAGGAGACCTGAAAGTGGCACATGGCAGAGTGTGGCGATGGAGACAGCAGCAATGGGAGGCCGTACAGGGACCCATGACAGACTCTGGACCTGGCAGCAGCATGAGGAGGCGGTATATAGGGGCCTATGGCAGATTAGGGGCCTGGCAGCAGCTATGGGAGGCCCGTAATCTGCCAGCACCCTATGTCAAAAAATTCAACACACCAGCAGTGTGTGAGGAGACCTGAAAGTGGCACATGGCAGAGTGTGGCGATGGAGACAGCAGCAATGGGAGGCCGTACAGGGACCCATGACAGACTCTGGACCTGGCAGCAGCATGAGGAGGCGGTATATAGGGGCCTATGGCAGATTAGGGGCCTGGCAGCAGCTATGGGAGGCCCGTAATCTGCCAGCACCCTATGTCAAAAAATTCAACACACCAGCAGTGTGTGAGGAGACCTGAAAGTGGCACATGGCAGAGTGTGGCGATGGAGACAGCAGCAATGGGAGGCCGTACAGGGACCCATGACAGACTCTGGACCTGGCAGCAGCATGAGGAGGCGGTATATAGGGGCCTATGGCAGATTAGGGGCCTGGCAGCAGCTATGGGAGGCCCGTAATCTGCCAGCACCCTATGTCAAAAAATTGAACACACCAGTAGTGTGTGAGGAGACCTGAAAGTGGCACATGGCAGAGTGTGGCGATGGAGACAGCAGCAATGGGAGGCCGTACAGGGACCCATGACAGACTCTGGACCTGGCAGCAGCATGAGGAGGCGGTATATAGGGGCCTATGGCAGATTAGGGGCCTGGCAGCAGCTATAGGAGGCCCGTAATCTGCCAGCACCCTATGTCAAAAAATTCAACACACCAGCAGTGTGAGGAGACCTGAAAGTGGCACATGTCAGAGTGTGGCGATGGAGACAGCAGCAATGGGAGGCCGTACAGGGACCCATGACAGACTCTGGACCTGGCAGCAGCATGAGGAGGCGGTATATAGGGGCCTATGGCAGATTAGGGGCCTGGCAGCAGCTATAGGAGGCCCGTAATCTGCCAGCACCCTATGTCAAAAAATTGAACACACCAGCAGTGTGAGGAGACCTGAAAGTGGCACATGGCAGAGTGTGGCGATGGAGACAGCAGCAATGGGAGGCCGTACAGGGACCCATGACAGACTCTGGACCTGGCAGCAGCATGAGGAGGCGGTATATAGGGGCCTATGGCAGATTAGGGGCCTGGCAGCAGCTATGGGAGGCCCGTAATCTGCCAGCACCCTATGTCAAAAAATTGAACACACCAGCAGTGTGTGAGGAGACCTGAAAGTGGCACATGGCAGAGTGTGGCGATGGAGACAGCAGCAATGGGAGGCCGTACAGGGACCCATGACAGACTCTGGACCTGGCAGCAGCATGAGGAGGTGGTATATAGGGGCCTATGGCAGATTAGGGGCCTGGCAGCAGCTATAGGAGGCCCGTAATCTGCCAGCACCCTATGTCAAAAAATTCAACACACCAGCAGTGTGAGGAGACCTGAAAGTGGCACATGGCAGAGTGTGGCGATGGAGACAGCAGCAATGGGAGGCCGTACAGGGACCCATGACAGACTCTGGACCTGGCAGCAGCATGAGGAGGCGGTATATAGGGGCCTATGGCAGATTAGGGGCCTGGCAGCAGCTATGGGAGGCCCGTAATCTGCCAGCACCCTATGTCAAAAAATTGAACACACCAGCAGTGTGAGGAGACCTGAAAGTGGCACATGGCAGAGTGTGGCGATGGAGACAGCAGCAATGGGAGGCCGTACAGGGACCCATGACAGACTCTGGACCTGGCAGCAGCATGAGGAGGCGGTATATAGGGGCCTATGGCAGATTAGGGGCCTGGCAGCAGCTATGGGAGGCCCGTAATCTGCCAGCACCCTATGTCAAAAAATTCAACACACCAGCAGTGTGTGAGGAGACCTGAAAGTGGCACATGGCAGAGTGTGGCGATGGAGACAGCAGCAATGGGAGGCCGTACAGGGACCCATGACAGACTCTGGACCTGGCAGCAGCATGAGGAGGCGGTATATAGGGGCCTATGGCAGATTAGGGGCCTGGCAGCAGCTATGGGAGGCCCGTAATCTGCCAGCACCCTATGTCAAAAAATTGAACACACCAGCAGTGTGTGAGGAGACCTGAAAGTGGCACATGGCAGAGTGTGGCGATGGAGACAGCAGCAATGGGAGGCCGTACAGGGACCCATGACAGACTCTGGACCTGGCAGCAGCATGAGGAGGCGGTATATAGGGGCCTATGGCAGATTAGGGGCCTGGCAGCAGCTATGGGAGGCCCGTAATCTGCCAGCACCCTATGTCAAAAAATTCAACACACCAGCAGTGTGTGAGGAGACCTGAAAGTGGCACATGGCAGAGTGTGGCGATGGAGACAGCAGCAATGGGAGGCCGTACAGGGACCCATGACAGACTCTGGACCTGGCAGCAGCATGAGGAGGCGGTATATAGGGGCCTATGGCAGATTAGGGGCCTGGAAGCAGCTATGGGAGGCCCGTAATCTGCCAGCACCCTATGTCAAAAAATTCAACACACCAGCAGTGTGTGAGGAGACCTGAAAGTGGCACATGGCAGAGTGTGGCGATGGAGACAGCAGCAATGGGAGGCCGTACAGGGACCCATGACAGACTCTGGACCTGGCAGCAGCATGAGGAGGCGGTATATAGGGGCCTATGGCAGATTAGGGGCCTGGCAGCAGCTATAGGAGGCCCGTAATCTGCCAGCACCCTATGTCAAAAAATTCAACACACCAGCAGTGTGTGAGGAGACCTGAAAGTGGCACATGGCAGAGTGTGGCGATGGAGACAGCAGCAATGGGAGGCCGTACAGGGACCCATGACAGACTCTGGACCTGGCAGCAGCATGAGGAGGCGGTATATAGGGGCCTATGGCAGATTAGGGGCCTGGCAGCAGCTATAGGAGGCCCGTAATCTGCCAGCACCCTATGTCAAAAAATTCAACACACCAGCAGTGTGAGGAGACCTGAAAGTGGTACATGGCAGAGTGTGGCGATGGAGACAGCAGCAATGGGAGGCCGTACAGGGACCCATGACAGACTCTGGACCTGGCAGCAGCATGAGGAGGCGGTATATAGGGGCCTATGGCAGATTAGGGGCCTGGCAACAGCAATGGGAGGCCCGTAATCTGCCAGCACCCTATGTCAAAAAATTCAACACACCAGCAGTGTGTGAGGAGACCTGAAAGTGGCACATGGCAGAGTGTGGCGATGGAGACAGCAGCAATGGGAGGCCGTACAGGGACCCATGACAGACTCTGGACCTGGCAGCAGCATGAGGAGGCGGTATATAGGGGCCTATGGCAGATTAGGGGCCTGGCAGCAGCTATAGGAGGCCCGTAATCTGCCAGCACCCTATGTCAAAAAATTCAACACACCAGCAGTGTGAGGAGACCTGAAAGTGGCACATGGCAGAGTGTGGCGATGGAGACAGCAGCAATGGGAGGCCGTACAGGGACCCATGACAGACTCTGGACCTGGCAGCAGCATGAGGAGGCGGTATATAGGGGCCTATGGCAGATTAGGGGCCTGGCAGCAGCTATGGGAGGCCCGTAATCTGCCAGCACCCTATGTCAAAAAATTCAACACACCAGCAGTGTGTGAGGAGACCTGAAAGTGGCACATGGCAGAGTGTGGCGATGGAGACAGCAGCAATGGGAGGCCGTACAGGGACCCATGACAGACTCTGGACCTGGCAGCAGCATGAGGAGGCGGTATATAGGGGCCTATGGCAGATTAGGGGCCTGGCAGCAGCTATAGGAGGCCCGTAATCTGCCAGCACCCTATGACAAAAAATGGAACACACCAGCAGTGTGTGAGGAGACCTGAAAGTGGCACATGTTTGAGGCATGATTCATGGCGGATTTAGTCAGTTGTGTCAGGAACTGGTGGTTTGAAATCCAGACTAATCCACGCCTGATTCATTTTCACAAACGTGAGTCTCTCCACACTTTGGGTGGACAGTCGTGTCCTCCGCGGAGTTACAATACCTCCTGCCGCACTAAACACGCGCTCCGATGCCACGCTACTGGCCGGGCATGACAGCCTTTCAAGGGCAAATTCAGCTAGTTGGGGCCAAAGGTCAAGTTTCGTTGCCCAGTAGTCAAGGGGATTGTCTACCTCGGTTGGCAGGGTGCTGTCCAAGTAGGCCCAAGCCTGTTGTTTGAGGTCCTGCTCCAGGTCCACCTGATGCTGCTGCTGCTGCTGCTGCGGCTGGTTAGTAGTTTCCTCACTGTGCTGGTGAAGAAAGCTACTCATCATCGACTGCAGACTGAGGCAGCCGCTGCTGGTGGAGCTGCCACTGCTCCTACCACCCCACCCCTCCCCTGCTGCCATGGCAGCGGAACGCGAGCGCACAGGGCCCACAGTGTCTGAGGATGGACGTTGGCGCACAAAGTCAGAGACCAACTGACTACATAGGTGGTTTTTATAGTACGTTATTTTGGCCTCCCTCTCAGCAGGTGTGAAAAAGGCCACCATTTTTGAACGGTAGCGAGGGTCCAACAAGGTGGACAGCCAAAAGTCATCCCTCTGTCTGATGGTTATTATTCGGCTGTCGCTACGCAAGCAACCGAGCATGCTATGGGCCATTTGTGCCAAGGAATGCGAGGGACTCCCTGCCTCCATCTCCACAGCATACTGCCACGGTGCGTCTGGGTCCTCTGTCTCCTCCTCCTCCTCCTCTACCAGATGCTCCTGCTCCTCCACTCCTGTCCGCTGAGTGGAAAAACCACCCATTTCACTCAATAATTCCTGAGCACAAATGTCCTCCTCTACCTCCTCCTCTTCTTCCTGTCCTGCCCCCACAGGGGTCATGTGGCGTTGAGATCTGTGCGCCACGTCTACCGCACCCTGACCAGCCATTGTTAACAGCATTTGTTCAAGGACGTGCAACAGAGGAATGACGTCGTTCATCCCATAGTCCTGCCGACTCACGAATAGCGTGGCCTCCTCAAAGGGCCTGAGCAAGCGGCAGGTGTCACGCATGAGCTGCCAATGGCTGACATCGAAGTTACACAGGGGAGTACCTTTATCCGCTTGTAACATCAGGAAATCGGTGATGGCCTTTCGCTGTTCGTAAAGGCGGTCTAACATGTGTAGGGTTGAATTCCACCTTGTTGCAACGTCGCAGATCAGGCGATGATGTGGAATTCCGTTCTGCCGCTGCAGCTCAATGAGGGTGTGCTTTGCGGTGTAGGAATGGCTGAAATGCATGCAAAGTTTACGTGACATTTTAAGGATGTCTTGCAGTGGGATGGTGGATTTTAGGAACCGCTTGACAACCAGATTGAACACGTGAGCCATGCATGGCGCATGGCACAACCTTCCTTGACGCAGAGCAGACACCATGTTCTTTCCGTTGTCGGTCAACATGGTTCCGATTTTCAATTTGCGCAGAGACAGCCATCTGTCGATTTCTCTGTTCATTACACTGAGAAGTTCCTCCCCTGTGTGACTACGTTCGCCAAGGCATACCAGGTGCAGAACAGCGTGACACCGTTGCGCCCTGCACATGTGATATGCCGGTCGGGTAATGGGACTTGGCACGGGGGTGGCGGCTGAGGACACGGCGGAAGAAGAGGTGGTAGAGGCGGACATCTTTTGTGGACCAAGGACGTGCAAACGTGGAGGCAAAAGCAGCGTGACCTGTCCAAGTTGCTGGTGCGGCTGTGACGGCACCACGTTCACCCAGTGGGCCGTAAATGACATGTACTGTCCCTGACCGTAGTTACAGCTCCACACGTCGGCGCTGCCGTGCACTTTGGCAGAGACCGACATGCTCAAAGACTGGCCCACCATGTCTTCTACATGTGAATGCAGGGCTGGCACTGCCTTTTTGGCGAAGAAATGACGGCTTGGCACTCTCCACCGCGGCGCAGCACAAGCCATCATTTCTCGGAAAGGTGCTGAGTCCACCACTTGGAAAGGGAGGGACTGCAGCACCAGCAACTTGGACAGGAGGACGTTCAGCTTTTGCACCGTCGGGTGCGTGCTCGCAAACTGTTGTCTCTTGGAAACGGATTCCAAGAAAGACTGCTGACGGAATCCGTGAAGAGGAGTAGCAGGAGAAGGAGCATCTGAACGAGCGGAAGATGCCAACGAGCGACAACTCCCCTCAGCAGAGGTGTTGGAGCCTTGACTGGCTGATGGAGGGCGATTGACGTCGGGTGACGGAGCAAGTAACGGAGCGGGTGATGGAGCGGGGGCTGGGGCGGGCAGAACCGCCGTATCTTTATCACGGTTTTCCCAGGCCACCAAATGGCGACGCTGCATATGCTGACGCAACGCTGTAGTCCCAACATGGGCCCCCTGGCCACGCTTGACTTTCTGGCCACATAGTCGACATACGGCTACGTTTACTTCCTCGGGCGGCTTGACGAAAAATTGCCACACCGCCGAGTAGGAAACTTTGCCCCCGATACTCCTCACTGGCTGACTGCTGCTTCCTCCGTGCACACCGGCACCACTACTGGCCGTGGTGGTAGGCTGCAGTGGAGCTGGTGCTCTACTCCGTGGCCGTTTGGCTCCACTGACACTGCTGCGACTCTGCTGCCTCCTGGGCAACCCACCGACTGTTTCGCTCGCTGCCAAGCTGCCACCTTCTTCTCCTGATGATGCGGAAGAAATTGCCTGATGACGACGAGGCTGCCAAGTGCGATCAACCTCCTCATCATCAAGTAGGGTCTCCGCCTCACTACTAGCCCCCTCGGCTGCGTCTGGGTCAGGAGACAGACCTGTCTCTAGACCGGCTACCGAGCCACTCTCCTCGCCACTACTTCTTCGCCTGGCTGCTGAAAAGGCGGATGTCTCCCCCCGTTTCTGACCGCCCTCTGTTAGCTCTTCCTCACTGTACAGTGGGGCTGAGCCCACAGCATGCGATACTTCGCTTGGTGAGGGAACACCAAAGGACAGGGGCAGGTAGAGGACACGTGATTTCAGTGGGCTTGGTCCCGGGCCATGCCAACTAACGGTTGTGTCTGACGTACCCACCGACCGTTGGCTGTAGGTGTCAGAGGTGACCTGGGAAGAGGAAGACGACCGAGCCAACCAATCGATGACGGCAGGGTTGTCGGTGGAGACACGACCGCTGGATGACACCGGGAGCACTGGCCTCTGGCTGCGAATAGTGCTGCCTCGACCCCTTCCTCTGCTGCCACGTCTGCTCGCTCCTTAAACATTGCCTCCTCTGCCACTCCTCTGCATGTTGTCTGACATACTCTTTAATTCAACGATTCTGTGTCCCTGAATAACAATTCTGTGTCCCTGAGTAACAATTCTGTGTCTGTCCCTGAGTAACAATTCTGTGGCCCTAAGTAACGGTTCTGTGGCCCTCAGTAACAATTCTGTGGCCCTCAGTAACAATTCTGTGTCTGTCCCTGAGTAACAATTATGTGGCCCTAAGTAACGGTTCTGTGGCCCTCAGTAACAATTCTGTGTCCCTGATTAACGTTTATGTGGCCCTAAGTAACGGTTCTGTGGCCCTTAGTAACAATTCTGTGTCCCTGAGTAACAATTCTGTGTCTGTCCGAGTAACAATTCTGTGGCCCTAAGTAACAGTTCTGTGGCCCTCAGTAACAATTCTGTGTCCCTGAGTAACAATTCTGTGGCCCTAAGTAACGGTTCTGTGGCCCTCAGTAACAATTCTGTGTCCCTGAGTAACAATTCTGTGTCTGTCCGAGTAACAATTCTGTGGCCCTAAGTAACAGTTCTGTGGCCCTCAGTAACAATTCTGTGTCCCTGAGTAACAATTCTGTGGCCCTAAGTAACGGTTCTGTGGCCCTCAGTAACAATTCTGTGTCCCTCAGTAACAATTCTGTGTCTGTCCCTGAGTAACAATTCTGTGGCCCTAAGTAACGGTTCTGTGGCCCTCAGTAACAATTCTGTGTCCCTCAGTAACAATTCTGTGTCCCTCAGTAAAATTCTGTGTCTGTCCCTGATTAACGTTTACGTGGCCCTAGGTAACGGTTCTGTGGCCCTCAGTAACAATTCTGTGTCCCTGAGTAACAATTCTGTGTCTGTCCGAGTAACAATTCTGTGGCCCTAAGTAACAGTTCTGTGGCCCTCAGTAACAATTCTGTGTCTGTCCCTGAGTAACATTTCTGTGGCCCTAAGTAACAGTTCTGTGGCCCTCAGTAACAATTCTGTGTCCCTGAGTAACAATTCTGTGGCCCTAAGTAACGGTTCTGTGGCCCTCAGTAACAATTCTGTGTCCCTGAGTAACAATTCTGTGTCTGTCCGAGTAACAATTCTGTGGCCCTAAGTAACAGTTCTGTGGCCCTCAGTAACAATTCTGTGTCCCTAAGTAACAATTCTGTGGCCCTAAGTAACGGTTCTGTGGCCCTCAGTAACAATTCTGTGTCCCTAAGTAACAATTCTGTGACCCTAAGTAACGGTTCTGTGGCCCTCAGTAACAATTCTGTGTCCCTCAGTAACAATTCTGTGTCCCTCAGTAACAATTCTGTGTCTTTTTCTGATTAACGTTTACGTGGCCCTAAGTAACGGTTCTGTGGCCCTCAGTAACAATTCTGTGTCCCTGATTAACGTTTCTGTGGCCCTAAGTAACGGTTCTGTGGCCCTCAGTAACAATTCTGTGTCCCTGAAGAAACAATTCTGTGTCTGTCCGTGAGTAACAATTCTGTGGCCCTAAGTAACGGTTCTGTGGCCCTCAGTAACAATTCTGTGTCCCTGATTAACGTTTATGTGGCCCTAAGTAACGGTTCTGTGGCCCTCAGTAACAATTCTGTGTCCCTGATTAACGTTTCTGTGGCCCTAAGTAACGGTTCTGTGGCCCTCAGTAACAATTCTGTGTCCCTCAGTAACAATTCTGTGTCTGTCCCTGAGTAACAATTCTGTGGCCCTAAGTAACGGTTCTGTGGCCCTCAGTAACAATTCTGTGTCCCTGATTAACTTTTATGTGGCCCTAAGTAACGGTTCTGTGGCCCTCAGTAACAATTCTGTGTCCCTGATTAACGTTTCTGTGGCCCTCAGTAACAATTCTGTGTCCCTCAGTAACAATTCTGTGTCTGTCCCTGAGTAACAATTCTGTGGCCCTAAGTAACGGTTCTGTGGCCCTCAGTAACAATTCTGTGTCCCTGAGTAACAATTCTGTGTCTGTCCGAGTAACAATTCTGTGGCCCTAAGTAACAGTTCTGTGGCCCTCAGTAACAATTCTGTGTCCCTGAGTAACAATTCTGTGGCCCTAAGTAACGGTTCTGTGGCCCTCAGTAACAATTCTGTGTCCCTGAGTAACAATTCTGTGGCCCTAAGTAACGGTTGTGGCCCTCAGTAACAATTCTGTGTCCCTCAGTAACAATTCTGTGTCTGTCCCTGAGTAACAATTATGTGGCCCTAAGTAACGGTTATGTGGCCCTCAGTAACAATTCTGTGTCCCTGAGTAACGTTTCTGTGGCCCTAAGTAACGGTTCTGTGGCCCTCAGTAACAATTCTGTGTCCCTGAGTAACAATTCTGTGTCTGTCCCTGAGTA